>NC_065597.1:7573525-8196166 GCF_024542745.1 Macaca thibetana thibetana | reverse complement strand
GCCCTCTCACGGTCCTGTGGCCCTTGGTCTCCCCACATGAGGTGTCCCGAGATTGAAGAGAGAAGGTGCCTCCTGGCGATGGCATTGCCAAGGCTGGAATCTGCCTCTCAAGGAAGTCCCTCGGTGGCCAGCTGCTGCGCCGTGACCTTCGTGGTGGTGGAGTGAGTAGGCACTGGAATCAATACGCCTGGCCTCTCCATCTGCCAGCCTGAATGCAGGTGCCAGTTACTACTGCCCGGCACGGACGAGGGACGGGAACGGTGGCGCATAGATCCCGGCAAACGGGATTGGCTTTTGTGGACACAAGCTTGAGGTTGGCAGTGCCGTTTTATTTATGTCCTGTCCCTGCTGTAACAGGGGCCGCCTCTGTACGGCCTTCGCTCTCTCTGTACTTTCGGCTCGGGTCGCGATCTTCCTTTGATTCGGGGTTTGTTTTTATTCCAGCCCGGTTGCTGCTGCCAGAGCCATGGCTCAACGGCTTGGCCTGGACTGGTGATCCGCATGTCAGGAGTTTCCAAAAGTTTGTTCCGGTCTATCTTTGAGAGAAATAGCATGGACTGGATCCCATCGCCAGATTGTGGTGTCTGGGGACACGTGCTTGGGGCACTATTTCCATCTTCTGTCTTTGTCTGGTCTCCTCCTCATTAAATCTTCCTGGGTCTGTGGAGCTGACTACCAATTGGTGCCTGACCTAGTTACAGAGAGCCAGTCCGTAGCCCCTTACTCATCATCAGAAATGGATCATAACGGTTTGTTCATTGTGATGCAAAGTGGGCTCTGCTATTTTAGAGTCATTTCTCCCTTTTTGGAGTTTGTGCATGGGGGTGTATGTGCATGTATTTATGCATGCATGTGTGTATGCACACGTTTGTGTGTGTGTGTTTGTGTGTGTGTGTGTTGGGCAGCTGCCTAAATGAAGCTGGCATTTTCCGTTGCTATGTGGGGACTCTGCTTTTGGAAAACACTTCTGCGGGGTTGTATGGAATCCTTAACAGGCTTGCTTGTTTCCCTGCCTTGACCTCCTTTCGTTTTCCACTGGGAGCACTTTCTCTTGAGCACAGGTTCTCACATTTTCTGCTCATGGTGTCAGCTCTGTGGCCACTCTTCTGCCAAAGGGCACCAGGGAGTTCCTCAAAGGACCTTTTGAACTGTTTGTTCAATGAATGAAGAGTTCAGTCGGACAGTGACGAGGACAGCACACACCTCTGATTGGTCCCTGCCTCAGAATTGCTGGGCATGACTCATGCATTTGGCTTTTGCCTCTGCTGATCTCACAAGCCGTGTGGGAGGCTGGGGTTTTTTTCAGCATCTCCCAGAGTCTGTGACCTGTTCATCACCATTTTGCCTTGCATTTTGAAAAATACTCTCCCTGAACAAACTGTGTTTATAAAGTAACAACCAACTGCTTTTCCTATTTTTAATTATTCATTTATACCTATTTTCCAATCAGAGTTTCTAATCAGTATGTGTTAATCAGAGTTAACATTTATTTATTTACTGAGCATCTTCTGTGTGTCTGGCCTACACCAGGTGCTGGCACTAGGAAAGTGAACAAGATTCAGTCTTAGCAGGGATTTCCAATGCATAATAATATTTCTGTTAATTCACATTAATTTGGGTAAAATTTATTGCTCACCCATGGCATGTCTGGGGTGGTGCCAAGTGCCTTATGTATACCCCTCCTTTAATCTTCAAGGCCATGCTGTGAGTTTCCCGTTAGAGATACCACTTTACAGGTGTGGAGACTGAAACTTGTACAGTCAAGTCGAGTCACTCACTCAAAGTCACACATTCAATTACAGGGTAGAGGCAGGATTTGAATCCTGGATTGTCAGACTCCAAAACTCCCCCCATGGAGATTATAGTCACCAGCTCCCTGCATTCCTTCCTTCACTCTCCTACTGGACAGGTGTTTGTTTGCTTTTGTGGGCATGAGGAGTGTCCTATGTTCTCTCCGTGTTCCGTGGCTTTTGGTTTAGTGTGAGGTGTCTGAATATCCTGGGTGCAAATGAATTTGTTGCCCCATAAAATAATGGAGCGTCTAGGTTGCTAAAATGTGAAACTTACTTACCTCTTGATTGTTTAGATAGGAAAAGTGAGGCTCTGAGTGCAAAGGGATTTGTCACAATCGTACAGTGGCAGGGTCTGGACTTAAACTCAGCAACTCTGTTCTACAGGCTGGTGGGGTTATTGGCTAATTTATTCTGAGTGAGATGGCAAATCTCAAGAGTTCTCCTGGGAAATTCTATCCGGGTTTGAGCTCAAAGCAGCCAAAACTAGATACAATGCAAGCTCATGAGGGGCGAGGTTCTAATCTTGTTCATCACTGTGTCCGTCCCTGGTCCCCAGCACGGTCCTATGGTGCAGTTGGTGGTCAACTGATGTGTGTTGGAGGAATAAACTGGATGAAATGAAAGGGGCTTCCAGGGAGAACTTTCTAAGGTTCATGCTATGGGATTGGTAGTTGCTTACCTTTCTTCCTGGGTTCTCTTAACCCAAGAGAGTATTTTAGACTCAAATTGATGGTATCAATATTAATTAGACACTTCAATGATTCAGTCAATTGGGATTGTAAAACTATTCTTCTGTTTCTATTTTGGAATAAATTGGCTTGTTCTTTGGGCGTCTCTGGGCAGAGCAGTTTTTCCTGGCTGTACAAAAAAATGGATGCTCAGGTATCAGTATTGGTACCCAAGCTCACTTTAGAGTGGCCAACTCAGGCATCTATGCTGTAAAAGAGGTACTCCATGTGGCATGAAGTGACTACAAGATTAAAAAGTGTTTCCAGAACAGACAATACTTTAACCATTATATTAGAAATAAAGAAGAAGAGAGGAAAGAATTCACCCGGAATTCATTCACTCTGACTCATGAATTGTCCTCATTTTCTTCTTCCTCCTACTATTCAAATTAGTCAGAAATATTTTTACATTATTGTAATTGGAGTCCAGATTTGACGTCATAATGAACCATGTGGAAATAGTCCCAAGTATTTTCCCATGTGTCTTTATAAGTCACAGCATTGTGACTTTGGGGAAAGTCTGCTATTCCATGCACGGCATGCATTGTGTTTTACTTAAGCATTCTCCTGTTACAACAAGGCAATTGTAACTTTATGGGAATGTAAAAAAGTGTTTCTTGTTGGCAATCTGGGTGAAACTTAATGAGATTATTTAAAGAATTGCAATACCGACAAGGTCCTTTACTTCAAGTGAGTTACTCTGTTTGGAGTCAGCCTAATGCTCTATTTTCCTAATAAAATAAGAATACTTAAAACATGCATAGGGAAACATCAAATTAGTCAAGATTAGAATTCTTTTTGTTCTTTTCTATTTTTTATAATTTTAATAATTAAGATGACATCGAAAGCAAGCATCTTTCTTAATGGCTCGGAGCATTTTTCTTATTTCTGAAAATGAGTGGCATTTAACTGAAAGACGAAACACCAACATCAATAAGAAATGAAAGCGAATGGCTTAGAAATGCTAACCTGGTCTTTAATGTTTCTTCGGGAAAAACCACTAGAAAAGCAGAAATCTGTTCAAGTAAATCCATCTGCTCACTTTTAGGTCAAACCTGTTAGGATTAGTTCTTTAATGAGGTTACAGGGTTTTGGGCGATGAGTCTGCAGAAATGATCTGGTAATGAGCTGACTTCGAAGAGAAGGTTGAGAGAGCTTTCATTAACTCTGTTTGCATCATAATTTGGCAAGGTCACTGGAGAGCGTCTTCTTTAGGCCACTAAAAATAGACAGTCTCATAGATCCAATCATGTCGTCATCTCTCTCTCTCTCTTTATTTTTTTCTGTAGTCATGTCTTATTTTAGGAGCTCCCTTCATTCTTCTCACCCCCCTGCCTCCTCTGGAACCCTGCGATTGCTTTGTGTAAGACACTGCCTCCTTGTGTGCTGAGGAAGAGAGGAAAGACAGGGCATTTCAGGCCCCTTATTCACCTGATTACTTTATCTTGCAGTTTCCCTTCCTCCCTCCTTCCCTCTTTCCCTTCTTCTTTCCCTTCTCTCATTTCCTTCCTTTCTTCCTTTCCTTTTTTCTCCCTTACTTTGTCCCTCCCTCTCTCCCTGCTCCCTCCCTCCCTCCCTCCTTTCTTTCTTCTCTTTCCTTCTCTCCCTGCCCCCACTTCCTCCCTCCATCACTCCTTTCCCTCTTCTCTCCCTCCCTCCCTCCTTTCCTCCATCCCTCCCTTCCTTGCTTCCTTCCTCCCTCCCTTCCTCCCTCCCTCCTTTCATTACTCCATCCCTCCTTCCCTTCCTTCTTCCCTTCCTTCCTCCCTCCCTTCCTTTCTTCCTTCCTCTCTCCCTCCCTTCCTCCCTTCCTTCCTTCCTCCCTCCGTCTAGTACTTCCTCTTTCTATTCCTTAGTCTCTCCCTTCATCCCTCTCTCCTCCCTTCCTTCCTTCCCTCCTTCCTTCCTTCCTCTCTGCCTCCCTCCCTTCCCTCCCTTCCTTTCTTCCTCCCTACCTTCTTCCCTTCTTCTTCTCTTCTTCTCCCTTCTTCCCTCCCTCCTTCTCTTTCTCTGTCTCACTTTTACATAGGTCCCAATTCTATGCATCACTGTGCATAGAAATACTTGATATACAATTATTTAAAAAGTAAAAACCATGAATGAATGAATGAGTTCCATTTCAAAGCAAAAAGAATGAATGAATGAATGAATGAGCAACAAAGAAGACAAAAACGATGAATGAATGAGCACCATTTCAAAGCACAAACAACGAATGAATGAATGAGCAACAAAGAAGACACAATTCTTGAGAGAATGGCAGGGCTAGAAAGACTTCTGCTTCCCTTGAAAGCATACTTCGCTACTATTTTAATAGCTCCTTCTTTCACACTTTTGTACCCCCATTGCCAAATATGTGCTCCACTTACATCGTGTATGTGTTCTATCTATGCCTTGTCATCTGTCTGTGGTTGTATGCATCTGCCCGTGTCTAAACATATACATCTGTTCAGAATGAGGTTCTGTAAAAATTCAAAGGATTCATTTAACTCCTGGATTCTTCGTTTCTCTTTTTTCTCCTGTTGATTCCTTGAAGTTCATGCAGGTTTTTGGTAAAGAAAATCTTACCCTAACCTCTAAAACATATAGCATGGATAAAGTAGAGCTTCTGTGGATTAAATAGAAGAAAGGAGAAAGTTGTAGGAATCCCCAGAAACCTCCCTCCAACTCTCCTCACCACACCACAGCCCCTGCAGCAGCCTTTGGGATACCCCAGGAATACCACTCTTTGCCAAGAACAGTTAGTAAAATCACTAGATTAGATCACTGCTGAGTTTTCATTTGGCTCTTACATCCTGTGATTTGTGATGTCTCTCAGACTTTAAGTCCAGGTCTCTGTGTTTATGGTTTGCAAAAAATGCAGATGATTCCCGAGTAGGTAACGTAGGAGCTATAAACATGATGCAGATGACAGAGTTTCTGCTTTTCATAACCACACAGGGACTGGAGGAGCAGGCAAACAGTTGGGAAAATGGTTTCTTAAAACAACAAAATGTCCAGACACATAAGAACGGAATGACTGATAAAGGTTGTTGTAGGTCATAGTTGTTGCCTCTCATTTCATCAAACAGTTACTGAGCATCAGCTATGTGTTGGCCATGTGTGTATTGGTGTAAAGAGATCCTAAGAAGATATGATCCTCCCTCTGTTTTATTAACGTTTTAAAATTTTTTTGTGTGTAAGTTATCGCTATCTAATTCTTTGCTGCTTATTTTTCTGTTTACTTTTTAACTCTACCAGAGGCTGAACAATCTGTAAAAAGAGCAATCTTAGCTGTTTGGTATCCAGGGATTTGACTCATGCCTGGCACATAATAGATGTTCAAGAAACATCTGCTCACAGAATTACACTGTGTCGTCATCTCCACCAATCACAGTGGTTGGTGGAGATGATGCCGCAGTGTAAGCTTTGTGTGTGTGTGTGTAGTTGGGAAGGTGGACTGTCAGGAGGTGATATTTGGCCAAGACCTTAAAAGACAGGGATAAGTTTGTGAAAAGGGAAGAGGAAGAGATATTCGGTTCAGAGGCAAAAGTAGGAATGAAGGAGGCAGAGTGAAACAATATGGTAAGTTGAGGCAAAGCAATGGGTTCCTAGAAGGAGTTTCCCCAAGTGAAGCTGAAGACCAGTGGGGCTCACTAATGAAGGGCTTTCCCTGAGGGCAGAGTGGAGTGGTGCTTAAGAGAGGATGCTGTGGAGTCAGGCTGCATGGATGTGAATCCCTACTAGCAAGGCAGGTGGCATTAATAATTCACCCTCTCCATCTTAGATTTCTCCACTTTCAAATAGGGGTTATCTATGTGACACTCCACTTTAGCACAGTATCTGGAACATAGCAGGCTTGGCTATTGTTAAAGGAGAGGAGACCAATCCAAGGAGACCTTGAGGGCTTTGCACCCTGGCATGAGCAGGCCCCTGGTTTAGGGTGTGCCTGTAGCAGCCGTGTGAAAGATGGACTGGCTCTCAGGTCCTCCTGGCAGAGAGATGCTGTTGAGTGTCTTCCTCTGTCTCCTTCCTTCACCTGTGTGGGCCAGTGATGCTGTTCTAAGTGGCCCAATAATTGTCTTTCCACTATGTTTAAGAACGCTGCTTTGTGTCTTGCACGGGATTGTCTCTGTGAGAACCAATGGGATAAATAGTATTCTGGCATCAGTACCCAGAATGGCTGCAATCCAGCTGAGCACCAGTTTTTCTTCATGGGTGCTGTGGTCCTGTGCCAGGTCGTGTGTCCCCGTCCCTTTTGTGAGGCAGCCCTTGCAACTAATATGACTTCGTAGACCAAGCTTTGCATATGACCTTCATTCAAATTATTTCATGCTGTTCTTTTACCTTTTCACATTTTTAGTGTTCAAAATAGTCTCATATGTGTTTGTACTGTATGCACCTTTGTAGGCGGCCTGAAATTCTTTTTGGAATCAAACAGGGTATTGGTAAAATGCATGGCATGAGTCACAGGGCATGAGGTGGAGAGTGGGCCGGGTGAGTCTTCAACCTAGTTTTTTCATGAAGACCTACTTTCCTGTAGGGCTTTAGCCACTGCTCCCTCCTCCACCACCACGTCAGAACTGGCATTTGTCTCTCCCTGTAATTCCTTCTCTGCCCTTGGAAGAGAACTGTGATCATTTGTTGCAGTCCCCTTGTGTAGCTGACCTGACGTGTGATATTAATGAAGATGTGGTGCAGAGACCCTGGGATGCTGGAGGCAGGGTCTGGAGCGGATTAGATGCTGTAGGTGCCGCTCTTCACCCATGTCCCCCTTGGGCCTCCGTCTCCCTGTCCATAAAATAGTTGTGGTGCCATGGATCCATGTTCCCCACCTCTCAGTCATTCAGGTTTTGTCTTCCCTAATATCTGGATACGATTCACATTGTTATTTACTTAATATTTTCTTTTGACTCCTTCTACTTTCTGCTATTTAAAAAATTTTTTTTGAAGAAAATTATATTTCTCTAATTTCTGGCAAGTCAATATCTCTTGTCATAAATATGAGGCAGCCAAAAAACAGATATAATTAAAAGGAAACAACATAATTGAATCCTCTCTGAGCCTGAGACTGCCTTGTCTTTGTTAAAAAAGGTTTGTTCAGGAATCACTGCAAACAGAGACTTTCTCTTTGCTGACATCAGGACTGAACAGAATTGAAAAGGTATGTCTCTATTTCCCGCATTTATTGTCATTGAAGGCCAGTAATCTGGCAATTGGTGGGGCCTCTGTTGTGTCAGGTATTGCATTCATTTTTTTATGTTGAGTCTTTGTAACAGAACCCTGATAACAGAACCCTGATGGTATTGACTTATATTTAGTGAACAGTAAATTTATGTCAGAAACAATAGCATTATTTGCACACAGTATCACCTCTGTGCTTGCCACAGGAATGTGAGGTGTTATGATGCTCATTTTACAGGTAAAGAAACAGAGTCCTAAGTCACAGAACTGACGAGTCATAGAGGCCCAAACAGGAATCAGCTTGCAGCTGCATCTTATGCCAAAGTCTTTCTAATTCCACAACTTGGCCCCTTGGCTTGCTGGGGGACATGCCCCCTTGGTTTGGCTCCTAGATAAGGTCCTCTGGGCCTTCTCTGAGGACCATCTTGGCTCTGAAAACTGGCTGTACGTACACATCACTCTGAGAGCCAAAGGTGACCCCTCCCTGGCCCCCAAGGTCTTCTGCACATGCAGTGTCCTCTTGAAGATGGCTACATCATGGTATTGGATTTGGCCATGAAATCCCCAACTCATGTTGAACACTAGAGAAGTATCGGCTCTTAGCTCTGTGTTTCCCAAAGCGTGGTTGGAACACCGATGGAGGGAGGTGGGATGCTTTTAGCCAGGGGAACTGATTATTCCAATTACAAAGTTCTGTCATTTCAAAGTAGGAAACAATCTTACTGCTCATCCAATCTACCCTGGTACCCGATGCCAAAATTCATTTACTTACTGGATAAGGAAAGTGACTGAAATGTTTACAAATATGAATGATCAAGTTGTGAATAATATGTACACATGTACGCATGTGTGTGTGTACTAACACACATATAGATACTATTATATATCTTTATATCTCTCTATATAGAACATTTGCAGATATCAAAGCCAAGGAGGCATGTTAAAAACCTGTTAAGACAGCCTCCTCATTTCTTGGCCTTTTGGCTAAGATGAAGTGTAGGTATCCAGCCTCATTTTCTTGATGGAAGCCGTATGATAGAGAATTAATAAATGAATATTGTAGAAGAAGACCTCCCCAGACTTCTGATCCACTGATGTGCAGACAAACAGGACCATTTTTCTGTCATTTCCACCCTCATGATCCAAGCACAGTCTGGTAAGATGACCCAGCTCCACACAGCTGTTGACAGTGTTTCATTTATTTTTTTCCTCTTTATTTTCAGTTCTTAACAATGGAGTTAGTAAAAGTAACCATCCAAAGAGTATTAAAACATGAAAAGATAAAAACAGCAAATGCATCCTTGAGGATGTGTGTTTTTGTGTGTGTGTGCAGTCACATTTACATCTAAAGCACACACACATATGACTTACAAATAAATCGAGGTAGAACAGCCTATATAAAGCTTCCTACGAAAATATTAGATTCTCGATATTGACAAATGATTTCTCCCATTCTTCAAGAATGTCAAAATTTGTGCCTAGCAGTGAAGAATGTTCTTCCACCAATAAAGTGCAGCAAACGCAAAACTGAAACATTTTAACTACCTGATTCCCCTGCCGACCCTGAGTGAATCCAGTGTATTTAATGAGGTGTGATGAGGATGTAGAGCACCCGCTAGACTCTCCCTGGCTCACGTCAGCCCCTCTGTGGCCAAATTCAAATTTCTGCCTGAAGAAAATCAGTCTCCACTCACTGCAGCCCTTCAGAAGCACTTGCAAATAGGTGAGACCACTATGTCCAGGGCTCAGATTTTTATTTACTAAGTCATTGGTTTGAAAGCTCTTTTGAAGCATTTAGTTTGTACCTTTGTCTGATTACAAAGTGGACAAGGAAACATATATGCTTCTTATCCCTGTGGAGTTTATAGACAAGCAGAATTTGCACAGCTTGTATCTTCAGAATAAGTGCCTTGGAAGAAGCAAATAACAAAATGGCATTTTTTTCTTAACCTAATTTTATATTGCAAAAGGATAGTCCCACTTAATTTTGAGAAACCTTATTTTGTTTCTTTCTGAGTATAATAGCCCCAGAGGGAGCTCTCTCCTATTATATCATAAATCAGTCGTATTGCTATGGACTATGCAGTTTACTTTTCTTACTATGAAAAGATAGCGGGACGCTGTGACTATTTCTGGCAGACAACAAACACTGCAGTGTGTGTGTGTGTGTGTGTGTGTGTGTGTGTGTGTGCGCGCGTTTGCAGCACTTCTCTGACTTTATGAATATGTAGATTTGTGTACTCCAGAAACTTGCAAATAAGCGGATTTCTTGGTTGTCTGGAAGTTGCCCAGATTTGATAAAATACAAGAGACTGTCTCAGGCCTTGGGTCTGGTTAAAGGTCTTTGTTGTTCTTCATTACATGCATGGGTTCTCCTTCGTAGTTGGTTTCTGCTTTTTCTGGATAGTTAGGTAGCCTGGTAAAGTGATGCAATCCTTAGTCATGTTTCTTTTAAATCTCTGGACTGCTTTCCTAATTTAGTGCCCTATTTTATAGCCAAGGAATGGAGTAGCGTACAGTTGTTCAGTGAATTGCTATAGATTCAAACTGCCTGTGCCCAAGTCTTGGCTTCACTGGTGAGTGGCTTTGTGATTGAGGGCAACTTTACTCAGTCTTTTTGTGCTCCAGTTTCCTAGTTGTGAAATGAAGAAAAACCACAGTACCTGATTGTCATAAGATGAAATTGTATATTGCAGGAAGGTGCTTAGCCCAGGACCTGGTCCGTTGGAAATTCTCAATAAATTTTAGTCATGATCATTGCCTATTTGGATTAAGTTGTGTCTGGAGAAGACTCAGCTTCTGGGAGATAGAGAAATGCTGAGAATTAGCATCATTTGTACATGATGGCATTCATGCCTTAAATCCCCAAAGATGATTAAATGCTTCATTTGGCATGTGAAGTGTTTAGAAAATATTGACCACACTTTTTCAAACTTAATACTTGCACAAACACAGGCATTTAATGCCAGCCAGAAAATACCTGTTGGTTTCCCAGTCTTTTATTGTTAATAGTCAATTATTTGCAAAATGATAACCTACTTTACTGATTTGAAATATTAAAATATTATAGAAAACAAACCAAACAGTGCCACGTTGCATTTATCAAAGCTGAATAATTTGCACCAAGTGAGTACATTATTACAGTCCCTGAAAACAAATTACAAATTATATCTGTCATTTGACATCAAGTAGATAAAAGGCAATAGGTATTTTTAATCTTTTAAATTAAAAAATATATAATTTTGTGGTCATTCTTTGTCTAACTACTACCATTCATTTATTTCTCCAATAATCTAGCCCTGTGGAGGGTTAGCAGTGTACTGACCCGGGCCAAACAAAAGTGAGAATAATAATGTGATTTCTATCCTCAAATAGCTCACAGCTTCCTTGATGCAAAGTTGGGAGGACCAAATAGCCATAAATATCAAAGATCTCTAACTGTGGAAGAAATAAAAAAGCACTATGTTACACTAAGGGAATCCTGAAGCCCTCTGAGTTTATACTAGGTACTGAGGATAATTTCCACCAAAGTCACACTAACAGTAAATGAAAGAAGGGGTCAGATGCAGGGAAGCACAGAGGTGCAAAGCCTGCCAGGCTCAGGAACAGCAATACTTACTGAAGCAGGAGGTAAGGTGGGCAGGTGAGGCTGGGGACAGATAGGAGACAGATGCATGAGCTGTGTTAATAAATGTGGAGTGTGGGCATCTCCTGACCTGATAGGGAGCCATTTAGAATTTTAATATTGTCAGGTTTTTTTTAATGTAAAAATCGCTATTCCTCTAGTTGGTGGCTTCTATCGAGAAGGGGATTTCTGTTTGATCATGGGCATTGCATTCAAATGTTTAGATATTTATCCATACATGACAAGGAGACAAACAACTAAAATAAAATCAGCTACAGAAGAAGAGGTTAAAGTTATTCTGGAGCATATGTGATTGTGTGCACGCTGGTTGCTTTGTTCACCCTAGTAGTTCTTCAGAAAACTTTACATACTGACCGTATAGACATCCTTAAAACTTTCCTGCAGCGTGCTTATACTTATTTTTGTCCGCTTCTCACCTTCACCCTAAAAAAAGTTTAAAAAGTGAAATTGCTAGCATTTTAGGCAAAAATAAAATATACTCTTCTGGAGAAAGACTTTTCATTTTCTTTCTATTCTAGCTGTTCTCAAGTTGTTAATAATATAGTCTCTCTCTCTCTGTCTCTCTCTATATATATGCACAAATTTTATAGTGGTTGTGCTTAGATATTTCCCCTTATTCTAACTTTTATTCCTCTTTATTCAGTAGCAAAATCACCATTGCTGAGTGGTAAGGGAAGAGTCTTTGGAGCAAGGGAAATCTAGATTGGAATTCCCACTCTGCTACTCATTTGCTTGGTTATCTTCGGCAAGTTGTTCAACTTCTCTGGGTTCTAATTTCCTCCTCTTTCAGGAGGCAGAAATAAAAATCCAGCGGTGTGGGGAAGAGTAATTTGTACAAAACGCATGTAGAAGCACCAACGCAATAATACCGATGATGTGTAGTAGACGGCACAGAAAACCGGAGCTTCTAGTACCGCGGTTGTCAATTATGTTAAAGGGAAAAAGTGAAGCTACATAATTTGGACAAGAAATACGGATAAAATGTAGTGAGTAGTAGGAGGTTTGCTCATATGCTAGATGACTGTTTGTTTATTCATTTCCCAAAGATATGACAAAAGCTGTGAATATTTATTTAGTTCTGCTCCCAATAGCCCTTCTAATAGGGAATTATTTGGGTACAACGAAAGACATTTGTAAATGCGGCTGATAAGACCGGCATTGGACAAGGAGTGTTTTGTTGGACACAAGAATTCTATTGTCCCTGGCTTCAGTTGTCAAGTGCCCGGGGAACCCAGAATTTATGGTGGCAGCACAATGGCCCTTTCAGGGCTCAGGGAAAGAGCTGTGAGATCCTGCTCCCCGGCTTTTCAAGGCCTCTAGTCTTTTTATCAGGCCTGGACAATGCGGGATTCAGCGGCTGCCTGAGCCTCCTGACCGTCCATTGGCCGTCAGGTATTGTGCAGTAATTACCATGGTGACAATGGACTCCCTCTACGCCCGTCCATCGGCGCTTTGGAAAATGGTGAAGGTTGTCACTTTGCATTAGGTGCCTCTAAAAGCATGGCTTACTTAGAAAAACTACTAAATAGAAATAAAGATAATCGTAGTAAGAGTTTGATTTAAAAGGCCACTGTGTCAAATCCATTTGGAGCTCAGAAACTCTTTATGGATGCTTTCTTCTAATTACAGATAGATGCTGGGCATCATCCTCTGTGCAGGCAGTAAGGAGCCAGCCTTGAAGATTTTGCAGGAAGGGATGAGCAGAGGGCAGCTGGTATCCCTTAACCACGTAGTGGGAGCAGAGGTCTAAGCTGAGTCCAGGAACTTTGAGGGGTTTCTAAATTTCTTTGAGACTCAGATTCCTCATCTGAAAAAAATATGCAAAATGCTTATAGATAAATATTAATTACATGTGGTAAGATTGCATGTTAATATTTATGCACATGTCAATATTAGTTCTGTATAAATGCTTACGCATCTATTATAGGGGTTTTTGAATAGCAAATATACAGTAAAAGGTAAACTGTTTAATCATAGAAGCACAATATATCTTTTCATAATCACAACTGTTGATTTTTGAGTGTATAAGTGAAGTGTTGCATGTATTATGATTATTCTCCACAATCATTCTACAAAATAATTATTATCCCCATTTTACAGTGAGGAAACTGAGGCTCAGAAAGTTCTTGCTTGCCCAAACTCAAACTAGCTTGGAGGAGGAAAAACTTGATTTTAAGTCTTGTTCTCTCACATGCAATAGCTTCCTGCTTCTCTCATTATTTTTACAAAAAAAATTGTGATCTACAATCCTATCTTATGAAATATGATTTACCATATGGTTTTGGAACTTTGCAATAACAGGAAAGAAAAACACCCAATGGAGATTATTAATTGAGTTTAATCATCCCTTCAACAATGTCAGAAACATATGATGCCCGACAAAGGAAGAAGCCCCATCTGCAGACTCCCAGGGATGGCTGCATACGTGTGGCCCCTTCTCCTGCCTGCACAGAGCAACATCAACAAAGCAAATTGGTATTTCTAGACCACCAGAAAAGTGGATGGCCGTTGTTCAACTTCTTCGCCAAAGAAAAGTTTTAAAAACCTGATATTTCACTTGTTTATATAAGAATAATATATAAACATTTAATTATAGTTTGCTTTAATCAACTATGTTCCAAAATATCTGAAATTTCCCATTGTGGTGTTTTTTTGTTTGTTTGTTTTGTGTTGTTTTGTTTTTGAGACAGGGTCTCACCTTGTCACCCAGGCTGGAGTACAATGGCGTGATCTTGGCTCACTGCAGCCTCAACCCCCCAGGCTCAAACAATATATATGTGTGTGTGTGTGTGTGTGTGTATATATGTGTGTGTGTGTGTATGTATGTATGTGTGTATATATGTGTATATATATGTATATATATGTATATGTGTGTATATATATGTTTCGCTATATTGCCCAGGCTAGTCTTGAACTCCTGAGCTCATGTGATCCTCCTGCCTCAGCCTCCCAAACTGCTGGGATTACAGGCAAGAGCCACTGCAGCCGGCCTTTCCATTGTGTTTTTATCAAAAAGTAGAAATTATCTGTAGTCACACACCACGGGAATAGGCATGCTTTGCCCTGGGGAGTGGGCCTCCCGGTGGGTTCTTAAACCTGAAGAAAAAGGAGTGGATTTATTGATCCAGCCCAGTTATGCTACTTCCTTGCTCTATGCACTTGGGCATATGCCATTCAGCCTCAGTTTCTTCATCTGTAAAATGGAGAAACTCTCTCTCCTTGGGCTATGCTGCTCCCTTCATTGGCAACTCTTTCCATTTTAACGGAGATCCTAAGAGAGGGAAAGTGGCAAAAGGAAGGATACGGCTCTTCACGTACTGAGCCTTCCACACAATCAGAGCTCAGCAAAAGGGAGCTGCTACAGTCACAGCTGCATCTGCCCCTGACTATCTTCCTTGATTTTGGTATGCTTACCGCGTATGTCCTTCATTCTACTTTATGCACTCGGGCTTCACGGTGTTCTTTTTCCTGATTTCTAGTCTCTCTGAAATAGTATATGGCATGTACTGTCTGAGCCCCTAAGAGGCTTAGTGCTGTGGGCAGCCAACCACAGTGACGGAAGGGCTGATAGATGACAATGGCGCTGTACTTGAAGACAGCCCATGATGGTGTGCAGAGCTGGGAAGATGGCAGAGAGAAGTCCTGAGAGTAGGTAGGAAGTGGGTGCAGCAAGACTGGAGTGTAGTTTCCTGGCTCAGAGGGGAACACATGATCCCAAGTCTGGGAGAGTCATGAGCTGTGGGGAAGATGAAGGAAAATGAACATTCCAGCCATGAAGGCCAGTGCAGAGAATGCAGAAACAGACAACCCGCTATAGCCCGCAAAGCCGTCTTAGATCCATCAACTACACTAAAAGCATAAAGAACAACTTGGATTTTGTATGTTCATTTTTTTTTTCTAAGAAACATGATATAATTGTATACTACAATTTTTCACAGAATCCACAGTCCCTCTTTCTCTAATGTTTGCAGTGATTAGAATTCATAGACAATTCACCGTCTATTTTTGCTTTTCTTCCAAAGCTTTTTTGATTGACTGCACAGGCTTTTGGAGAAAGGATTTCTATAGGAAACATTTTGAAGGGAGGTAAAGAATGCAAGACACAGTGGGGAGTTCAATAAGTGTTTTATAGATTTGAGAAGTCAGCCTTTCTAAACATGCTGGCCACAGTAACAGCTGCATTATTAACAGAAGACTAGAGAAGGAAAACAGAAGGTACATGGGCTATGAAGTCAGCACTGCTGGATTCCAACCATACCCGGGGTATTATTGGCTGAACACTTTCAGCAAGAGTCTTACCCTTTTGTGTTGTAGGGTGAGATGGCGTTCATAATACCCAGGATGGTTATATGTGGTTAAGGGTAATTCATTGGTGAGATACATGGCAAATATCTTTTCCATCCCTGTTTATAACATTCCAGTTATCTATTGCTGAGTAACATGACATCCTAATATTTAGTGGCATATAGCAACAACTTACTACTATCTCTTACAGTTCTCTGGGTTGATTGAATTCATTTAGGTATTCTTACTTGTTATTTCCTGCCATGTAGTCAGATGGCTGGAGTTACAGGAAGATTTGAATGGATTAGGTATCCAAGATGACAACTTTAGCCCCCTGTCTGGCACCTCACTTGGAAGGCTGAAAGAGCTGGAAATGGATTGACACCTCGCTCTCCATCCACACAGCTTCTCCACCTGGTGGTCTGGAGCTTTCTCATAGCACAGTAATATCAAGTATTTGAACTTTTGACATGGCAGTCAACTTCTCCTAGAGCAAGCGTTCAAAAAGCACAAGATAAGCTACAGGGTTTCTGTATTAGTCCACTTATGCTGCTATAACAAAATATCACAGATGGGGTGGTTTAAACCACAGATCTTAATTTTTCAAAGTCCTGGAGACCAGTAGGTTCAGTTCCTGGTGAGGATCTTCTTCATGGCTTGCAGACAACAGTCCTCTCACCGTGTCTTCACATGGCAGAAACAAAGAGAGAGCTCTGCTTTCTTTTCCTTTTCTTAGAAGAACAATCCCTCATGACGTCATCTAAACCTAATTACCTCCCATAGGCCCCACCTCTGAATACTATCACATTGTGGGTTAGTGCTTTAACATGTGAATTTTGGCGAACAAAAACATTCAGCCCATAACATTCTACTGCTGATCCTGCAGAATTCATGTCCTTCTTGCATGCAAAATACATTCATTTTATACCAGCAACCTCCAACATCTTAACTTGATTCAGCATAAATTCTGAGGTCTAAAGTCCAAATTCTCATCTAAATAAGTATGAGTGAGACTCCGAATACTATTCATCCTGAGACACAATCAGTATGGATGAGATTCAAAGTGCTGTTCATCCTGGGGCAACATTTGTCTGCAGCTGTGAACCTATGAAATAAGATAAATTATGTGCTTCCAAAATACAGTGGTGGGACAGGTGTAGGATAGGCATTCCCTTTCTAAAAGGGAGAAATTGGAAAACAGAAAGTAGTGATGGGTTCCAAGCAAGTTTATATAAAAAGGCAAATACCAGTGAATCTTAAGGCTCAATAGTAATTTTCTTTGGTTCAATGCTTTGCCTTTTGGACCGACCAGGGTGGAAGCCCCTCTCTCATGGTTCACATAGTGTCAGTTCTGCTGTTTCATTGTTATGCAGAGCCAGCGCATAGTCCCATAGAAGGAGACTGCACAAGGGCATGCCTATCAGAGGGTCTGGGTTATTGTGGGGCAATTTTGGAGACTGGCTGCAGCATGTAACATGGTTGACAAGCAGGGTCCTTCCTCATTTGTTATGCATTGTGTGAACTGCTGCATGTAGCATTTCCTCCATGACTCCCTGTGCCTCCGGGAATAACTCCAGTGTTACTCTGTCCTGACATTTGGATAAATAGCACACAAGAGGACAGCTTTATTGTTCATCTTGCTACAGTCACCAAAACCAGGCTCTATGAAAAAAATTTAGTAGATCTAAGATCTAAGGTCCATTCACAACCCTTCACTAAAAAGGGCTTTTGTTTGCTTGTCTGTTGTTTTGGAGAAGGCTTTGTGTAGGATTATTAGATGGAAGCAGTATCAGACAAGGAAAGAAATTTGGAAAGAAATGAAGTCAAGTCAAAGAAATAAGCTGTTTAAGCCCCTAATTCAGACTGAGTTGATCCTAGAAGGTAGAAGCCTAGAGATGAAGGACATTCAAGAACTCCTTTATGCTGTTGTGTTAGTGAAGCTATGCCAGCTGGCACCTTTCTTGGTTCAGTGCCTCAGTTTTTAAAGATGACAGCTGTTTAGACACTCCATATTCGTTTCTTTATTCACTCAACAAATATGCATTGAACAGATGCTCTGGGCTAGGAAATGTGTTAGACATTTTGGGAGATATGAAGATGAATCAGACCAGAATCCAAGCAGAACACAGCCCCCACACAGAAAGTCTAAAATGTGGTGTTGTGGGTGGGGGAAATGCAATCTTGAAAAGAGTTGCAACCCTGTCAGCCCAGTGCTCTGGTCTGCTGGAGTGGGGATAGCATCTCCTATAACCACCACCGCTATTGCTGCTCTTCGTCTTTGAGCCTGTTGTTCATGAGGATCTGTCAACACCAGAACAGTGCTTCTCACTTTAGGAAGGAAGACATTGCTTTGGCTTTGGAACATAGGTTTTATCAGAAATGGGCTCTAAGTATTCATACCTTCCCCCATCAGCTTGTTCTTCATGCAAGAGCAAATGTATGTGAATTACACGGCATGTTATAAGAAGTTGTATGTAGAATTGCTTTATCATTGTCATCATAGTACCAAATGCATATATGGTTAATCACACTATCCAATGATATTTATAAATCCATGATAAGTTTTTCCCACTTTTCACATAATTTTAGTAATTGGTTTATCTCTCTCTTTGCACACCTGGATTGTCATCTTCTAAGAGAAAAGTCTGTCATATGCAACTGTGTATAATATTGTATCACTTTGTCAATTCATGCCACCACTAGGTTACTAATGATCCTTTCACTTTTTGCAGAAATCACTGTGTTTTCGGCTCAGCGGCCCTGTGACATTCCTTCCTGTTGTCCTTTGTTGAGTGACCAATCAGATGGGTGGAGTGTGTTACAGAAATTGGCAGCAAGTGTCCAATGGGTGAAGAAGGTAAGCTGGACTAACAGTACTCAACAATTCACATGTTACTATGTATGTCAAGATGGAAATTATGTCTGTCTCTCAAATGTGGCTTGATTTGGAACTTCACTAAAGCTGAAAGTAGAATCTGAGAGGGAGAGAAAGGCCTACCTTTTTCAGTAGTGAGGAATGTGATTATTCAGTGTTAATGTTATTGGATTCTCTTTATTGAACACCTATTATGTGCTAGTAGTAGTAAGATCTGGAGGAGAAAGAAGGAACTAAAGGGATTATAATTCTTTAGCAAGGACTCGGCTAAACAGGCCAACTGAGATGATTGCCATGTTGCTTTTTTCTCCTTTTCTTTTGAAAATAAGTCTTAAAATGGGAACAAAGTAGCTTATATCCCACAAGGAAATGAGATTGCTAGGAGGCTGAACCTTTTAGACTTCAAATGACAGGGCCCTCGATCATGAGCCAGGAGGCCTGGTTTCTACTCCCAGATCCAGCTCTGTCATTCACTGTCTGGGCTATGAGATTAATGAGCCATTTCCTGGGCTGCCAGAGTGGCTGGACCTAGGATTTCTAACAGTTCTTCCATTTTAGGATTCTGTGAATCCATTTACCTTCTCCATCTGCTCGGTGATAACTGGAGCAATATTCATAGGAGACATCTAAATATCCAGATAGAAATTTAAGAATTAATTCTACCAGCCTGACTTTCCACTCTTGGGGAATCTAGACCTCCTTATCCAAGTGCCTATGACTCATCTCCATGTGGATGTCCAGTGGTGCCTTAAACACGTATGTTAAATCCAGGTTTTCCCTGGGCCCCACATTCCTGTAATAGTATCAAAATTCACCCAGAGTAGAAACACGGGCAGAATACTTTAAGCCTCTCAACCCCTCACCCCCAATAGCAGTTAATTCCTCTTGATTCCTATTCATTCTATTCTTTGTCTATCTCTGAAGTAGTTTTGTTTCTAACTATCCCTATTGCCACTGTTCAAATGCAAGTCAAACTCTTTTTCTCCAATGTTACTGAAATTGTCACCTAATGTCTTTTTTGCCTCCAGGGTTATTTCTCCCTCATCAGCTCCAATGTGATCCATGATCTATATATATCCTGAACAATGTTCTTAAATCCACACATTATGTTACTTTCCCACTTATTCCCTTTCGATGATAGAAATAAGCTTTTCTTAACAAGTTTCTAGGATCCTTTAATGAGAAGGACCACTGTTTTGCTGTCCAGATTCATCTCTCAGCTGCTATTCCCTCTCCACCTTGCCTGGATTATATACATTCACTCTAGGACCTCCTCATGGGGCACAGCCATTATTTCCCCAAAACCTCATAATCTCTCTCACCTCATAAGCACTCTTAACACATTTTATATCTTAGCTTGGACTTCACTATCGCTAAGGAGCTATTTCTAATAGGCTAAGATTACCTAGACAATACTTTAGCAGCCAGGGATTACGCCATTTACAGTGATTTCTACATTGGACTGTAATTGTCTATTTAGTTGTCTGTCTTCCCAGCTAGACCTGGAGATTTTTGAGGACAGTACTTATTTGGGACCACTGTGCTCTCAGTTGCAAGTACTGTATCTGGGCCAAAGTATGCACTTAGTAAGTATTTATTAAGCAAATGAATAGGGGCCCTCGGTATATTTTTAATTAAATGTGAGGAAGGTGGACTACGGTGGCTACTCAGAGAAAAGTCATAATAACAGCAGCTAACAGGTTTTGCATGCTTACTATATGTCAGGTTCCTAAGGATGTTAAAGGTATGACTCCCCTTAATCCTTCCAAAAGCCTTATGTGGTAGGTATTATTAATGACAAACGTTTTATAAATGAGAAAACTCAATCTTGAAGAATGTATTAGTCTGTTTTCACACTGCCATAAAGAACTTCCCTGAGACTGGTGATTTATAAATGAAAGTGGTTTAATTGACTCACAGTTCTGCATGGCTGGGGAGGCCTTAGGAAGCTTAGAATCATGGCGGAAGGAGAGGTAAGCATCTTCTTCACAAGGTGGCAGAAGAGAGAAGAGAAGCACGTGTGAAGGGAGGAGAGCTCCTTATAAAACTGTCAGATCTTGTGAGAACTCACTCAGTATCACAAGAACAGCACGGAGGAAACTGCCTCATGATCCAATCACCTCCCTCCCTCCACACTTCGGAATTACAGGTTCCTCCTGCGACACATGGAAATTACAAATTGAGATGAGATTTGGGTGGGGGCACAGAGCCAAAGCAAATCAGGGAAGATAAATAACTTGTCTATGGCCATAGTGCTGTAACTTTTATCCTTGGAATTTGTATTTATGGGAAGTCTAACTTTAGCTAGAGTTTGTGTCTTTTACCACTCTCCTTGTCTGCCTTTCTCCTGAATGAATCTCCCATATTTTGGGCAAAAACCATTATCTCCACATAAGGCCAGGGGTTTTTCTTGCAGCCCACACAAGCTGTTGTTAAATAGATGGTAGTCCTCTGTGACAGGGAACTCTAAATTTCTGATAATTTCTCAGGTATTTTACACTCTTGTGTTAATGTGGGCCTGTTTTGGGAAAAAATTTCAGTGTGAAGAGTCCCCACCTCTTTCTCTCATGATCTGGTCAATATCTGTTAAGGGAATAAACCAATGAATGAGAACACTTATCCTAGAGGCAAAATGGCACTTCCCTA
This sequence comes from Macaca thibetana thibetana, assembly GCF_024542745.1. NCBI lineage: Eukaryota > Metazoa > Chordata > Mammalia > Primates > Cercopithecidae > Macaca > Macaca thibetana. The sequence goes on along the minus strand of NC_065597.1, from coordinate 8,175,034 downwards.
CAAACGCACCAGAATGATTTGGAAATTGTATAACTGACTTCTCTGGCATTTGCTTATTTTGCACTCATTTGCTCCGAAGCCTGGCTCAGCAGAGGATGTGCATCCCTCCTGTGGGTATGTCTGTAAATGATGATCATCTCATTTCTGCTGAGCCAAATGGGCCTCTTCATTTCATCGGCCCTTTGCATTCCTCAAGAAGATGTGCAAGTGACATTTTCTATTTTTCTGGATAATAGGGGCAATTAGAATGATGTATGCATGAATCAGAGTCAGAAGGCAAATAGAAAGTACTTGAATTTAATTTCATGTCTAGGAAATCTGTTAGTTTTTTTTTTTAACCTGGAAATTAAGAACAGTCTATTTTGAAGAGTTCTGCAAAGCTTTTATTCCAAAGAGAGGAAGGTAAATTACTCCAATGTTGGTGGCATGAAACCTTCATAAAACAAAGCAAAACATAAAACAGCAGGAATGCAACTGGAACAATCCTTTGATTTTTCAGGATAAGCTTCTTCTTGATGGAAGAGAATTCTGGGCCTGGTGGAGGAAAGGACTTGTTCCTGATCGCACTGTAAGGATTTTGAAGAACAAAACTAACCAATGACTTTAGCTGAGACTCAGATTCTTGATTCCCAATCAGGTCAAGATGCCAGGTTTTCTTGAACAGGCACCTATGACATGCCACAAACACAGGCGGAGATGAAAGGGCACTTCCTCTTTCCTCAAGGAGTTTACAGTCAGGTAACTACATATGGCAGTCAAAATCCAAGTGGGAAGGAAAGACGGAGAGAGACTTCAAACAAATGTGGCATGGGTTCACAGGATCGACACTCTAGTTAACTTACAGTGAAATCCACTGGAGCTTGAGCTTCCATTTCTAGCACACGTGTCTTACTTAAGAACCTTCTCGGAGCAGAGGAGGAATTATCTGGGCAGCTACAGGATAAGGCTTCTAAGCCCTGTGACCTTGCTGGGTTTTCAGTAGAGCACAGGGGCCTAGAAATTAACATCTTGGAGAAGTGGAAGAGATTTGCCCTTTGCTCAAGAGAAGTGTACACACATTGGCATCCTGCTGAGTAATAACCAGCAGGAATTGCTGGTCTCAGGTCACCCAATTATCTTTCATTTGCATAGGAATGAATCCCAGAAAGCTGCTTCGGGGGCAACTCACCCGTGCTGCAGAACGCACCGGGCTCTGCATTGTCCCTGACAGCTTGAAGTGTTAGCAGTCTGCTTCCTAACCCCCTGTGCTGCTGGTTCTGTCTGTGAATGCATATTTCCTATTTTGGGATGTAGGCCACTGTGGAGAAGGAGGCCAAGTATCTGTCTCTATCTGGTGTCATCCGAATCATAAACAGACACTTAGTTCACTTGTTGCCTACACATTGCAGCTCTTCAATGTGTACAATGTGGCTGTCATCACCACAATCAACTAATGATTACATGAAGCCCTTATGTGGTAGGCCACCTGAACATCCAGTCCCTGCACAAAATCATTACTAAAGGAAAAACCTCAGCCAAAGTTGTGGTTCTTTGATCTTGCTTTATTTAGCTAGTGATGGGCAAAGGGGTCAATGACTTTGAATTTTCTGAGCATGCCCTTGTACCAGACACTGTGCTATGTGCTTTACATTTATTATCTTGTTTGACGTCACCAAGACTTTAGCTGCTATGTGCAGGGGTCATGATTCTTTCATAGATGAGGACACTGAGGTTTAGAGAGGTTAAAGAACTTGCTGAGGACCCCTGATGAGCAAGGGGTAGAGACAGGGTCTCCACTCTAAGCACAGCAATGTAGTGCCTCCTATTGATCAATGTCTCTTCCAATTCTTTTGTACCTTGACTTACAGTCTTAACCAAGCTGGGATGGGAGGGAGTTGGAGGGCAATTACTATTACAGTTATTTTGGTATGGCAATGTCCTAAATCTCTACTTGAGGTTTCTAGATTCAGGGGATACATGTACATGTTGGTTGTATGGGCATTTTGCATAATGGTGAGGTTTGGGCTTCTAGTACACCCATCTCCAAATTAATGAACATTATACCCAATAAGTAATTTTTCAGGCCTCCTCCTCCCTTTTTGGAGTCCCCAGTGTCTATTATTGCCATCTTTATATCTATGTGTACCCCCTATTTAGTTCCCACTCATAACTAAGGATATGTAGTATTGGATTTTGTGTTTATGAGTTTTTTCACTTAGGATAATAGCCTTCAGCTTCATCTATGTTGCTGCAAAAGACCTGGTTTCATTCTTTTTTTATGACCGTGTAGTATTCTTTGTGGCTGTGTAGTATTTCATTTTTATTTTATTTTATTTTATTTTATTTTTTTTGAGACGGAGTCTCGCTCTGTAGCCGAGGCTGGAGTACAGTGGTTGGATCTCAGCTCACTGCAAGCTCTGCCTCCCGGGTTCACGCCATTCTCCTGCCTCAGCCTGGCTGTGTAGTATTTCATAATATACTATACAGCCATAAAAAAGAACATAGTGTGTGTGTATATATGTGTGTGTGTATGTATATTCTACATATATATGTGTATAGAGAGGATGTATGTGTGTACAGATACACATATATACACACATAAATACATATATGTCTATATATACCTAGACATATATACACACGTATACATATATGCACACATGTGTATGTGTATATATGTATATATGTGTGTATATATACACATGCATACATTCGCTCTATACACACATATATGTGGAATATATACACACACGTATACACACATGCATTCTTTATGTGTATATATGTATATACATACATATGTGCGTATATGTATATGTACGCACATGTACATATATGTGTGTATATATGCACATATATGTATATATACATGCGTGTATATATGCACATACATATACATATATACATTTTATGCACACATATATGTATATATACACACATACATACCACATTTTATGCACACATATATGTATATATACACACACATACACACATATATATATACACACATACGTACACCACATTTTCTTCATCCTGTCATTTTTTGATGGGCACTGAGGTTGATTCCATGACTTTGCTATTGTGAATAGTGTTGTAATAGACGCATGAGTGCAGGTTCTTTTTTGATATAATGATTTCTTTTCCCTTAAGTAGATACCCAGTAGTGGGATTGCTGGGCTGAAAGGTAGCTCTATTTTCAATTCTTTGCAAAATCTCCACACTGTTTTGATGGAGGTTGTATTAATCTGCATTCATACTAACAAGTGTATACGCATTCCCCTTTCTTCACATTCTAGTCTCCACTTGAGTTTTAAAGGAGACTTAGCTGGTTCTGGCTAATGCAGCAGGATGCGACTGAATGTATCCAGTGAGTGAGGGGCAAAAATGGCAAGAGGAGAAAAGACTGGATGTGTTCACTCATCAGTCATCTTGAGAACCATCCCTATGTTAGGCCTTGGACTAGGTGCTGGTGATACAATAATAAATCATGTGTATCAATACAACAATGAAACTGTACCATTGCTTCCAAAGAACCCCTCTTCTTGTGATGGAGCCAGGCTGGCAAACAAATAATCATGGTACAGAGTTCCTTTTAGACAGCTCCCTGGATCTGTGAAAACCCAGAGGGGCTGACTTCACTGGAGGAAATCAGGCAGAGCTTCAGTGAGGAGGTGACCTCTGTGTTTAGACGTGATCATGAGTAGGAATTTATCTGGAGAAGACCAGGAAGGATTTTCCAGGCAAAGGGAACAGTATAGCAGTTGTTATGTCAGTATTTGTCATTACTAGGTGGGATGTCTCATGACATATTTGTTTTCATTTTTATGTATCCTTAGATAGATACATTTAAATAGTTAAGATGGTTAAAATAGATAAAGATGGTTAAAATTTATAAGGTGAGGCCGGGCCTGGTGGCTCACGCCTGTAATCCCATCACTTAGGGAGGCCAAGACAGGCAGATCACAAGGTCAAGAGATCAAGACAATCCTGGCCAACATGGTGAAATCCCGTCTCTACTAAAAATATAAAAATTAGCTGAGCATGGTGGTGCACACCTGTAGTCCCAGCTACTTGGGAGGCTGGGGCAGAAGAATCTCTTGAACCCAGGAGGCGGAAGTTGCAGTCAGCTGAGATAGCACCACTGCACTCCAGCCTGGTGACAGAGCAAGACTCCATCTCTAAATAAATAAATACATAAACAAACAAATAAAAGGTGAAAAAGAGTCTACAGAGAATTAAGTCGTCTTCAACTCCTATACTCTAGGCCTTCAATTTCATTCCCTGGAAGCCACTATTGTCAGTTTTCTGTGTGACTTCCAGACAGTTTCTGGGCAGTTACAAACACACATATCCATATAGCTACTTCCTCCCACATTTGCATACATAGATCACACGCAGCTGTAAACACTGTTTTATACTTTATTTATTTTATTTTATTTATTTTTTTGAGACAGAGTCTCACTTTGTCACCCAGGTTGGAGTGCAGTGGTGCAATCTTGGCTCATTGTAACTTCTGTCTCTGAGGTTCAAGTGATTTTCATGCCTCAGCCTCCAGAGTAACTGGGACTATAGGCGTGTGCCACCACAGCTGGTTAATTTTCTGTATTGTTAGTAGAGATGGGGTTTTGCTACATCGGCCAGGCTGGTCTTGAGCTGCTGGCCTCAAGTGATCTGCCAGCCTCGCCTCCCAAAGTGCTGGAATTACAAGCCTGAGTCACTGTGCCCAGCCGCCTTGATTTTAAAAGGAAAAATTTATTAAGCTTTTTCCTTTGTTTTACTTGCACTCATTTGATTTAAAACCTTTTAATTTTAAGTTTTAAAACTATCCAAATCTACAGAAAAGTTGCCCAAATAACACAGTAAATTCTTATGAACACTTCATCTGGAGACACTGAATTTTAAAAAATCATTTTGCCATGTTCTATGCAATGATTTTATGAATTTAATCCCTAATCAAGGTACAGCTTGGATGTCAGTTACCTGGAGACTGGAATGCAGTTCCTCTCCCCAGCACTGATTTAGTGAGATAACGTAAGATGTTCTCGAAATCGATAATGTGTTCCTCTCATTGTCAGTTTCCCTGAGATGCCCACAAGCAGCAAATCCACCCCCAGGATGGGGATCCATCCCTAGGATGGAGATGGCTGGAGGTGCCCCTCTTTGGGCCACTTGATCTTTGGGAAAGGATTTTCTCTGCCTCAAGTGCTCAGCAAGTGCTTCTTGGGTAGGCGAGTGTGCTCTCTGCACTTGCCTTCCGGGCCCTGTGGTCCAGGATGGTCACAGGCAATCCAGTTGAAATCTAATCACTTCACTTCCGACAACCAACCATATAGACAGCATTATCTCTTCTGTTCAGCTTGTCAGAGTCAACACGGCATCTCAAAGGCTGGTGTAGGATTCTCTCCTTTGAAAGATCAAAGCGCCTGAGCATTGCTCAGGTTACCTGTGCATCCTCCCTGCGTTACATGGCAAGGGATAGTCTGTACTCAAAGTGAGAGGGACTTTGAACAGCATGACAAGCAGGAAGTAACTTAGTAAGGCAGTGTCTTACGATTTTAAGCCCTAGGCTTAAGAGGATTGTTTTCTGGTATTCATTCATTCATTCATTCACTAACTTGTCAAATAATTCCTGAAAGCCTCCTTGGTACTCTTTTATGCTCTAGGCCAAGACGTGTGCATGTTGCTTGCAGACTGGGTCCCTAGGATCTACTGGGTGACAGACAAATAGTCTCAGTCAAAGAAAGCAATTGAACCTGAGAGTGGTGGTGTGGAATCTCCAAGGACTTACTTCTTGGCCATTCGTTAATTAATTCATACATTAAACACCCATTTACTGACCCCGCCTGTACTCTCTGGCCCTACGTGATTCTTGAGCCACAGAATTACCATTTCCTTTCCTGGCTACTAACCCAAATTATCCTGTGTGCAGTGGGGGACTCAGAGCTCAAGGCAATTAAAGAAATCAGGGAAGTAAAGGGAACGAGCCATACTAAAATTTGCCACCAATTACATGTGTCTGCTGAGGATCTAGAAGACTGTAGCCAGACACCTGGCAGATGCTACCATTTGGAAGCTTTAGAAAATTTGTGGCGGGGTAGTAAGTTTATCTTTTCTAGGGGTTCTTTTACAATTTAAGCACCATTCCAAAAGCTGTTAGGCTGCCATAGCAACAGTTCATATATGTATATATATATACACACACTTTTGAGGGAAACAAATTTTTAAAAACTTGGTCACATTCTTGCAAGGGCTTGTGAGAAGATACCTCTGTAAATGAATGTCTAGCAAGTTTCCTGAAGTATCACATTTCTGTCTATAACATACTATTTTGGACCTCTTAACACTCCCAACCACTTTTCAGAATTTCCACTTGAAAGATGGACCTAGGAGGACGGTGATTCATTGCCCCGAACCATTTACATCATTCTTTGGGCAGGGAAAGGAAAGGCCTTTGTGTAGTTTCAGCTAGCCACTGGTTTCTGCCGGAGCCCACGTCCCTGCCGTGCCAGCCCCGACACAGTGTGGGATGGAACCGGTGCCCACACAAGGCCCCACCAGGGTGGCTGGAGCTCAGACTCATGGGAGCATGTCCGGCTCTATTCTCTCTTCCCCAATCCTTCTCCACTGAGCCGCAGCATTATTTCTGTAAATCCAAATTGTATCAAGTTGCTTCAGTATAAAACCCAAGCTTCAGAAGCTTGCAGTCCCTCTCAGAATAAATTGCTAAGTCCTTTGCCTGGATTCTAAGACTGACTTGATCCAGGCCCCACTCCCAGAAGCCCCCCTTCCCCTCCCTCCCATTTAAGTCTGTCCATATTGTGCTGCTGGTAGCCCTGAACGCATTGTGATGTTTGACACCTCGACTCCCTTGCTCACATTTTTCTTCTCTGCCCCCATTTGTCCGAGTATGCAGAGAAGCATCTTCTCCTCCAGCAGGGGCTCCTAGACCCTGTGAGATAGTTTGTCACTTTTTACTTCTGTGTAGAGAGTGCCTTGATTCCTCAGTGTCTATCACTTCCACGGGTCCTGGGTACATGTATCTTCATGAGCTCCCTTTTCCATTAAAAAAATTAAAAATTACAGTTTATGACCATTTTGGTTTAAAGAGGAACATAGCATTCTACCCTAAAAGGTCATTGTTTCCTTCTGATTTTAAAAGAAATTAAAACATTGCTGTGCATCCTCTAAAAGTGTTGTGGGCACTGTGCCTACTATTCCTAATGGAGCAGCCACACTGATGTTCCTGGGTTACCACATTGCCAATTAGTTGTCTTCAAGTTTGTTAAATCCTTGAGAATAGAGTTTGACTGTGTAATACCGTGCCATCTATTGAAGTGTGTGGAGTGCATACTCATGTGTGGTGAACAGGCTTTCACAGGAATGAGAGCATGGTCTCCATCCACCTGCCTTCCACTGCTGAGAGCTTTAGCAGACACTCCCTCTTAGGCTAATGCTCCTCATCCATTTTCAAAAGGGACAAGATCCTCCCCTCCCTTTTTCTGCACAGCCCTTTAAACTGCACAGAGCTTCCTTGTGCATTATCCACTTTGATTTCTTGAGATGAACATTAGCTACCCCATTCCATAGAAGAATAAAATGAGGCCCAAAGAGGTTAAGCAGAGCCTAGAAAACAGAGTTGTCCCCTGCCCAGAGTCACACGTAATATGTGGCAGAGCCAGGATTCTACTCCTCCCCTGCCTCCAAGACCATGCCAATGTTCTATCAAACCACAGGACAAGAAACCTAAATTAAGGCAGAGATCGCTTCATTCCCTTTACTCTTTTGGAAGCATCAAGAACTGTAAGAAACAGGAAATCCCAACATGGGTAGAATTGCTTCTGCACTGAACACTGCAAGGCACCACCCAGTTCCCCAGTTCACTGAAGGTCTGGTGGTCTCAGCTGCTGGGAATGCTCTTGGCAGATGACCTCACTTGCAGCTTTCACCTCAGCCAAAGTCATGTTCTTTCCCAGGGCAACTCACATTGGAGGGCTGATCAGTAAAAGGCTGGCCATCTCAGCTTTCTTGAGATTATTTTGAAGGACGATCCTTAGCCCAGATGACCATGCAAGGTGGTCTGAGGCTGTTGCTGGGCTGCATCACACATCTTCTCTTTATGTCTGCTTCTGCTTCCCCTCCCTTTTCTTCTCCAAGTGTTATTCCAAAGGGTACCCCCTAGTAAACATCCCCACGCTTAACTCCATCTCAGAATCAGTATCCCAGATGATCCAACCTATGACAAACTTTATTTTGCAACAAGCCTTCCTATGTCTGTGCATGAATACACAAGATTCATTTGTTCCTCCATTGTTTTCACTGAATGCTTATTCATGGGATGCTAAACACTGTGCTAGGTACCAAGATACTATGGTGAACAAGACAGAAAAGGACCTCTGGTTGCAGGGAACTTAAATTACTTCTACTCTGAAGGCAGATATTAATCCTGTTTCTGCAGTAAAATTATGCGTCTTTCAGAGCATTCTGGTCACCTCAGCATTTACCTGGAGTAGCAAGAGAAGCCTCCCATCACCTGAGCCCTGCTGATTGCTTTGCAGAGTAAACCTTGCTTCCAGGAAATCAGTAGCAGTGTCTGAAAGGCTTTCCCACCCTATTAGAGGAGGACCCAGAGTGAAGTTGGGGCTGCAAGGAACTTGGGATAGACAGGAGAATAGGGGCTGGAATGTCTGTCCACAATAGATTTGGAGAGGGAGGATTCAGGTGCAGAGGAGAAAGCCAGTGGGAATCACTGTCAGGATCAGAAGCTGAATGAAAAATATCAGACAGAGGGGAGACAGGTAAAGATTTAATTTGTAGCAGGTTGGAATAAGGTCCAAGGGAGGAGTGAAGTGGGGGTTTTCTTGCAATTCTCTACAGTTTTTATTTTAAACTATTTATTGACATCCTGTTTTAACTGGAATAAAATCCAGACCCAAATTTTGCTGCCAATGCTTTCCTTGAGACAGTCACTCCCTACCTCTCTCTTTGCCCATCTGCTCAGCTGCATTGGACAATTGCTGCCCCTTGAGCAGACCCAGCCCTTTCTAACCCCAGGTCTTGGAAGTCTCCTCACACACCTGGCTCTTTCTCATCTTTTAGGATTCAGCTTAAATGCCCCCTTTTGGGAGGCCTTTCCTGACTTCACAACCTCTGAAGCTATATCCTCCACCCACCCTGCAGTCATTGGACACATCCTCATTCTGTCTAATTCTTCACAGTAGTAATCACAATTAGCAAATATCATGTCGATTTCATTTCATGGCTGATTTTTATATTTTCTGTTTTCCCCATGAGATTCTAAGCCCCGTGAAGTTTGAGAGTTGCTCAGCCATATCCACCCCTATGTCCTGGATGCCAAGGGCAATGCCATCCATACTAGTAGCACGCTGTAAACATTTCTTGAATTAATGACTAAACCAATATGACTACACCAATAACCAATTATTAAGCATTTCCCTAATGAGTTGACAGAAATGCAATGGTTGGTATGTTTGGGACAGAAGCCTGGAGCTTGGGCTCCTCCACACTGCTGGGATGAGTAGAATCTTCAGATATCTCTCTCTCTGAGTTCCTCCTGGACCATCACTCAGATTCGAGGGGCGTCATTGCCTGGAGCACTTCACTCTGGGGAAGCCAACAGCTGCATAATGGTTTTCCTGTCTATGCATTAACATGGACCTTTTGGGGCTGCTCCGGCTTGCCTGACCCATCTCCCAGCAGGAAAGGCCGTGCATCTGTAATACTCTGGAAAATTGCGGCTGACATGTAGCTCAGTACCCAAAGTGGTTTCACTCAAGCAAATGCAGAGAATAAAAGCCATGTGCTTAAAATGCTTGAGTAGATATCAATCAGAAGAACGTTCCAATAATCTATGTTTATGAAGCCTGTTAGTATGAATTTTTGAAATAGCACTTACTCCACTTTATTCTTGACAAATGGTGTTTGTAGCCATTGAGATATTTTATTTCAATTACGTGTGGATGTTGTAGGGAAAAGGTTTCTGACAGTATCAAGGCATAAGACATTTTTTATTGTGCTTTTATCACCATTCCCGTTGCTAAACTCGACTGGACAGTTCATTAAGATGAAAAATTAACAGCACATACTATGGAGAGAATGATCATGTTCCATGATTATTCTTCACAGCTTGTGGAGACATCAGAATTCAGAGTAGCAGACAGATGACAAACATGCTGGTCTTTGGAAGAGGTGGCGATTGGCCAGTCAGTTGGTACCCATGTGTGTTCCTACTTGTATGTTCAGCCATGAGCTGAGATGCTGGAGGAGAAAGAAAATACGGAAAACATGGTTGTTGCTTTCCAAGAACATACCATCTGTTTGGGAAGGCCAGGAAGATGTCAGGTGTCAATCCAGGAACTGCAACGGGTTAGACAATTGCCCAGAGCTTTGGTTCTGACTGTAAGTTAGAGAGAAAACTCATTGTGGACTTTAGAGAAGAGTTCTTAGACCTTGAAGAATAGCAGGATGTTGATTAATAAAATATGTTCTAAAAATAGTAGCTGCTGATGGCTATGAGGTTGCTTTTGGGGAGTAATGAAAATGTTCTGAAATTAGATGTTGGTGATACATGCACAACTTTACAACATACCAACAAACACTGTACACTTTAAAAGGCTTATTACACTTTCTATGCATGCAACAAAACATCATATGTGGCCAATAAATATGTAACATATTATACGTCAATAAAAAGCATGGTCTTTATGATATATGAATTATATATCAGTAAGTCATTATTTTCAAGCACTCTACAAACTCAACACTGCTAAATTACAGTGAATTTTATTACAGGTGAGAAAACTATAATTCATTAGAATACACACATTGATGAGGCAGAGTGACATTAACTGAGAACTTGCTTCATATGGCAAGGAAGAAGGCGCTTGCCGATTCTATGGATGAGAAAACCGAGAGTCAAATCAGTTCATGCTTTGCCTAAGAAGCCACAAAGGTGGGAAATAATCGGGCTAGACTTCATCTCTTTCACATCCAGATGCTTCCCATCCCATTCTTCTGGTGCCCAAAAAAAACAGATCCTAAGATGTTGTAAGAACATGAGTGGCAACAATGATAAAGTGATGTGTCTCTGCGAGTATTTTAAAGTTTGTGGAATGTCCTCACTTCTTTTCTCTCGCCTGTTCTTAGACCATCCCTGTGAGATAGGATCAGAGGCAGGTGTGCGGTGGGAAACAAGGGAATGGAGGGAAAGGACACCAAGTCTGTTTTTGCAGGCTGCATAAAGAATGCTGTATTTGTTTCCCAAGTGTTCAAGGTGTTTTCTCTGTGCCTTCATCTCTATTTTGGGCTCTTTCTCTACCTAGACTTTGATATGCATCCTATTTCCCCAAGACAAGAGGAATTTCCGAGTGAAACGACAGAGATATGGGATCCACAGATATTTAGAAGCAAGGCTTAGAATTAGATGTCCTGTCTGTTACATATAGAAGTAAGTGCTGTTTCTTTTCTCCTTTGTGGAAGGAGTAGATACACATTTCTATTGTAAGTCACATGTTTAGATTAAAGGCACTTAACTCATTATCTCCCCTGCGGAGATAATGAGAGAGCTTTTGATGTCATTCTCAGCTTACTGGTGTAAATAATGGGTCAAATTCTCATCCTGTTGGACAGGATGGAAATCCGACTCAGGATTTGTAAATACTGCTGCATGTGATTTATTTTCACAAGACATTTTCTTCCCTAGCAGACAGTGGGATAGCAACGTCCCGGGAAACAGCCCGTGGAGGAGTCACGATGCATTAACCTAAGCAGTGAGATCAAAACAAAAGCTCTGCTTGTGATCCCCCTGCCAGAGCCCCAATCTCCGCAGTCCCCACTGTGTGACTGCATTCGGGAAGCCTAGATAAAATTAGATCTTCCCGGAGTAAAAAGGAACTGGGGGACTTAGGAAATGGAAGTCTGTCTCAAGCAGCAGATGTCTTCTTTCCTCATTTCTTTGGAGTTTTGTTAGCGTTAAAGAAATTAAAAGAACAATTCTTTTTTTATTAAAAAAAAAAAGAAAGAGAGAATGAACACTTCTTGAAATACATCCCTGCCAGTTTTGGAGTGCGGTTGCTTTCTCCCCTCATCAGAGGGCTTGGATTCAGCCTGACACAGGAATGGGGATGTCTGGCTTCTCATCTTTTATCTACCTCCTGCTGGACGAGTGATTGTTCTGTGTTTCTATTTGCTTGTTTGTCACAAGTGGTTGGTGACTTCCAGATCCCTCCCCAGCCCCAGGCTCCTCTTGGGTTTCTTCTCTCAGGTCTTGGCACTCTTGTCTCCTCAGGGAAGTGGAACAGCCTGAGTCTCTGTTGCTGGGATGTGGATGATCCCAAGGGCCGAGTAAACAGTTCAGAAGCAGGTGTCTCTGATGGAGGCTACTCTAGCAGGGTTGTTAGGGGAGAGAGGAGGGTGGTTATTACAATCATCCAATAATCAATGTCTACGCCAGAAGGATTTTGTGTTAATGGAGGAATGTTTTACTTCTAATGCACTTAAACCAATGACTGTCACATAGGAAGGCTCCCTAAACAGGAGTCAGGGTGATGGGGATGGCAAGGTGCAAATCTACACAGTTCCAAATATCCAGGTGTTTCCACACTTAGGACTGTGTAGACAGAGGTTCACAGTGACTGATGGGAGTCCAGATCACAGCTAGAATTGTACAGCATGTGCTGGAGGGCCATCTGCCTAACATTTTACCTCTACAATGAGAGAGTAGGGGTGGTGGGAATTTTGTCTCCATTTTTCAGTGCAAAAACAAAGGCTGAAAGATCGAATTATTTTCTTGCTGCCACACAGCTGGTAAGTGGTATCAGAAGATGGAAGCTGAACTAAAACTTCAACTTCCAAGGTGAGCTTCTTAGATCTCTCAGGTGGCTCTTCCTCTGCCTGAGCGATTGGGTTTCCTCTCTCATGTGATGTTGCCCAGAGCAGGCTGCAGTGATGTGGTGTGATCTGCCCCCTTGAATGTCTCCCCTCTCTCTTACTCAATGACAGAAACCTTAGGCTAGAGTATATATTTACTTTCAGTGTTTCCTTTTTCATCCAAAGTTCTTGCATGAAACATCTCCATCTGCCCTGCCATCTTCTTTCTGCCTTTTGTCTTCTCATCTCAAAATTTCTTCTTTTCTGAGTTATTTCAGGCAGAGAGTCAAGTGGTGGATGTTTGCAAAGAGACTGGGACCTCAGTATCTGAATGATTTCTTGTCTTCAAAGTGTATCTCCCACTGGGAGCTGGACTCTAATTACCTATGATACCACCTTGGCTAATAATATCTCTAGAACTCTTTTGTTGGGGCGGGGGGCAGTCTGCATTTTGAATCATTTCAGAAATGGCAATAGGTCTGTCTTAGGAGAACATATGAAGCTTCCAAAATGACATCCTACAGGCAGGATGGCTGCAGAATGGGAGAAGAACATGCCCCTTTACATGGGTTGTGGTGAGCAGTGATTTATGATCCTAACAGGGTAGTGGGGTCTGCATTTCTTTTGTGACTTCAAAGCTGTCTCCATCAGGACATTTCAATGCCTGGGTTCTGGCGTTTGCACAAAGTCAACCTCTTTAATTGCAAACCACGGTCTCTATGGAAGAGAAACATGGCAGGCACCTTCCTATTAATATAAGCAGGTACAGTACCAGATCCATTGCCTCTAGAGTCTTGAGCAGAATAAAGCCAAGCCTTTGAATCAAGCCATAGGGAGAATCAAGAGGCTCTGGGGTAAAGCAGGAAATAAAAATGAAGATAGTTAAAGAGGCTACACTAATCATGCAGTCCACCTTAAAGTCAAATTGTTAAAATGAAACCTCTAAGATCATCACAGTGGTCATATGACCTTGAGTGAGCTATTTAGCCTCTTAGAGCTTCAATTTCTTCACCTATAAGATGGGAATAATATAAGTGAAAACCCACAGGGCTGTGTGCAAATTAATAAAAGAAAGTATGTAGAGTGCTTAGCATAGGGTTCAGCATGAAATAAGCCCCTGCTAATTATAAGCCACTATCCTCATCGGCTGCTATTAGTGAGCTGGGACTACCTGGACAAGAAGCCCTGAGCAGACAGAAAGCCAAACAGGGGCTGACTTTGGACCTGTCCACTCTCACGTGGAAACTGTATTTTTCCTGAGGGAACAGATTTTCTTTCTTGAGGCAGCCTCAGTCCAACTCTCGGATAGCAGCCTTCATCTTCGCTCGGATCTCTGAAAACTAAAGACTAGGTATGACTTATGCTTTCATTCTTCGTCAATAAAATGAGGATAATAATAACCCTTACTTTTGTTGGCTGATGTGTAAAATGAGCTAATGTTCATGAAAGCCCTTTGTAAATTATAAAGTGCTATAAAGTATGAATTATTATTGTGTTTGCTCTACTCCAGGTATTCCATAAACAATGTGGGAAATTGAGAACACACACTCCTGGCATTTAAAAAGCATTTATGCCTTTTTAAGTATATAGCTCTAAACTGTCAGCAGATGGGTTTGATAACGCAGTCTTCAATCAGATTCAAATGTTAGCAAGCGCCCATTAAGAGTGACTTTCTAGCAGGGGCACTGCTGTGGGTGCCAGCAGGCAGCCGGGCACAATGGTTGGCTGTGGCAGGCTGTACTTCCACTGGGCTTGAATACCAGCTGCTCATGTGCTTTGCAACTTACTTTGAGCTGAATTACCAAAGGTCTTCTGAACCTCACTTCGCTCATTTGTAACATAAAGGTAATAATACCTACCTGACTGACTTGCTGTGAAGAGTAGATAAGATAATGATCACCAAGCCCTGGGCCCACTCCCTAATGCAAGGGATTAGGAAGCCACCTCAGTGTAGCACCCTGGATGCTCTGATTGACAAGGGTTCCTTCTTTTGCCTTGAGCCTCTCACTGAAACAAGTCAGGGTTCCTCTTCTCGCTGGGTTCCCAGCAGCCTTGCAAGGTCACTGCCAGTGCAGCTCCCCAGCCCTGCCTCCCACTACCTCATGAGCCCTGCCGATCTTCAGGCCTCTCGGTCAGTTCCAACATAACTAGGTCTTTGCAGATTTCAAAGCCTCCTCTTGATAACTCGAGGATCCAGGAGGACGTGAGGAAATGAGGAGATGGGATGGAGCAGAGGGCCATTTGTGAAAGCCAGTGTGAACAGCCTGAATTCCTGGCCATGTCTCTCAGATGCTGAGGGGCCTATCTGGACCCCAAGGACCCTGTATTACCAGCCAGTCTTATGTGGGCAGTCCAGATACAGCCACATGCACCCTGTTATGGTGACTAACCAGAGGAATGTAAAAGTGACTCCAATGCCATTAAGCTTTAAGCATTTACTACATGCTATACATAGTGTTCAGCACTTCAACAAGAATTATCTGATTTAATCCTTCCAACAACCTAAGGAGAAATGTACTCTACTATTACCCACAGTTTTGAAATGAGACTACATGATTAGGAAGTGCAGAGGTCGGCTGTGAACCTAGTGCTCATGACTGCAGCATTACTTATTAGGATACAAATGGCCTGTGGCCAGGATAACAGAGGTCGCTGGCATCCTGGCAATGGGTTGTTCTTCCATCTAGCTTAGTTCACTCTATCCGTGTTAGTTTTCAGGTGTTGCCACTGAAACAAAGTTCCACAAATTGATGGCTTAAGCAGCAGGCATTTATGGTCTCACAGTTCTGGAGGCTACAAGTTCAAAATCAAAGTGCTGGCAGAGTTGGTTCTTTTTGAGCGCTCTGAGGGACAATCTGTTGCCTGCCTTCCTCCTCGCTTCCGGTAACTCAGGCCTTCCTTGGCCTCCTCCTTGTGTCTACATTTCCTCTTTTTGTAAAGATATCAGCCACGTAGACTTAGGACCCATCCTAATGACTGCATCTTAACTTGGTCATCTGCACAGAACCTAATTCCAAATAATGTCAGATTTGCTGAAACTAGGGGTTAGGGCTTCAACATCTTTTTAGGAGACACAATTCAACCCGTAATACTGTTCCATAATACCGCCCATAAACACATTTCTAGGATTTACCCATTGCCTGGAATGTATCCAAGTGTAAGTGTCTTTCTCGCGTAAGTATTCATTGAATACTGCTTAAGTGCTTCATACCGTGGCACCACCTGGAGATAAGAAAATGAGCAAAACACCTATGATCCCCATCTTCATGGATTAATGACACACTCTTGGAGGACTTCAAGTCCATAGACCCTCGCAGTACTGGCACTAAGCTTTTTTATTTATTTTGTTTTATTTTAGAGATGGAGTCTCACTCTGTTGCCCAGGCTGGAGTGCTGTGGCACGATCTGGGCTCACTGAAACCTCCAACTCCCGGTTTCAAGCGGTTCTCCTGCCTCAGCCTCAAGTAGCTGGGACTACAGGCGCACACCACCAGGCCCAGCTAATTTTTGTATTTTTAGTAGAGATGGGGTTTTACCATATTGGCCAGGATGGTCTCTATCTTCTGACCTCGTGATCCACCCATCTCGGCCTCCCAAAGTGCTGGGATTACAGGCATGAGCCACCGCACCCGACCACTGGTGCTAAACTTTTATCATTAATTTTAAATGGCTCATCTAAGGGGGAAAATGAATGTAGCTTCATCGTTCTGAATAAATCTAAAGAGAGGATAACCAGGAGATGAGTATTAATATTTGATTAACTTTATTTGCATGTGCACAGCTCCATTTGCAAACTGGTTTGTGATTTCTCAAAATCTGTATGTGTGTGTGTGTGTGTGTGTGTGTGTGTGTGTGTGGGTGGGTGTCATCGCAGGCCTTCTAGACCAAGCCCTGAAAGCAGGATGATGTTAACCAGGGTGTATCACTTATTAGATGGAAGAACGATTAGCCTGTGCTCTGTTTAATTAAGCTTCACTTAATGGGCAAACGTTTCCTTTAACAGGCCTGCTGTCACCTCATCAGTTATTTAAGGCAGTTCATTTCACAGCAGGGGGCAAAAAGAGAGAAAGGAAAAATTTATCATTTGCTCAAACTTGATTGGTCTGAGGAAAAGTGTGGCTGTCTAGAAAGTGCCTAATTGCTGCTATGATCCTGTGCTTATTCTCTATTTTGTCCCAGGCTTCTTATTGAAATGCTAATCAGGATTAGATCTCACCTCTTGATGAATGATTTTGTAAAAACTTGATATTTCTCATCTCAGCTAGGAATGTCTGTATGCAAGTATAATGCCACTGCAACTGAATGGGAAGATAACTAATGCCCTTAATTTCTCAAAGAGGGCTGTAATTTGGTACATACAGTACAAATCAGGGAAATTTCCTTTTTTTGCAAAGGCACTACCTCTGTTATATCATGAGTCGCTTTTCTTTGGCTGTTTTTGCTGCAGATTTAGAGAACGCTTGGCACGTGTATTTGGGTTTCTTTCTTATGGCCGGGGTCAAATTTAGGTTATATCATTTTGTTTGATGCCAGAACTTGGGCTTAAGTTCTCTGATTCTCTCTCTCTCTCCTCTTTTTTTTTTCGCTCTCATCCTGTCACCTAGGCTGGAGTATAGTGGCGCAATGTCGGCTCACTGCAACCTTTGCTTCCTGGGCTCAAGTGATCCTCTCACTTCAGTCTCCTGAGTAGCTGAACTACAGGCATGCAGCTGCATGCCTGGATTTTTTTTTTCTTCTTCTTCTTTTTTATTTTTGTAGAGCTAGGTTTCTCCATGTTGCCCAGGCTAGTCTCGAACTCCTGGGTTCAAGCAATCTGCCTGTCTTGGCCTCCCAAAGTGCTGGGATTACAGGCATGAACCACTGTGCCACTCCGATTCTTCTGTTTGCCAGTTTAGGAGTTATCCCTGCCTCACAAGACTGTAAATATTCAGTATCATTCATGCTTCTAACTCAAAGTCTAACATTGCAGGTTTGCAATATAATATTTTCCTTTGCCTTTATTCCATCGCCTCCCCCATCGATTCACTCTCGGTGATGGGACAGAGTTATTTTTCCTTCTCCCACAGCAATCACACATCCTTGTCAATCTGAGTCTTAGACTCTCTGCTTCTTCCATGTCCTAAGGGCTTGACACATCCAGATGGAAACCGAATAAGTAAAGCAGACATTCATTTATTTTGACCAAGGGACAGACACCAAAATTACGGACATTTGGCTATTTTTTCATGGTTAATTGACTCGCAACTGACTTTCCATCTTTGCATCCTTCAGCACAGGCATGAATCTCAGCATTTTCTTCATTTGCAGGGGCAAAATAATAAAACATATTATAATTATGGGTATCATTTCTTTGTTATTCATGTGTGTATGTGATCCACCACCTGCTTATATTTTCTGCATCACCCCTTTTCTCTTTCCTGAGCAAGCTGTGTGTTTTCACAGTTCCAAAATCCTGTGGTTACCTGAACATAGGATCTTATTTCATGTCTTAAATATTTGCTCCTGCTGTTCCCTGTGCCTGGATTGCTGTTCCTCACCTTGAATGTTTGACTTATGTGCATACTACAAGACTAAATTCCTACCTACTGGCTTATCCACTAAGTCTTCCCCGACCAACTGCCTCATATCCTGGTTTATGTGACTCTGCTGACTTAGCCCCGTAAGTCCCCCATCAAAAAACTTTTCACATTTTCTTTATGTTCACCTGTTTTCTGGGCTACCTCCCACCAAACCAACAACACCATTAGGCTATCAGTGACCTGAGGACCGTAACAACATTTGTTTGCTATTGCCTCTGCTTGATACACCACCGGACTCCTGCCCGTGTTCTAGGTATGTTTGGTGGATGCATTTCTATTATTTTTTGGTACATGTGAACAATTATCTATGAGTGCTGCATTCTGAAAAGACCTTAAAAGTGACCCACGAATCCAGTGTGGTACATGCTCCTCATATAAATTATCCTGACTCCGGGTCTTCGGTATTAGTTGTTTTCTGAGCACTGTATCAACTCAGAGGATGAAAGAGAACATTATTCCTAATTCCTCAATCAATTAGCACCATAGTTAATCCTTTCATCCTTAGGCCTTTTACATTGTAGGTCACCTGTCAATACTGAAGGGCCTGTTCTACCTTCTCCTGGGGAAATGAAAGATCCCTCCTTGGGTTTTCCTGATCTCAGTTACATTGATGTTAAAACTTCTCAAACTAGCCAGGTATAGTGGCTCACGCCTCTAATTCCAGCACTTTGGGAGGCTGAAGAGGGCAGATCATCTGAGCTCAGGAGTTTGAGACCAGCCTGTGCAACATGGAGAAACTACTAAAAATACAAAAATTAGTCAGGCTCAGTGGCACCCTCCTGTAGTCCCAGATACTCAGGAGGCTGAGGCAGGAGAATCACTTGAGCCTTTGGATGCAGAGGTTGCAGTGAGCTGAGATGGCCCCACTCCACTCCAGCCTTGAAGACAGAGGGAGATCCTGTGTAAAATAAATAATTAATTAATTAATTAATTCTCAAACTGCCCACAGTTTCCCAAGTGTGATCTCTTCTGCCCAACAATGTTGCTTTTGTGAGGACTACGCACGGGCACTCTGAGTTCACAGGAAGATAATTAAAACGAAAATGATTATAGAATTTGAACTAAAAATAACATGGTACCTGAAGATTGACTTGCAAAGTCCAGTTCATTGTTTTGACAGATGCATTTCAAGTAGAGTTGCCAGACAAAATATAGGAATTTGAGTTAAATTAGAATTTTAGATAAACAGCAAATAATTGTTTTAATATAAGTATGTCTCCCAAACTGTATGGGATATACTTATACTAAAAGCTATTGCTGTTTGTTTGAATCTAAATTTAATTGGGGGGTCCTGTAATTTGATTTTCTAAATCTGGCTTCCCTAGTGCCCACACAAGTTAATTTCTTGCACATTATGATATAAGATGCTTGATACTATAGATATGGTAGAGTTTGTAACATTATCCAAGCTGCCTGAGTCCCAAACTTGTATCTATTCCTAAGGTCTTATGATCAGGATAAAATATTTTCTACTTCAACACAAAGTGCCTTTTGAAAATTTGTGGTGATTATTTCCAGAAATCTGTCCCATCCTAGCATTGCCAGAGTTGGTTTATCATGAGACATAACTCAAGAGAAATAAGCCATATTGAGATCATTTTTATCAAGGGTACTCGTGACATAGGCAATTTGACATGTCACAAGCCTGACTCCAGTGTCAGGTGAGTTCCCATTGAAGCCAGGTTCTCTCTTAAAAATGCTGTAAGTTTGTGTTGTGTAGGACATTGGAAAGGTAATAAAAGAAACTCTACTTCAAATAACCAAAGCCGCACAATAGAATAAGGACAAGCACTTTACTCTAATGCTATTCATTCAGCCAGTATAAACAACGTCCAATGTTCTCCCATAAAAACTTCCGTTCTCTATGCTCATTAAGGAACTGATTCAACATTCTTTAGCAAGTTATAAATGAAAGAACTGCCACTATTCTTCTGTAAACTGAATTTCTCCACCTCATCATGTTTTCTTGTTCCAGAGTTGCTTCACTGGGGGGAAATCATCACCTCTTTGTATCAAGATCTTTATTGTTCTTGGCAGAAAAAAAAATTTCATTTTATCTCTCTCATCTGTCTGCTTAAAGTTCAGTCTCAGAGCCAAGTTTTTAATTTGTAATTATTTGAAGAGACTTTTCTTCTTTAAATACGTTAGACAAGACGTCTACGTAGTAGTTTTTTTTTTAGTGGCCCTGCGAACACTTCTTCTGGCTTTTGGTTTGGATACTGCTGGTGTTTCAGTTTGAGTTTTCTCTAAGTGACATCTCCATGCTCTCCTAATGTCAAAAAGCCAATATTCTGCTTACTTTATGGTAATAGTACTTTTTAATTAGGATCCTGTGGAATGCTTAAATCTTTTCTTCTCGGAAGATTTTTTAAAAAGTGTTTTTCTTCTTTAAAAAAGTTTATTTTATTGTGGTTAGAATATTTAACATGAGATCTACCTTCTTGGTATAGTTTAAGTGTACAGTGCAGTATTGTTTACTATAGGTGCAATGTTGTACAGCAGATCTCTAGAACATATCCATCTTGTTTAACTGAAAGTATGCCTACTCGTTCATAAATAAAGAACTCCCTATTTCCCCCTGCCCCTAGGCCTTGGCAACCACCCTTCCACCCTTTTGCTTTTATGAATTTGACTACTTTAAATACCTCATGTAAATGGAATCATGCAGTACTCGTCTCTCTGTGACTGGTTCATTTCACTCGGCATAATGTCCTCCAGGTTCATCCATGTAGTGGAATATTCTGCAGGAAGATGTTATGGTTACCCAAGCATGGAGGGTTGGGCATCTGTGGAAGGGGGTTGCGCAAGCTCATGAAATATTGAAAAGAAAGGTATTATGTATCAGTAGCAGGTTCAGTTTATTCTGTGTAGTGTAAAGTAGAATTTAGCAGCATCTTATAAGCACTCAACCATAGCACAGGCTGGGATATCTCAGCTGTGGAGTAAGGGAAGAGAGGGAAGATGAGGCATAGGTGTGTGTGCATGTATCTCTTATGTGTATGTGTGTTGGAGAGGAGAGGGAATGTATAGCTGGAACAACTCTAAGCTAGATCTGTTAATGTCCCAGGGTCCTTGATCTGTGTCAGTCCAAAGAATATTCATCTGGGGATGATGCATAAGTGCCACCAGGGATACATGGAAACAGGCGGTAGGCAGCAACGTTTACTCTCTCTTCTGCCCAGACAGGACCCAAGCAGGAGGTAAAAATGCCAAAGACAGGGGCAGACACCAGGAAGAAAAACCTGCTGTGCCTTAGGTGGAACTTCAAAGCCCCAAGCAATCAAACTGGGCATCTTAGCAGAGCAGCAGTCGGTCACGGTACGGCCCAGACAGTGGGTTTCCCAGGAAACAAGGCATAAATGTGTGATATGGAAAGCATCACCACAGAGGAGGGATGAGGCTGTTCTTTCCGTTTCTTCCTTTCAAAAATCTACACATATTCTTCATGATGTAGGTGTTTTCTTCCTTCTTTGTGAAGTGCCCTTGCAATCCTGAATATATCCTGACCTATTTTAATGTATAATTGTACTATTCATTTTAGTGAGCTGACTTGCTGTGGAGCTGTTATTTTCTCTATGTATATATTTGTTAAAACAGGTGTCCTTCAAATGCAAGTCCCTTCCCCGTGGGTGCTGTGTGAGCTAGATTAGATTGCTAAGGTTTAAAACCTAAAGGCATACAAAAATCTCTAGGCATGGAAGAGATGGAGAATGAAAATTTAGACCTTGGGGTTGCTGAGAGTCCAAGCCAAAGTCATGGTTGTATTCAGAAGCAGGAACAGCCTCTGAACCAGAAGATCAAGCTATGTTTCTGTGGTTTCATGGGCAGCCACCCTGGAGATATAAGGGTAAGCCTTTCCATCATGGACATCTTACCAGAAAGGCACTAAGTCCTTGTTGCCCAAGTTTATGGTTTACAGTAACTCTGCTGTATTGTTACCTCTTCATCTGCTCCTTAGTTGATCAGGGCAGCTGTGGTTCAAAGGGACTTTCCTTTACAAAGTAATGCTGGAGAGCACTTACTTTCTGCCCAACCAATGGTGCATGAGTTGCACATTTAACCTGCTGGTAAATCTCTTTGGAAGAAGATGCAATTGGTCAATGATATGTAAGATCCCTAAGAGCAAAGGCCAACCCCATCTCTAGCTGCATATGCTTCTCCTAGGGAGATATTCTTTGGGCCTGTGGAGACATCCAGCTGGGCTTTGTCACAATGGTGCTCTAAAAATGGAGCCAAGTTTTGCATTATTTGGTTTGTTTATGTGCTTTAATATAAAACAAGGTTAGTGTCACTTCTTTAACATTTGCTGTCCAGAACAGAATTGTTCCTCCTTTACGGTGTGAGTACTGAAGTGGCCGGTGGTGTGAGCACTGAAGTGGCTGGTGGTGTGAGCAGTAGCCAAGTAATGACTGCTCTTTCTATCAGGGAATGACTCTGGGCCTGGACTTAATGCTCTTGGGTGAAATACTGATAGAAACATGGCACTTGCCTCTACAACCACATAACTCCTCTTTCCACGGGCACCATAGCAATCCCTTTGACAATGATTAGCTTATGAGATCTTACAGAGCTATCTCCTGTTGAGCTGGCTCCATTTGTTAGAAGATATTTATCGTCTGGCTGCCTTCCTACAGTCCCCTGCAGGGCTTGCATTTTATTACTCATTAGCACCTTCTTTGGAGACTTAGGTAGGGAAGGATGTAGAACAAAATTTTGTTCTAATGTGGAAAACGTTATGGGAGAGAGGTTTGAAAATCATGATTCATTCATTCAGAGACTACTTGGCAGAGCTGGGCAGGTTGGAGAACGTCTGGGGAAAGATGGGAGATGTTCCTCTAAAGAGGTATGAAAGGAAACCCTGGTGTCTGAGGTGGAAATTGGAAGACCCTTAGGGAGATGCCTACTGTCTAAAAATTCCAGGAACCTTGGAGTTCCTTGAGGGCAAAAAAACATGTTTTACTAAATTCTTATCACTTAACTATTGAAGAAATCCTTGTCTCCAAAAACATTTCTTGAGTGGTGACTATGTGGAAAAAGAGCTAGCTGAATTCTGAGCATCTCCAGAAAGCAAAATTTGAAAGAATTATAGAAAAGTCTATTTTGGTTAAATGTCAAATGTAGAAGGGCAATAGCTCCCAAATGGGCCATATATAGCTTCAAATTCCAGTTTGGGCATTAGCTAGGCATATGAACTAAATACAGACCGAAGTGCTCCAAACCCTTATTTTCGTATCTGGGCAGTGGAGGCAATACCCACCTCATCAAGATGCTGCAGAAAAATTGTTTCTGAAAGTGTATGCAAAGCATGTAGCACAGTGTCTGTCACATAGTAGATACTCAATTTAAAAAGCTAATTAGTAAATGATAACTCAGTAAAAGGCATGCCCACCCATGTGCTTGTTTGTGGCAAGCAGAGGTTTAATGGAACGAATGATTTGTCATGTTGAACTCCTGGAACTCATCTGACCAGAAGAACCCATGCCATCCACCCTGGAGCTTTGTTCACCCCATGATTGCTCCATTTTCACCCCATATCATGGATAATTGAGAGGCCCAGGAGTTTCTGCAGATGGATTTCTGGCCTGTATCCCCATTCATTTCCTTGCAGGGATCAGCTATTCCTCCTCTCCCTGCTACCTGCACCATCCCCTAGCCAAGGAGCTACAGCCGAGGTCAGTATACTCACGAATCAACACTACAGAATCCCATTTGGGTTCTGGGATAAACAAGGATGCCTATGTACCTGAAATGAACCTGCTGCAGGATCTGGCAGATTTTATATCCATATTAGAGAAAAAGAGTGAAATCACATCTCCTTTCTGTAATAATAACATAATTTAAATTTATCTGCAACCCACACTTCTAAAGGTTAAAAGCCAAAACTTTAAAAATCACACAGCCAGGTGCGGTGGCTCATGCCTGTAATCCCAGCACTTTGGGAGGCTAAGGTGGGTGGATCACAAGGTCAGGAGTTCAAGACCAGTCTGGCGAATATGGTGAAACCCCAACTCTATTAAAAATACAAAAATTAGCTGGGCGTGGTGATGGGCACCTTTAGTCCCAGCTACTCAGGAGGCTGAGGCAGGAGAATTGCTTGAACCCGGTAGGTGGAGCAGAGGTTGCAGTGAAACCAAGATCGCGCCACTGCACTCTAGCCTAGGCAACAGAGCAAGACTCAGTCTCATTTGAAAAAAAAAACAAAAAACAAAAAAAAACCCTACCCAAATAAATGTAAGTTGCCACTGCTGTCAGCATTTCATCGTTCTTCTCCCCACCTGTGTAACCCAAATTATGCTTTTACAAAGGGCTTCCTGATTCATTATATCATTCGACCTTCCAATTAACTTAGGAATGAGGGAGGTCAGGCATCATTTGTTGCTTTTTTCATAAAAGGAAACAGAGACTCAGAGAGGGGAAGTAAGTGAGTTGTTAGTTGTCAGTGGCCTCACAGCCTCCCGAGCAGGGCCCTCCTCCTTGTACCACCAGATTATGAGCACTGAAGCAAGAATTCACTAACCTGCTGCTGGACTGAGACAGGGAGTCTGTTGGTTATCAAGATATCAGACATGGATTCCTTTTTTCTTTTTTTGTAATGCAGCAGAGCTGCTTTGCAAAGAGAAATTCTGTGGAATTCAGCTATCTTCTGTTTGCTATGGAGTGTGGGGCCAGTTGGTTCAGCTCTTCCCGGCATTGTGTTCCCTGATCCCTTGGTTTTCTGGCGTATTCCAAAGATCACGTCTGGAGAGCCACTCATGTTACCCAGTCTTTCATTTCACAGACAGGAAAACTAGATTACTGGACATTACACAATGAGTTAGTGGCAGGTCTTTGAATGCCCAGCGCTAGATTCTTTGCACACCTTCATTCATTGAACAGATGTTTTATGCTTCAGATGAGGGTTTTTAGTACCTGAGACCAACAATGACTAATAGAACTTTTTGCAATGATTGAAATGGCCCTTGAGAATTTGAAACGAGATTAGTGGTTTGAAGAACTGCCTTTTAAATTTAATTTAAATTTTAAAAGCCACATGTGCCTAGTTGCTACCCTACTGGATAGTGTAGCTCTAAACCAGTGGTTATTTACTTTGGATGTACAATGGAATCACACAGAAAACTTCAAAAATACTGATTCCTGGGTTTAAATTGTTTTAGAGTAAGGCCTGGGCAATGGAATTTTTAAGGTTTTCTGGTTAATTCTAATGTGCAGCTGAGTATGAGAGACAATTAGTCTAACTTTTGAAACTCCCTGAGGGCAGAAACCATGTCAGCCTTATATTCTGTTGACTCTTGTGACAGGGAGTTCAGTGAGGAGTTAGCTGTTGTCCAGAATCTCAGGGAACTTAATATATCCTGAGGACGTGGAAGATATAACCAGGGGTAAAGAACTGAGAAAGTGCCCTTATCAAATTTCACGAAAGGACAGTGTCATCCAAAGGAAAAGCAATGTTCACTTCTACCTGAGAGAGGAAAGAGCAGGGTGGTCTTCTTGCTGTAATGATTCTGTCAGAGGCATTGCAACCAGGGTGACTCTGCCTTGAATGGGACTGGGTAACCGGAGTCTGAAACCTGCTAGACTGCATCCCCAAGAGTTTAGGCATCATTAGTCCCAGGATGAGACAGGAGATCAGGTAGGACTCGTTTCACAAGATACAGTTCACAAAGACCCTGCCAATGAAGGGAGATGGAATAAAGAAGCTGGCCAAAACCCACCAAAACCAAGATGGCAATGAAAGCAAACTCTGGTCCTCTTCACTGCTCATTATTTGCTAATTGTAATGCATTCCAATGCTAAAAGACATTCCCACCAGTGCCATGACAGTTTACAAATGGCATAGCAATGTCCCAAAGCTACCATATATGGTCTAAAAAGGGGTGGAACCCTCAGTTTTAGGAACTCCCCACCCCTTTAGTAGAAAACCTTTGTCTAGCATAAAATGAAGAAATAATATACGCATACTCAGTCAAGTAGCCCATGCCACTGTTCTGCCTATAGAGTAGCCACTCTTTTATCCGTTTACTTTCTTAATAAACTTGCTTTCACTTCACTCTGTGGACTTGCTCTTAAACTTCTTCCTACAAGAAGGCAAGAACCCATGTGGCTTCCTAGGCCGAACCTCAATTTTGGGATTCATCCCGTGACATCTTTTCTGGCCACGAATGAAGGGGCAATGTAGACCTCCCATCTGGACACCAAATTGAGACTCATGGGCACCATTTAGACCTGAATGTTGGGTGGATGAGTCTCCCTTTGTCCAGATTCAACTTGCTACTTTTATTTCCCTTTGATTTGGGCACATCTGTCCTTTCCTGTGTTCTTTATTTTGGACAGATGAGTAAGTGGCTTCGAGGCCTCTGGCTTGGTAGCCTGACGCAGTTTCCCGTTTTCTGGGTATCCTGGACAGGCAGAAGCACACCTGGCTGGCCACGTCCTTTATAACCCACGTTGTTGCCCCTTCTCTCAGGCTGTTTTTACTTTAGTTTCCAGTGACTGACCATTTTCCTTTTTTCTTTCAATGCCCAAATGCATGCTCATCCTTATTTCTTTGTCACATTTGTAATCTTTGCTTTGGCTCTTTGGGCGATTGTTTAAGGAAGGACATTTGGCTGTATGAGGTCCTCTGTGGCGTTGACCCTGGGACACCAGAATCTCATTATTCTGTGGCTCCAATTGCGTTAGGTCTTATGCCTTTGGGGTTCACTGTTGGCTGCCCCCTGATGCTCTGGGATTTTCAGCATTTGTTGTGGGGACACTCACTGGCCAATACTTGGGTACTCTGTTTTTTCCAGCATTTGGTATTGTTGGCTGATTCCTAGCACCACCCGGGATGCTCAGAGGAGTTTGGAATTGGCATTCCCTCTAGGCTTATGGGTTAGAGGCCCACCCAAGGTGAAACTTGGCCTTACCTTTTCTTGTTCTGTCCTAAAGTTATCATTTTCTGTAACACCATTTTCTTTTCTTATTGTCACTTTAACACTTTGCTACAGAAGGTGGGAATTTGCAGGGGAAGATAATTGGGCTTTTGCTAGACTTAGAAAAACTTCTATTTAGTGGAGATCCTTGTTAGACATGAGTACAATGGTGACTACTGAAGGACTCACTGCTATGGTATCTTTAAGCAATTGGGGCAAATTCAAATTAACAAAGTTTAGCCAAATGGACAAGTCCCAGTTTTGTCAGAGAGATAATTTGGATCCACCTATCTTTTATTAAAAAGTGAACTGTGTTACTATTTCATGGCTAGAGTTCCAAGTAAAAGCTATTGGACTAAGTTTTGGTTCCCTATCTTAAAACAAGTTTTTTTTTTTTTTTTTTTTTTTTTTTAATTGGTTTTATTTCAGTAAGATTGCAAGAAATATTGGCTATCAATTCTAAAATACGTTTCCTTTTAAGGCTTCTCAGCTTTATATCTGCCTCTTTTCCTGGGAAAAGGTATATCCTTTGCAAGCTCAAAAATGTCTGCTCTAAACTCCTTCCGGGAAAAGCAATATGGTGCTTGCCTCATCCTGTAGCTTAGTGAGTAAAAGTTTTCTCTTTCCTGATGGAGGCCTGCATTCAATTTCTGGCTTAGAGAATGAGTTTTTTCCAGTTGTGGGACTTTTGCCATTTATTTAAACTTTTCACCTCCGTGGACATCTTCTGATTTCCTGACTTGAATTTTTTTTTTTTTTTTTTTTTTTTCCTGAGCTACTTAAGGGGTGATTCTAGATCTCGTAAAAACCACTTGCCGTCTATTTGGAGACATCTCATGGGTCCATCATGGGTAAGCCATAACCTTAGTTAAGGCTTATTGGTTTTACTTGGGATAATACCTTTGCAGGAAAAAAAAAAAAAGTAGCTTAAAAGCCAGAGGTGTTGGCTGTTTGTCCCGCCTAGAGTATGGTATTAAGAGATCTAAAAGGACTTTTTTTTTTTTTTTAAGAGCTCTATTGTTGAGAGTTAGCTTAATTAAACATGGATAACTAAGATATATATATATATTTAAATGGCTTTTATGTTTGTTTTTCTCTTCTTCAATCTTGTTTCTCTGAAATAAGGAAAACTTTTTTCTTCTCAGATGACTGAGTTGTTTTTTTCCCTTTTGTCTTCTTAACATTCTTGAGACCCCTATGAGAGGATGTAAGGTAATTTCTAACACTCTGGAAGTCCTTGGGAAAAACAGAGGAGGTGCCACAGACCCCATTTTGGGAAAATACTGTTTTCCTTATGGAACTCCAAGAATTGAAAACGGATAGATCTTCCCAAAATCTAAGCCTCTGTTCTGTTTTCCATTCAGTTACCTGGTGTTTTTTACTTTTTTTTAAAGGTATCAGAAATTACTTTGGATTATGAAAGAGCTTTGGTGTGTAATAACTATGTAGGGAATATACTTTTAGTGATGGCTAGTGGCAGTTATGGGGGAAGCACTCTGCTCTTTGCACTTTTGGATCAGAGAAGCATGCTCTTGGTCATCTAGAAGGTATAAAAATGTCCCCACCTCCCAGTGAGGGGTAAGACTCCTATGGGGGATGGGCTGATTCCATTTTTGGGGATCCAGGATTTGGAAAAAAAAAAAAAAAAAAAAAAAATGGAATTATTGATTTTTGGTGTTTTGCCTTCCCACTGTGCCTGCTTATTAGGCCCTAGAAATTGCATGCTTTCCTGTCCATGTTCCTGAAAGGGCTCCGGCTTAAAGCCAGTAATCCAATTAAGAAAAACCTAAAACCTGGCAAATGAAAAATTTTACAGCTACTAGATCTTCTTCTGTCTATTTATATTTGTTGTGTGTGTTATTTATAGAAAATAGGGCTAATTGACTTAAAGAAAAATAAGCAGTTAAATACTTTATTGGAAAAAATGGAAATTTTAATACCTTTCAGTTCACTTGACTTTAGTAATTTCGAGGAAATAAAGACAGTTTTAAAGATTATTGGGGCTGGGCATGGTGACTCACACCTGTAATCCCAGCACTTTAGGATGCCAAGGTGGGCAGATCACTTGAGGTTGGGAGTTCAAGTCCAGCCTGGCCAACATGGTGAAACCCCATATCTATTAAAAATACAAAAAATTAGCTGGGTGTGGTTGTGTGCTCTTGTAATCCCAGCTACTTGGGAGGCTGAGGCAGGAGAATTGCTTGAACCCAGGGGCAGAGGTTGCAATGAGCTGAGATCATGCCGCTGCACTTCAGCCTGGGCAACAAAGTGAAACTCTGTCTTAAAAAAAAAAGTTTTTGGTAAAATAAAAATGTCTTCAAAATTTATACATTTATACATTTGGTCTAAATTAGGCAAGTCAGATACTATGTTTACTAAACTACATAAACTGCTTTGTTGTCTTTTGATAATTGCTCAGCTTACCTGCTTTGGAGCAATTAGATTCTGTGTGAGGCCTACTGATGGACATATGTTGTTAGCCACGTCCCCAGCTTTGCTGGAAAGAGTCATACCTTATTTGCACTTCTATCTGGTGTTCTAGGCTCTGCACCTGGTACATAATTAACATAACATACTGGGTTTTTCACCAAAATAAAAGTTGCTAATAATTAACATTGTAACATATATAATTGAAACTACTGAAGGAAGAGTTTTACATGCAAGGTGTATAAAGAAAGTATAATGTGTTTTTGATAAAAGATTATAATAAGGCATGGAAAACTTTTTTTTCCCTAGTTTAGAAGGTTAAAGAATTGTTTTAAGTGAGATAGGCTAAAGCTGAAGGCTTGAGCAAGTTGTGGAAGGTTCATGAAAAATAAACCTTATGAAGGTTAAAACCAACCTAGTAAATAATTCTGTGTGTGAGCAAGTTGAATACAATTAAAAGGGTATTATTCAGTATTTCAGTAAATTAAATATTGAAATAAAAGCACACTGATGCAAAATCTTGGTCCATGTGTCAGAATAATGGGGCTTTTTAGAACACTAATATGCTCCTTAATAGAAAATAATAAAGCATTGTAAAAGGTCTGTGGAAATTGTACCTATGGTCAAACCAATTAAACACGAATAAATGTGTTTATAATATTATATTTAAAATTAGCTTTAGTGTTAATGATGCACTAATGCAAAAGTGAAATTTGGCTTTCTCTCTTGAACAAGATTTTCATGTAATATTAAAAGATAATGAAAGACTTACATTTGTCTTTTGAATAAACAATGGGAAAAGAAAGGAGAGAAAGACAAATTGTTTGGAAAATTAAGTCTCCACTTTATCAATGAGTAAGTTATTGCATTTTTGAAATTTTGAGTTACTGTTTTAGATAAATAAATGACTTATGGAGACCTGGAATTCTGTCTTAAATTATCATATGTTTCACACCTTTGATATTTGACAAACTTGCCAAAATCAAATTGTAAATTGTTTTCTTATCCTATTAATCTTTTTAAGTCTCCTAAAGTCCAAAATGATGTATTTTCGTTACTTGGTATATTAAAATCATACAGGAAACATTGTCAAATATAAAAAATGGTGTTTGGCTTTCTTTGGGTTTTATTTGTATAAATGTGTTATCAGTATGTGTTTCCAAATTATGTGAAACTCCCATAATTTTGACATGAATTCGTGTACATGAACAGTAATACCCATAAACTGTTATGTTAAATTGTTGTGTACCTCAGAGGTAACTGGATTTCCTTGTCCATTGCATCTTGGACTGCTCCTGCTCTAGGACTTTTTGTCCTCCACAGACAATGGTGTATTGCTTTCATCCTCTTCAAAAGATAGTTTATATTCAGATATAGGATTTTGATGAGTACTTTTAAATGCAGGTCTCTGATAAGTTGGGAAAGTGTACCATTAAAATAGAGAGGAAACATACTTCCAAGGCACTCTTGGAAAACTGTGTTCATAAATATTGAGCAAAACAGGAATTAATTGCATAGACTGAACTAATAAAAGACTGAAGTAATCTTTTTATGACTTTTTGCTGAAAACATTGCTGATCTTTTCTATTTTTTATTTGAGTCAATGAAATCTTTTTCTTTTGAGTTATTTATAGCTTCTAGCAATTGAGAAAAGTATACTACTGTGAGCAAAATTTGGAGCACATATCTTTCTCTCTCCCCTATTTCTCCAGAATTTGGAAACTATGTGAGTATTCTTACCTTATGGCAATATAGTTATTTCCATAAGTACAGTGAGAGTCTGTTTTTTTTTTTTTTTTTTTTGTAACTAGACAAAATTGAAGAAACTCTGTTTTTCCAAGGCTTTGACTTGAATGATGTGGTTTCATATTCAAACAGACTACTTTAAGGAATCAAAGTTGACTTATAGAACTGATAAAAGCCACTCGGGAAAATTGGTCTCATACCTTGTCTATGGAGTCCCTGCACAGGGTTCCTAACCTGTGGAAAGTAAAGATTGTCACTTTCTGACAGGCCCAGAAGCCCCAAGTTATCTTGGGTTCTTGAGTGAAGAGGGATTCACCAAACTCATTCAAGTACTTGCAGGCACAGATAAATTCATGACTGAGCTTAAGGCTTTGAAAAGTCTAATCTAAGATTCCTTACTGAACAAAGTTCCATCAAAGCCAATTTTAAAAATGGACCTATATGGCAAATAATTATTCTTGCTGCACTTTATAGAGAATCAGGCCAAGTATAGTAAGGCTAACCAATCAGTTCTACCATGATTTGTTTTTAGTAAAAATGGGGACCAGAGAGAAAAATTGTTTCAAAAACTATGGTACATCTGTAATTAGGTTCTGGTCTGGCCTGTTGTTCTGGAGTTTTTTTCTGCAATTTAGACTGAGTCTGCTTATATCTGTGAACCAACTAGTGATCTCTGGCTGCTGATCAGAAGAAACAAGAGGAATGGGTAACATACAGATCTAGTTCTGGGCACATACTGGAATCAACTGACTACTCCATATTAACTTAGTTCTAACAACTGTCCAGTTCATGGAAAGCCTTTTTATTTAGTTTCCTTGGGATCATTTTATTTTGCTTTACTGTTGTGGAAAATATTTCTGTTGTCCTCTTTGTGTAGGAATACAGGATACACTTATTCAACATTTTCTTATATTGAACACTTATTAATCTTTCAGATTTCCATTTTCTCACAAGATTCAGTTATGAGTGTCCCTCACCATACTGACACTGACTGAGCTACTCTCTACCTTGAATAAAAGAGACACTAATAGTTAGGCAGAAATATCATTGGTTCTATTCAGCCTGAAGAAGTTAAGAAAGATGGATCTTCATCACTCTACAACCCCTAGGATGAAGCATTTCCTTGCAAAAAGGAGGGCGGAAATATGTCAGAAGCATTCAAACCAGAGTGACTCCATCTTGAATAGGGGCTAGGTAAAATGAGAATAAGATATGGCAGGCTGCATTGCCAGGAGGTTAGGCATTCTTCACTACAGGATGAGATAGGAGGTCAGCAGGACTGATTTCACAAGATACAGATCACAAAACCCTACTGATAGAGGGAGATGCAGTAAAGAAGCTGGCCAAAGTCCACCAAAACCAAGATGGCAGTGAACGAGACCTCTGATCGTCCTCATCGTTCATTATTTGCTAATTATAATGCATTCCTCTCTTTAAAGACACTCCCAGCAGTGCCATGACGGTTTACAAATGCCATGGGAACATCTGGAGGCTACCCTATATGGTCTATAAAGGGGAATAGCCCTCAGTTCTGGGAACTCCTTAGCCCTTTCCTGGAAAACTCATGAATAATACCCCCTTTGTTTAGCATGTAATCAAGAAATAACCATTTATATACTTAGTCAAGCAGCCCATGCTGCTACTCTGTCTATGGAGTAGCCACTATTTGATTCATTTACTTCTTAATAAACTTACTTTCACTTTACTCACTGGGATTGCTCTTGAATTCCTTCCTGTGTGAACCAAGAACCCATGCGGCCTCCCAGGGGAACCCCATTTTTGGGTTTTGCCCTGTGAAAATTCTGGTAATGATTTATAAATAAAACATTCTTTTTCCAGAAATGCATTTGGAACAATAGCTGTTTCTGTCAGGCAAGTCAAAATTCACGTCTGTAATTCACAATAGGATTACCCAGAATTATGGAAAATCTAATTAAGTGAACCATATTATCTGAGACCCACAAAAGACACTTAATGTAGCCTTTGAAAGTCCTGCCTGTCTAAGAGGTATTCCGCATATGCTTCAGAAAATACTCTGCGTTTGTACTAAGCACTTGACTAGTTTGCTGTATCCCATTACTTTTCTTTTATCCTTAACTTAAAAAAAATCCCATTACTTTTGATAAATGACACTAATACACCTGAAAAGAAAGAAATAGGCTTCAAAGATTGGATTATTTGAAGCAACGATGAGATCATTATGAGGCTATTGTTGATGTCTGCTTTCTTAAAATGAAGGGGGTTGGGAACACTCTGTGGTATATATATAGATACAAAAAAGCCATTTAAAAATGTGGCAGAGTTTAGTCTAATCTCAGTGTGATGGAGCGGTTTGGTGAGGTACATTAGAAAGAAGTCCTTCAGAACAGCCCACCCACACGCTGGTGAAAGTCAAGTTTCTGATCAGCGGAAGCCGCTTGACTTTCTGCATTCCTCCTTCCTGTTCAGTGGCATCCATCCACATACTCTGATTGAGCTGGATGGATACATGGGGGCCCTGGTGGATTATGGGCACAGGATGGGTTTCTCAGAATTCTAAAGGCTCTTGGCAGTGGTAATTTAAGGCACTCTCTTCTCTGGCTTTAGCAACTATTTCAAAAGACCACATCAAGCCCTTTTCTGTTATTAAGGCCACCTTGGGACAATTCCTCCTCTCATTGTTTATACCTTGCAAAACAGACTATGGAGAGTGGTTCTCTGCAGGACATTCGATTCCAGGGAGAATATGCAGATTGTTATTCTTAGTTCAGTTCTCCACTGCAAATCTTTAAAGAGCTCTCTCAGGTCATTACTTATGAATGCTTTATTTTTCCTCTTTCTAGAATCTGGGCTGGTTGTTTCCATAGAAATAGTTTAAAAGGAGGGGACTGTTGTTAAATCAGGTTTTGGGAAGAGAGGGCAAGGTAGATGCTATAAAAATAATCTTTTTCCTCTTGATGCTTCCCCTGCTCTCTCTGCTTTTTCTCTATAAAGTGAAGAGTTGAGATTCCGGTTTTTTTTTCACTCTTTATTTTATTTTGAATAAGTTCATTATCATCATTGTATCTCAGTTTTCCCATTGGTCTATTGAAATAAAGGACTAATAGCTCAAAGTCTCTAGAGTGTCATTCAACTCCGAGATTCTAGAATTTAATAATGCAGTAAAATCTCCACACTTGAAAAGAAACGGTAGAATTGATAATACCTACTCTTGCAAGAACATTGGTACCTAATTCTACTCTGAACTTTTCCCCTGCACATCTTTCCGCTGGTTTCTGAAAGCTTTAAATGTTTTAGGCCAGGTGCGGTTGCTCACTGTTGTAATCCCAGTACTCTGGGAGGCTGAGGCAGGTGGATCACCTGAGGTTGAGAGTTCGAGACCAGCCTGGCCAACATGGAGAAACCCCATCTCTACTTAAAAAAAAAAAATTAGCCAGGCGTGGTGGCGCATGCCTGTAATCCCAGCTACTCACAGGTGGAGGTTGTGGTGAGCTGAGATTTGTCATTGCACTCCAGACTGGCCAAAAAGAGCAAAACTCCATCAAAAAAGAAAGAAGGAGAGAGAGAGAGAGAAGGAAGGAAGGAAGGAAGGAAGGAAGGAAGGAAGGAAGGAAGGAAGGAAGGAAGGAAGGAAGGAAGGAGGAATGGAGGGAGGGAGGGAGGGAGGGAAGGAAGGAAGAAGGAAAGGAAGGAAGGAAGGAAGGAAGGAAGGAAGGAAGGAAGGAGGGAGGGAGGGAGGGAGGGAG
The DNA here is from genome assembly GCF_024542745.1 of Macaca thibetana thibetana. Lineage (NCBI taxonomy): Eukaryota > Metazoa > Chordata > Mammalia > Primates > Cercopithecidae > Macaca > Macaca thibetana. Next base: position 8,139,781 of record NC_065597.1, on the reverse strand, counting down.
GGAGGGAGGGAGGGAAGGAAGGAAGATCAGGAAGATGGAAGGAAGGAAGGAAGGAAGGAAGGAAGGAAGGAAGGAAGGAAGGGAGGGAGGGAGGGAGGGAGGGAGGGAGGGAGAGAGAGGGAAGGAGAGAGGCCAGGTGCGGTGGCTCACGACTGTAATCCCAGCACTTTGGGAGGCCGAGGCAGGTGGATCACGAGGTCAAGAGATCGAGACCATCCTGGCTAACACGGTGAAACCCCGTCTCTACTAAAAATACAAAAAACTAGCCGGGCGAGGTGGCGGGCGCCTGTAGTCCCAGCTACTCGGGAAGCTGAGGCAGGGGAATGGCGTGAACCCGGGAGGCGGAGCTTACAGTGAGCCGAGATCGCGCCACTGCACTCTAGCCTGGGCGACAGACCTAGACTCCGTCTCAAAAAAGAAGGAAGGAAGGAAGGGAGGGAGGGAGGGAAGGAACGAGGGAAGGAAAGAAAGAAAAGAAAGAAAGAAAATGTTTTTAACTAAATGCTGTTTATTCCTCAAACAGCCCTTCTCCTCTTGAGGCCAGGAACAGCACCACTGTCTTCTCACTCTCCTCTCACTGCTGCCTCATTCTCTAACCTCAATCTTTTCGGTTCCTAAAACCATCTACATCTGCACGGTTTCAAGAGTAGCCCCTTTTTCTCAACCCAAGCCTTATTTTTTCTGGTTCAGAACCATATTACCTCTCACCTGAACTATTGCAATGCCTCCAGAAAGTCTTCCTTGACTACATGCCCTCCTCTCTCAAGAAACTTGAAGAATCCCCTGTGCCTGTGCTGCCTAGATGGTAGCCAGTAGCCCCATGTGGCCAGTAAGCTCTTGCAATGTGGCTAGTCCCAACAGAGAGTTCCTTTAAATATAAAATGTACATTAGGTTTTGAAGGCTTAGGACAAAAGAATATAAAACGTTTTGAGAATGTATATATTGATTCCATGTTAAAATGATACAATTTGGGGCATACTGGGTTAAATAAAATACATTGTAAAAATTAAGTTCACTGATTTTTTTGAACTTTTTAAAAATATGGCTTCTAGAAAATTTAAAATTACACGTGACTGACATTATGTTTCCATTAAACAACACTGGTCTACTTTATCTCATCTCGTCATATATACCTATTATTGCATTTAGCAATCTCTATTGTAATATTGGTTTCTTGTTTCTCCTTAATAGACAGTGGACTCCTAGAGTCCCTTCATGAGGCTTATTCTTTATTGGATTAGTGCATGGTATCCAGGGGTTACAATATGTATTTATGCATTCTTGTTGACTAAACAAAACTCTTAACTCATCTTCTTAATCACCTGCTGTGGACCAGGCCATGTTCTGTGTTACAGCAGTAAGCAGCAAAGAAAAGGTCCTTGCCTTCATAGACTTTACATTTTGTGAATGATTACCATATGACAGGTACTGTACAAAGTACACGCAATGCCTCTTTTTCTCTTGGCAGTCCCCCTGTGAGACTGGTCCTAGAGTTCTCCCCCTCCCCCTTTTTTTGTGAGATGGAGTCTTGCTCTGTCGCCCAGGCTGAAGTGCAGTAGTGCGATCTTGACTCACTGCAACCTCTGCCTCCTGGGTTCAAGCAATTCTTCTGCCTCAGCCTCCCAAGTAACTGGGATTACAGGTGCACGCCACCATGCCAGACTAATTTTTGTATTTCTTAAGTAGAGATTGGGTTTCGCCATGTTGGCCAGTCTGGTCTCAAACTCCTGACCTTGTGATCTCAGCCTTCCAAAGTGCTGGAATTACAGGCATGAGCCACTGCGCCCTGCCAGGTTTTTCCCATTTTTAACAGGGCATTGTGGAGACTTGTAGAGGCTGATTTCCACCTCTAGTATAGTGAGTTGTAAGTCTTGAGCTCTAACCTTCCAACTCCTTCTGACTCCTGAGCCCATCCTCTTAACTGTTTTGTAAGAGCTGCCACTCCTCACCTCCATTTCTCCTGCACACCTATGACAGCTTGGCTCCCTTCAACCCCATGACTAGAAATTCTGAATGGACTCCCATTGTTCATCCAGTTAAGTCCTGATTCCTAATACTGGAATTTAAGGACCTGTCACAATAGCAGGGCCTCTGCATTGTCTAGCCTCAGAAGGCATGATTGCTGTGATCATGCCTAGGCTGATCACATGTGATCATGATCAGGCTCTAGGTCACTGGGGCCTCAAGTTGTATACAAAGCAGCCCTGCCAGCTGGTACCCAGACCTTCAAAATGAGATGAAAACTTCCATCTAGGCAAAGTCACTTATTCTCAGCACAGACTCACAAGCCCCTGCAGATATGCATGGGAGACCTTTTCGGGCTATTTCCAACCTCCTGTTTTGTAGAAGGAGATTGTTAACCCACAGGGAAAAGTATTTTTTCTAAGTTTGCACTGTGGTTCAATGGCAGAACCCAGGCTAGATCACTAGCATCTTGGCTTTGGTCTAGAATTATTTTTCTTGTCTCAGTCTTCTTAGAAATTCAGAGAAGAAGGCATTGTCTGTATCTGAACAAGTGATTCATGCAGCTACATTATTTTGGTCTTGACTAGCAGAATCACCAAACTTTTTTCCTGTTGATTATGGTAGTTTACTATGTTTGCTGTTTTGACGACAAAAGAAATCACTCAAGTGAGTTTACATACAGGAAGCTTGTTGTCATTCAAGGGCATTACAAGTGATCTCAGAAATTCAGGAACAGATCAGTAGCGTGGGCTCCATGAAGACAGCTGCTGAGGGAGTCCTTAAATTGCCAAGATCTTCAGATGCCATGTGTTCTGCTATTTACATGACTCAGAGACAGAGGTCACGTTTGTTTCTCTTTAATTTGTAACTGGTTTGCTGTAAGCCTTGATTTCATTGAAACATTGGTCATGAGATGTCATTTGGTAGTTACTCCATTTCTCAAGTTCCTTGTAACCTTCCTATTTTAGTTCCCTCACTGACTGCAGAAGGTTCTTGTTTTTTTTCAGTGAAGTTCCCAAAGAAATCTGATTCACCCATCTTATCGTTTTGAACTAGGCTGAAACAATCAATGGTTGGTTTATGATTTACTTGTCATTGAACTCGGTGTGGTTTAATGAGCCATGGCCCAAAGTGGGAATGGAAGCTCCAGGCATTGGAAGTGGTGGACATGGGAGTTTACTTGCAAGAGGTTCGAGTAGGCAAGTATTGAAGTACAGGACCGATACTTTACAAATTTATCTGCAGAAGTGTAGTCAGGGATTCCTTTGTGCTCTTGTACATAGTCCTATCTGTACTGAACACATCATATCATCATTCATCTGCTTAGACAACAGTCTCAGTATTGTTTGAGAACAGTCTACATACTGGAGGTACATTGATGCCTGTGTATCCTCAGAGTTCAACCTAGGCCTAGAACCATTGAAAAGTTATTGCCAAGTGAAGGAACAGACAAATAAAAAAAGCTTGATGCATATTTACTGCTTGGAGACAAAAGGAGGTTTACATATAGGCCTTTGATACCACAAATGACATGACATTATGTTAAGCATCTGTTTATCATCACCGCTTTGCTCTAATCTTCCCTCAGGTATCTTAGCTCATACAAAAGAACAAATGAAAATAAAATCTGTTTCTCTTTCCACACATTCATAGTTAGAGATGACACTGCAGACAGAGTTATTTCCTGTATGTGTTGATATATGATATATATTATTCATCTTAATGATCAACATTTGAAAATATTACACCAAGAAAAAGACTGTCTTAAGGACAGACTAGAGTACAAATAATAAGTTCTTCATTGCACATATTGTACTTAATCATGTTATCATTTGAAGATGATTTAGTTACTTAAATAGATAAATTATCACTGAATGACTATACAAGTTTTAGGTCTGGGGTGTTATATTGGATTCCTATAATATTTTGTGGCCATGAGACCCTAAGAATATAAAATCTGATTGTATTTACTTAAAAAATTAGTGGAAGTCACATCTAGCAAACATTATGTTATATAGCAAATAAAATTTTTGGAGCTGAGACGACCCTTGGAGTTGGTCATGCAATCTTCTTATATTGAAGATTGGGAACCTGGATTTTCAGACATTCATAGCCAGGTAAAATAGTCCAAAGTCAAGCTTGGCTTCTGCAGTCCTGTAAACTTGCATTTGAATTACAACGTTGTCAGTGATTCGGGGTGTACTTGGGTTGGTTACATAAGGACACTGAGACTCACTTTCCTCCTAGATAAAGTCTGAGTGATATATATATATCTCAAATATATATATCTCACACACACACACACATATATATATCACATATTATATATATGCAGTTGTGGTGAAAATGAAATAAAATAATGTATTCCAAGCCCTGAGCATACTGTCCAGCACTAGAAAAATCAAGCACCTGACAAAGGATAGTATCTATTTTTATGACAATATAATGTAAATCACGAGTGTTGGAACCAGGATTTGAACCCAGCTTTGCCTGACACAGGTAGTGAATGATCTTTCCACTTTCAAAGCAGAACTTCTGTCATTCCCTCTCTCTCCAGAAGCAGAGACTCAGATCTCCACTGAAGCAGTTTGAAAATTTCCACTCACCTTTGCAGAGAGCTGGGGTGTTTGATAAGGGGCCTTATTTGCTGCCTACTTTAACATTTGAATTTGGTATTAGAAATTGGAGCAGCATATGCCATAACCTTTTTACAGTCTCTGCTGTGTATTTTGCACCTGAGAAGAAGTGATTACCCCAAGCTTATGCCTTGCTCCAAGTCTAGAAATCAGGGGAGAAGAATTACTGGGAAGTGTGACTCAATAATTCTTGTAATACTTCTTCTCCCCTATTCTCTGTGATTTCCACAGACGTGGCATAATTCCTGTGATTTGATTTGAAATGAGAGACCAGCTCAGTGTTGAGTGATGAGATCTGAACGGGGAATAAAATATGCTTGAATTAATTTGCATAATAGAATTGGATTGGTTACAAAGCTGTGTTTGTTGAAAGGGATACCAGAGCCCCTGAGCTCACCAACAAGGGGACTTTGCAGATACAGAATGGGGTTTTGAGCTCTGGTGTGGGCCTTGGTAATATTCTTAATGTAATAATAACCTGTCTCTAACTGTAAATTAGCTACCTGGAAATGAAAAAACAGGTCAGCCCATCTGATCCTTCCAGCTCTGTGAGGAGAGGACAGCTGAAAAACCAAATCTGCTTGCTTTCTGCTAAGCGCTTTCGTCTTGCATTCTCCACCCAATAACAATTTCCAGCAGGAGTCCAAATATACTTAAACACCCGTATATGTCATTTTCTTTTACGGAGACAAAAGCAGGCACAGCAAGAGAGTTTTATGCTCAAGGCGCGGTAGCTTATGACGGGCTATCTGCTCTCAAGATAGAGGGGTGAGCCTTCCCTTTCGAGCTGGTGGCTTTGCACATCTATTTTCCTGTCATGTTATTACTGCTGTGACTTTCAACAACATTTATTTTTCCCTCCAAGCAATATGCTCCCATCATAAAATAAAGTCCTCCTATATGTTTTAGTAGAATCCCAATGCTTAGGCATCCTGGCGTACTGCTAAAAAGTGTTTTAATGGATTGTTTAAGAACTACCTTGGGGGTCTTCATTAAAACCAATTAGAACATTGATATATTTCCCTAATTATTACCAACATCAAGGTCTCCTTAGGAGGGCAGCCTCCTATTAATTTTCATGAGAGATTCCTACTAAGTCCCTACTACTGAATACATCAATCAGTTCTCTCAATTCTAGAAACATTTCATAAAATGGAACAAAACAAAAAACAAAAACCACTCTGAATACACCTTTTCTAACGTACACATTTAGAAATTCTGAAACAGGTATTTAAAATAAAAACCAAAGATCAAATTTTGTGTCATATGTTGTTTAAGGACCTGGTTATACTACGTTATTGATGGTTATTGATGGACTGATGTAATTACCTCTTGTTCATCTTCACTTTGGTTATTGATATAAAATGCTTTTTCTTTCTTTTTGGTTTGGATAATTTTTTTTTATTACAGTCTACTTATCCATGCTACCAAAATTTAGATTATCATCATTTTAAGGCTATTGTGTCTATTTGTATTAGTGTGCCTAAATTTGAACTGCAGCGTTCTCTTAGGTAAAATTGTAGAGGGTAGTAATACAAGTCCTTGAACCAAACATTCAGAGTTCAATACCAGCTCCTTCACTTGCTGGCTCTGTAACCTTGAACAAATTCCTTAATTTTGATGCGCTTCAGACTACTTGCCTGTAAAATGGGAATAGCAATAATGCTACTTTTTAGGGTTTTTATGATTTGATGACTCAACTCATGGAAAACATGTCCAAGAATGTTAGGCAGATAACACCTGGCAAATTTTAACTATTATTAGTATTTTCATTCTAGTCCTGTTATTAGTATACGCTGAGCTCCAATGGTAATTACTTCCCACATTTAGCTGGCTTCCAGGTTACTGCTTTTTATCACAACATCCATATAATTTCCTTATGAACTTCAAACTCAAACAAATGACAAGAGTTGTGGTTGTTCACTGGTTAAGAACATGGATTCTGGGGGCGGAGCAAGATGGCCAAATAGGAACAGCTCCAGTCTCCAACTCCCAGCGCCAGCGACACAGAAGACCCGTGATTTCTGCATTTTCGACTGAGGTACTGGGTTCATCTCACTAGGGAGTGCCGGACAATCGGTGCTGGTCAGCTGCTGCAGCCCGACCAGCGAGAGCTGAAGCAGGGCGAGGCATCGCCTCACCTGGGAAGCGCAAGGGGGAAGGGAATCCCTTTTCCTAGCCAGGGGAACTGAGACACACAACACCTGGAAAATCGGGTAACTCCCACCCCAATACTGCGCTTTAAGGAAACGGGCACACCAGGAGATCATATCCCACACCTGGCCGGGAGGGTCCCACACCAATGGAGCCTCCCTCATTGCTAGCACAGCAGTCTGTGATCTACCGGCAAGGCAGCAGCGAGGCTGGGGGAGGGGCGCCCGCCATTGCTGAGGCTTAAATAGGTAAACAAAGCCACTGGGAAGCTCGAACTGGGTGGAGCTCACAGCACCTCAAGGAAACCTGCCTGTCTCTGTAGACTCCACCTCTGGGGACAGGGCACAGTAAACAATAACAAACGCAGCAGAAACCTCTGCAGATGCAAACGACTCTGTCTGACAGCTTTGAAGAGAGCAGTGGATCTCCCGACACGGAGGTTGAGATCTGAGAAGGTACAGATTGCCTGCTCAAGTGGGTCCCTGACCCCTGAGTAGCCTAACTGGGAGACATCCCCCACTAGGGGCAGTCTGACACCCCACACCTCACAGGGTGGAGTACCCCACTGAGAGGAAGCCTTCAAAGCAAGAATCAGACAGGTACACTCGCTGTTCAGCAATATTCTATTTTCTGCAGCCTCTGCTGCTGACACCCAGGCAAACAGGGTCTGGAGTGGACCTCAAGCAATCTCCAACAGACCTACAGCTGAGGGTCCTGACTGTTAGAAGGAAAACTATCAAACAAGAAGGACACCTACACCAAAACCCCATCAGTACGTCACCATCATCAAAGACCAGAGGCAGATAAAACCACAAAGATGGGGACAAAGCAGGGCAGAAAAGCTGGAAATTCAAAAAATAAGAGCACATCTCCCCCAGCAAAGGAGCGCAGCTCATCACCAGCGACGGATCAAAGTTGGACGGAGAATGACTTTGACGAGATGAGAGAAGAAGGCTTCAGTCCATCAAACTTCTCAGAGCTAAAGGAGGAATTACGTACCCAGCGCAAAGAAACTAATTGAAAAAAAAGTGGAAGAATTGATGGCTAGAGTAATTAATGCAGAGAAGGTCATAAACGAAATGAAAGAGATGAAAACCATGACACGAGAAATACGTGACAAATGCACAAGCTTCAGTAACCGACTCGATAAACTGGAAGAAAGAGTATTAGCGATTGAGGATCAAATGAATGAAATGAAGCGAGAAGAGAAACCAAAAGAACAAAGAAGAAAAAGAAATGAACAAAGCCTGCAAGAAGTATGGGATTATGTAAAAAGACCAAATCTACGTCTGATTGGGGTGCCTGAAAGTGAGGGGGAAAATGGAACCAAGTTGGAAAACACTCTGCAGGATATCATCCAGGAGAACTTCCCCAACCTAGTAGGGCAGGCCAACATTCAAATCCAGGAAATACAGAGAACGCCACAAAGATACTCCTCGAGAAGAGCAACTCCAAGACACATAATTGCCAGATTCACCAAAGTTGAAATGAAGGAAAAAATCTTAAGGGCAGCCAGAGAGAAAGGTCGGGTTACCCACAAAGGGAAGCCCATCAGACTAACAGCAGATCTCTCGGCAGAAACTCTCCAAGCCAGAAGAGAGTGGGGGCCATATTCAACATTCTTAAAGAAAAGAATTTTCAACCTAGAATTTCATATCCAGCCAAACTAAGTTTCATAAGTGAAGGAGAAATAAAATCCTTTACAGATAAGCAAATGCTTAGAGATTTTGTCACCACTAGGCCTGCCTTACAAGAGACCCTGAAGGAAGCACTCAACATGGAAAGGAACAACCAGTACCAGCCATTGCAAAAACATGCCAAAATGTAAAGACCATCGAGGCTAGGAAGAAACTGCATCAACTAACGAGCAAAATAACCAGTTAATATCATAATAGCAGGATCAAGTTCACACATAACAATATTAATCTTAAATGTAAATGGACTAAATGGTCCAATTAAAAGACACAGACTGGCAAACTGGATAAAGAGTCAAGACCCATCAGTCTGCTGTATTCAGGAGACCCATCTCACATGCAGAGACATACATAGGCTCAAAATAAAGGGATGGAGGAAGATTTACCAAGCAAATGGAGAACAAAAAAAAGCAGGGGTTGCAATACTAGTCTCTGATAAAACAGACTTTAAACCATCAAAGATCAAAAGAGACAAAGAAGGCCATTACATAATGGTAAAGGGATCAATTCAACAGGAAGAGCTAACTATCCTAAATATATATGCACCCAATACAGGAGCACCCAGATTCATAAAATAGTCCTTAGAGACTTACAAAGAGACTTAGACTCCCATACAATAATAATGGGAGACTTCAACACTCCACTGTCAACATTAGACAGATCAACGAGACAGAAAGTTAACAAGGATATCCAGGAATTGAACTCATCTCTGCAGCAAGCAGACCTAATAGACATCTATAGAACTCTCCACCCCAAATCAACAGAATATACATTCTTCTCAGCACCACATCACACTTATTCCAAAATTGACCACATAATTGGAAGTAAAGCACTCCTCAGCAAATGTAAAGGAACAGAAATTATAACAAACTGTCTCTCAGACCACAGTGCAATCAAACTAGAACTCAGGACTAAGAAACTCAATCAAAACCGCCCAACTACATGGAAACTGAACAACCTGCTCCTGAATGACTACTGGGTACATAACGAAATGAAGGCAGAAATAAAGATGTTCTTTGAAACCAATGAGAACAAAGATACAACATACCAGAATCTCTGGGACACATTTAAAGCAGTGTGTAGAGGGAAATTTATAGCACTAAATGCCCACAAGAGAAAGCAGGAAAGATCTAAAATTCACACTCTAACATCGCAATTAAAAGAACTAGAGAAGCAAGAGCAAACACATTCGAAAGCTAGCAGAAGGCAAGAAATAACTAAGATCAGAGCAGAAGTGAAGGAGATAGAAACACAAAAAACCCTCCAAAAAATCAATGAATCCAGGAGTTGGTTTTTTGAAAAGATCAACAAAATTGACAGACCGCTAGCAAGACTAATAAAGAAGAAAAGAGAGAAGAATCAAATTGACGCAATAAAAAATGATAAAGGGGATATCACCACCGACCCCACAGAAATACAAACTACCATCAGAGAATACTATAAACACCTCTACGCAAATAAACTGGAAAATCTAGAAGAAATGGATAATTTCCTGGACACTTACACTCTTCCAAGACTAAACCAGGAAGAAGTTGAATCCCTGAATAGACCAATAGCAGGCTCTGAAATTGAGGCAATAATTAATAGCCTACCAACCAAAAAAAGTCCAGGACCAGTTGGATTCACAGCCGAATTCTACCAGAGGTACAAGGAGGAGCTGGTACCATTCCTTCTGAAACTATTCCAATCAATAGAAAAAGAGGGAATCCTCCCTAACTCATTTTATGAGGCCAACATCATCCTGATACCAAAGCCTGGCAGAGACACAACAAAAAAAGAGAATTTTAGACCCATATCCCCGACGAACATCGATGCAAAAATCCTCAATAAAATACTGGCAAACCGGATTCAGCAACACATCAAAAAGCTTATCCACCATGATCAAGTGGGCTTCATCCCTGGGATGCAAGGCTAGTTCAACATTCGCAAATCAATAAACATAATCCAGCATATAAACAGAACCAAAGACAAGAACCACATGATTATCTCAATAGATGCAGAAAAGGCTTTTGACAAAATTCAACAGCCCTTCATGCTAAAAACGCTCAATAAATTCGGTACTGACGGAACGTACCTCAAAATAATAAGAGCTATTTATGACAAACCCACAGCCAATATCATACTGAATGGGCAAAAACTGGAAAAATTCCCTTTGAAAACTGGCACAAGACAGGGATGCCCTCTCTCACCACTCCTATTCAACATAGTGTTGGAAGTTCTGGCTAGGGCAATCAGGCAAGAGAAAGAAATCAAGGGTATTCAGTTAGGAAAAGAAGAAGTCAAATTGTCCCTGTTTGCAGATGACATGATTGTATATTTAGAAAATCCCACTGTCTCAGCCCAAAATCTCCTTAAGCTGATAAGCAACTTCAGCAAAGTCTCAGGATACAAAATTAATGTGCAAAAATCACAAGCATTCTTATACACCAGTAACAGACAAACAGAGAGCCAAATCAGGAATGAACTTCCATTCACAATTGCTTCAAAGAGAATCAAATACCTAGGAATCCAACTTACAAGGGATGTAAAGGACCTCTTCAAGGAGAACTACAAACCACTGCTCAGTGAAATAAAAGAGGACACAAACAAATGGAAGAACATACCATGCTCATGGATAGGAAGAATCAATATCGTGAAAATGGCCATACTGCCCAAGGTTATTTATGCCATCCCCATCAAGCTACCAATGAGTTTCTTCACAGAATTGGAAAAAACTGCTTTAAAGTTCATATGGAACCAAAAAAGAGCCCGCATCTCCAAGACAATCCTAAGTCAAAAGAACAAAGCTGGAGGCATCACGCTACCTGACTTCAAACTATACTACAAGGCTACAGTAACCAAAACAGCATGGTACCGGTACCAAAACAGAGATATAGACCAATGGAACAGAACAGAGTCCTCAGAAATAATACCACACATCTATAGCCATCTGATCTTTGACAAACCTGAGAGAAACAAGAAATGGGGAAAGGATTCCCTATTTAATAAATGGTGCTGGGAAAAATGGCTAGACATAAGTAGAAAGCTGAAACTGGATCCTTTCCTTACTCCTTATACGAAAATTAATTCAAGATGGATTAGAGACTTAAATGTTAGACCTAATACCATAAAAATCCTAGAGGAAAACCTAGGTAGTACCATTCAGGACATAGGCATGGGCAAAGACTTCATGTCTAAAACACCAAAAGCAACAGCAGCAAAAGCCAAAATTGACAAATGGGATCTCATTAAACTAAAGAGCTTCTGCACAGCAAAAGAAACTACCATCAGAGTGAACAGGCAACCTACAGAATGGGAGAAAATTTTTGCAATCTACTCATCTGACAAAGGGCTAATATCCAGAACCTACAAAGAACTCAAACAAATTTACAAGAAAAAAACAAACAGCCCCATCAAAAAGTGGGCAAAGGATATGAACAGACATTTCTCAAAAGAAGACATTCATACAACCAACAGACACATGAAAAAATGCTCATCATCACTGGCCATCAGAGAAATGCAAATCAAAACCACAATGAGATACCATCTCACACCAGTTAGAATGGCAATCATTAAAAAGTCAGGAAACAACAGGTGCTGGAGAGGCTGTGGAGAAATAGGAACACTTTTACACTGTTGGTGGGATTGTAAACTAGTTCAACCATTATGGAAAACAGTATGGCGATTCCTCAAGGATCTAGAACTAGATGTACCATATGACCCAGCCATCCCATTACTGGGGATATACCCAAAGGATTATAAATCATGCTGCTATAAAGACACATGCACACGTATGTTTATTGTGGCACTATTCACAATAGCAAAGACTTGGAATCAACCCAAATGTCCATCAGTGACAGACTGGGTTAAGAAAATGTGGCACATATACACCATGGAATACTATGCAGCCATAAAAAAGGATGAGTTTGTGTCCTTTGTAGGGACATGGATGCAGCTGGAAACCATCATTCTTAGCAAACTATCACAAGAACAGAAAACCAAACACCACATGTTCTCACTCATAGGTGGGAACTGAACAATGACATCACTTGGACTCGGGAAGGGGAACATCACACACTGGGGCCTATCATGGGGAGGGGGGAGGGGGGAGGGATTGCATTGGGAGTTATACCTGATGTAAATGACGAGTTGATGGGTGCTGACGAGTTGATGGGTGCAGCACAGCAACATGGCACAAGTATACATATGTAACAAACCTGCACGTTATGCACATGTACCCTAGAACTTAAAGTATAATAATAATAATAATAATAATAAAAAGAAAAAAAAAAAAGAACATGGTTTCTAGGGCCTGACGCCATGAGTTCAAATCTCAGGTCTGCTATTTACTAGAAGTGTAAGTCTGCATAAGTTGTTTAATGTGTCTGGGACTCAGTTTCCTCATCCTTTAAGAGAAGAATATTCATGTCTCCTATTCATAAGGTTGTTATAGAAATTAATAGATGAGTTACTATTTGTAAAGCTTTTAGAACAGTAGCTAAGGAAAAGAACTTGCTACATAAATTTTCATTCTGAAAGTGAATATTTTTTTATAAAAATTATGTCTTAAAATCAATCTTATATGTACCTAAGATTAACCATAAAAATAACTTTCCGTATTACATATAGTCATATAAGCATTTAAAATGACGGGCCATTGCTCTTAAAAGCAAGTTGATTCAGTATTCTTTCCAAAAGAAGAAAAGAGATAATTTAATCTTTTTAACAGATTGAATGTTATTGTTTATTGATCATGTGGAAACTCTTAAATTCATTAGTATTAAGCTAGACATTTTTTTATACAAGAAAAAAAAGTTGTCATCTTGTTTCAACACTTCTAGTGTTAGAAATAATTGTGCTTTACAGCAAAATGGCAGCCAGAAGAAAGAGGTGAAGAAATATCAACTTTAATTAAACCCTTTCTTTCTAATACACTTCACAGCTTATATGCAAGAATATTTTATCACTGTGTGAATGAGTATTTAATACTTGGCATGGTGCAAGATGGGCAGGGATCTTGCCTCCCCATATGCTGTTTCCTTTTTCTTTCTTTCTTCTTCTTGAGTTTTCACAGAGTCAATGTCAAGTTTGGAGTTGAAATTTGAGATTCAAATCATATATTAAAATTTTATTGATGGCCTGCTTTGTGCTCAGGTGCCAGACATACAAATGTGAATAAGATATAATCCCATCCATTCAGAAGTTTCCAGTCTAGTAAGGAGATACTGTATGAATCAGAAGAAATGCCCATCACTAGTTCACGGAAACTAATTGTGAATATGAAGCCATTTGAAGAAAATTTTACACAGGCTTCATTTTACAGAGTGAGACAGAGCCTCTGAGAGTAGAATCAATGATGTTCCATGGCAAATTAGTGCCAGATTCTCCACCAAATCTCAAGTTTCATGACTTCTGCCCAGAAATCTTTCTGTTGTTTCATATTGCCTCATTTTAGCATCTAACCCCTCCTGGGGCCTTCTTTGTGCTCTTTCCAAACAGTCAGTTTGGCTTTCTAGAAACAGCATCTGATGTACTATTAAAGTGCCTGAATGTAAGGAAGAAGCTGCTAAATGATGACACTGCCTTTTCCATCTTTCTCTCTCTCCCACGTAGCCTTTTACATTTCCCAAAGTGTCTGTTTACAACAAATATTAAAGATTTCAACTCCCCTATTCCTTGAATAAAGACTAACATAATACCATCCCAAAATATTATTGAGAAAAGTGACAGTCACTAGGCATTAAGTGTACATCTGTGGCCTCCCAGATACCACTTTGCCATATTACAAAGGAAACAGAAAGACTTGGGCTGGTATAGTCAAAGGTCATCAAAATGGAATGGATCTGTATCTACAAATTATAATTTCACCAGTTCTTTTATTTTCTAGGTTGCTGAGGTCAGATGGCTGTGGTATCCCAAGTAACTCGTTTGTTCTCAGTGCCCATCTTGGAGAAAGCACCTCATCACCCTCTTTGAGGCATCTCCATGTTCAAGGCATGGGTACCCTTACAGTTCCATGTGGCTGAGGAAGCCTCACAATTATGGTGGAAGGCAAGGAGGAGCAAGTCACATCTTACACGGATGGCAGCAGGCAAAGAGAGAGCTTGTGCAGGGAAACTTCCCCTTATAAACCTGTCAGATCTCCTGAGACTTATTCACTATCATGAGAACGCATGGCAAAGACCTGCAACCATGATTCAGTTGCCTCCCACTGGGTCTCTCCCACAACACATATTAAATTCAAGATGAGATTTGGGTGGGGACACAGCCAAACCATATCAGACCTTGACCCATTATTTCTCCTGTAAATATTTCCATAACCGTCAGTGGTTTCTTGAGATCTTCCCCTGTATTGTGACACTCTGGGAAAAGAAGAAGGAGCCTAGTGCATGCCCAGTTCCCAACTCTGTGTTCAGGCCTGTATGGGTGCAACAATTCTTGTCATCCTCATTGTTCACATGAAAACATTGAGGTTCAGAGTGATTGATTGGCATGCCCAAAGTAACCCAGATTGTAAAATATGGAAGTGGTATTCTGATCCATCTGCAGCTGACCTCTAAGTCTATGTACCTTCCACTATGCCAAGATCCATGCTCTTTCCTTCTTGCTCCCTTTTTCCCTGAACCATTTCACCCAAAGAAGATAGCAAAAAAATTAGGTGATGACAGTGATCCCTACAATGCCCAATAAGTTTTTCAGTTTCATTTAGACACAGATGCTGAAACAGAACGTTATCTTCAATATCAATGTGTCATCCTCCTGAAAAAGAACTATCTCAGGTTCCCTCACATTGGTGGTGAACTCATCTGATTCTCTTTCTGGAGTCTGGGTGGCACTCCAGAGAGAGAAGGTGATTCTCCAGAAAACAAATGTATGGTTCTAAGAGAGGAGAACAAGCAAGGGGAATTCCTTAGAGAAGAATTAAGTTTTCAGCATGAGAAAGTCCGATGAAGAAGTCCAGAACCCAAGGCAGGAGTTAAGGACTGCCAATGAGAACCAGAGTGCTGGAGAGAGGACAGGAGTGATTGTGGGTCAAAAACCTCTGAAGAGTGTAGAAAGGTGAAAGGCATTAATGGCTTATCCTCACTGGTGTTGAGTAGCTCAGTCATGGCTGGGTGCTGGGAACACGACCTTGGGCTGGTTAGTAGGACATACTGTTTTGTTTTATTTTCCTTCTCCTAGTTAGTGAAAGCTTGTAAAATATCCTTTCTGAGACTTCCAGGCTAAGCAAGGTAGGATCTTTGGCTTCGTGGATGGATCTTTGCCAGACAAAAGCAAATCTTCCTCCTTGAATTGACACTATACCCTTAACTGATTTACCAAAGAGACCTTGACCCATTATTTCTCCTATAAATATTTCAGTAGCCATTAATGGTTTCCTGGGATCTTCCCCCTACATCCCTTCTCTAACAGGATCCACTGCCTGCCCGCCTTCTTCATTACTACCTCCAGGCATGCTGAACATCTTGGAACACACTGTGCTTTTGGATGTGATGTTCCTTCTGCACAGAATCCCACACTTTCCTTTCTTATTACAGCAATCCTCACTAAAGGATTGAGTCCAGCCATCCATCCTCTCCCTGAACTGAACCCCAGTGTGGATTATATGTTCCCCATCTGGACTCCTTTAATTCCCTGTTTTCTTATTAAAAAATCATATATAAGCACCGTTTTGATCAATTATAATAACAGTTAAATATGGAGTGCTTACTAGTACCAGGCATCATGCTAAGAGACTTATATGCATTACTCATTGAATCCCAGTGGCAGCTTTGTAGTGGGTACACTGTTATCCTCACTTCATAAATGAGCAAGCTGAGCTCAAAGCAGTCGGTGAGCTTCCCCAAAGCCGGTAGTTCCCACATGATAAAACTGATGCCCAGTCCTGAAGGCTTAGTGAATGGAATGGAAATGAAGTGGGGATTCGGCCTGCAGCTAATCCAACCTCTCTCTGCTTGCAGAAGCTGACTGGGGACGTGGGCAGCCCTGACGTGATGAGCTCAGCCAGCAGAGACATTCCATCCCAAGAGAGGTCTGCGTGACACGTCCGGGAGGCCACCCTCGGCAAGACCACCGCACGGTTGGTGGAAGGGGTGACAGCTGCATTCTCCTGTGCCTACCACATAACCAAAAATGAAGGAGAACTACTGTTTACAAGCCGCCCTGGTGTGCCTGGGCATGCTGTGCCACAGTCAGGCCTTTGCCCCAGAGCGGCGGGGCCACCTGCGGCCCTCCTTCCATGGACACCACGAGAAGGGCAAGGAGGGGCAGGTGCTACAGCGCTCCAAGCGTGGCTGGGTCTGGAACCAGTTCTTCGTGATAGAGGAGTACACCGGGCCTGACCCCGTGCTTGTGGGCAGGGTAAGGCTGCCTTCCCTCAATCCTGAGCTCTCCATCCCACCACTGGAATAATCGTCTGTGGCCAGAAAGAAACAAAAGGCCCACAGGCATCTAAGAGAGAAAACACCAATGGCCTGAACAGCCAGTAAAACCACCCAAATATTGTACATAATATGTTATTCCAGACACTTATCCATGTTGAGAATACTTCTTAGGTTTTTCCATTTAGTTTTATGGAGTTATATCATAAAACTCATTTATCATATTATTTAAATATGGAGTCTCTCTCTGTTGCCCAGACTGGCATGCAGTAGTGTGATCATAGCTCACTGTAATCTCAAACTCCTGGCCTCAAAGGATCCTCCTGCTTTAGCCTCCTGAGTAGCTGGGACTACAGGCTCATGCCACCATGCCTGGCTAATTTGTATTTTATTTTATTTTTTGTAGAGAAAGGGTCTTGCTGTGTTGCCCAGGTTGACTTCAAACCCCTGACCTAAGTGATCCTCCCTCATCAGCCTCCCAAAGTGTTGGGATTGCAGGCCTGAGTCACTACGCCAGGCTCAAACTCCATTTTGAATGACTGCTTAATAGCCCATTAAACAGACATAGCCATAATTGGTTTAACCATTTTCCAGCTGAAGGCATTTCCCTGACCACACCCTAATCCCAACCTGAATGCTCCTCCTTTGACCCTTTATCATAGCTTTCCTTTCTGTATTCGATGTGTCTACTTATTAATCTGTTTACTTGACTAGACTTCAAGCTGCTTTGTGTCAGGGGCAGTGTCATCCTTGTGTACTTATGTCCTGGTGCTAGATCCAACTTTGAGGAGACGAACGAATATGTATCAGAAGGTTGGATGTGGTTTTATCCCTGTTTCCGCAGGCATGGTAAAACCCAGTGAGATGACTTCCCATTCCAGGCTCTGTGGTCTCTGTGTATCCCTCACAGAAAAGTGCAAGTAGAGTAAGAGAGTCCAAAATACAAATTCAAGAGAGTCTGGAAAATTACCTACCCACTAGCATTTGTAATAAAATATACAGTTATCTTTCAGATGATAGTGACATTAAAACCACAAAAAGATATGTGTGGCCAGCGCAGTGGCTCACACCTGTAATCCCAGCACTCCAGGAGGCTGAGGCAGGTGAATCATTGGATGGCAGGAGTTCGAGATGAGCCTGCCCAGTATGGAGAAACCCCGTCTCTACTAACAATACAAATATTAGCCAGGCGTGGTGACGAGTGCCTGTAATCCCAACTACTCCAGGCTGAGGCAGGAGAATTGCTTGAACCTGGGAGGGAGTGGTTGCAGTAAGCCGAGATGCGCCACTGCACTCCAGCCTGGGAGACAGAGTAAGACTCTGTCTCAAAAAATAAATAAAAAATAAATAAATAAATGAGATAATTATTAACAATGCCAGTTAATATGAACAATATTAATAGTATTATTCATTACTAATGCAATTTTCATATTTTTTGTTAAAGTATTTTTATTATTTAAATTTAAATTATTATTATGAGACAAAGGCCTCCGTCTCAAAAAAAAAAGAAGAAACAGAAAACAAAAAGATCTTTAGATACCTAAGAACTGAAATCCTCTGATGTGGAGCTGCTGTGCTAGGCAAAATGTAAACTAGATTAAGATAGCTCCTGACCTCAAAGAGGTCTAGTGGAAAAGAGACAGTTACCTAAGCAATTAAAAAAATAAAAATAAAAAAAAGAAAAAGAGTAATAATGAGGAAATTCTATGTAAATGATTATGAATTTACATAGTAATATTTGGGAGAGATGTCAAAGGAAGGTTTCAAGGAGAACATGGGAATAACCTGTAACCTAAAAGATGAACAAGAATTATCCAGTGGAAGGTAAAAGGGAAAGACAGTAGGTTTGTGGGGTTTCTGAACCCTACTGATTTCTACAAAGTTATCTTAATTGTTCTTTTACATGAGAACAGCACTTCATATTCACATAATTGACATACTTGAAGGAGATTCATGTTAGAATCTCAATGACATTGTGTAAGTTTGGAAAAATTTCTTCTTGAAGATGTACCAAAGGAATTTCACTCATTTATATCCCAAATGGAAATATGTGGAAGTCGACGTGAGAAATGGAAATGGAAATAATTGGCATATGGAATTCCCTAAGTAGAGGAGATGGGCTGTGTGCCCAGAGAGGAAAAATAGATTTCAGCCATGGCAAGGGATGTGGAACTTGAATGATGTGAAGGGCTGTGCATGAATCATTCTGAGATATGAATAGAACCTTCTGCTTTGGGGACTTTCTCAATGGGAAGCAGTGTGTGTGTGTTCAGGTTGGGGGTTGCAGAAGAAACAGGATCTGGAGAGTCATTTCAGCATCTCTGTGGAATAAGCAATTGTCGTGCCTACTAGAAGAAAATATAGGAAAAAAAAGAGGGAAAAGGAAAACTCTAGTATTATTCATGCTGTGTGACCTTCAAAACCTAGGCGCATGAGGATGAATCTGATGTCAGGTTGGATAGGGGAAAAGTAAATAAAGTGGTTGGTCCTGTGGACCTTTCTTCTGAAATGTGCTGAGACAGTTCCCTAGAAATAGGAGGGATGGAGTAGATGGTTTATTTCCTAACAACCTTTGATTTGATGACATTCAAGGTTGAATACTCAAGATGCCCTGAAAAAGTGAAATTTGGTAAACCATGGACTTTCAGATTTCTTGTGGAAATACAGCCTGTGTCATGCTGTGCTATGCAGAGAGGGAAGCCATTCGTCTTTGGAGTTAGGAATTGGCTGTGTATGCCTCAGCAACTGGATCCCTTGATAGCGCTGAATGGTTTCTGAAACTGTGTTGTTTTGTGTTGTGTGTGTGTGTGTGTGTGTGTGTGTAGCCTAGTAAGTATCCATGTCAATTGTATAAATCATCTTTGTTAGATACAAAAAAGAGAAGTTATATCCAACTTCCCGACCTGAAAACAAAGTAGAAAAATAATACGAAATGTTTTGTTAAATTTTTAGTTATTTGGCTGATCATGAAATAGATCTGGTTAATTTTCAAGAAACTTGCCAATTTTATATGTAATATAGGAAGGCCTCTAGAAAGATTCAATGTCTGGGCATTCCCATTAAAGTCAGCATTGTATTTATAGTTTCTTGTTCCTCATTCGTACGTCTTTGCCCTTAACTTCTGCCAGGTCTGCAGCAGGGTAAGCAGAAGAACAAAGGTAAGCCTTCCCTGAGATGGGAGTGCGGGCAGGAACTTTGCCTTCATTAAGGAAACTTGACTGAATGAAGATTGGGGCAATTCTGTTCATCCGTCCTAGGCCATCAAACAGCTTTGTGTTTTACTGTCAAATGGACTTATTCATCAGAAATGTGTTAGCCATAATTTCATGACAACACATTGTTATGAATAATAAATTCTGAAGGAAAGTCTGTTTATTTTTTCCTCCGAGAAACAAAGAGTACTAAAAACAAAATGGTCTTTGTAATTTGTACCTACAGGTAACTCCCTGAGCTGAAATAATGTGGTTTCACTGAAGCACTGCAAATCAGTTAGATATCTTTGGGGAAATTGAAAGAAAACTAAATATTTAAAAATCAATATATTCAACCTTGCTTTATGAGCAAGGTCTCTAGGCCTTAGTCTCATAATAATAATCATGAGGTAAGGTCTCTAGGCCTTAGTCTCATAGTAATAATTTAAATTGAAATAATAAAATACCAATTTTCACAAAAACATAAAAATGGCATTAGTAATAAATAATACTAATATTATTACTATTTAAATGGCATTGATAATAATCATAGTTTTTATTTTAATTAATTAATTAATTAAAATTAATTAAATTAATCATGCCCGGTTAATTTTTGTATTTTTTCTAGAGATGGGGTTTCAGCATATTGGCCAGGCTGTTCTCGAACCCCTAACCTCAAGTGATCCACCTGCCTCAGCATCCCAAAATGCTGAGATTACAGGCATGAGCCAGTGTGCCTGACCTCTTTTTTGTTATTTTAAATACCATTTGAATAAAGCTCTCTAGTTTGCAATGGCTTTTCTTACTTAGTAGGTAGAACCAAGGTCTTTTTTGCTACTTGACTGCTCTTGAAACCCACTAGAACAGTAAAAATAATGCTTGCTTTTTCCCACAAAGGGCAGAATGAGGACCAAGGACCTCAGATTAAAATGACAGCTGCAGAAATTGAGGTTGAACAGCAAGGCGGGGTGAGGAGTGTTTTTATTACAGGAAAACCAGATGTGATTTTTGGGATACTTTCGTGTTTGAAAACACAGAGCAGAGTGAGGTGGAACAGAAGATGGCTGTAAGTTAAGAGACCTAGTTGATTTCTTGGGCCTTATAAGTGTGAATTTAGGCAAATATCATCTTATCTCTAAGCTCTGTCAAAGAAGACAAACTTGGGGATGTTTAAGATTCTTTCTGACACCTAAGAAATTGTATACATACCAACCCATACCACTAGTCCTACCTGCCTTTAGGGTTAGGATGGACACTTCTTTCAGGCAGGTCACATCCCCAAATCCTCATACCCTGTGTACCGCAAAGCAGGCCTTCTGGAAAGATCTGATCAGTTCAATTGTTTGTAGTAACAAAAGCCAGGAAACAAGCTAAGTGTTCTTTAGAAGGAGACTGCTAAAAAAAAAAAAAATACAAAAAAACCATTGGCCGGGCGTGGTGGCTCATGTCAGTATTCCCAGCACTTTGGGAGGCTGAGGCAGGCAGATCACTTGAGGTCAGGGGTTCGAGACCAGCCTGGGAAACATGGTGAAACCCTGACTCTACTAAAAATACAAAAATGAGCTGGGTGTGGTAGCGTGTGCCTGTAATCCCAGCTACTTGGGAGGCTGATTTAGGAGAAATCACTTGAACATGGGAGGCGGTGGCTGCAGTGAACCGAGATCACGCCATTGCACTCCAGCCTGGGTGACAGAGTGAGACTTCACCTCAAAAACAAACCCCCAAAACAAAAAATTTTTAAAAAAGATAATAACCTCCATACAGTGGATGAGGAAGATCTATAGTTATAAATGTGGAATGGTCACCTGAATTTATTGTTAGAGGAAAAGGATGAGGTGAAGAATGGTGTGTGTATTCTGGAACTTTACTGTATAATGATAAACTAGAGTGCATATGTATTTGTGTAGATTTCCTTGCATATGCATAGAATAGAATATCTCTTAGAGGATTCACAAGAAACTGGTTACAGTGATAATCTCTGAGCAGAGGAGAAAATGAAGGAACGGGAATCAGAGTTGAGAGGAAGACTTACTTATTGCATGAATGTTTGCTAATATGTTTTTAAAAATAAACACACATTTATTTCAAACTATTGAGATACGTTTAGGTTTTTGTATTTTGTATATGTGCATATATATGGAAAGAGGTGAAGGGAGAGCATGAATGTTAGAATATACATATATATGTGTGTGTGTGTATGTATATATACATATACATATATATATATAATATATTTATTTATTTGAACTCTGGCTTCACTGTTCTGCAGTGTGACCTTGGCCACGGCTATGATATTCTCTAAGGTCGCCTTTCTCCTGTTGTAAAATAGGATGAGAACATCTCCCTTTCCTGGCGTGTGTGTGTGCAGCAGATTGTTGCAATCACTTGTAAGTGAGTTTCCCCACTGCATTCCTCATGAAATTAAAAATCTCAATTTCTCTTTTTTCCAGCTTCATTCGGATATTGACTCTGGTGATGGGAACATCAAATACATTCTCTCAGGTGAAGGAGCTGGAACCATTTTCGTGATTGATGACAAATCAGGGAACATTCATGCCACCAAGACGTTGGATCGAGAAGAGAGAGCCCAGTACACGCTGATGGCTCAGGCGGTGGACAGGGACACCAACCGGCCACTGGAGCCACCGTCAGAATTTATTGTCAAGGTCCAGGACATTAATGACAACCCTCCGGAGTTCCTGCATGAGACCTATCATGCCAACGTGCCCGAGAGGTCCAATGTGGGTGCGTACCGTAGGAGAGGCCTGCTCTGCTTCCAGGCCTGGTGTCTCTGTGGTGGGTGGGCTGAAGCCCGTTCTTCCAAATCAGGAGGTAGAGCTTCTTCTGTATCTTTTATGGCAAAATAACAAAAGGAACAAAAATTCTTTTGTTCCTCTGTAAAATGGGAATAACAATTTCTAGTCTTGTAGGAATAGAGCTAATGCACATTCAGTCACTAGGGCATATTGATGTCTAATAGGTAATGACAATGGTGATATTTGTTGCCTGTAGACACTGTGCTAATTAATGACTTACATGCACTATTTTATTTAGTTTTTGCAATGATTAATCTTTACAGTAGGGTAATTCCAACTCACCATATTTCACAGATAGGAAACCCACGCCAGAAACAAGTTAGCTAATTTCTTTAGGGACATTTGTGCAATTAAATGGATCTAAAATGCACATTTAGCCACAGCACTATGTCACCATGTATTAATTCAGAAGTAGGTATATCTTTGCAACATGCTTGAAGACATATTAAGTTGCTAAAGGATAATTTTTTGAAAGATTTCTTCAAAGAATTAGCCACCTTCTGGCAATAGCTTTCTTTATAACATGCACATAATGAAACATTTATATAATGTTTCTTTTGAGAAACATTCCTCATATTAAGAAAGGTTTGTCTTTCAAACAGTGAGTAGAACTGTTCTATTCAGGGAGTGAGTCTGCTTAAAAGAGTCTTAGAGATCCAATGAATTCAGGATCGTTTTACAGACAAGAAAACCCAGCACCAAGTATAGGAAATCAACCTACTTAAGAAAGGTAGGTTTGACTTTAGAACGCTAGGATCCTTCCACTGTGCATACAGAGCTTTTTATGCCAGAAACTGGTGTATTCTTTCTCCACAGGGAAAAGTCAGGTACTTATCAAAAGCCAGTCTGAGCCATTTCCCACCTTCGTCTCTTCCATTTTCCCTGCCCAGTCCTGTAGCCTCTTGGCATTTAGCATGTGTATTATAATGTGAAACAACAAATATCAAATAAATCCATATAGAGGAAACAGCAGTGTCAGCAACTGAGTGTCAGGGGTCAGGATGGGGTGGAAAGTCAAGTCATCAAAATATATAATCCGGGGAAATTTTCATCATTATTCTCACCTTTGCGGGCTCATTGATGTTTAGGTATAACATTCAGGCTTTCTTTTTTTTTTTTTTTTTTTTTTTTTTTTTTCCAGTTTCAATTTTTATTTTAGATTCGGGGGTACATGTGCAGGTTTATTTTATTTTATTTTATTTTATTTTATTTTATTTTGAGACAGAGTCTCCATCTGTTACCCAGGCTGGAGTGCAGTGATGCTATCTCGGCTCACTACAACCTCTGTCTCCCGGGTTCAAGCAAATCTCCTGCCTCAGCCTTCCGAGTAGCTGGGATTACAGGTGCGCACCACCATGCCCGGCTAATTTTTGTGTGTGTGTGTGTGTTTTTAGTACAGATGGGGTTTCACCATGTTGGTCAGGCTGGTCTTGAACTCCTGACCTCAAGTGATCTGCCCACCTCAGCGTCCCAAAGTGCTGGGATTACAGATGTGAGCCATCGTGCCCAGCCCATGTGCAGGTTTATTGAGTGAATATACATGAATATACTGTGTAACACTGAGGTTTGTGGTATGGATGACCCCATCACTCAGGTAGTGAACACAGTACCCAATAGATTTCAGCAGTTGCCCTCTCGCCCCACTCTAGTAATCCCATGTTTATTATGCCCACTGAGTAAATATTGGGTCCGTTTATACCCAATGCTTAGCCTCCAGTTATAAATGAAAGCATGTGGTATTTGGTTTTCTGTTCCTGTGTTAATTTGCTTAGGATAATGGCCTCCAGCTGCATCCGTGTTGCTGCAAAGGCATGATATTATTCATGCCACCATGCATAGTATTCCAGGGTGTGTGTGTGTGTGTGTGTATATATATATATATATACACACACACCACATATTTTTTATCCAATCCACTGTTGATGGACACCTTGGTTGACTCCATGTCTTCGCTATTGTGAATAGTGCTGCAATAAATATACAAGGGCAGGCGTTTTTCTTGTAGAACAATTTATTTTCCTTTGGGTCTATAAAGAGTAATGGGATTGCTGTGTTGAATTGTAACTTTTTTTTTTTTTTCCTGAGATAGAATCTCACTCTGTTGCCCAGGCTACAGTGCAGTGGCACGATCATGGCTCACTGCAATCTCTGCCTCCTGGGTTCAAGCAATTCTCCTGCCTCAGTCTCCTGAGTAGCTGGGATTACAGGTGCCCACCACCACACTGGCTAGTTTTTTTGTATTTTTAGTACACAAGGGGCTTTGCCATGTTGGCCAGGCTGATCTGAACTCCTGACCTCAGGTGATCCACTCACCTCGTCCTCCCAAAGTGCTAGGATTATAGGCATGAGCCACCGCGCCCAGCCTTTAATTGTAATTGTTTTGAGACTTTTCCAAATTGCTTTTCAGAGTGAACTAATGTACATTCCAACCAACAATGTATATGTGTTTCCTTTATCTCCACATCCTCACCAGCATGTTATTTTTGACTTTTTAATCACAGCTGTTCTAACTAGTGTGAGATGGTATCTCATTATTGGTTTGATTTACATTTCTCTGATGTTTAGTGACGACCAATTTTTTTTTTTTTTATGTTTGTTAGCCATTTGCATATCTTCTTTTGATAAGTGTCCATCCATGTCTTTTGCCCACTTTTTAATGACATTTTTTTTTTACTTGTTGAATGGTTTAAATTCCTTATAGATTCTGGATACTAGACCTTTGTTGGGTGTGTAGTTTGTGAATATTTTCTCCCATTCTGTAGGTTGTCTCTTTACTCTGTTGATAGTTTTCTTTGTTGTGCAGAAGCTCTTTAGTGTAATTAGGTCCTGCTTGTCAATTTTTATTTTTGTTGCAATTGCTTTTGAGGACCTAGTCATAAATTATCTCCCAAGGCCAATGTCCAGAATGGTGTTTCCTGGGGTGTTTTCCTAGGGCTTTTATAGTTTGAGGTCTTACATTTAAATCTTTAATTCACCTTAAGTTAATTTTTGTATATGGGGAAAGGTAGGGGTCCAGTTTCATTCTTCTGCATCAGGCTAGCCAGTTACCCCAGCATTATTTATTGATTAGGGAGTACTTTCCTCATTGCTTAATTTTGTCAACTTTGTTGATAATCAGGTGGCTGCAGGTGTGTGGCTTTATTTCTGAGTTCTCTATTCTGTTCCACTGGTCTGTGTGTCTGTTTTTGCACCAGCAACATGCTATTTTGGTTACTGTAGCCTGGTAGTATAGTTTGAAGTTGGGTAAGGTGATTCCTCCAACTTTGTTCATTTTGCTTAGGATTGCTTTGACTATTCGGGCTCTTTTTTGGTTCCATATGAGTTTTAGAACAGTTTTTTTTTTTTCTAATTCTGTGAAAAACGATGTTGGTAGTTTGATAGAAATAGCATTGAATCTGTAGATTGCTTTGGGCAGTGTAGCCATTTTAATGATATCAAGTGGGAAAACATTCTATGCTCATGGGTTGAAAGAATCAATACCATTGAAGGATCAATATTCCATTTGTTTGTGTCATCTATGATTTCTTTCAGCAGTGTTTTGAAATTCTCCTTGTAGAGATAGTTCACCTCCTTGGTTAGATGTATTCCTAGGTATTTTATTGTTTTGTGGCTATTGTGAATTGCACTGTATTCTTGATTTGGCCCTCGGCTTGAGTGTTATTGATGTATAGAAATGCCGTTGGTTTTTGTACCTTGATTTTGTATTCTGAAGCTTTACTGAAGTTGTTGATCAGTTCTAGGAACCTTTTGGCAGAGTCTTTAGAGTTTTCTAGGTATAGAATTGTATCATTAGTGAAGAAAGATAGTTTGACTTCTTCTTTTCCTATTTGGATGTCTTTTATTTCTTTCTCTTGCCACATTGCTCTGATTAGGACTTCCAGTACTATGTTGAATAGGACTGGTGAGAGTGGGCATCCTTGTCTTATTCCTGCTCTGAAGGAGAATGTTTCCAGCTTTTGCTCATTCAGTGTGATGCTGGATGTGGCTTTGTCATGGATGGCTCTTATTATTTTGAGGACTCAGACATTGTATTACGGCATATGACAGTATAGTCTTTGTTGTCAGACAGTACTGTGAATCATGGCTGCACTCCTAATCAGCCATGCGAACCCAGGCAACCTGTTATAGCTTTCTAGGTTTTCATTTTGCCATCTATAAAATGAGGATAATATAAACTATGTTGAAGGTTAAATGAAATAGATGTGAAATACAAAACCATTGGAAAGGATGTAGCAGAGTTCTAGAAGGAAATTAAGCATTAAAAATTAATAATTTCCCTAGCCACGTGATGATGGTATTTTCCTTTATAAATCTATCCTGCCTAGAATAGTGACTGACAAATGGGAAGAGCTCCAAAGAGGTTGTTTCTATGAAATAATGAATTATAGAAGAATAACTAGAAAAAAGTGAGATGTACAACACAGAAAAATCACTGACAACCCTATAAATTAAAGGTAGTGAGAGGCTGTGGAAAGTGGCTCCCTTGCCTCCCATGTAGAACCTTGCCCCTCTGCTGAAAATGTTACAGAATGAACTTGAGTTTTGTTGCGTGCTGGATTGGGGTTAGACTTTGGCAGTTACTAACTTTGTGAAATAGATTATAAAGCTTCATATATCTCATATTCAATTTCTCAATATTACAGTGGATGTAAAAAATGCCCAGCAGAGGAATGCTGGCAAAATACATGGAATGTGCCCCCAAATCATGCTGGCACAGAGAAATTCGATAATTGCTGGTTTTCTTCTTCCAGCTCCTTTCTCCCTACTCTGAAGCCCAGCACGCCATGCCCCAGATACTTGCTATTTGTGACCAGCCAGGAACAAAAGTTGTTTTTAGGAAAAACAGAGCCCCATCTTTCTTCAGTTTTCTGGTTTCCCTTCATTCTGACCCATAAATGCTCCCCTTACCTCTCACCAGATGTCTACTGGTGATTTCTGTTACATGGCTACCAGAACAGCTACAGGTGGGAAGATGCAATTTTCATGCCAGTAGGGAACAACATTCTGCTCAATATTTATGGCCATAAATTAATTAAATTGTAGTATTAGCAGCAATTTTATTACATGCAAAGCAACAATAAAGTGATGTATTTATTGTTCTGCTACAGATGGAAGATTGCACTCTGTCCTTTCATGAAAGCAATTTATCGTTAATTATCATTTATTATACTCTTTGGGAATATTTTAATGTAATTATTTGATATACTGAACATTTCAAGTGCATGAGTTGTAAGATATGTTTGCAATGTTTGTAATATTATTTTAATCACCAACCAATGCAGGATGTACTATAAATACAGAGAGTTCATTTTTAAACTGTGGGCATTTTTATAGAGAAGGAAGGAAGGTTGGTTGGCTGGTTGCTTTGCATCTCAACTCCAGGAAAATGAGAGAATGTTGAATAATTGTGGTGCCATCCTCAGGGTTAATTTTAAAATAAGACTTTGTAAACAAGAACATACTTTGAAAAGCTGAGGGGATGTTGCTAATTAATTTATTTCACTTTTAAGGAACGTCAGTAATCCAGGTGACAGCTTCAGATGCAGATGACCCCACTTACGGAAATAGCGCCAAGTTAGTGTACAGTATCCTCGAAGGACAGCCCTATTTTTCGGTGGAAGCACAGACAGGTACTGTGGAATGTCACTGTGACTGTGACACATGGTGAATAAGAAGTCCCAGGCCTGATCAGAACTTGTTCAATGATCTGTTTGATCAAATGTGATAAAGGAATAAAGAGGGCTACCCTACAGGGTTAGTGTGAGGATTAGATACTTGGCCTGTGCTTGGCACATAGTTAGCACACAGTGAAACATTTATTATTGTTTTTTTCATATTTCACGATGACCCAATAACAAATATAATCTAAAAACTCAACTTTAATGCCAGAAGTAAGACAGCAACAAGGACTAAGGCTTCCACAGTGCTCTCTATATTTCTCAGGTAACTGTTGCCATATCTACAGAGAGAAAAAGCTTCCAAATGTCTCCTAAAGATTTAAGTGAGCATGGCACACATGTGCCAATATCCAGCAATCATGTAGAATTCAGTTATTAATTTATCATTGTTTTCAGTGACAGGTGATAATAGTACATGCTTGTATGAGCATTGTATATATTTAACCCATTTGGTTCACTCTTTTACAAATTAATATTTACATTTTAATGTATTGCATGAAATATGCACCTCCTACTTTAAACGTAATATGCACCATCAAAACATTTCCATGAATTGTATGCAGCAATTGACTTAGAGAAGATTGTGCTGGAAGTCAAAAAGTATGAGTTTAGTCATGGATATCCATGCAATGGCCACTCAAATATTTCAGTCTTTAGGGTGTTTATATCTGAGAAGAATAAGGTTATTACTTGCATGTACAGGAAAACATAAATACAAATGTTGTATAGTAAGTTTTATGATTTGCTTGAAAAGACATAATGACGCTTCAGTATGGCTGCTTTTGGTTGTAATTATCATGTTGAAATGATTCTTGCCCAGGGCATGGGCTATTTTATTCAGCATTGCTTCCTCAGTGCTCAGAACTTTCTTGTCATAATGTTATAAACGAATATCTGTGATGTTGCCTGCTCACCTGTCTAGGTATCATCAGAACAGCCCTACCCAACATGGACAGGGAGGCCAAGGAGGAGTACCACGTGGTGATCCAGGCCAAGGACATGGGTGGACATATGGGCGGACTCTCAGGGACAACCAAAGTGACGATCACACTGACCGATGTCAATGACAACCCACCAAAGTTTCCGCAGAGTAAGTAGGTGGGCTTGGTTTTCCCTTTTCCGTGGTGCCACAGCCAGCCCTCTGCCTCCTCTAACCTATTCCTGCTTTACTCCGGTATCAAAAAGAAAATCTAGAAAACGACAGGCAGTTCGTATCATTCTTACAAAAACAAAACACAAAAACAAGACAACAACAGCAATAACAATGTCGGGGAGTAGAGGTAGTAGGAGAATGAAAAGATGTAAAAAGTTCTACAACCCTGGAAACAAAATACTGTTTTTGCTAAGTATTTTGCTTGGTAGTCGTGATGCAATCTAGTAATTAATGAACCCTTTTCTGCCTCAGTGTCCCCATTTCTAACCTGGATATAACAGTACCTGAATCCGTTATCAATTGCTATGTAACAAACTGCTGGAAAACAGTGGTTTAAAATAATAATAATAATAATTTGTTTTTATCATGTGTCTGGAATTTGGGCAAGGCTTGGAGGAGACAGCGTGCCTCTGTTCCCCACAGCAACAGCTGGGGACAGCTCCACTGGGGTTGGAGGATTCACTTCCAAACCAGCTTACTTGCATGGTTGGCAAGTGTGTGTTGATTGCTGCTTCCTTTCTGTGTGGGCTGGTTTTGGAACGTGTGATTCCCAAGGGCACCAGGCAGAAACTGTGTTGCCTTTTACTAACTAGCTTCAGAAGTCACATCGCATCGTTTCCACTTGAGTCATCGGGCTGCACAAATCTAAGTGGAGTTTATGTAGACTCCACCTTTCAATGGAAGACCTGTCAAAGTCATGTTGAAGGAAAAGCACGTGGGATGGGAGATATTGTTTGGGCCATGTTTTGGAAAATGCCATCTTCCACAGTACCTAATTAATAGGATTACTGTTTGGACTAAAGGAGCTAGTGTAAAATCTTATAATGACAACTGTCTATAAGTTGCCAAAACATTCTAGCCATTGTTATCCGGGGGATTATGGCTGTTCCACAATGTTCATAAAATTGTGAAGGGAATTAAATGAAAAAAATGATTTTGAAAGGTTATTATTAATAATTGTAATTATAGCAACTACCATAATTTAATGAATAGTCACTGCTATTGTAAATCTCTGCAAGAGCTTACATTATACAGATAAGACTGGCTTCCACAAAAACTGCATAAGTTGCCCTAGAAATATGACAAAGTCAGAGTTTGAGCACAAGTTTGTCTCTGTATGTATAGATGTATATGGATGGACAGTATGACTGTGGTGCTGCTGGTACTGCTAATGCATGGGGGTTTCATCATGAAAGTGTCTCGTTAGAGCCTGTGAGCTTACTATCAGAGAAATGGAACATCTTGCAAATGAGATAACAAGGAAGGCAACTAAATGTGGCCCCAGGAAGGCACTGTGGTGACTCAAAGGAATTCAAAAACAAGAATCTACACAAGAATCTTTTGCCTGGCTGGGCACAAGTTCAGCATCCTCAATAAGCCTGAGGCTCATATAACATTCTAAGAGCTGCATGCTCCATTATCCACACTGTACGATTGTCTGATGTGCTGGAAAAGAAAGGTCAAGCAGAATTATTAGCAGGCAGCCTTTACTGCCCTTGGTCATAGACAATCATGTAGAAAAGATACATTACTACTGTACTGGTTGTACTGGTTTCGCTGCCATGAACTTGAATGAGATTTGGAGAAAATCAGCATAGGACAGTTTTTTTAAACCTTCATATTAATTGCTAATTATCTACAAGGGACTCCCACTTCCCACTCGTCCTTTAATATAGAGGGCATGGTGAGATTAAATAGATTATGAATCCAAAAGAAAGTTGTAAAGCGAAATACTATCGATAAATATAGACAAAGTCTTGGAACTGATGAAATCTCTGTAAGGGGAAATTAAAACATAATGAACAGAAGTAACTTGCCCAAGACCACTTTGCTTGGAAATGACAGAGGCAAGATTTTCAACCCTGGCTTCTCTATATTGTGTCGCGCACAGAGTATTAAATGTGAAAAGCAAATAAGATAATGTTGAATCTCAGCTACTTACTGAAAACCTTCCAGTGATTTCCCCAAGTTTAAACAAAACCTGAAACCCACAATGGTCTATTTTACGCAATTTGGCCTCCACTTCCCTACGTGCCCTTCTCTCTCACCAGAAGGCTGGAGTCACTCTCCTCCTGTTCCTCTGCAGGTTTCAGTATCTTCTCACCTTAGGGTATTTGCCACTTGCTAATCACCTGGCCTGTAGCTTTTATCCTGCAGATATTCACATCATTGTCTTCCTCAGTCTTTTTAGATTCCTTTTTCTAAAGAATGTCTTCTCCTACCACAGTACTCAAAATCAATCTCTGCCTCTTTCTGCTTCTCACCTACACATTATTAACACAAGCATGCACGTTCGATCACACTCATACACATACACAGACTCACTCACAAATAGCTCACATTCATACACACACTCACACTCTTACACAACAGATTCATGCCCACACGATCACTCAACAGCCACTCACACATTTAGCCCCTCACACACAATCATGCACTTACACACACACAACCACACATCCACTCTCAGAACCCTCACCCTTTTACCCTACTTTCTTTTTCTTTTTCAGTGCAGTGACATCAGAGTGTGTTTGCATTTGTTTTTATTTTTTCTCTTTAGTCTGCCTCATTAGGAGAGGAATCTTGACTGTTTTGTTTAGTAGTAAACGAAACAACCAAATAAAACAGTGTCCTGGCACTAGGCCGGTACCTCCATGTACAGTATTAGGCTCCCAATAAACATGAAATAAATATATAGGAGGGTCACACTGCAGGAAAGCTTTCTGGAGAAGGTAACACATGACCAACTTGTGAAGGAGGCAAGTTGTGAAGGAGGTGAAATAAGGGGAGTGTCAAATATATAGTTAGACAGGGAGTGATGTTAAAGATAAAGTTTGCATTTTTAAAGTAAATATGGAGCTGTTGAAGGAAGGCTTTTAAACAGAATTTTTTTCCTGGGCTGTTGGCAATACCATAAGTGAGTCTTGGAGTTAACTCATGGACCATCCTGAAGACATGAAAAGAATTTTCAGTTATTTCAATAAATGAAGACATGCATGGTTCTCCCTCATTACCTGATGGGAAATGTAACACAGCATTGTTTTCCTCCCTTACATGTGGCAGGTGACCCTGGCATTTCACCTGGACCCAGATATTGCTTTATTACCCTTCATAGAACACATTCTTTTGACAAGCAGGCCATGTGGGATCTTCCTCCCCACATCCATTCACTTCTTTCATGTTTTCAGTCAATAGAAAGTTCAGTTTCAAATCCTTTGAGAAATTTATTGGGATTCAATGAAATCTAGTCTTGCAGCTGCCAAATAAAAGGGAAAATAAAAGTAGGTGTCTTCTTCTTCTAGGCGTATACCAGATGTCTGTGTCAGAAGCAGCCGTCCCTGGGGAGGAAGTAGGAAGAGTGAAAGCTAAAGACCCAGACATTGGAGAAAATGGCTTAGTCACATACAGTATTGTTGATGGAGATGGTATGGAATTGTTTGAAATCACAACGGACTATGAAACCCAGGAGGGGGTGATAAAGCTGAAAAAGGTGAGTTAGGGTAATGAATCAGATATGTCAGTGGTGTGACCTGCTCTGCCAAGGCAACACTGCAAGAAATAGGGAGGCGACGGTTAAGAAATGAGAATTTGTGAAACCTGGGGCCGACCCGGCTTTGTAGTTGAGCTCTGAGCCCTGAAAGATCACAGAATTATATTCCTTTCTGTTACTGCGGAGAAGTTGACAAAAGGGGCTGGTGATACCTGCCTGAGATTGCTAGTGAGTTCTTAAATGTTTTCCAACGGAGGGAAGCACAGTTCTCTCATGGCGAGAAGGACAATGAAATAAATCTAGATTTTGAAGAAGCAGCCCTGAGCATGCATGGAATTGCCCCCTTAGCTCTGCCACACTGAATCTGTTAGATAGGCTGTTTAGAACTCTTCTTGTTTGACCATTCAAGGTTCACTGCATTGCTTGACCCTCTGTGAAACTTAAGTCAATTCTCTGCTTGCTTTTATCTCAAGTGAACCTGGAGAAGCAACAATAATGGACCTTCTCCCATAGTCAAATAGCCTGTGGACCTCCCTTCATAGTCAGGTAGTCTATGGACCTTCCCCCAGAGTCAGTCATCAAAAACATGTCTCTGGGATTAATTTATTACAAAGAGAAGGTTAGTGTTTCTTCTTTTTTACATTCACTCAACACTAACTACTGGCCAGACAGAGCACCAGCCTCTTACAAACATCATTTCATTCACTTTTCACAAAAACAAAAACAAACAAACAAACAAAAAGTATAAAGTAGGTAGTATTATCCCATTTGGCAAAGAGACCTCCACTTAATTTTGAGGAGATTAGGTATCAGACAAATGAAATCGTTTGACCCAGTCACTGTCACACAGCTCAGGCATGCAGACCTGGAATTCACACCGTGGTTATTCTAGAACAACTTCCCTCTCAAGACATTCTGAAAACAGCTGGCCCAGAAAGTGTTTGTAAAGGAGAGCCAGATAAGATTCACTTCCAAGTGGAGAAATAGTTCCCATACATTCTAAAATGGTTTCCCCCCGTGATTTACCAGTTGAGAAATCAACACTTCTCCATCATGAAAGTGTATGGAGCATTAAATCAGAATTGGAGGATGGGATTACCTTGGTTTTAATCAAGCATTCATTTTCAACTTGGTTTTGTAGCATGCATATTAAACTCCTTAGTGTGGTGGAAAAGATTGGACTGTAACACTGATAGAAAGTTAATTTGAAGAATCAATAAAGAGGTCAGTAGCTAAAGAGGAGGCAAGGATGGACCAGTGGGGGAAGACTGGTCCTGAAAGGAATCTTTCAGGTGGGGGAGCAAGGAGTGACCTGTGCTAAGAAGCTGGCCTTTTACAACATTTTAAAGTGTGTTGGGGTTGGGGAAAATATTACGGGGCACAAAACAATGAGAAGGTAGGGAGTGACTGTTATAAAAAAAAATAAAGAAAATGAAGGATATGGAAATTGGGGTGAAATTTGGATACTTGGAAAAGTCTACATTAATGGATGAATGGTAGGACCGAGGAAGCCTAATTATCAACCACAGGGAGCCAGGGTAGTCATCACTAATTCCGGTTTCTCCTCTGGAAAAGTAGCTGTGCGAATTGTGTGTTGCCTAGAGCTGTCAACTTACTTCGTTAATTAATATTACTATCTCTTCTGCTTGACACTGACATATGAACATTGACATCAAAGATGCCTGCCTCCCATCCTTTGCTGTTCATGTAATTGGGTAGTTGGTTATGCTAAGGTTGTCACCTGTTTTCAGTGTTTTCAGGGCATAAACACACACTGTATCTCTGAAATCCTGAAACATTTAAATCACCCCCATGGAACTCACACATCGCAAATGAGCTCTCTGCATATGATTAATTTGCACATTTGCCTCCAATTCAGTGTGTTTATTCTAGGCAAAGGAATAATCTTCTATAAAACACTGACGTTTAGGTTTTAAACAGTGTAAGATGTTATTTCATTTGTAAAAGAACATTTGCTCAAACTTGTAGCACAAAGTTCCAAATGTCCGCCGGGGAAAAAAAAGAAAAATTATAGATGAATTTAACAGAGTAAAAATATGACTCCTTGTGAAAGTCGTTACATGCAATTTAATACCATAAAAGTCTATAGAGACATTATGGCACTATTTCTGCATTTTAAAGTCTTTTTTAGCTTAGTATTTTTATTTATTTCCTAATTTATTCACCCATTTTTCCACCAAGAGTTATTGAGTTCTTATTATTTGTCAGGCAGGCCCTTTGCCAGAGGCTGGAAATCTAAAGTTGAAGAGACAGAGTCCTGACCACGGGGAGTTCACAATTTAACAGGACAGTGAAGTGAAACAATAATTAAAACTGAGAGTCTTCTCAGCCTTAGTGGTGTTGACGTCTTGGGCTGGATAATTCTTTATTGTAGGAGGCTGTTCTGTGCATTGTAGGATACTTGGTAATATCTAGTATCCCAGGCTTCCCCTCAATAAAGGTCATTAAGCACATGCTCTACCCCACCCCAATGTCCTGATAATAATAATAAAAATAATTACTCTAGACATTGCCTAACATCCCTGGAGTAACTGGGAGCAAAATCACTCCCCAGTTGAAAATTACCTGCAATAGTGTGATAAGACCTATGAACGTGGGTCATGAATGACTTCTTGGGGGGGCAGTTCTCAAGCTGAGTCTTGATAGATGAGGAGGAATTTGCTGGATAGTTAAGGACAGAAAAGGCAGAAAAAAATAACTCATGAAAGGCTAGTATCAATGGAAACAGGACACATTTAAGAAGCTGCAATACCTTCAATCTTGAGAGTCTTAAGATAGATACAGTAAAGCCAATGAACAAACTTGTTAAAATTCAAGGGGGACATTACAAAGAATTGAAGAAGGTAGACGAGGTATTGAGACGGTAGTGAAGGAGAAGAATCCAAGAAATAATTACTAGATAGAATCATTCATTTATTGAATATTTTAGAAAGCAATAAATCCCTCTTGCGTTCTGACTCTCTTAGTTTAATGGTGAATAGTGGAGAGAGAAACTACCCTTGGGGTATTTAGACAGTCTCTATGTGGTTAGCTGAGGAAGAACTGGGGTCAAATAAAGGTGAGGTTTTAGGTGGCTTCGTGGACTTGGAGGGGAAAATCCGAACTGTTCACGCAGCATCTTTGGCTGAATGGGAATCCCATCTATCTCAGAGAAATCACCGCACAGTGTCTGAGCTATTTATTTTCAACCAAATAAACTGCTTGTAAAGCAGTGTCAGAGCAGAATTATAAGGCATTTTTAATATTCCCTGTTTTAATAAAACACTTTTTATGTTTGATTTTTCTTTATTTTCTTTGTCCGCACATATATAGATGTGGATACGTAACATTTAACACGGTTGCAATCAGAGGGTGATCTGATTTGTTAACTTAATGTCACATCATAAACATTTTACATGCTGTTATATAATGTACATAATCATTTTTAATGACTACATAACATCCCATCCTATTGACGAATCATTATTTCCTTAATAAAACCTCACAGTTGGATTTCGTGTTTTGTGTGTGTATTTCCACAGATTAGATATAACCTTCTATTATATCTAACAAATATCATGCATTTTTGAATATTGTTTGTTTTGGTTTTCTGTTGAATTAATCCCTCAGGGAAGATTTTCAGAGGTGGGATTAGTAAACTAGGGGGTATTAAGATTTTTATGGTTTATGCAATGTGTTGCCTCATTTAGCTTTATTTCAACTACTCATAACATGGATATAAATGTTCACATGGGAAACTACCTCACATCTTTTTTGGAGGGAGGAAGGGAATAAATTATAGGCAAATGTCTAAATGTTAAGCATCTATCAACCCCACTCCTCATTCAGTCAAAATAATGGATGCGTATGACCACTTGGTACAGTCATTCTTGCGTCCTGTGCGACAAAGATCAGCAAAGAGCAGTAAGACTCAGTAGACTTCTTAGGGATGCTCTCCTCCATTCCACTCCCACCCCCACCTCGCTGGGGAGGGAAATGAAGGGCTGCCAAAGGGTCACTAGGGGGCCACACGAATCTATCTGGGGCTGTTGAGGGGACTTCACAAGGCAATGAGGCTTGAACTGACTACCAGACTTGGAATCTCGCCAAACTGGGAAAGGCCATCCCACATAAACCTCTGCAAAGGGCTGGAGAGCCTAGCTTGGGATGTGAAACTGCAACATGAGGATATTGTCCTCAACACCAACAAGGCTTCCCAGTGGGAAAATGGCTCCAGGTCCTCAGGCACATGCCTAAACCAAGTACAAAAGATTCTGCTGTAGTAAGATCAACAGACTATCTGATATTAGAAAATTTCCTCTTTTCTGATTATAAATTACCCAATCTCAGAACTATCATATTCCAGTGTTTAATGCTATCTAATGATTGAAGGCATTTTTTAGAAGTTGCAGCAATCTCGTATGTTCAGTCTATAAATATCTTTCCTTTCTGCTGCTCAGTAACCTAGCCAAGGAGAAGGGAACTGCTGAGTCCCAGGATGATGGAAAGGCTGGGGGCAGATTTAGATTTAGAAAAAGGTAGTGTTTCCTGACTCTGGGAAGAGGGAGGTAGGAAGATGATAGAAAAAGTATCAAGGATATTGAACATGTTTAACCCTGTTGAAACTGGGATCATCAGCCTTAGTGTGGAGTACTGCAAAATTAGATCAGGAATCAGCCCCGTGACTGTATGCCCATTCAGAATAAGCATTTGCCAGGCAAATGACAACAGCATGGCAGGCAGATGCTCGCCTTAGAAGATGAAACTCTTTCTAAACATTTGGTAGTTCAGCAACATCCAGAGCACTAATTAGAAAGTTGTTTCCTAGGCAGCAGGGCTTGTTTCTCTGCTACAATGTTACTTTCCATCCTTTGCTGACTGATTCACTGTAACTCCTCTCATTCAAAATTAAGCAGTGTTTACCATCAATTTCCCTATAACTACAGCCATTCAAATGCTACGACTCATTTTTTCTTTCATATTCGTGTAAAATTTTACTGCTTACATTTTTTTTTTAAATAGACCATCTTTAATATATATGCATTCTTTTTTTTTAAAAAAAGGAAGCATTTTAAAAAAGGAAACATTTCCCTCATTATCTTGTCACTTGCCAAAAATAGAAGGTAACTTAAAAATAAATGCAATCAAACCAAAACGATGCCATTACATTCTAGCTAGAGTTGTATCATAATAACTCACAAAAGAGATTGCGAAACAGAGCAGATATGTTAAAACGGTGTTCTACTTGGTGTGTCAAGGATTTAAAGACTTGGAAAATAAATAATTATCTCAGTATGTAAGTTAATATCATTTGACAACCTCACCTATCAAATTACCTATAAACCATATGTCATCTTATGGGCCACTGCTGGTAAGAGTCTCAGACATTGGGAAAGAGAACGTGGTCAGAAACTTTCAACATGAAGCTTTCAATATGATCAAGCTGGATGGTTGCAGGTGGGAGAGGTATGAACCAGTCATCAAAAAGGACATGGTTTTTGGCTGAAATTCAGTGGGTATTTTTGTTACCAAGATTCTTACTTTTCGGAATGAGGTACCAAATGTATTTTTGTAGTGTTTTAATTCCCCTCCTTAGGTAATTCTTAGTGACTTATTTGGGCAACACTAGTGTTGCTATATAGAATAAGGTTCACTTTAGATGACATGGTCTTTCTGTGTCTGTCGTGCTCTTAGAATGACCCATTAGGCACATTCTAAGTTTCAGCAATTGATTTGTGTGATTTTTCTGACCAAATGGCTCAGGAAATTTGATATTGAGTAGACTCTGATTTTCTCCCTTTGAGGAACTATTCACTCTTCCCTATAAAACAGTCAGGTCTTTCTCTTCCATTATTCTTTCAAGGAATTGGTTGTCAATCTTCTCTTCATTCTTGCCAGCCTGTAGATTTTGAAACCAAACGAGCCTATAGCTTGAAGGTGGAGGCAGCCAACGTGCACATCGACCCGAAGTTTATCAGCAATGGCCCCTTCAAGGACACTGTGACCGTCAAGATCGCAGTAGAAGATGCTGATGAGCCCCCTATGTTCTTGGCCCCAAGTTACATCCATGAAGTCCAAGAAAATGCAGCTGCTGGCACCGTGGTTGGGAGAGTGCATGCCAAAGACCCTGATGCTGCCAACAGCCCAATAAGGTACAGACGGATTTACTTTAAGAGCTTGGATGGGGAATTTTAAAGTCAAGAGGTTCTGGAAAAGCCCTGTAGGGACCACGTGCTTCAATTTCAAAAAGGGTCCAAGTTTATCAGGTTCAATAGAATGTAAACAAGATTACGATTTAGAAGACATGAGCTCTCCTTCACCTCTGTTCCTGACTTTTTGGATAAGATTGTTCAAGCTCCATGACTTTGCTCTGGAGCAGATTCCCCCAGACGTGCTAAGTGACGGAGCCCTGAGCTGGGCCTGTCTGCCTCAGGGGACTGTGGGGAAGTATAAATAATTATTGTGAAATAATTATAGTAATTGCAATTTATTAAATACCTTCCCATTCTCCGGTTACTCTGTGAGGAGGTTAGCTATGTGATCTAATCAATCCCCTCAACTTAATTGATACATAAATTGTTATTCCTTCAAATGAGAGGAAACTGGAGGCACTGCAAGACAAAGTGACTTTCCTGGAATGATGCAGCCACTGAGCAGGAGGCAAGGAAAGTCAGCTCTGTCTAACTGCTGCTGAATACTTTGTAAGAGTAGTAAAGTGTCCAAATACATTTCGGGTGCTTTTATTATTATGAATACTTTTTTGTGACAAAAAATGTGATCCAGAACTGTGGCTTGGCACCGTGGCTCACATCTGTAATCCCTTCATTTTGGGAAGGCTAAGGCAGGTGGATCACCTCAGGTCAGGAGTTCGAGTCCAGCCTTGATAATGTGGTGAAACCCTGCCTCTACTGAAAATACAAAATTTAGCTGCGCATGGTGGTGTGCACCTGTAATTACAGCCCCTTGGGAGGCTTAGGTAGGACAGTCACTTGAATTCGGGAGGCAGAGGTTGCAGTAAGCCTAGATCAAGCCACTGCATTCTAGCCCGGGTGACAGAGTGAGACCCTGTCTCAAAAAAAAAAAAAAAAAAAAAAAAAAAAAAAGGAAATGTGATCCAGAGCTCTGCTTCTCCGCTCTCCTCTTCATCCTGAGGTAATGACTGATGAAGCTAATGGTGAAGATGAGAGGGTGATGAGAAGGAGGTGGAGAAGGGGCTTGAATCACACATTTATAGAGTGGAAGTTGATAGTGCCTTGGAACTTCCCCTGGACCGGATTCTAGCCGGGGTTTCTTTTTTTCCCACAGCCACTCCCCTCATTTCCTTCTTGCTTGGATTTCTTTATGTACCTCCACAGGGTCTCCCAGCCCTCAGTCTTTCATTTACTTCTCCGCGTGAATCCTGACTCTGCAGCCAGAGCGACCCTCATACAATGCACATTCAAACATCACATCTTACCTTAGTTAAAACACAAGAAAAAAGTTAATGATTAAATGGTTCCCTGTTGTCTCCCTTTTCAAAATAATCTAACCTCATTCACTCAGTTTAAAAAGTTTCTTTGCACCCCTCTACCTCCATCTCATTCTTTGAAGCTCTCCTGCTCTCCCCTAATCCCTGGACTTGACATGTTCCTCCTTCTAGCTGGTAGCACTTGCGTTTCCAAGTTGCCACATTGGACTCATTTTCTCTATCTCCACTTAGGTGTTATCTCCTGTAGGAATTCTTCCAGGGCTCCCTAGAGATGTATCGGATGTCCTTCCACTAGCTCCTCTCTAGCTCACCCGCCAGGCTACATCACAGGGACACTTAGGTTATGAAATGTCCTCACTAGAGGAGAGTCTTAAAGAGCTCGATGTCTGTGTAGTTTAGGCCTTGACAAACTATAGCCCATAGGCCAAACCTGGCTGCCATTTGCTTTTCTCTCTCTCTTTTATTTTTTCTGTGGTGAAAAAAATTTACATATCATGAAGCATGAACTTTACCTGTTCAACTTGTACAATGTGTTGGTTTTTAGTATATTTCATGAAGATGTTCCACCATTACCACTGTCTAATTCCAGAATATTTTTATTGTTCTCCCCGCCAAAGAAATCCCATGTCCATTAGCAGTCACTCCCTGTTTCTCCTTCTTCCCAGTCTCCTGTAACAACTAACTTATTCTTTGTCTGTATGTTTGCCCATTCTGGACCTTTCATATAAATGGAATAATACAACATGTGGTTTTATGTAACTGAACTTTTGCATGTAGCATAATGATTTTGAGGTTCATTCATGTTGCAGAGTGCATCACTAATTCATTTCCTTTTATTGCTGAGTAATTTTTCATTGTATGGGTGCACCACATTTTATTTGCTCATTTATCATTTGGATGCATGTTTGAGTTGCTTCCAATCTTGGCTGTGACAGATAATGCTGAATATTCCTGGACATGTCTTAGCCTAAACATGTTTTCGTCTTTCCTGGGCATATACCTAGGAGTGAAATTGCTGGATTATATGGTAACTCTGTGTTTAACTTTCTGAGGAGCTGCCAAAGTGTTTTCCACAGTAGCTGTACCATTTTACTTTGTTATCAATAATATATGAGAATTCTAATTTCTCCATATTCTCACCGACACTTTTTTGCCTTTTTTGATTATAGCTATCATAATGGGTGTGAAATGATATGTCATTATAGTTTTGATTTGTATTTCCGTAGTGACTAGTGATATCAAGCATCTTTTATTTATTTATTTATATATTTACTCATTTATTTATTTATTTACTATTGAGACATAGTCTCTCTCTGTCGCCCAGGCTGGAGTGCAGTGGCACGATCTCAGCTCAGTCCCATGTATGCTTCCCAGGCTCAAGTGAGTCTTGTACTTCAACCTCCCAAGTAGCTGGGACTACAGGTGTGCACCACCAGGCCCAGCTATTTTTTTATTTTTTAATAGAGACAGGATTTTGCCATGGTGGTCACGCTGATCTCAAATTCCTGGCCTCAAGTGATCCACCCACCTCTGCCTTCCAAAGTGCTGGGATTACACGCATGAGCCACTGCACCTGGCCTGAGCCTCTTTTTATGTGCTTATTAGCCATAAAAAATCCAATTATGAAATGGGCAAAATACTTGAATAGATATCTTCTTAGGATAAATATCTATTCAAGTATTTTGCCCATTTCATAATTGGATTTTTTTTTTATTGTTGAGTTGTAAGAGCTGTTTACATATTCTGAATGGTAGGAACTTATTAGATGTATGATTTGAAATTTTTTTTCTCATTCCATGGGATATCTTTTCCATTTCTTAATAGTGTCATTTGAGGCACAAAAGGTTTTAATTTTTATGAATTCCAGTGGGTCTATTCTTTTTCTTTTAAATGTCTATAATGAAATAATTGTCTAATCTAAAGTCATGAATGATTTACACATTTTTAAAAAAATAAACTTTATGGTTTTAGCTTTCACATTTAGATTTTTATCAATTGTGAGCATACTTTTATATATGTTGTCAGGAAGGGGTCCAACTTTATTATTTTGCATGTGTGTATCCAATTATTCCAGCACTATTTGTTGAAAAGACTATTTTTTCTTAATTGAATGGTCTTGGCATTCATGTTGAAAATTGACCATTCGTAGTCATAGAAACCAGGTTTGCTTCTGTACTCTTGATTACATTCCATTAATTATATGTCTATCCATACGGCAGTACCACATAGCCTTCATCACCATAACTTTGTACTATGTTTTGAAATCAGAAACTGTGAATTCTTCATCTTTTTTCTCACCACCTATTTTTGTAGATAATGTTATATGGGAAGACAGTCACATCATTTGTTTGCATATTACCTA
This sequence comes from Macaca thibetana thibetana, assembly GCF_024542745.1. Taxonomy (NCBI): domain Eukaryota; kingdom Metazoa; phylum Chordata; class Mammalia; order Primates; family Cercopithecidae; genus Macaca; species Macaca thibetana. Next base: position 8,096,813 of record NC_065597.1, on the reverse strand, counting down.
CGTCTTCTTTCCTGCTGCAAGGGCAGAGTTGAGTAGTTGAGACAGGGATTCTAATTCCCGCACAAGCTAAGCATTTGCTGGCTGGCCCTTTGCAGAACATGTTTGCTGACCCCTGTTCTAGATCATCACTGCACCTTCCACCAAACAGAGTACATGGCCCAAAGTCGATGTCTAGCAAATATTTATTGAGTAAATAAATAAAATAACTCCTGATTTGGCTTAGAAGGTCAAGCTCACAGTTTTTGAGTGTAAAACAGGAAGCGTGATAGCAGTGATGACATCTTATTCACACATTTATCTGACAAATCTTCATTGAGCACACACTGGGGGTTCCCAGTATACTTAAGGAGGCAGACACTTAAGAAAAAGTAAATGGATCTAAATATGAAAACAAATTACATGGACAATGGAGTTTGTCCATTTATATCAAAGAAAATAGTGGCAGGGAAGAAGGAATTCCCAACTCTAAGTGATGTTGGGTTGCTTTTGGATCTTTGAACATTGATTCTTCTGAGGAAAAGAGAGATAATTAATATTTACTGAGCATCTTTTCAGCCTCGTACAACAGGTTTTACAAACTTATTTCAGTCAGTTCTCACTGACATCCTTTGCGGCTATGGCTTCTCTAGAATTGAATAGGTGGGAAGACTGAGGCTCGGAGCAATGATGGGACTTCTCTAAAATCGCATGGACGGTCAGTGTCGAACATTGGATTTTAGCCCAGATCTGTCTTGAGTTCATTTTGAGCTTTTTACTTTAACCCAGCAGCCACTAATGGAAAGATTTCCCAAGAAGGTTTGATTACTATATTCTCTTCGTGCAGAAAGATACATTAAATAATGACTATGGACCCTTCTAACACCTTTAAACTACTTAAAAATCTTCACAGTGTGAATTTTAAATGAGTTATCTTTGGCCTAGAATATCGAGGTGCATTATAAACTTTTTAGAAGAGCAGTGACTGTGACGTAAAAACACTTACTCATTTGCTCTGCACCTCATTGTCTCCAAGGATTCACATCTGCAATTGGTTATTTGGGTCATGTTTTCAAATGGTAGCTGTTCTGTGCATGTAGGCAATTTCCATGTCTATAATTATCCAAGGTGCTCAATACCACACTCGAACCAACCCCCTACTTCTACCTACTTAGGTCTTTGTTCTTTAGAAATGTCAGACAAATTATAGGAGAATATTCAAAGCTTTTTTGTTTGTTTTTGAGACAGGGTCTCACTCTTTCACCCAGCCTGGAGTGCAGTGGCGTCATCATGGCTCACTACAGACTTGAGCTCCCTAGGCTCAGGTGATCCTCCCACATCAGCCTCCCAAGTAACTGGGACAGCAGGTGCATGCCACTGTGCCTGCCTAATTTTTTGTTTTGTTTTGTTTTTGTAGAGAGGGGGTTCTCACTATGTTGCCCATGCTGGTCTCAAACTCCTGGGCTTAAGTGATCCTCCTGGCTCAGCCTCCCAAAATGCTGGGATTTCAGGCATGAACCATTGCACCTAGTCTGTTCAAAACTTTTTTGTTTGCTTGTTTGTTGGTTGGTTGGTTGGTTGGTTTTTGGAGACCGAGTCTCACTCTGTTACCCAGGCTGGAGTGCAGTGGTGTGATCCCAGCTCACTGCAGCCTCTGCCTCCCGGGTTCAAGCAAGTAGCTGGGGTTGCAGGCATGTGCCACCATGGCCAGCTAATTTTGTATATTTAGTAGAGACAGGTTTCACCATGTTAGCCAGGCTGATCTCAAACTCCCAACCTCTGGTGATCCACCCTCCTTGGCCTCCCAAAGTGCTGGGATTATAGGCATGAACCATTGCGCCAGGCCTCAAAACTTTTTATCTAATGGGTCTTTTATCCTCCCTACCTAATTTCCTGGTTGTTTCTCTTCACCTTTGTGGAAATTTGTGTCCTTGGACATATAATGGAGGCCTTGCAATATCACCCTAACTCTTAACTTTTTGGACATTCTGCAGATCTTTTTTTCTCAGATTGTAGCATTAGACACATTTTTGTTTACAATTCCCTTTCTAAAATATTCTCTCCCTTTAGTTTTCTTGGCACTAACCTCTTATGCCTCAGATAACACTGTACCTGATGTCTTCACTAGTCTTTGATCCCTGTCCAGGCATTGACTTGGTCCTTTCTCTCTCTGTGTCCACTCACCTATAGGGTTTTACCCAAGTGGTAATTGACCTAAGTTGATGCTTCAGATTTCCTGCCCCTAGGCTGATCTTTCTCCCCGACTCTAATTCTGCATTTATGATACTGTCTGTTGTGTACTTTCACCCATTTGCTTTTTCTTTCACTGGCTTACTCATTTATCCAAGATATATTTTTGATTTTATAATTATTGTGACATACTTTAAAACAAAAACAGCTGTTTCCACCCTTGACTTCCTGAAGCCTACAATAGAGTTGAGTCTTTGCTCTCTGAGCATTTTGACATATCCTTAATTAAATGTCAACCTTTCCTCCCTGGTAATTGACTTTTTTTTTCTTTTTTCTTTTTAATTTTTTAAATAATTTCAACATTTATTTTTGATTCGGGGGTATATGTGTAGGTTTGTTAATGGTTATATTGTGTAGTGCTGAGGTTGGGGATATGCTTGATCCTGTCTCATTACAGGACATATATCCAAAGGAAAATCAATTTTATAGATATTTATGTAAAAATATATATCCAGAGGAAAATAAAAAGACACAAGCACTCAACTGTTCATCACAGCACTATTCACAATAGCAAATATTTTCTTTTTCGATGTCCTTTAATCTCCCTCTCTCAGACATTCAGGTGAGAAGCTACCTGGGACTCTCTCAGCCTCCCCTAGATGCCCAAATATCCACTAAATCCTACTGGGGCTTTCGTCATCATTTAGGATTCCATTTCCTCTGTCACCCCTGTACTTCACTCTCATCACCTCATGTATTTAAAAACGGCACCAAATCCTTAAGTTTCCTCTGCTCCTTCTTCTACTCTCTCTTCCTCAGACCATCTTGCCCATCATATGTTTTTGATCTCCTTGAGAGCTTGTATCCATTTATATGCTTCTCTGCTCAAAGCATTCCATGATTTCTCACTGGCTATAGGATGAAGGTCATGCTCTTACATATGAGAGCTTCCACAGTCTGTTCTCAGTGTGTAACAGCAGCATCAACAACAAAAACAATAGCAGTTATTGTTGGTTGCACTGCTTATATGTGTGAGTCACTACATTATGTATCTTAAACATTTATTATTTTATTGAATTCTCACAGATAACAAAAGAGTTAGGTACTATTAATATTCCAGTTCAGCCAGGTTCCTGCAATCCCAGCTACCCAGGAGGCTGAGGCAGGAGGATGACTTGAGCCCAGCAGTTCAAGACAAGCTGGGGAAACATAGTGAGATTCTATTTGGAAAAAATATATATATATTAATTCCATTTTAGAAGATAAACATGCTAAGGCTCAAAGAACTTAAATGGCTTTTCCATTATCATCTAGCTTATGTGTAGCCAATTATGAAGTTGTACTTAGGACTTCCAAAACCCAAAACTCATACCCTTCATTTCTGTGGAATAATGCCTTGAATTATTAATGATCTTTTTTCCCACATGTGTGTTGTCATGCCAACTAAATAGTGAGCTCCCTCATGGAAGGAAAAAAAGTCTTTGATTATTTGACTCCTTTCCGCATAGTGTTATCTGCTGAGGGCTCAGTTACTGAGCATCTCCTGACATTGAGGAGGTGTGTGAATATCTTTGGTTTTGTCACTGTGCCAGGGACTCATCATTCCATTTTTATGGGGAGCTGTGAAGTTAAGTGACATCGTGAATGAGCTCATGTTTATATACTGTGAACTGCCGCTCAGTGGGGGTCCCTCTTTCCTGAAAACAACATGATCTGGGATTAGAAGATCTGACTTCCAATATTGTCTCTTCCAGAAACTGGACATAGGCCATTTGTAAATTTCATCATTTGTAAATCTAGGCGATTAAACCTTCTGATATTCATAGTCTCTGCTATCTCTAATTATTCTTTGATTTTTGACCACCACTGAAGGCCTTCTGACATACTCATTTTGTAAATTTTTGGAAATCATAGCTTAGACCTCTAAGAGCAGAAAATCACCCATTTATGAAGGTCAGCATACTACCTGAATTAACGTAACCCATTATTGTTTGGGAGTTAGTCTAAGGGAGTGGTAAGGGAAGAGGCTTTGGAGTTCAGCAGACCCATTACAACAAGACTGTATCCTGGGCAAGTTACTTTACCTTACTACAACCTAGCAAAAGCCATTCTTCCTCTGTCTGCCACCTCACTTTGCCATAAATACAGCCCAATAATATTATGTGACTTTTTTTATCCTTTATTAGTAAAAAGTTAACTTAGTGGGCGGGAGTGACTAAAATTTTATGCACAGCCTGGAGTCATTAAAATGAACTATTATGCACAGCCTGGAGTCATTAAAATATGGGAAAATGCCCTATTAGTAAATGGCCAAGCTTACTTTGTACATTGCATACTGGAATTCAGAGCCAAGCTAACTGAGAACCCCTGAAACTAAATAAACTAAACAGATTTACTAAAATATAGTTAACATTTTCTTTTTTCTTTTCTTTTCTTTTTTTTCTTTTTTCTTTTTTCTTTTTTTTTTTTTTTTTTTGAGACAGAGTCTCGCTCTGTCACCCAGGCTGGAGTGCAGTGGTGTGATCTCAGCTCACTGCAGCCTCCACTTCCCGGGTTCAAGAGATTCTCATGCTTCAGCCTCCAAAGTAACTGGGATTATAGGTGTGTGCCTCCATCCCCAGCTAGTTTTTGTACGTTTTTCAGTAGAGATGGGATTTCGCCATGTTGGCCAGGCTGGTCTTGAACTCCTGGCCTCAAATGATCCACCCACCTTGGCCTCCCAAAGTGCTGGGATTACAGGAGTAAGCCACTGCACCAGGCTGCATTTTTCTTTAAATAAAGACAAACTGATTTTTAGGTCTGTACATGATCTTGATAAATTTAAATACACTTGAACGTATTTAATATTTCATATGCAAAAATCTGGCAAAGTTTTGATACATTTGTGACTTTCTGAGTAGTTTGGGAGCAAGGCAAACTCACTTTCCAAATGCAGTTCCATAAATATTCAGAAGATGGGTGATTGTAGTAAATGTGGAGAAATATGCATCACGTTATTATACTTCTCAATCAAATATGCTAAACAACCCTTTCATTCATTGTACTGAATAAGGAATTCCAACGTGGCAAAGTTATTTCTATAAAAGATTCGTGTACAAAGTTTCAAAAGTAAATTTGATTAGAAAGAAAATCTAGCTTAAGTAATTCATTGAGAAGCTTGCTTTAAATATAGTATGGAGAAAATATTCAAATATTAAGCTGCTCTGAATGTCTTAGTCTAATTGCCTCATTTGCATTCTGCTTAGGTATTCCATCGATCGTCACACTGACCTCGACAGATTTTTCACTATTAATCCAGAGGATGGTTTTATTAAAACTACAAAACCTCTGGATAGAGAGGAAACAGCCTGGCTCAACATCACTGTCTTTGCAGCAGAAATCCGTAAGTATTCTTCTCAGGGTTTTGATTCTGCTTTACCAAGTATTATTGCTTCAGACTCTATATTCTGGGAAATAAAATAGCTGAGATAGACTAACGTTTTTGGTTTTAAACAGATTTTTCAGTCTTTAAAATGTGTTTTTGGTTATCTCTCTAGGAAGACACATAGGCAAAGGGAAATGTTTTTGCTTTTTCTGACAGAACTGGGTATAGACTTGGTGAGAGAGCCGGCAGCCTTCAGGAGTTTGAAACTCATAACAATCACTAAAAGATTTCCCACTCCATCTAGTCACTAGTCTTTGCCGAACCCAGAAAAGCAAAGTCCTTAGGTCCAAGGTTTGTGGCTTCTTGTTCATCTATAGACAACACCTCAAACTTAATCATGCATCAAGCTGATCAGTCATTAAGCCTGATTTCTGGACCCTGCCCCAGAGCCTCTGATTCAGTAGGTCTGGGATAGGGCCTGAGAATTTTTGTTTCCAACATGTTCCCAGATGGTTTTAATGCTTTTCTGAGGACTCCCACATTTAAGAACCACTTTGATAGATTACTGTCTGGGGATCAGGCTCCATGATAAGCCTTTAGAACTAAAGCTCAGCATCATAGTCAGCAAACGTGGAAAAGTGTTTTAGCTCTTACTGGTCTTAACATCGATATTTATTCCAAGACATGCCTCTCCCACTGTACTTAGCACCCTTCTGCTCTTACATAGATTCTGCGACAAGAATATCTTTCCCTGCACGGTCCAAATGGGTCGCTGGAGCTTACTCTTTCCCAAGAATATGCTTGGACGAATGTGTATTTCTCCTTGACCTTTCTTGACTGTCTGCATTCTCTCTTCCCAGACAATCGGCATCAGGAAGCCAAAGTCCCAGTGGCCATTAGGATCCTTGATGTCAACGATAATGCTCCCAAGTTTGCTGCCCCTTATGAAGGTTTCATCTGTGAGAGTGATCAGACCAAGCCACTTTCCAACCAGGTAATCCTGCTTTCTCTATTTCTGGCTAGGAGCAATGCACTTGGAAATAGAGTGTGTTTTTTAAAGCATCACCTGGAGATACCAACCACTGCCCAAAAAGGTTTCAGAGCCATGGTTTGGCTCTGAAGCTATATTCTCTAATTAAAATCAGACTTTCTAGCCAGCCAGGAATTTTGGAATAAATGATGTGCCAAAGTCAGCATGATTTATTTATGGGCCACCTTTCTCTTTCAGCCAATTGTTACAATTAGTGCAGATGACAAGGATGACACAGCCAACGGACCAAGATTTATCTTCAGCCTACCCCCTGAAATCATTCACAATCCAAATTTCACAGTCAGAGACAACCGAGGTTCGTACTAAGGTTCCTATGCATTCAGAGAAGTAGAACTGGAAAACAAATGGCGTTTATATTGCATAGCACAAGTATTTTCACTAATCATTATAATGTCTTCCTGTTGAAGAACAAACCGGAAATAATAATGCCACCTCTGTTCGGAAACATGGGCTCATTTGATGCATGTGAATAAGTGAGTCTAATTTTATTTTACTTTTTTTGGCTTTGATATTCATGAAGCAGTGGGAAAACTAAGAGCAGAAGCTTACAGGGTCAATATGCAAACAACTCCATTTATCTTTTTTTTCAAGAGGTTGATAAACCCTTGGGGGAAGGATGGCTTTATGAATATTGATATCAAGTAAAGCATTAAAAGAGATTAGTTCAACTTTGTAAGGCAATTTAATCTTTCAGCTGGCCTTCCCTTCCAAGCACAGTTTTAATGCAGTGTGTCTGGGAACAGAGCTTGATATCTAAAAGTAGTTGCAGAATTGTTGCCTGAACGGCATGAAACAAAGCATTGTTTGTCCGTTATAAAAATGGCAAAATTTAATATGATTTCTGCTTCCCCTTTCATTAGTTAACGAGGTCTAGGCTTGCAGATTATTAGAAATTGATGTTTTTGTTTATGTAGTCCCAGACCTGATGCAGTCCCTAGATAAAGTTGGTGGAAGAGCCAGGAATGATGAATATATGTAAATATTTTTTATTCTTATCCACACTGTTTTTCTCTGTGCATTACTTGGTAGCGAAATTGCCCATTTAAGTTTGTGATGGTGCAGGCCTGTGGAAACAGAGAGACAGAGGCCACCATTTAACATGGGAGTGAAAGGAGGAATACCGATTGCTATATTCATGCAATCCATGCTAGCCATGTGCTAGGCCATAGGTTGATTGCTCTCCCAGTGACTAAGAACAGGCTTAAAGAATCTTAAACTTTCTAGTAAGTATTATTACTTTCCCCATTACTGATATCGCTATCATCAGTACCATAAATACCAGTTGCTGTGCTCCACGACCCATGCCAAGATCCTTTCCACACTCTGTCCACTTAATTTTCCTAACACCACCATAGGTAGGCATTATTGTCACCCTTATTCCATAGATGAGAAAAATGAGGCACAGAATCATTAAATGATTTGTCTCAAATCAATCAACCAAATAGAAGTTACAGCTGGGTTTAAACCCAGGCTTTCAGAGGCCGGATGCTATAGCCTTAACCACTGAATCCTTCCGTGTTGATGATTAAAGCAGACAGGTGCTGTCAGGCCTCTGAGCCCAAGCCAAGCCATCGCATCCCCTGTGACTTGCACGTATATGCCCAGTGGCCTGAAGTAACTGAAGAATCACAAAAGAAGTGCAAATGCCCTGCCCAGCCTTAACTGATGACATTCCACCACAAAAGAAGTGAAAATGGCCAGTCCTTGCCTTAAGTGATAACATTATCTCATGAAATTCCTTTTCCTGGCTCATCCTGGCTCAAAAAGCTCCCCCACTGAGCACCTTGTTACCCCCACTCCTGCCCGCCAGAGAGCAACCCCCCTTTGACTGCAATTTTCCTTTACCTACCCAAATCCTATAAAACAGCCCCACCCTTATCTCCCTTCGCTCACTCTCTTTTCGTTCTCAGCCCGCCTGCACCCGCGATGGCTTGGCTTGGGCTCAGAGGCCTGACAGGTGCACCCCATGCTACTTGGATTTTGAGAGTTTGTGATTTGATTTACTTTATTATTTCTTGAACTTACATGAGTATTTAATTATGCGGCCTTATAAGTCAAGCACTCACCAAATGAGATGATGAGGCAAAATGTCCTAGGTGTTACGATAGCCTTTTCTCTCCCAATGCCTTGCTTTCTATAATGAACTTGCTCTTAAGAACTGAAGTGTGAAGGAAGTTACATGTAGAAAAATGTGTTTTAAAAGAAGCCTACGAAACAACCCCTGATTCAATTTGTTAATGATTCCCATCATTTTAAAACAGAAATGTTACTTAGCACGCATTAAGTTTGTATTTACACTAGGATTTTTCTGTTACTTTTTGGCTTTGGTGAATGTGCACTTGTAAGTCTCTGAAGGAGATAATTCTGCAAAGCACTAACGTAAATGGATAGCTCTCAACCAGAAACACACACACCTCATGGGACACACATATGTAATATAGGAATTCATTTTGTAATGATAGTTTTCTCTAAAACAGGGAAACTCGGGCACACAGTGAACATCGAAAAGTGTGTACTGAGCTGAATTGAACAGAGTGGCACTAATCGTGTTTGCATAATGCTTTCTAAGATGTGTATACTTCTGTATTTGAATTTATGAAAAGCCCTGTGTTCACTCTTAGAATTTTCTGCATTCTCAAATTTGTTTCCAGTTCCACCTTGAACTGACAGACGGCTGTATTTTTTCAGCTTAGGCTTATATCAGTTTTCTGACAAAGAAATGCTTGTAACAATATATTGCATAATGGATTTAGTTTTAACAATAGTGAAGAGATTGATTCAGTTGTCCAGAAAACTCAGATGTTCTCATATGACTCTTAGCTGCCATCTTTTGTCTAGCTTCTCAAATATTTGTGGTCAATCTTTTATCTGTGTTGACGCAATTCTCAACTGACATTGGAGGTCTAACTCCTGGGGCTGTATTCCTAGCAATATTACTGTTTATCATGGGACACCTATAAACAGAACCTTTACTAAGCTTTCCCTGCTGTGATAACTTTGCCTCCATCACCTGCCCTGTACGTTTTCTTTTTATTTGTGCAATCATATTGAGTTGTTGTTAACCTCTGAAAACATTATACTAAGACATATTGTTCTCTAGGAAGTTATAAGTATTTTAGTTTGTCACAATACTTTGCGGATACCATCTATATTTTTCAAGGGGATTATATAACCCTAGATGAGCCAATCTATGGAACAATTCGTCTCCCCTGCCCTCTCCTATAAGAGACTAATACCACTGTTGAGCAACCATTTTTGCAGGAAATTGCTACTTTTTAAGAAAAATTACTTTATTAACTATGGCAAACAGTTAATGAAAACTCCCATGTTTAAAGCTATTATAGAACCTTAAAGCAAATACAGTCCTATAATTATCATTTAATAGAGTTTCTTTCTACTAGCTCCTAAAAGTAATTACATATTGAAGTAATCCAAAAGGAGTAATCACATTCCACATCCTATTAATAGCCTACTGAGTTACCAAATTTCTCGGCTGAGACTGCTTTCCATAGAAAACATGAGATAATGGTTTATATCATGCTGAGTAAAAGCATCAAGTCTCTTTCTCCTTGAGTGTTTACTTCCATTATGCCATGTAAATAATCAGTATTGTGTTTGCCTAAACTCCGGCATAAGCGTTCGGCGTTTTTAGAAATATAAAGGAAAAGCCATCTTAATACACACAAGCTTTTTATTTCATTTTATCTTATTCCATTCTGCAGCCTGAACTTCAAAGCCGACTCAGCAGGCAGCAGGAAAGTAGAACACTGGATGATTCTTCAACATTTAAGTCCATCTTGGGCTATTAATATCAGGAATGGTGCTGTTCGGGCAGATGAAGAGCTGGTTCGCCCAGGTTTTGAGATGCATTTACTTTGAAAATATCAGGCATGTGGCATCTCTTAAATCACAAGAAATATGTAATGGATGAGAAAAGTGCAAAGAAAAAAAGAAGACTGAGATCATATCTCTCCTCTATGTAGCTCTTAACTGGTTTATAAAACCTTCTCATGTCATTGTTTCACCTAATTCTTCAAACAGCTGCACAGGGCAGGCAGGTGGTGTATTTTTATACAATTTTAAGATGAAGAAAGAATATGAGACATCAGAAGGGTCAGTGATTTGCCCAAGGTCACACAGCAATAAGTGCAAAAACTAAATCTAAATATTTGGAGGGCCCTGTTGGTTGTACACGGCAAATGGTAAAATGAATATAAAGCTCGTGTCTCTTCTAGTAAATTCATTTCAAAAAGTCTTTGTTTATCTCATTGTCAATAATAACAATCCTCAGAAGAGGCAAATTCTGAAATTTAATTTATGGATTAATCTAGGATTCCAGGGAATGTGTGAACAGAGGAGGACAAGGTTCTTAAATTTTCACTTTAATCACAGCCATAATAATTGTAGTAAAATATATTGGCAAAGAAGTTTATAATTTGCTTCTATTACATAATTAATACCTATTTCTTGCAGGGAAATTGAAAAATACAAACCAGCAAAAATGATATTAAAACAATAAAATAAGTTGATAATAGACTACCCAGAAATAGTCACTGCTATTTATATATCCTTTTTTTGCATACATTTCTTTTCTTAAGAAAAAAAGAAATAGAAAAGCAACTGTTAAATACATGTCCACTTGTTTTCTCACTTAATAGTATGTGATACAAATCAGTATATTTATGTAAATATTTTCAAGTTGTCTTTCTAACTTCAACTATGAGGATATATAATATCAGTTGACTGTAAGTACGTACACTGTTTTCCACACTTTCGTCAAATATCTAATTATGCTTTCAGGATAAATTCCTAGAGTGCTTTGGGAGGCCGAGGCGGGTGGATTGCCTGAGCTCAGGAGTTTAAGACCAGTCTGGGCAATACGGTGAAACCCCGTCTCTACTAAAATACCAAAAATTAGCCGGGCATGCCGGCATGAGCCTGTAGTCCCAGCTACTCGGGAGGCTGAGGCAAGAGAATTGCTTGAACCCGGGAGGTGGAGGTTGCAGTGAGCTGAGATCGCACCACTGCGCTCCAGATTGGGTGACTGCTTTCCATAGAAAACTTGAGATAATGGTTTATATCATGCTGAGTAAAAGCATCAAGTCTAGACTGGGTGACAGTCTGGAGTGCAACAAACAACAAACAAATAAACGAAATTCCTAGAGTGGAATTACTGGATCAAAAGCTATTGCTACTTAATTAATAAACTGTTCATCAGAAATGTTATACCATTTTTAATACCATTAGTAAAACAGGTGAGGTTTTACTTTCTCACATGCAAGTCAATTCTAGTTAGTATTACTCTTTTTAATCATTGACAGTTTGGTAAGTTAGATGTAACATTTTAGGTTCCAGTTACGTTCATCACTTAAAGCCAGATGTTTTTAATAATTATTAATCAGTTCTTCTTTTATTCTTATACACTGGCTGTTTATGTCCTTTGCCCACCTCTCAAATTATATATTTGTCTGTTTGCAATTGATTTGTGAAGGCTGTTCATCTATTAATGCTATTCACCTTTGACCCACCATCCATTCTGCATAGACTTTCCTAATGTTTTAATGTTCTTTTAATTCTGATTCTGCTGTGTTCTTAAGTATAGATGTTACACTTTTTGTATCAGTTTTTCTCTATTTACTATTATCCTTAGCAAGGTGTTCTTCACCCAAAATTGGTATCAACATTAACCTATCTTTTCTTCTTCTCTTATATATCTTTTCCCCCCACTAGTTGGCCATTTTAAAAATATTATTTATGAAATATTTAGTCATGTCCAACTGCTTTGTAACACTATCTTTATTGTCTTCTAAATTTTTTGTGATTAGATTTTTTAAACTTTCTATTCTTCCCATTTTGTCTATTTACTCTGGTATCATTTTTCTTTAATAATTTTATACATACATATGTTGAAACCCGACAGATGCTGTCTGTACATTATTTTTATTTTATTACTATTTTACAGATCTTGCTTTTTTTATTCTTTCTGATATAACTTAGAATTATTTTTCAGGTGCCAGACAGGTACTTTTGTGAATCTTATTGAGTTTATCTTAAATTTATGGATCAATTTAAGAAGAACTAAAATTTTAAAAATATTTTTCCCATCTCCTTTTATTACGATCAGGAAGTCTTTGTAGTTTTCTTCATTTTTGTACCATGCATTTCTTATTGAGTTTATAGTTAGCTGCTTTACATTTTGGAAGATATTATAAAGTAATTTTTAAATAATATTTTCTATTATTTTTCTGACTTTTGAGATTTCAACTCAGTATTTTATGTGATTCTATTTTCTATCCTTTTAAACCATACCACTGCCACTGTACTGCTTTTCTTTTTTTCTTTTTATTTTTTAATGGATTGCCCTAGAGTTTGAGCTATACATTTACAATTAATCCAAGTCTGCTGTCAAATAACACTATACCACTTCACAGGTAGTACAAGTACCTTATAGTAAGAAATTAGTCACAATTTCTCCCTCGTGTTCCTTATATCATTGCTATCACTTATTTCACTCATAAATAAGCGTGTGTGTGTGTGTGTGTGTGTGTGTATGTGTGTGTGTTTCAGCACCATATAACAATGTCTCGGACAGCAGCAGACCACATATACAAAAATGTTCCAATAAGATTATAATGGAGCTGAAAAATGCCTATCATCTAGTATTTACTACAACTACACTTTTAAACATTATTTTAGAGTGTACTCATTCTATTTATCAAAATTAAGTTCACTTTAAAACAGCTTCAGGCAGGTCCTTCAGGAGGTATTCCAGAAGAAGGCCTTCTTGTCATAGAAGACAACAGCTCCATGTGTGTTACTACCCCTGAAAAACCCTGCAGTGAGACAAGATGTGGAGGTGGAAGACTGTGATGCTGATAATCCTGATCCTGTGTAGGCATAAGCTAATATGTGGGTTTATGTCTTAGTTTTTAACAAAATGGTTTTTTTTTGAGATGGAGTCTCGCTCTGTCGCCTAGGCTGGAGTGCAGTGGTGCGATCTCGGCTCACTGCAGCCTCTGCCTCCTGAGTTCTAGTGATTCTCCTGCCTCAGCCTCCCAGGTAGCTGGGATTACAGGCGCCCGCCACCACACCCAGCTAATTTTTTTTTTTTTTGGTATTTTTAGTAGAGACAGGGTTTCACCATGTTGGTCAGGCTGGTCTCGAACTCCTGACTTCAGGTAATCCATCCGCCTTGGCCTCCCAAAGTGCTAGGATTTCAGGCGTGAGCCACTGTGCTCAGCCAACAAAAATGTTTAAAAGGTAAAATAATAATAATAATAAAACTTAAGGTTGATTTATGCCTAATGTAAATGACAAGTTAATGGGTGCAGCACACCAACATGGCACATGTATACATATGTAACAAACCTGCATGTTGTGCACATGTACTGTAGAACTTAAAGTATAATAAAAAATAAATAAATTTTTATAAGTTTAGTGTAGCCTAAGTGTACAGTGTTTATAAAGTCTACAGTAGTGTAAGGTAACGTCCTAGGCCTGCACGTTCAGTCACTCAGTGACTCACCCACTTCCTGTCCCAAACACTCCATTCATATTAAGTGCCCTATACAGGCATACCATTTTTTATCTTTTATGCCATATTTTTACTGTATCTTTTCTATGTTTCAACACACAAATATTTACTCTTGTGTTATAATTGCCTACAGTATTCAATAGAGTAACATACTGTATAGGATTGCAGCCTAGGAGCATTAGGCTATGCCATATAGGGTGTATGTGTAGTAAGCTAAACCATCTATGTTTGTCTAAGTACACTATGTTTACAGGAGGAAATTTCCTAACAATGCATTTCTCAGGATGCTTCCCTGTCACTAAGGGACTCATCACTGTATATATGAATAAGCATACCTAATCAAATACATTGTTGCAGTTATTACTGTGAACAAATTATGTGTTAGATCAATTAAAATATAAGAAAAATAATCTTCATCACGTATTCCTTCTTCCACGCTCTTCCTTTCTCTCTATATATCCAGATTTCTGACCCATGTTCTCTAAAGAACTTATTTTAACATTTCTTACAAGGCAGGCCTACTGGCAACAATTTTTTTTTTCCATTTTTGCTAGTCTGAAAAAGTATTTCTCCTTCACTTTTAAAGGATAATTCTGGTAGTTAGAGAATTCTAGGTTGGTGAGTTTTTTCTCTCAATACTTTAATTATTTCACTTTATTCTCTTTTTCCTGGCATGATTTCGGAGAAGCTGGATGTAATTCTTATCTTTGTTCCTCTATGGGTAAGGTGGGTTTTTTTCTCCCGACCTCTTTCAGCATTTTTTTAAATCCTTGATTTTTCTGTAGTTTGAATATGATATGACTAGGTGTAGGGACTTTCTTTTTGGCATTGATTCAACTTGATGTTCTCTGAGCTTTCTGCACCTGTAGTTTGGTATCTGACATTAATTTGGAGAAATTCTGTCATAAATGTTTAAAATAGTTCTTCTGTTTAGTTCTCTCTTCTCTTACTGGTATTATCATCACATATATATTACACCTTTTTTAGTTCCATAGTTCTTGGATATTCTGGGGTATTATTTTTTTCAGTCTTTTGTCTCTTTGCTTTACAGTTTTAGAGATTTTTATTGATCTGTCCTCAAGCCCAGAGATTCTTTCCTCAGTTGTGTCCAGTCTACTAATGAGCGCATTGAAGGCATTCTCTATTTCTGTTGGTGTTTTAACCTCCAGCATTTCTTTTGGCTCTTTCTTAGAATTTCCATCTCTCTGCTACATCGCCCATCTATTCTTGAATGTTGTCCACTTTATCCATTAAAGACCTTAGCATATTAATCACAGTTGTTTTAAATTTCCAGCCAGATAATTCCAACATCTCTGACATATGTGTGCCTGGTTTTGATATTTTCTCTGTCTCTTCAAATTGTAGGATTTTTTTGTTTTGCCTTTTAGTATGCCTTGTAATTTTTTTCTTCATAACGGAAATGGTGTTCTGGGTAACAGGAACTGCTATAAATAAGCATTTAACAATGTGATAGTAAGTTAAAGAAGGGCTAGCATTCCATAGTCCTATGACTGGGTCTCAGTTTTTAGTAAGCTTGTGCCTCTGAACTGTAAACTTCACAAGTGCTCCTTAGTTGTATTTTTCTCGCTCCTTTGCTGGGACAGGATACCTGGGGTGGCCTAGAGTTGGAAGTTTCTTTTCCTCAGGTCAGTTAGTCTCTGATAAAATCCCAGAAGATTGGGCTTCCTTTAAAAGTTTTTTCTAAGATCGGACCTTGTTAAGAACAGAATGCTCTGGTGTATTTCAAAATGGTTCCTTTTTTCCTCCCCCTACTGATAGCATGAGGGATTTTTTTCTCTGATATTCACTGTGAGAACCAGGTAGAGTTCCTAGAGGTAAAAATTACAAAAGTGTGCATGTGCATGTGTGTGGCGGGGGTCGGGGGGGAGGTCCTGTGACTGGGTTCCCCTAGAGTTTTTAATTTCTCCATGCTGGGCCTCTATCAATTTGTCAATTACAGTTTAGGTTTTTCTACCCCAGCACTGGTTCCTGAGGAAGTTTTTGCTTGTTGGTTCCTAACCTCGTAAGTTCGATTCTCTGTATCTACTTGTCTGTCTCCAGTTTGGGGACAGCTCTTTGCCCTGTAAACTCAATTCTCTTATGAATCTAGGAAAAGTTGTTTATATTCTAGTTTGTCTGTTTTTTTATTTGGATGGAGAGGTGACTTCCAAGCTTCTTAGGTATCAGACTGGACTGAATCTGGTCTAATTTTATTTTCTTAGTCAGTATTTTTAGTATAACTATTTAATTTATTTATTATTGGGCATTATTACAAAGTGATAAAACTTAGCTGATTTTCCTGGGTTTTCTAGAGCAATAACTACATAAAAATTAATGGCAATTTGTTTCATCTTTTAAAATACTTGTTTTTCATCTAATTGCATAGATTGACACTTTTCAAGTATGTGCTATATCATAACAATAGTAATGACCACTCTTGGTTTACTTGTTACTTTAATAGGGAAATTAGTTCTTGAGTTTCATCATTAAACATCATACTGTGTGTTAGATTAAAATTAAGATTTGTGTTTTGGGGTGTGTGTGTGTGTGAGAGAGAGAGAGAGAGAGAAAGACAGAGAGAGAAAATTTTACATTGTTGTGTTACTAAAAAATAAATGTTTAATGTTTATCACAATTTTTTGATTCTAACAAGAAGACAGTATAGTTTTGTCTGCAGACCTAATGACCTGGTAATTATAAATGCAATATTCTAATATTAACTTCATAATTTTAATTTTCAAACCTCTTATTCCAAACAATAATTATTTGATAAGGTACAGAGGAAAAAGCAAGGCCTAGAGATTAAAGGCTTGGCTTTGCTCTTCATCTCTAAAGGGGGAACAATTTTAATATTAATATCTGAATATTTGATATATAATTAATCCTAATAATAATTTATAAAACAGTTGTAAATTATTACACCATGTGAATCAAGCTGCCAATTTGAGAGATAAAGGCACTGACATACTAAAAACTGGTACCAAAATTGGAATACATCCCAGGATCTCAGAACCCCAGGGCTACTTGCTTTACAATGGGCCAACTCAGTTAGAATTGAGGGTTTATCAGATCACGGGGTTACATGGCTATCAGAACGTTCTTCTGTCACTTGAGCAGCAAAGGAAAATTTTAGGAGTTTTCAATGAGTTTCTATTATAACAACAACAAAAATACTCGGGATTTTCAAGTAAATCAATTTTAAGAGTAGCCTTTTGTATACCATGAAGCCCCTTCCCTATTTGATTTGGCCTTCTCTGTCCCTGATGCTTCTTCTCTACTTAGTGTCAGTGTGGCTTTCATCAGATTCTAGATATTTCTTAAGCTCCCTATGACAGCCTCTTCTTTCCATCCTTCTATAATCATAAAGAGATGAGTACCAGGAAGCATCCTAAAAGAAGGCTTTCACAGTGAATATGAATCTGGTATCAGGGAATCCCGAAAAGCACATCCAGCAAAGTTAGTTATACTGTGAAAGCACAACTAATTTTGATAGTGACCATGAATGGAGTTACCCACAGAGAAGCTGTAACTACGTGGTGACCTCCAAACAGGTCTGTCTGACTCCAGCCTGACCCCCACTTCACTCAATCCTCAATTTAAAAAAACCCGACAATGCCTCTCTCTCTCTTTTTAAAAATTCTTTCCTGCCTCTCCATTTCCTATATATTTAACTGAAACTCCATGGCTTAGTGAGCAAGACATTCCATGCTTTACTCCTTGCACACTTTACCTCTACCATCTTGTTTCTCTTGCTACCTTAAATCTTAAGATTCAGAAACTTGAAACCATGTCAAGTTTCTGAAATATGCCATGCTCTCACATGTCCATGTGCAGGGAATTTACTCCCCATGTCTATCCCTCCTCCTTTAAGTCTCACTGTACATAAAGTCATCTCTTAGGTGAAGTCTGGCCTAACATCTCAAGACCATTTGGGCTGCTTCTTCCTAGTGCTCCAGGAATACTGCTCTCACCTCAATTTTTCTTATCACTCTGATTTCTAATCATATAATACATTTCCCTATCTCCCACTAGAATCTGAGCTCTGTGAGGGCAGTATCCCAACATTTAAGAAAAATGGGTTGACTAAATGCATAAATTAAAAGTAAAGGAGTGAATGAGAAAACACTTCATAACATATAATCTTCTTCAAAAATTTTAGGAATTAGTTACTATTATGGAAAAAATGAATCTGTCATGAAACAAGCTCCAGGATGAAAAAGAGAACAAATTTGATGCCAGAATATTCCAAAGAACTCAGTACCCCATCACCCAGCCCTTCCATTGTTTCATCCATTCATTCATTTACTTTTCCACAAAATTGTATTGGAGACCTAGGGTTAGGGGCCAGAATGAGATGACCTTCTAATGTATTAGTTTTGCAAGTGTAACATCCAAGATGGGCCATGTGGCAGATCAATGAGCACTGAAACATTTAGAGTTGAGTTTGCACTGCTTAAAAAAAATAAAAATAAGAAAGCAGGCAAGCAAAGACATAAATAAACAACAAAATGTTTGCATGGAAAGCAGTGTTGGTTTAGTAAGGATAGCCAAGACAGATTCACTCAGATTAAACCAATTGGCAAATAAAGGCTTTTCTTTCTTTTTTTACCCCCTAAACTAAGGACATTTCTTATGAGCAGCACAAACTAGCATGCAAATATGCTTCTGATTTTTCACTTTCATAATTTAAAGATAGCCAAACAGATTTTTGTAGGATTTATTTTTCGTCCTTAATTGCTCCAATATGGAAGATGCTCTGTTGGGAGATCAAAATGGCAGATGTCCTTTAATGCCCTGACATTTTCACTTGTGTAAATAATCATGTTTCTTTTCTGCCTAAAATTCATTGCTGCAGTTTGTCTCACACAGAACAGAGTTTGTCTGGGAACCCGCTCTCTCCCCAACCCAACAACAACAACAAAATAAATAGATCTTGGTAGATCAGACATCATTCTTTCAAGGTTGCATGTGGTCACTGACTTAACTTGTTAGCTTAAAGACCCTAAATGTCAATATCCTCCTGAATATCTTGGTAGTTTTCTTTGTCTTAAACTAAGAAATATGTGGGCAGTATGTTCTTTTCTCTCTATTTACCCTACCAACAAGGAGAAAATTATTATCAAACATAAGTGAAAGCAGAGTTGATTTTAAGAAATGTGATTAAATGTGACAATGAAAAGTCTCTTAATGCTAACAAACTGCATACTTCGATATCTCATACACACATGCTTGAATTTCACACGCACACAGGCAAGTGTTTCTATCTTGTTACTCTTTATTGTACTTCTTGTTTTGCAGATTTCTCAGTACAAAAGGCAATAATTGGAAGAACAGTGGTGTGTAGCTCCCTAATTCAGTTAGGAGACATTATAGACATCAGAGTCTTGGTCAATTATTTTCATTAGCATGTTAAGGCTCATCATTCATAGAATTTGCCTCATTGTAGTATATCCTTTATTCCAAAATATTGGGAAAGTAATAGGTTTCTTCTTGCCTTCTTCACATTGATTTGTTTGTGAAGGGTGTGTGTTTGTGTGTATATGTGTGTGTCTGGAAACGCTATGGGAACAGCTGTTGAATGAGCACTGCTGATTTTTTGTGAGTCTCTTTGCCACAAAATTCTTAGGTTTCCAAGAACTGTTCTTTTATCTAGAAACTGAGGTTCTTTTTTTTTTTTTCTTCTAACTATAAGCTATGATGGAATTCAACTAATTAACCAACCTATTGTGGATATTAAAAAAAAAAAATACTTGTTTAATTGGAATGCAATAATGTCAGTGTCCCAGGGTCAGTTATGCGCTTATAAAATTCAGTGAAACCTAGGGGACTTCAAATTCTAGTTCTGTTATTTTCCATGTCCTTATGAGAATTGCTTCCCTCTTAGTTTCTCAGTTTTGTTTCCTATAAGATATGGGTCATTATACTCTTCGCAGAGTTTGAAAAATTATTTGGGATAAGGTATGTAAAAGCAACAAACAACAGCATTTGCCCATATTAGCAGTTCAATCAATGTTGCTTAGTTAAATTTGCTTCAATTTAAATAATAGTAATAACAGAATAATAAGATAGCAAGATGAAGATATTTAGAAAAAGCAAAATCCACAATATAAATATAAGCAACATTAGAAGGAGTTGGAGAAGATGGAAACTAGAAGTGGACCATGAGATAATGAATCAGTAAAATCTGACTGTGTGGAAAAGTCAGACTGATAATGAGATGCATTGGAAAGAATAGCATTCAGCCATTTATTCTGTCAATACACACAACAGTACTAAATGCCTAAATGCTCAAAGATGAGTGAAAAACTATATAAGACAAGGCCCTCAAGGAGGTTACTGTCTGATGAAGAGGTCAGACATTCAATCATGATGGACTGTGATATGTGCAAACTATGCAGTGATGACAGGTAGGTAGAGAGCTCACAGGGTATTCAGAAAGGCAAGAAAATAGAGGTGTACACACAGACTAGTAAGTTCATCATTGATCAGTAATAACATCGGAAGTATATCGTCACAGACTTTTACAACATCCTATGAAATTTCCATTATTTCAGTCCCTTGCATTGAAGATGGTAAACACTGACTGACATCAAAACTTAAAATTAATTTTTCAAAATTCACAAATGTAAATGAGCGTAAAGAAATCGAAATAACTAAATACTCAAATGGTGCCTTTGTAATTGTATGTCATCTATACTTCTGAAATTATTGAAGCTTATAACTCTACTAAGACTTTTTAGTCACACACTATATATAAATTTTATGTATGTGCTTATATATTTATATATATAGATGTGCGTGTATGTGTGTGCACGGGCAAGTGTGGACACAGGAATATTTTTTCCATTATCTTGACAGAACTATTGCCACATTTCTAAGGAAAGTGGTGTAGGCCGGAGCAAAGTAATCAAATAATGATTATTCTGCTAGTGACTGAATACCTGTCTTCAAGTGTGTGGGAGCTTTTCATGTGGTAGATAGATCTACTTCCTCTCTGAGGTTTGGGCGGAAATGTAGAGTAGGCAGATTTGGGTCAGCAGTGAACAAAATACCTCCCTGGGAGCAAGTCTTGGCCTACATTCTCAGTTTTCCAACAGTCTGCAGAGAGGATCCCCAGACTGAAGTGCCCTGTGGCCTTTTTTAATAGGATAGAATGTCTCTGATCAGGTCAAGCTGTGAGGATTGTTTAGCTTCAGAGAAGAGATGGACAGAGGAAAAGGATTGGTAAGGAAGAACATCTGCAGAGCCTTCGGGAAGCTGCTGCATGACTGATGCCGTCTCCCTGGGATAAGCCTCTCTCGTGACACCATGGTGAGGGCAGTGGGTCCTGATCCTTTGCTCTGGTGCTTCCTGTTTTCAAGTTTTCAATATGCAAGAGCTGGTCCATATATTGCCCACTTTGATCTGCTTTTAATTTTTTCCTTTTTTTGCTAATGTAGGGTTGTCACCCAGTGCAGTCTATCTATCAAGGGCTTCTTTCTCTCTCCATTTTAATGTCCCCCTTGCTTGCCAGTCTTATTTATTTCTCCATTGGGCTACATCATCATCATAACCCCTATACTGGTATTCCCCCAACTGGTACTGTGGAGATCATCATTATCAGGAACTTTTATATTGTATTAGTGGAACGAAAAAGTGTACAAGTAAAAGCAGCATGCAATTAGGAGTTCAGGTTGGACTAAAACTTAGAAGCCTGAATTTGCTTTTACATTAATAGAAACACTACACTTTGTGCATGACATATTCTGATAATTAATGGCCCTATTTGCAAGTTTTGGCCTAAGTGGGGGAAAACATGCAACTGGTTACATATCTGTGGCCAGGGATGAAAACACCGGTGTCAAGATCAAAAACCAAGATGCTTGAAAAACATTTTCTTGTCATGGGAAATATATTGCCCAGGACTGAAGAATATGAAATATTTTCTTACCTTTGAATGAAGAGTCCTTCTGCATAGGCAATTACATTCAGAGCTACAATGACATTTCCAAGAATTCACTTTCCTCTCTTTGCCAATAAGTTTCCCTTCCTCATTAGTCTACTGCTCAAAGAGAAGAACTTCCAGAAAAGAATTAATATTTACTGAGCATCGCCAACAGGCTGGCAACTGTACTGAGTAACTTTGTGAATGGAATCAAATTTAATCTAAAATTATTAGTTTCATAGATGAGAATATGGAAAATCAAGACACCTAGATAATATGTTTAAAGTCAGGCAATTAATATGTACAAGATTCAAGATTCAAACCCAGGTCTGTTTGACCCCGAAGATTGAGTTTTTTGCTTCTTAGAATCTTTATATAAGAAAAAGATCTAAGAAATCTCTATGGAAATTTTAAAATTGATGGAATATTTGTCTTTTTCTGTTTCATCTTATTAACCTGGAGCCAATCTGACACTTTCCTGGAAATATGTCCTCACTGAATCTCTTTTTTTCTTGGATTATCCATAAACCTCGGTAACACATGTGTCCAATGCAAGAGGACCCACTCAGAGATGGATAGGGAGTTGAAAGCTAATATGTAGTCAAATACAGGGTGAAAACTTGGTTTCTAGCAAAGGGTTTTCTATAGTCCCATCTACTTAGGAGAGTGATGCCAGAGGATTGCTTGAGCCCAGGAGTTCAAGGTTACAGTGAGCTGTAATTGCACCACTGCACTGCACCATGGCTGACAAATAGAAATATAAACAACAAAAAATTGTAATACAGCAATGAAAAATAACACAAAATTTGAAACTACAGCATCATAACTATTTACATGGCTTTTACATGGTATTAGGTATTATAAGTAATCTAGAGATCATCTAACACATATAGGAGAATGTCTGTAGGTTATATGCAAATACTATGCCATTGTATATAAGGGATTTGAGCATCCCTGGATTTTGGTATTCAGGGGAGGGTCCTAGAACCAATCCCCTGCAAATACCAAGGGAAGATTATACATTTTCTTTAACCTAAAATATATTAAATAATTGTGAAAGTCTGAGATTTTTTTCCCTACTACAGGAGCTAATTCAAAATCCTGTCAACCTATTTAAAGCCTACCAGCTATTGGGCCATGATGCTAGTCATAACATTCATGTTGCTATAAACTCTGATTCTTAACCCACACAGAGGCAGGCCATACCAGAAGTTAATTGTGTGCGTGTGTATGTGTGTGTGTGCGTGTATGTGTAATTTGACGGAACATATTAAAATTTTCTACTGTTTTATAATACCAGTGCTTTCCCACTAGAAAATACAGCTTAGAAAAATAGTTGCAACTGGTAGAGAAAACACGATGGGGAAGTATTTTAGGGGCAAAGGCTATGAAAGATTGGGAAATACAGAAAAGCCAACATCTGGAATTTTGGTTAAATCCTTCCCAGAACACAGTTATGCCATTTGTTCAACAAATATTTATTGAATGTCTACTGTGTTTCTGGCCCTGCAGAGACTGAGATGAATCAGATAAAAATCCCCTATTCTCAAGAAGTTCGCAGTCTCACAGAGGTCAAAGTAGTTATGTCAACAAATCATGACAGAAGAGTAGGTTATGTATTTCTGTAAGAATATACAGTGTGGTGGGTCACACAAGAGATGATGGGAGAGGTCTTGGATACCCTCCCTGAAGAGATGACTTTTGAATTCTATTTTGAGGCCTGAGAAGTACAACTGTTATGATAAAAGGAACAGTTATTTTGGGCAAGAGAGCAGTGGATAAAAAGACCAGGCGCACAGAAGAGTGTAGCATTCTTGGGGGACAGAATTGAATTCTTGATGTCAGGCTCAACTGGTCCATGTGGAAAAACATAGGAGGTGAGCCTGGCAAGCAAGGTAAAGTCTAGGTTAGGGAAATAACATTTGACAGTCCATCATGCAGGCAGAGGTATGCTGTGTTATGTGAGCCACAAACTTCAAATCACTCTAAGCAGGAGGAGTCACATGTTTAATTGGGTGGTTGATGGTGTTGGGGTTTTAAAGAAACCATCAATCTCCTGCAAGGGTTAGAAAGTAGTTCCTCTCTTTAAAGCACGTATATTTTCATGACTAATGAGTGGATTCCTAGTTTGCATAAGGTTGAAGGTGGACTTGGAATTTCTTTTTAAAAAATATATGCAAACAAAAATTGGCTAAACGCTTGTCATAAAGTAGGAAGTTTGCACATGAGAAAAAAACATTTGTTTCCTCACACACACTTGAATAATTAATTATTAATATTTCCTGTGCTAACATAGAATAGATTGCTGAAGCTCATGCTTTCTTGTGGCATTTCAAGAAGGAACAATAACCCAACATAAAATAGTGAGGCAGGCTTGCCACCGAAGGAAGTTCCCTTCAAAGGCAAGCCTGCCACACCATTTTCTGTGGGAAAATGTAGGGTGTGAGCCTGGAAGGCAAAGTGAAGTCTAGGTTAGGGAAATAATATGTGATCATCCACCATGCAGGCAGGAGTGCGCTGAGTCATGTGAGCAACAAACTTCAAATCATTCTAAGCAGGAGGAATGACATGTTTAACAGGGTGGCTGAGGGTGTTGGGGGAAATCCCTTCACTGGCAAGTCTGCCACACCATTTCTGCTTGGCTCTTGCCCGTTCTTCAGTGGGAATTCCCTACCAAATCCAAAAGAGCCTGTTTCTGAAATTTATTCCAAAATGCAGATAGCTTGTTTCGTGATCGTATCATGCCAAATGGCGGTGGCTTCTGCAGATACTTAAATGAAAGAACAAGTAAGAACAATTCTGGTGGTTAACCTTTATGATAAGAGAGTGCCCTCAAATCTGCCGAGCAGAGAGCCACTGTGATTCCAATGGTCTTGACCGGGCGCACGTCCTGTCTCCCCTCTTTCTGCAGATAACACAGCAGGCGTGTATGCCCGGCGTGGAGGGTTCAGTCGGCAGAAGCAGGACTTGTACCTCCTGCCCATAGTGATCAGCGATGGCGGCATCCCGCCCATGAGTAGCACCAACACCCTCACCATCAAAGTCTGCGGGTGCGACGTGAATGGGGCACTGCTCTCCTGCAACGCGGAGGCCTACATTCTGAACGCCGGCCTGAGCACAGGCGCGCTGATCGCTATCCTCGCCTGCATCGTCATTCTCCTGGGTAAGGGCGCTTCCTGGTCCCCTGCAGGAAGGGCCAGGCAACCGGATGCCCCTCCTTGAAACACACACTTCTCAAATACAGGCTGGTAACCAGGACCCTGTTATGACTGTCGACACGGTTTAAGACAAGAAGTGGAGTAGTGGGGCGGAGTGGTGGTTGCCAGGACGAGATGGGGGTTGTCTGCCTCGTGCATTTGACGGAGTATTGGGGGGAGCAGACAATTGAGTTCCTGCGGAGAACAGGGAAGGTCAGGAGCATTTTGCCGGGCCATCACAGGGCTGTATAGCAGGAGCCACTAGGGGGTTTCAGGGACATCGAGAAGGTTTGGCATAAGAGGAATTTGGGCAGAAACCTGGTGTATTAGCAATGGTTTTGTCTCACAACATAAAGGAGAAGGCTTAGGGACATTAGGCGCATGAGGAGGAGCAAAAGACAGCAGAGGAAGGACTCGGGAACTGGAAGAAGGAAGAAGCAGGACTCTAACCCCTCCACTAATTATCATTTATAACATCTATTCTAACACCTCAGCTCATGGATACCCCTTGGAGGCTTTTCCTGCACCTGCCCCTGCCCCTGCGTAGGTGCCGCTCTTCTGCATTCTGTCTCATCTGTGGCTTATTCTGTAGAAAAGCCATGTGCTAGTCCTCATAACATTTACCATTTCTGGGCCTCAGGAAGATCATTTTGTCCCAAAGTCTCAGAACTAGTGACTGACCAAATCAGGATTCAAACCTATGCATGTCTGACACCAAACCTACACTTTTCCCATGGTGCTTGGTCCTACCTCGAATGAATTTATGGAACTTTACTCTATAGGGAAGAGCCAGTACATTCAGTTCAGCAAATAGTTACTGGGTATTATCTGGGCCACAGGCCCTATGTTAGGTCCTGAGAGATTAAAAGAAGGAGGCTGTGTGATCTCTGTCCTCAAAAGGTTCACAGTATGTCAAGGAAGGTATGCATGAAGAGATAAACTCTTTATTCCATAGGAAAGAGCCAGTGAGTTCAGTTCAGCAAATAGTTATTGGGTATTCTCTGGGCACCAGGCCCTATGTTAGGTCCTGAGGGATAAAGAGAAGAAGTCTATGAGATCTGTGTGCTCTACAGGTTCACAGAATATCAAGGAAAGTATGCATGAAGAGAAAAACTGAGGGACATGGTGGGTGCTATAATAGGGACATGAACACAAGATGGTTGGGGCACAGAGTAGAAAGCACCTGACATGGGCCGGGCTCAGTAGCTCATGCCTGTAATCCCAGCACTTTGGGAGGTGGAGGTGGGCCAATCACCTGAGGTCAGGAGTTCAAGACCAGCCTGACCAACATGGAGAAACCCCGTCTCTACTAAAAATACAAAATTATCTGGGTGTGTTGGTGCATGCCTGTAATCTCAGCTACTTGGGAGGCTGAGGCAGGAGAATCACTTGAACTCGGGAGGCGGAGGTTGCGGTGAGCCAAGATAGCACCATTGCACTCCAGCCTGGGCAACAAGAGCAAAACTCTGTCTCCAAAAAAAAAAAAAAAAAAAAAGGGGGCACCTAACATTGCCTGGGAAGGTCGAAGAAATCCTCCTGGAGGATGTGACATATAGGTTGGCTGCTGAGAGTTGTCCAGCTGGGGACAGAGGCTTGGATAGATGAATATTTCAAACAGAGGAAGTAAAATACAAAAGCCCTAAAAAGTTAACAGAAGTGGAGACAGATGTGTAAACCATGTGATAAATATTATAATGAGGGTAAGAATAGGGCCAGGCTGGTGCATGGGAAAGGTGCCACTAGTCCTGTCTAGTGTCAGGATGGGAGCCCAGGAAATGTATCCATGATGAAAGAAAAAAGAGTCCACCAAACAGAGAAAGTGAAAAGGAGTGGTCTGTGCTCGTGAAAGTGCCCACAAGAACAAGGCACAGAGCTTTGGGAGCCACATGAAGACCAGGGCAAATACAATCTCCCATCCCTGCTTCTCAGAGCAATGGTGGAGCCAGAGGGGTGCTCAGTTGGAGTGCCAGATTCAGCCACAAATATTTTCTTCAGCCTTGCTGAGTGTGTGGGAGAGCCTTCTAATGGAACACTGTAGAAGTCTCTTGGGGAACAGAGGGACTCAATGAAGAATTAAACTGTTCCTGAACTTTCCTTATAAATGACTCTGATCACCCTTCCTAGGTTGCCCAAGTTTAAAGGAACCTCCTCTCCCAGGGAAGACATGAGATTGCTTTATCTGGGTTCCAGCTGATGCTATTTTCCTATGTTAAAATAAACAGAAGATTTTGTCTTCTGGGGGTCTTTATAAACTTCCTTTCCTCTATGTGGTGGCTACAGAGAGTCCAGGCAGACTTATGATAAGATTTCCCATTAAGTTAGTATAGGACCAATGCTCTTTCTCAGACATTGGCAGGAGCTAGCCATCACCCCCTATAAGATGGTAGGCCCTGAGGGCTCTGCATGTCCTCATTTTTAAACCTTGGAAAAACAGCTACCTTCCTTTGCAAAGAGAAATTGGCATTAGCCACTTCTAAGAGACTACAGATGAGCATGTTTAGAATCGGCCTAGTTCTTAGGAAGATGACTTCTACATGGTATCTGGATTCATTTGTTAAAAGTTCAAAATTGTCCCAACCTTCCAAGTTGTTGGACGTAATGTTTTCACGGCAGCATCTGTAGAGGAAGAGCCAGGCGGGGGTCAATTTTACACATCCCTGGGAATTCCAGGCAAAGCTCTCATTTCCTATACCGTTTCCAGTTGTGAGCATTTGTACCTCATGGTTTATGGTAATCAGAGTTCCTCTGGTAGAAGAACCCAGGAATACTGAACTTAACGAATGCTTACTTTCTTTTTCTTTCCCTCCAGTCATTGTAGTACTGTTCGTGACCCTGAGAAGGCAAAAGAAAGAACCACTCATTGTCTTTGAGGAAGAAGATGTCCGTGAGAACATCATTACTTATGATGATGAAGGGGGTGGGGAAGAAGACACAGAAGCTTTTGATATTGCCACCCTCCAGAATCCCGATGGTATCAATGGATTTATCCCCCGCAAAGACATCAAACCTGAGTATCAGTACATGCCTAGACCTGGGCTCCGGCCAGCGCCCAACAGCGTGGATGTCGATGACTTCATCAACACAAGAATACAGGAGGCAGACAATGACCCCACAGCTCCTCCTTATGACTCCATTCAAATCTACGGTTATGAAGGCAGGGGCTCAGTGGCCGGGTCCCTGAGCTCCCTAGAGTCGGCCACCACAGATTCAGACTTGGACTATGATTATCTACAGAACTGGGGACCTCGTTTTAAGAAACTAGCAGACTTGTATGGTTCCAAAGACACTTTTGATGACGATTCTTAACAATAACGATACAAATTTGGCCTTAAGAACTGTGTCTGGCGTTCTCAAGAATCTAGAAGATGTGTAAACAGGTATTTTTTTAAATCAAGGAAAGGCTCATTTAAAACAGGCAAAGTTTTACAGAGAGGATACATTTAATAAAACTGCGAGAACATCAAAGTGGTAAATACTGTGAAATACCTTTTCTCACAAAAAGGCAAATATTGAAGTTGTTTATCAACTTCGCTAGAAAAAAAAAAAAACACTTGGCATACAAAATATTTAAGTGAAGGAGAAGTCTAACGCTGAACTGACAATGAAGGGAAATTGTTTATGTGTTATGAACATCCAA
Source organism: Macaca thibetana thibetana (assembly GCF_024542745.1). Lineage (NCBI taxonomy): Eukaryota > Metazoa > Chordata > Mammalia > Primates > Cercopithecidae > Macaca > Macaca thibetana. Next base: position 8,067,940 of record NC_065597.1, on the reverse strand, counting down.
GTCTTTCTTCTTTTTTAAGTTGTCAAAGAAGCTTCCACAAAATTAGAAAGGACAACAGTTCTGAGCTGTAATTTCGCCTTAAACTCTGGACACTCTATATGTAGTGCATTTTTAAACTTGAAATATATAATATTCAGCCAGCTTAAACCCATACAATGTATGTACAATACAATGTACAATTATGTCTCTTGAGCATCAATCTTGTTACTGCTGATTCTTGTAAATCTTTTTGCTTCTACTTTCATCTTAAACTAATACGTGCCAGATATAACTGTCTTGTTTCAGTGAGAGACGCCCTATTTCTATGTCATTTTTAATGTATCTATTTGTACAATTTTAAAGTTCTTATTTTAGTATACATACAAATATCAGTATTCTGACATGTAAGAAAATGTTACGGCATCACACTTATATTTTATGAACATTGTACTGTTGCTTTAATATGAGCTTCAATATAAGAAGCAACCTTTGAAATAAAAAAAAAAAGATTCTTTTTTAATTCTGGGTTTGATTCTTAACATTGAAAAAAACGTTAAGTATTTCTAATGATCCATTTATATTTCTAATTTAATTGTGATCTTTTAATAACCCTATTTATGATCTGTTGTAGTCTGTCTGATGCTTTTATTGTTTATTTAAAATCAAATATGTTTTACAAATGTTTTTTCAGACAAGATTCTGTAACATCATGTAAAGCTTTTTTGTACATTCTTGGTGTTAACCTCCCGGCTTCTCTTCACACACATCTTCTAAAAAAGAAGGATGTGGAAGAACTAGGTCAGTCTATGACTTTGCAATATGTGTTATATAATATGCATTTATCTTGTATATCAGTAATTTGATGGTTATGAGAGATGAATCCATGAGGGAATGGAGCTATCAGAACTCTAATGTTCCAGGTATACATTCTGTGCCCCGCACTGAGCTTTGGGGGACTGGGGGACTAGAGTCAAAAATACAAATTTGCCCCAGACTCTAATGTTATTCTATTTTTTCCTATGTTGAACTTACCAGGCTATTGTAAGACTCCGACAGTTGAAACTGCTTCTTTTTCCTCCTATAATTTTAACTAACTGTAAAATGATGTGGCATTTTACGTTTTAATGAGAAAGGGCGATTCATTTAAAAAACCTTTGTTTAGAATATGCTTGGGGCCGTAAGCTCAGAATGAGGGCAGGGACCATTTTGGATTCTGAGGGTCAATGCCATTTGGTCCGGGAGTGTGTCTACAGTCCCCTGCATCCCAGCTGGTTTACTGGGGATTGAAACTTATGTGAAGGGCATTTCACCTGTTCAGTTGGGCCAAAGGTCGAAACGTAGCAATACTTGGGGAAAGACCACACAAAGTCACACTGCAAGTGCTTTCCCTCTTTCCCCCTACACACAGGGCACGTGCTTTTTCTTGGATTGCAGACAATTTTTACAGTTTTTTTCTGACTTTATTGTGAAAGTTTGTTTCAAGCATTTCTTGATATCATGTTACATACTATTTTTTATGATTTAGTCAACATGCATACAAAGAAATGTTTTTTATGAAGTGCTCACTTCCATTTTACTTTGCATTGAAATCAAATTGGGCTGAACACTTCAATGGAATACATTCTTTGGACAATGTCACTTTAGAATCTTTCATCTCAGTGAAGAATTACGCATTCTCAATACTTCCATAATTGCAGGTTGTGTTCATTTTTTATATAGTTTTTGTAATCCAAAGAATATTTTGCTAGATTTGCACAGATCTCCAATTGAATTTGCAATGAAGAAGTAACTCAAAAGGAATATGAATAGCATTTAAATAAGTATACAGCTGTAAGTAACCCTGTCACCATGGATGATCCTTTTCTCTAGGAATGTATTTGGATTAGAGATGACAACTACATTTTCGCATTTTTACGTTGAAGTCTTTTTTAAAAAGGCTGTTTACTTTTCAGTAGTTAAGAATACTTGTTTTTCTTTTTTTTTCTTTTTATCTTTTATTTTTTCTTTAAGCCTCTATTGTTTGTAGAACACTCTTAGAAACTTGGAAATAAAATGTCTTTCCCAACTAGTGGAGTCCTTTTTCATTTGGAGCACATTGCCTTAAACGAAGTCTTAATTTAAATGATCCTTCCTTATTTCTAAAGTAATCATTGTTTTATACCATCTATGCAGCTAAAAGAAGGAACATGCTTCTGTTCTTTTCCTCAAATAATGGGTATTGTTTCTATTCATCATTCATTCACTGATTCATTCACTAATTCATCAAAATCTTATTTTATAAACCTTGCTCCAGTTACTTGAGGATTCAGAATGATTCTTACTACCTTTCCTGACATCTTTTGATAATTCAACGCTATACCAAAGTATCCACCTTGTTGTCTTATGGTCACCTATTTACCTATTTGCCCTCCTAGACAATACAAGAAGATATTTTATCTCCTTCCAAGTTGAAGGAAGAACATAAAAGGTATAACAGGAAGGAGATGGTGAGATGTAGAGTGTGAACGGAGATTAGGCCACCTGTGGCAATTCTGGACAGATCTTGGGTTTAGCTAAGTTATCTCTTTTAGGCCTGGGTTTCTGGGGGTGACAGGGAAGACAAAAGAGTAGTTTCTTTACACCTCTTGGAGAATTGGTTAAAAGTATAGAGATCATGGCTCTGTATGTCAGGCGGAACCGGGTCAGGAGTACTTGAAACTACTCCTGGGTCATTGTGACATATCCTTCACCTCTTTTTGAGAAGCTTTATAAGACAACAGAGGTGAATGCGGGTTGGGCCGTTGGAGTCTCTGAGCAGAAGAGGGGCAAAATTTATTTGACAGGCAGTGTGGAGAACATATTAGGAGCATGTAAACTCGGAGGTGTGCCCCAGGAGGGCTTTTGCAGAGGTCAAAATGAGGTAGAATAAGGGCCTGAAATAATCCAGTAATTTGGAGATGGAGAAGAGGAAAGACTTCTCTGCTCCTGTACTGCCATCAGCCTGGTCTGGGCCACAGTCATCTCTGACCCGGAAGACTGACACCACCTCTGGGCTGATCCTCTGCCTCCCAACCTCTTCTTCACAAAAAAAGCCAAAGGGATACTTTTAACACACAATCCAGATCACATGACTTTGTAACTTAAACCTCTTCACTGGCTTCCCAAAGACTTAAAATGAATTCTGATGCCTTTACTTTATTGCTTTACATGAATAGGGCCCTGTGAACCTCTCCAGTGTCATTCCACTCCATCCTCCTTTCAGTGCACGATGCTCTAGCCAGACTGGCCATCTTTCAGTTCCTCATACAAACAAAACACGTTTCCTTTTCCATGGAAAGCAGGTCACCTTTTTTTTTTTTTTTTTGTATTGATGACAACTCTTTAAACTTATTTTGCTTTTTGGCTTTATTGTATGTGTGTGTGTGGATGGGTCTGACTGCCCTACCAGAATGTAAGCTCCATGAGGGCAGGGAATCTCGCTTTCTTGTTTACCATTGTATATCCAGTTCTTTACACTGTGCCTGAAACATAACGGGTACACAATAAATATCTGTTGAATGAAAGCAAATACACTGATGAGGCAGATTTATCAGGATTTGATGACTGATTAGAGGTTACCAGTGTGATTTTAAGCATCCTTATCTGAAAAATTAAGTCAACTGTGATCTTAGTACCTAGAATTGGTAAATTGAAAAGAAACGGGTTTGGGGAAAATGAATTGAGCTTGGGTTGGGATTGTAAATGGGAGGTGTTTGTGTGACAACTGGATGGACTTTCAAGTAAGTCACCAGAAGTATAGATTTTCAGTTCACTCATTGCAGAAGTAGGGCCTGGGCATGGAGTGTAAGAGTCATCAAATGGGAGCTGAAGCCTCAGGAGTGACAGCATTTTTCTAATTGGGTTTTCACTGTTCTCGCTCAAATTTAAAAGGATATTTTAATGGTAAAATCCCTCTGGTGTGAAGAGTAAGGCTGAGTTTAGTTTTATTAATAAGGATAATTAGTAAGCATAAACCTTATCCTTGTATGTCAAATGCTTTGAAAAATAGGAAGGGAATATTAACTAGTTCAATCATTCTTCTCTTTAATTAGTGAGGCTTTCTTGAGCTCATACTGTATGGAAGTCATGTACTAAACATGTGTAACACATCCTGTTTCTATGAGAAGACAAAGTATATGCTACAATCCCTTCATTACACTGAAGAAAATTGTGGACCAGAGAGGTGAAGCATCTTTCCCAAGCTACACAGGAAATGATGTCAAAGCTAGATGGGAGAAAATCTCATTTCTCCCACTTTGGGTCAGGAGATGTATCCTTTAAACTTAAGATAAAGACGCCAACAGCAAGGACTTATCCCTCACAATCAATAACTTAGCTAAGCCATTGACAATGAGAACTTGGAAAGGGATGGAAGCTCCCCAGCCTCCATGTGATCAGGTTATTACTTTGAGCAACCATTCACCACATAGTCTGACAAGAGGATTTAATCATATCTCGGAATGCTTAGATCGTTCCAAGTCCAAAATGGCACAAGGATCAAAATTGTGAATTTTTCTGCTGGGATTTACATCCTTCTACACTATGAATTTTGGAAATCAAATATAAAAGAAACCAATTACGCATTTTTCAGCTATTTTTATTATGTTTCATAGAGAAGTTTGATATTTCGCCGTCTTCATGGGATTAAAAAGATGGGGCAGCAAGGAGGAGTCAATGTCTGGATCTGCAGCTTGGGTGTAAGAATTGAATTTTTATCTTGGAAATTTACTTAGCTAATCATTCTCCATGATGAGAGGCTACTATCCTCAAAGTACTTCCTTCATTCCTGATGACTTAAGTATGACTTTCTTGTTCTCTGCCACTTTAAGAAACTAATAGTGAGCACCTGGTCATCTTTCCCAGGTTCATAGAGACAATGCTGGCTTAACATTCAGCTTGCAGAGAGCTCAAATCTTCAGTTCCAAAGTAAAAACAACATACCTCCTATTGGGCATGACATTTAATATGCTTCTGTGTATAAAGGCTAGCTCTGAATCGTTTTAACTGTGTGACTTCAGATAGGTATCTTGACCTCACCGAACTTCATTTTCCACAAACGTACAATGGAAGCAATAATTCCTATGTTGCCGGCAGTGGTGAAGAATAGATGGGTGAATTCACATTTCTACAGCCACTAACCATTCCTAGAACAGGAAAAACACTAGAAGGTAGCAATTATATTGTTACTGTCTGTATTATTTTCCCAATTCCAGGCTTCAGAATAATGGAAGGGAAGAATTTACCAGTGCATGCTTTCTGTTTTATTTGATTTGTTTCTTCAGAAATCAATCCACTCTTTGATTTTCCTCTCTCCTGACCCAACAGTAGAACACAGATGTCTCCACACACTATAGTTTAGGCAGAGAACTGATTGACAATTTACCTACTCCAAATATTAAAAATAAAGACTAATTACCTGTCTAGTGAATTTACTTATATTTGACTAAAATGTGCAGCATAATATTGGCAAAGCAACAGTTAAAATAGCTTTCAATGTTTCTTTTTCAGAAGACAAGTTTACGTAATTATGAGTTATATATAATTAGATAGAAGATATTATGGAATAATATTTGAAATTGGGACGAGCGTGTCAAGACCTGCATAAACTTGTACTCTTCCAAGATAAGGAATTTCACATTTGATATGTTTTTGCTCATTTGTTCAAGCGATGGTGTTTCTTTTTATTCAGAGACATCTCTTCTCTGAAAATATTGACATTTGAAGACATATAATTTTATTAGAATATTCCTTTTTATATAACAATTAGAATGAGCTTACTTGAATCACTATTTTTAAATCAGTAAGAACTCAGGAACTTGGAAATTATTTTATGCTGTGGTAATTTTCTCCCTCCTTCCTCCTTTCTGCCAATATTAAGTGAGATGTTAAAGAAATAGTAGTGTTTAGAAATATAATTTTCAAATGACTTTCTCTTATGAATTAGTGAAGACGTTGTCCATTTGATATCGCCTACCTAAAAACTAGTCCAGGGCCTCTAGAATTACAAATGGGCTTTTCCCAAAGACACCAATCTCTTCCCTTTTTTAACTTTAGTTTCCCAGCCAAAAATAGGTGTTGAGTAAATGTTAGGGGCAAGACAACGGGGTTGGATGAGTAAAGGGAAATTCATGTCCTAGGCATTATTGCATTCTAAACTACTAGAAATGTATAAGTGAGAATTCACCTGGGCACCTTCCCTCCCTCCACCTCCCAATGTTTTGATAAGACCATGATAATGCATCAGATTTAGATTTCACATGATTAGATATCCTACCTTGGTAGTCACCCAGCACACCCTCCGATCAAATTGGGGCCCAATGCACTAAGCAAATCATAAAAGTGGCATCAGATAATTGGTATGACTAGCTAGCATTGGAAAGGTCATCTTTTTTTGTGTGTCTCATTTTCTTTATCCATATGGTGGACATATGTAATCTCCGATTGGAATGCTAGAAATTACTGATCTAGAATAGGAAAATAAAAGTAAATATATAACTAGCTGCACAAATGAATGAGTTTATTGTTGCTGTTTTTGCTGTTACTTATACCTTTCCTACTGTAAACGGGATCTGCAAATGACTCAGAAGACAGCCTCAGATCCAAAAGTGAAATTAAGGTACCTTTTGGCTTCTCCTCTGAAGACTTTTATCTAGTAGCCCCAGGGTAAGGTTAAACTACTTCTAAAGATAGATATTACATCGTTGTTGTGTAAGGACTGTGATCCCAGAGGTTCTCCCAGCCCAGTCTGGGGAATTTCACTGCATTGTCATCAGGAGCTTGGAAACAGTCATTCCTCAAAGTTCTAGCCTATGAGGAACCCTGATCCCCATAGTCTAGTGTTTTCCAAGTTTGAAATACAAATTTCTGCATCTCTGGTGGTTAGAAGACACAGTTTTAAGTGACGTTAAATAAGAATACATTTTAAAGGGAGAAAGGTATTCTCTTTGAAATTACTAAGAGTGTGATGTGCACAGTTTCCCTCTGTTTGAAATTCCTTCCCTCTTAGCTGGCTGTTTTTCTGACCATCCAATCTGAAGCAGCTCCCTAATCCCTGTCTGCCATATTGCTCTTCTACTATTATTTGCCAAGTACGTATCTTTTTGTGTGTGTGTGATTTCTTCTCTTTTCCATGTTTTGTTTATTTTCAATCTATTTTTCTCTTTAGAATGTAGGCCATTAGGAGCAAAGATTTATTTCCTTTTACAAAGTACCCCAGAGGCTAGTACAGAGCCTGTTATGTTGCAGATGCTCAGTAAATTATGGCTCCCAAGAGGTATTGGCAAAATTTTTATTATTCATGCTAATGAGATAAGACCCAGTTTGGGATTAACTGTCTAACCACTGTAAAATGTCCTTTTTCGAAACAGAAATAAGATCTGAAGCTTAAAGTCTTCAGCAGCAAATGTGTCTAGTAAGAATTTAATAAAGTTGTTTTCTTTCCATGTACTTATTTGTCCAGTTATCTTCCATGCCATGAGAAAGTTTGCATAACAATGATACAATGTTTCCTCTTAAATACATTTGTTTAGATAAAAATGAGTTATTTACAGATACACACATAAGAAATAAAAGTATGTCTGTTACTTGAATATATTGGTGTGGGAAAAAAGGGTGATGTTAAACTCAGAAGTGCCCTGAGAACTCAGCCAAAGCTGATGTTGTCTACCCAGCCAATTTATGAATGAGAGTACTGAAGTTCTAGAAGGTAAACTAACCTGCTTCCAGGGGCAGAGGACCAAGAAGAGAATCTGGAAAGAAAAGATGGATCTCCTGCTGGTGACCTGTCAGTTTCAAAGCCCGAACTGTAAAGAGAGTTACCAGCAATTGAGTCAGCTCGTCATTTTATTATATTTTTTTGAATTGAGAAATCATAATTGTACATGTTAGTGGGGTGTACATAGTGATATTTACATATATGTAATATATAGTGATCAGATCAGGGTAATTAGCATATTCCTCATATGAAACATTTTTCAATTCTTTGTGTTGGGAGTATTCAATATTCTCTCTCTAGCCACTGGAAACTATATAAAATATTATTGTTAACTATGGTCTCCGTACAGTGGTATAGAACATTCAAATTTTTAAAAATTTTTAAATTTTTTTTATTTTCTTATTTTTTAAGTTTTATTTTTTAAGTTCCGGGTCACATGTGCAGGTTTGTTATATAGGTAAACTTGTATCACGGGGATTTGTTGTACAGATTATTTTGTCACCCAGGTATTAAGCCTAGTCTCTACTAGCTATTTTTCCTGATCCTCTCCCTCCTCCCACCCGCCATGCTCTGATGCTCTGACAGGTTCCAGTGCCTGTTGTTCCTCTGTGGGTCCATGGAACGCTAGAACTATTTAACAGGTGCTTTATTCTGCCCAGATACAGGCATGCCTTTTCCCTCATATGTATCATTGCTCTAGTTAAATGTCACCTCCCCAGAAAGGCCTGTGTTGACCACCTTCAATAACACCCTTTCTTCCTGAGTTCCTTTCTAACCCCTTGTCTCATTTATTTTATTTCAATACAGTTGCCTCTACCTGATATTATTATTGAGATCTGCGTATTTGTTTATTGTATGCATGCCCTCGCACATATTATAACAAAACGTTCTCAAGGACAGTGGGGCTTTCCGTTGTTGACTTCTATACACCCAGAAACTAGAACAGTGCCTGCAGGATATTAGGGTCCACTAAAAAATTTTTGATCGAATGAGTGAATAGCAATGAGTGTTATCAACATCAGACTTTTAATTTATGGATTTAATTGAGTCAGAATTTTCATCTAGTTTTTTCTTTCCGTCCTATTCGTTAATAGGAATGATACTGTGAACCAAATGAAGATCACAATGGCTATAGTATTATTATATTCTCTCCCAGAACACAAACATTTCAGATTCAAATGTGTGGTTGATCAGCAGCTGCTAACCACGTAATAGAGTTTTCCCTCTTCCTTTTCCAGCCTGCAAACAGCTAGAGGACCATAAAATACAAGGTATCCTCCGTGCTCAAGGATAGGCTCTAGACTAATGGAATACAGACCTTAGGTGAGTTGCATCAAGAACTGTTCCAGACTTTATTTTTAGGGCTCAGATGTTTAAATGAAAGAAAGCTTCAAACTCCCACTCTAATAATCCACAAGGATGTGGAGAGCTTTGCGATGAGGTGAAGTTTTAGTTAATATATTTTTGTTTTCACTATAATGGAGTATTCAACCCATTGGTTGGTAGAAAGGGAACTGAAATAGTCCTAGTCATTCTGCTGCTCTTAAACACCTGCTCTTTTCTGTAATCCTTGTAACAGTCACATGATTCCCACCTGAAAAGATGAAGTGGACAACTTATTAATTTTCTACTCTATTCAAAAATTGGCTCTATTTATTATTAATTGTGATTTCCCTTTTAATTGTTTGCTATTATGGATAAACTTAAAGAATATATTCAACATGCAACTGACTATGGGGAAATTATTTCTTTTTTTTTCTGGCAAGATGACTGAAGTCCTGAGGAGCCAAATATCCCATAACCATGCCATATTTTTTTGTTTATTTATTTTTTAGAAATAAGTAGGTGCAGGGCACTTTTCATGGGTGTGGTCAATAACCTTGGTGACTGCATGTCCTAGCTTTCCCCAAGACAGCCCCAGTTTTTGTTTGTAGTTCTAGAGTAATTTTTAATAGTGCCCACTTTTTTATCCTCTAATTTGACTCATATGGATAAAAATGCATATGGTCATCCTACAAATGATTTTATCCCACACTGTATTAACAGTGTAATAGGTTTTCAATGGCCCATAGACTTTCCCCACAAGTGCAGAAAGGTGATTAACCTACTCTAGGAAGGAAGGAAAAGGGAAAGAAAAGGAAAATCTTAATTTTCATTATCCATCTCAATAATCTGAGATAAATATTCCACATATCAAACCTCTACCCTTTTTGAAGGTTTAAATTTTAAGATCAATTTTTTAAAATAACCTTAACCCTTTCCCCAAGATACATCAGTGTCAACAATTAAAAAATGCACACTAGATTCATATTGTTTGTACAATGTAATGTTCTATATGTTTCACTTAACACAGCAGCATGTTCAATATGAAAACAGATTTTTTAAACCTTACTTGAATTGTGATTCCATATGGTATATGGATGAATCACTACTTATTTGATCACTAAATTACCAAATATTAAAGAAATATCTTATTATAAGCTAGACACTCATCAGGGACCAAGGAAATCACCAGTAGCAAAATGGACTAAGTCCCTGTCTTCATATGAATTAAGTTCTAGTGTGGATGTTCAGGTGATAATTAAGTACTGACACAGGTATATAACTCAAACCTGTAATTACAAAGGACATAGAAGCAAGCAGTTATAATTATAATGGCAAATAGATTATTTCCTCATAAGGTTATAAATAATTTTAAAATTAACATACATACCTGTGCATAAAGCAATGTGTATAGCTCTGATTATTTCCTTTGGCTGGATTCCAAAAAGTGAGATTCTGAAAAGCAAAATTGAGAATCAAAGCATATAAATGCTAAATTTTTGATTTTGAATACGTACTTTCAATTTTTTCTGGAAAAATTGTTCCCATTTTTACTTTCACCAGCAATGCACAAGACTACATATGTCAAGGCACTATCATAGTTTTGGTACTCCAAAGTTTTAAAGTCATATTTCTTTCATTGATTAGATTTCTACCTTGTAATGTTCTTTATCCTTTTTTGAGGCATGTCATGTTTTTTTTTTTTTTTTTTTTTTTTTGCATTTACAAGAGTTCTCTTTTTGTTAAGATTCTGAACTATGATGTTTATTTGTTGAAAATTTTTTCCTGTTTGATATTTAATATGAAATTTATATGAGTTTAATAATACACACCAAAAAATTATGCCATTGAATCCTGTGTGATAGTTTTCTTTTTTGATTTTTTCCACTGGTTTTATGTAAAAAATTTCAAATTATTTCTGTAGGTAGTGTGAGATAAGGGTCAGAATATGTTCATACAGATGTTCAACTGTTACAGCTCTTTATTGAAAACACTATTCTTCGTATGTATCCTCATAAAAGTCATCCTTAATGAGGATTGCATTAAAAACAACATCCTTTTCTTAGTGAATTACCATGGTATCTTTGCTAAAACAACAACAACAACAACAATCAACCATGTAAGCATGAGTTCATTTGTTGATTTGCTTTTCTGTCTCCTTGATTTATATGCCTATCCTGACACCAATACAATGTTTCCTTAATTACTATAGCTTTATATAAAATTTTGAAGTCAGGTAGTACAAGTTTTAATTGCTTGATTTTCAAATTTCAACCAAATTTGCATTCTTGAGACAAACCTCATGTGGTCATAATATATATGTGTGTATATATATATATTTAGTCTTTTTAACAATGTGTTTCTGTACGTGATTAGCTAAAATTGCATTGAAGGTATTTACATTTATATTAATGAAGTGTATTGGACTGTCCTTTTCGTTTATTGTAAGGTCTTGTGTGATTCAGGGTGATTCTGTTTTTTTAAGATTACTTGAGAAGTGGCCCCTCCTCTTCTATTTTCTGGTAGAGCTCATGTAGAATTTGTATTCTTTCCACTTAAATTGTCTGTGAGTATTCACCAAGGAAGCCATCTGGTTCTGGAGTTTGCTTTGTGGGAAGGCTTTTTACTACAAATTCAATTTATTTACTAGATATGAAGCTATTCAGGTTACCTGTTTCTTCTTGAGTAAGTTTTGATACTGTGTGTCTTTCAAGGAATTTGTCTATGTTATCCACGTTATTGAATTAAAGGCATGAAGCTGTTCACAATATCCCCTTACTTTCCATTTAGTGTTTAGAGGACATCCAAAGGACTTGTGTCTTGTATTTTGCTAGTATTTTGTGCTTTTATCTGTTTTCTTTGTCCATTTGTCTAGAAATGTATCTTGTTTTATTATATTTTTGAAAGAGCAGCCCTTGATTTCATTGACTTTATTGCTTGTCCATTTCTTATCTTCTTGATTTCTCTTTTTATCTTTACAATTTCTTCCTTCCCACTTTGTCCTTAATTTGGTGTTTGTTGTCTAGTTTCTTAAAGCAGTAGCTTAGACTATTAATTTTAAACCTGTCTGTCTTACTAGTACAAACATTTGATGTTAAAAATTTCCTTCCAAGGTCTGTTTTACCTGCATCTACAACTTTGATATGCTGCTTTGTCATTTTCATTTAGTTCAAAATATTTTATAATTTCCCTTAGGATTTCTTCATTGACTCATGTCAAATATTTAAAGGTTTTCTATATGCCTTTGTGTTTTTTATTTTTAGTTTAATTCTATTGTGATGAGAGAAAATACTCTGTGTGATTTTGATGTTTGTGATTTTTTTGTGACTTGTATTACGGGACCAAAGTTTGGCCTATCTTGGTAAATATTCCATGAGTGCTTGGAAGTATGTTTATTGGATGGACTTTCTACAAATGTTAATTAGATAAAATTGGTAGATAATGTTCAAGTCTGCTATATTCTTATTAATTTTCTCTTTAATGATTTATGAATGACTGAGAGAGAACTGTTGAAATTTTTAACATTGTGGATTCCTCCATTTCTTCTTTCAATCCTATTTATCACTCTTTTACAAGGTGAATATACTTAGGGTATTCATAATATCTTATCTTTGGTAATATTCTTTGATCTGAAGTGTAATTTTTCTAATATTCATTTAGCCAATTTTTGCTTAGTATTTATATGAGATGCTATTTTGCATGATGTCCCATTCTTTAACTTTTAAATTACGTATATCTTTTTCTTGAAAACCAGTTATTTGTAGATAGCATGATTGCTGTGTTTTTAAAAAATTTGTTTGTTTGTTTGTTTTCTTTTCTTTTCTTTTTTTTTTTTTTTTTTTTGAGACAGGGTCTCACTTCATTGGCCAGGCTGGAGTGCTGTGGTACAATCGCGGTTCACCATAACCTTCACCTCCCAGGCCCAGGCCACCTCAGTCTCCTAAGTAGCTGGGAATATAGGTGTGCACCACCACACCCAGCTAATTTTTATATATTTTGTAGAGATGAGGTCTCATTATTTTGCCTAGGCTAGTCTAGTGCTCCCAGGCTCAAGTGATCTGCCCACCTTAGCCTCTCAAAGTGCTGGGATTACAGGCATGAGCCACCATGCCTGGCCAATTACTGTGTTTCTTACCAACCTAAACATTTCAAGCTTTGAATCAGAGCATGAAAAACAATGATTCTCATTTTTTTTGTCTTAGGATCCCTTTACATACTCTTAAAAATAATGAGAACCCCAATGAGATCTCGTATCTGTTTGTTATATCTATTTATTGGTATTTGCCTTTATCGTTTACTGTTGAAAAAATTAAATATGTACTTATTAATTCAGTTTAAAACAACAATAAGCCTATTACAGTTAACTGGTAAAACATTTTTTTTATTTGGAGATGATCAACAAGAGCCTTAGTTTATTATCCCATTCAAATATTTCCTTCATGTCCCCAGTCAAGCCTGACACACTTAGATGAAGTAGTTCCTCTCAGGGGTTGGCTGTCAGTGGTCAGAGTCCTGCCTCGGCTACACAGCACCTCATTCCATCTCTTCTGACAGACGCCTGATTCCTTGGGGTTCTGCCAATGAGCCAACAATGGACAACAGGTCGGCTCAGTCAGATGGACTTCACATCTCTTTGTCTCAGTTGAGAGAGGAGGTCGAGCATTAAACGTTTCCCCTCTCACTGCTATTATCTTCTCATTGGGTTTAATCTTTTATAAAAGGCGTTGAAAAGCTATTTGACTTTAGGCTATGTCTGCTTTCTGCAGGGCAAATATCCTTGAGGCAAGAAATACAAAACACTCTGGCATCCATTTTAAAATGGAAGAGAGTGGAACTGAAAATATAAAGAGAATCAGCTCCAATTAGTATTGAATGATAATATGCTGCTATAGCACTCTGGTGGGGGTGTCACAAAAAGGGGCAGAAAATTGGCCCCCTTTTACAACAAATCGGTTAAAAAAGTCTATCTACATACAAACACACACATATATAGTTACAGTTATAATTAAAGGTATATGTAGTTACATAGTGATGAATATTAAGGAGAGAAAAAGAGTGGAAAGAGATCGTTGGTTTGGGGAGAAGTTGCTTGTGTTTTGTACAGTCTGGCCAAGGGGGACCTCCGTGAGAAGGTGATATTTGAATAAGGTCCTGAAGAGGTTAAGCAGCTAATCACACAGACATCTGGTGCAAGAATATTTCAAGCAATGGGAATACCAAGAGCAAAGGAAACTGAACTGGAAAGGCAAAATAAAGAGAAGGGAAAATATTTGAGTGAAATATAGTGAGAACGGGGATGATATCTTTAACGTCCAGATGGCTCATATAAATCAATAAGGCACTAACAGACAAATGAGTAAATATTATGAACAAACTACAAAAGAGTAAGTGCAACAGACTAGCAACAACCCAGAAAAATTATGTCTCTACCAACATGAGTAATGAAATAAATGTATACTAGACTAAGGTAATGTTTCAACTGCTACATTTCAAAGAAACCAAGATAAAAACAAAACAGTTAAAATTATGATACCAGTACTGGCAAGAACTCAGAGAAACAAACGTTAATGTTTTGATGGCCGAAGTGTAAATTGGTATTCTTCTTTGGAAAATCAATTTGGCAATGTGAATCCTAAGCCCAGTGGCCTCAAGAGCAGTCATTCTACCTCTGAGAATTTATCTACCTATATTTGGACATAATTCAAATGTGGAAATATATCCAAATATTTGGATACAATCCTAATGTGGAAAAAGTACTTGCATATGTGTATTCACAAGAGTGGTCAGTGGTATCAGAAGCAAATTAAGTGTCCAGCAACATGATACGAGTTAAGTAAATGTGGCAAATTTTACTCATAAATTCTCGTAAATTAATATGTAGCTATTAAAAGTGATGATTCATTGGCAACAGCATAGATGGAACTGGAGGACATTATGTTAACTGAAACAAACCAGGCACAGAAAAACAAATATCGGCCAGGCACAGTGGCTCATGCCTGGAATCCAAGCACTTTGGGAGGCCGAGGTATGCAGATCACTTGAGGTAAGGAATTTGAGAACAGCCTGGCCAACATGTTGAAACCTCCATCTCTACTAAAAATACAAAAAATTAACTGGGCTTGGTGGTGGGTGTCTGTAATTCCAGCTACTGAGGAGGCTGAGGCAGGAGAATCACTTGAACCTGGGAGGTGGAAGTTGCAGTGAGCCAAGATCACGCCATTGCACTCCAGCCTGGGTGACAAGAGCGAAACTCCATCTCAAAGAAAAAACAAAAAACAAAAACAAGTATCACATGCTTGCACTTAAATGTGGGAGGTGAAAATTTTAAAAACTGATCACATGGAAATAGAGTAGGATAGTTACTAGAGTTTGGGAAAGAATAAAGTGAGGAGGGTCAATAGGTGCAGAAACAAAGTTAGGGTGAATAAGAACTGGAATTTGGTAGCACAGAAGGGTGACTATAGTTAACAATAATCTATGGCATATTTTATAATAATTAGTAGAGTGGAATTGGAATGTTCTTAAAATAAATAAACGATAAATGAAGTGATTGATACTCCATTTACCCTGATTTGATCATCACGCATTGTTTGCCTGCATCAAAACATCCCATGTACCCCCTAAATATATACCGGTCTTAGGTCCCCATCATAATTAAAAATAAAGCAATGATTTTTAAAAATAAAAAAAAGAAAAGAAAATGATGATTCAAAAATGATTACTAACACAATGACACAGAAAATGTGACGTGTTTAAATGGAAGTGGGTGAAATTCTAGAGCATTATGTATGTATCTTGATTACAATTTAAGTTTATAAACTGCTTTCACATGTATACATGTGCACATTCCCGTGTCTGTATGTGTGTTTATTCTTCCTCCCTGTGGAGGAAAAGTTGGCCTGCACTAGTCAGAACTCACCAGATTGCGGCAGCTGGAAGGGAAAAATGGCAGGGCCAGTTCAAAGGCAGTCTGCGGTAGGAATTCTCACTTCTACCAGCAAGCTTAGACATTTTCTATTAAAGACTTCGACTGATTGGACGAAGCCTACTTACAACATGGAGTAATCTGTTTTGCTCAAAGCCTACTAATTTAGATGTTTTTACTTGTTTTCAAATTTATGTTTATTAAACATATTTGCGGTTTACAGTATGAGATTTTGATATATACATATACACAGTGAAACGATTACTATAAATTCATCATCTTCCATAGTTACCGTGTGTGTGTGTATGTGGTAAGAGACCTCAAAGATATTCTTTCAGCAAAATTTCACTATACAATATAATATTATGAACTATAGTTCTCAGGCTCTACATTATATTGCTAAACTTACTCATCCTACCTTACTGCAAATGTGTATCGTTCAACCTACTTCTCCCTGTTTCTTCCCCTTTCCATGCATGATGATATGGTTTGGCTCTGTGTTCCCATCCAAAATCCCATCTTGAATTGTAGTCCCATAATTCCCACATGTCGTGGGAGGGACCCAGTGGCAGATAACTGAATCATAGGGGCAGTTTCCGTCATACTGTTCTCATGGTGGTGAGTAAGTCTCACAAGATCTGATGGTTTTATCAGAGGTTTCTGCTTTTGCGTCTTCCCCATTCTCTCTTTGCCTGCTGCCATCCACATAAGACAGGACTTGCTCCTTATTGCCTTCCATCATAATTGTGAGGCTTCCCCAGCCACGTGGAACTGTAAGTCCAATTAAACCTCTTTGTTTTGTAAATTGCCCAGTCTGGGGTACCTCTTTATCAGCAGCATGAAAACAGACTAATACACCTGGTAACCATCCTTCTACTCTCTGTTTTCATTTATTCTCCCTATTTTTTTTAATTCCACATATAAGTAAGATCATGCAGTATTTTTCTTTGTGTCTGGCTTATTTTGCTTCATATAATATCCTCCCGTTTCATTCATTTTTCCACAAATGGCAATATTTCCTTTAAGGCTGAATAAAATTTCTTTGTGTGTGTCTGTGTGTACACCACAATTTCTTTATAATTTCTTTATCCATTTGTCTGTGGACACTTCATTTGTTTCCGTACTTTGGCTATAGCAAATAACTGCAATGAAGATGGGGGTATGGCCACCTCTATGAGGTGCTGGTTTTAATTCCTTTAGGTACATACCTAACAGAGGGACCAATGGGTCATATCGTAGTTCTATCTTTAATTATTTGAAGGTCCTCCATAATATTTTTCATAATGCCTGTATCAATTTACATTCCCACCAACAGTGTATAAGAGCTTCCTTTTCTCCACACCCTTTCCTATTATCTTTTTTATAATAACCAATCTAAAAGGTATGTTGTGATTTCTCGTTCTGGTTTTAATTTGTATTTCCCTAATGATTTGTGATGCTTAAATTTTAAAAATATACTGTTTGCCCAAGGCCTTGGGAACCCACCCCTTACATCTGTGTGGCCTGGATGTGAGACATTGGAGTCAAATGAAATTATCTTAAGCTTAAGATTTAATGACTCCTCTGCCAGGCTTCAGACTTGCATGGGGCCTGTAGCCCTTTGTTTTGACCAATTTCTCCCTTTCAGAATGGGGGCATTTACCCAATGCCTGTATCCCCATTTGTAGCTTGGAAGTAACTAACTTATTTTTGATTTTACATGTGCATAGGTGAAAGAGACTTGCCTTTTCTCATATGAGACTTTGGGTTTGACTTTTGAGTTTTTTTGGTTTTCTTTTTTTGAGACAGAGTCTCGCTCTGTCGCCCAGGCTGGAGTGCAGTGGCGCCATCTTTGCTCACTGCAAGCTCCACCTCCCAGGTTTACGCCATTCTCCTGCCTCAGCCTCCCAAGTAGCTGGGACTACAGGCGCCCGCCACCTCGCCTGGCTAGTTTTTTGTATTTTTTAAGTAGAGACGGGGTTTCACCATGTTAGCCAGGATGGTCTCGATCTCCTGACCTCGTGATCCGCCCGTCTCGGCCTCCCAAAGTGCTGGGATTACAGGCTTGAGCCACCGCGCCCGGCCTGACTTTTGAGTTAATTCTGGAATGAGTAAATTCTTTGGGTGACTGTTGTGAAGGTATCATTGTGTTTTGAAATGTGAGAAGGACATGAGATTTGGGAGCCGCCAGGGGTGGAATAATGTAGTTTGGCTCTGTGTCCCCCCTCAAAGCTCACGTCAAATTCGAATCCTCAGTGTCAGAGGAAGGGCCTGACTATAGGTGACTGGATCATGGTGTGGACTTCCCCTTTGCTGTTCTTATGATAGTGAGTGAGTTTGAATGAGATCTGGTTGTTTAAAACTGTGTAGCACTTCTCCCTTTGCTCTGTGTCTCCTTCTCCATCATAGAAAGTTGTCTTCCGCTATGTCTTCCCCTTTGTCTTCCACTTTGATTGTAAGTTTCTAGAGGCCTCACCAGGGGCAGAAGCTTGTGCATCCCACAGAATTGTGAACCCATTAAACCTCTTTTCTTTATAAATTACCCAGAATCAAGTATTTCTTTATAGCAGTGTAACAATAAATTAACATACTATTCATATTTCCCTGATGGTTAGTGATACTAAGCAGAGAATTTTTTTAAATGTACCTGTTGGCCTTTCGTATGTCTTCTTTTGAGAAAATTCCGTTCGGGTCATGTGTTCATGTTTTAATTGGGTTATTTGTTTTCTTGCTGTGGAGTTGTCTGAGTTCTTTATGTATTTTGCATATTAACCTCCTAACAAATATAAGGTTTGCAAATATTTTCTCCCAATTCATAGGCTCCCTTTACATTTTGTTGATTGTTTCCTTTGTTGTGCAAAAGCTTTTAGGTTGATGTAGTCTCACTAGTTTATTTTTGCTTTTGTTGCCTGAACTGTTGGAATATTTTAAAAAATTATTGCCAAAGTCAATATCAAGGAGGTTTTCTCCTGTGTTTTCTTCTAAGAGTTTTGCATTCTCAGGTCATATATTTAGATCTTTTAGCCGTTTTGTGTTGACTTTTATGTGTGGTGTAAGGTAAGAGTTCCGTTTCATTTTTTGAGTGTAGATATTTAGTATGCTCCACATTATTTTATTCATTTCAAATTTTATTTTAGATACAGGGGTACATGTGCAGGTTTATTAAATGGGAATATTTTGTGATGCTGAGGTTTGGAGTACAGGTCCTGTCACCCAGGTAGTGAGCATAGTACCTAATATATAGTTTTTGAACCTACACCCCCATCCACTCTGTAGTAGTCCACATTGTCTACTCTTCCTATATTTATGTCCATCTGTGCTCAGTGTTTAGCTCCCACTTACAGTGAGAACATGTGATATTTGGTTTTCTGTGTCTGCATTCATTCACTTAGAATTATGGGTCCATCCATGTTATTAAAAAGGACATGATTTCATTCTCTTTTATGACTCCATAGTATTCCGTGGGGTATATGTACTATATTTTCTCTATTTATTCCACCACTGATGGGCACCTAGGCTGATTCCATGTCTTTGCTATTGTGAATAGTAATGTGATGAACATATGTGTGCATGTGTCTTCATGGTAGAATAACTTGTATTTTTTTTGGATGTATACCCATTAATGGAATTGCTAGGTCTAATGATAGTTCTAAGTTTTTTGAGAAATCTCCAGACTGCCTTCCACAGTGGCTAAACTAACTTATATTCCCACCAGCAGTGTATCAGCAATTCCCTTTTCTCCACATTCTCACCAGCCTTTGTTATTTTTTTTTTTTCTTTTCAACAATAGCCATTCTGATTGGTGTGAGATGGTATCTCGTTGTGGTTTTGATTAACATTTCTCTGAAGATTAGTTGATGTGCAGCATTTTAAAATATTTGTTGGCCACTTGTACATCTTTTCTTCAGAAGTATCTGTTCATGTCTTTTGCTCATTTTTAATGGAGTTATTTTTTTTCTGTTGATTTAAGTTTCTTAGAGTTTCTGAATATTAGAACTTTGTCAGATGCATAATTTACAGATATCTTCTTGTATTATGTAAGTTGTCTGTTTACTCTATTGATAGTTTCTTTTATTGTGCAGAACTTCTTTAGTTTAATTAGGCGCTACTTGTCTATTTTTGTTTTTCTTGCAGTTGTTGTGGGAAACTCAGCTGAAATTTCATTGCCTAGGCCAATGTCCAGAATGGTGTTTCATAGTTTGTCTTTCAGGATTTTTATAGTTTGAGGTATTACATTTAAAGCTTAAATTAATTTTGTGTTAACTTTTGTATATGGTGAAAAGTAGGAGACCAAATTCGATCTGCTTCAGATGGCCAGTCACTTATCTCAAAACCATTTATTGAATAGAGTCTTTCCCCATTGCTTGTTTTTATAGGCCTTATCAAAAATCAGATGACTCTAGGTATGCAACTTTCTTTCTGAGTTTTCTATTCTGTTCCATTGTGTCTGTTTTTTGTACCTGTACCATACTGTTTGGGTTACTGTGGCTTTATAGTGTAGTTTGTAGTTGGGTAATATGATGCTTCTGGCTTTGTTCTTTTTGCTCAGGATAACTATTCACACTGTTTTTTGGTTCCATATGAATTCTAGAACAGTTTTTATCTATTCTAAAATGACATTGATAGTTTGGTAAAAATAGCATTGAATCTATAAGTTGCTTTGGGCAGTATGACCATTTTAGCAATATTGATTTTTCCAATCGATGAGCATGGAATGTTTTTCCATTTATTTGTGTCATCTCATTTCTTTCAGCATTGTTTCATAGTTTGCTTTGCAGAGATCTTTCACCTCCTTGGTTAGCTGTGTTTCTCAGTATTTCATTTCTTGTGACTATTGAAGTAGGATTGTGTTATTGATTTTACTCTCACCCTGGACATTATTGGTGTATAAAAATGCTACTGATTTTGTGCACTGATTTTGTATCCTGAAACTTTACCATGTCTAGGAGACTTTTGACAGAATCTTTAGGATTTTCTAGGTCTAGAATCATATCATCAGTGAAGAGAAAGTATGACTTCTCATTTTCTTATTTGGATGCCTTTTATTTCTTTTTCTTGTCTGATTGCTCTGGCTAGGATTTTCAGTACTATGTTGAATAGGAGTGGTGAAAATGGGCATCCTTGTCTTGCTCCAGTTCTCAAGGCAAATGATTTGAGGTTTTGCCCATTCAGTGTGATGTTGGCTATGAGTTTGTCTCAGATGGCTCTTCTTATTTTGGCATACGTCCCTTCAAGGCCTAGCCTGTTGAGGGTTTTTGTTATGAAGAGATGTTGGAATTTATTGAAAGCATTTTCCACATCTATTGAGATGATCATGTGGTTTCTGTTTTTGATTCCATGTATGAGATGAATCACATTCATTATTTTGCCCATGCTGAAACCACCTTGCATTCCAGGAATAATGCCTAGTGGATTAGGAGTTGCTATTGTTACACCAGATAAAACAGACTTTATTCATTTATTTAATTTTTTTAGACAGGATCTTACTCTGCCACCCAGGCTTGAGTGCAGTATCATGTGGCACACACATGACTCATTGCAACTGGAACCTCCTGGGCTTAAGTGATTCTCCTGCTTCAGCCTCCTGTGTACTTGAGCACACAAGCACGTGCCACCATGCCTGGGTAATTCTTTCTTTGTTTTTGTTGTTTGTTTTTTGGTAGAGACAGGGTCTCACTTTGTTGCCCAACCTGGTTTCAAGCTCCTGGCCTCAAGCAATACTCCTATCTTGGCCTCCCAATGTACTTGGATTATAGGCACCACACCTGGCCAAAACAGATTTTAAACCAATAAAAATTAAGTAGAACAATGAAAGGCACTATATAATAATAAGGGGTACAATCCAACAAACAGCCTTAACTATCCTAAGTATATACACACCCCACATTCAAGCACCCAGATTCATAAAATAGCTCCTTCTTGGCCTACAGAAAGACTTAGACAAGCACACAATAGGGGAAGACAAACACTCCACTGACAGTTTTAGAAAAATTATACAGGCAAAAATCTAACAAAGAAACTCTGGACTTAAACTCAACACTTGACTAAGTGGACCTAATAGACATCTACAGAACACTCCACCCAACAACCACAAAATGCATATTATTCTCATCTGTGCATAGAATATATTCTAAGATCAACCATATGCTCAATCATAAAGCAAGACTCAATAAATTTTAAAAATAAGAAATTGCACCAAGTATACTCTCATACCACAGAACAATAAAAATAGAAATCGATCCCAAGAAAGCTCTCAAAACTACACAAATACAAGGAAATTAAACAACTTACTCCTGAATAACTCCTGGGTGTACACTGAAGTTAAAGCAGATATAAAGAGTTCTGTGAAATTAATGAAAATAGGGACACAACTTCCTAAAATCTCTGAGATTCAGCCAAAACAGTATTAAGAGCCAAGTTTCTAGCCTTAAACATTTTCATCGGGAAGTTAGAAGATCTCAAATTCACAATCTAACTCTGTACCTAAAGGAAATTGAAAAAAAGAACAGACTAACCCCAAAGTTAGCAGAAGGAAAGAAACAACTAAAATTAGAGAATAACATAATGAAATAGAGATGAAAAAATCCATACAAAAGGTAGATGAAACAAAAAGTTGTATTTTTGAAAAAATAAATTTAAGACTGATACAATCCTAGTTAAATTAATAAAGCAAAATAAAGAGAAGATCCAAATAAGCACACTCAGAAAAGACCAAGATAATATTATAACTGATTGCACAGAAATGCAAAAGATCCTTAGAGGCTACTATGAACAACTTTATGCACACAAATTAGAAAATCTAGAGGAAATGGATAAATTCCTGGAAGCTCATAATCTCCCGAGATTAAATCAGGAAGAGATCGAAACCCAGAATAGATGAATATCAACTTCTAAAATTGAATTAGCAATAAATAACCTAGCAACCATTGTGGAAGACAGTATGGTGATTCCTCAAGGATCTAGAATCAGAAATACCATCTGACCCAGCAATTCCATTACTGGGTATATACTCAAAGGAATATAAATTATTCCATTATAAAGATACATGAATATATATCTTTATTGCAGCACTATTCACAATAGCAAAGATATGTAACCAACCCAAATGCTCACCAATGATAGACTGGATAAAGAAAATGTGGTACATTTATACCATGGAATACTATGCAGTCACAAAAAGGAATGAGACTAGGTCCGTTGCAGGGACATGGATGAAACTGGCAGCCATCATCCTCAGCAAAGTAACACAGGAACAGAAAACCAAACACCGCATGTTTTCACTCATAAGTGGGAGTTGAACATTGAGAACACATGGACACAGGGAGGGGAACAACATGTACCAGTGCCTGTTGGGGCAGGGAGCAAGGGGATAGAGAGCATCAGGACAAAGAGCTAATGGATGTGGGACTTAAAACCTAGGTGACGGTAAGTGCTGTAAACCACCATGGCACATGTATATGTATGTAACAAAGCTGCGCGTTCTGCACATGTATCCCAGAACATAAAGTTAAAATAAATAAATAAATAAATAAATAAATAAATAAATAAATAAAATTTTAAAAAGAACCTTCCAACCAAAACAAAGCCCTGGATGAGAGGAATTCATAGCTGAATTCTACCTGACGTACAAAGAAAAACTGATACCAATCCTACTGAAAGTATTCCAGAAAATCAAGGAGGGGTTCCTCCCTCACTCATTCTATGAAGCCTACATTGCCTTGTTGCCAAAATCTGGCAGAGAGTCAACCAGAAAAGAAAACTTCAAACCAATATCCCCCTTGAATATAGAAGCAAAAACCCTCAACAAAATAACTAGCAAATCAAACCTAGCAGCACTTCACTACTTATTGAAGAGACTGTCTTTTCCTCATTGTGTCTTTTTGGTGCAGTTCTTGAAAATTAGTTCACCATATATGCATGAGTTTATTTCGGGTCTTTCTATTTTGTTCCATTGGTCTATGTGTCTATTTTTATGTCAGTACCATACTGGGTTTTTTAAAAGTTAATTCATGTCATTTTGACTTTTATCATTAAGATTTAATTTTGTCTATATTAGGTAAATACTATACATGATTCCAAAGTCAAATCTACCTAATAAGATTTTTGCTAAGGAGTCTAGCTTCCATCTTTTCTTTCACTCCATTTTCTCTTTCTCCCTGGAGATAACCATTCTTATTAGCAGTACTGTACTGTTTTGATTCCTACTATACTGTAGATGTATGATGTCTTTGTAATATAATTTGAAATCAGAAAGTGTGATGCCTCCAACTTTTCTTTTTCTCAAATTTTATGACTTTCAGGGTCTTCTATGGC
This sequence comes from Macaca thibetana thibetana, assembly GCF_024542745.1. NCBI lineage: Eukaryota > Metazoa > Chordata > Mammalia > Primates > Cercopithecidae > Macaca > Macaca thibetana. The sequence goes on along the minus strand of NC_065597.1, from coordinate 8,043,689 downwards.
TCTATACAATCTTAGAATTTTTCATGTTTTTTGAACAGTGCCATTTGAGTTTTGATAGGGATTGCATTAAGTTTGCATATCACTTTGGATAGTATGGACGTAATTCTTCCAATCCATGAAAATTGACTATTTTTCCATGTATTTGTGTCATCTTCAATTCCTTTGATTGATATTTTATGGTTTTCAATGTATATACCTTTCACCTCCTTAAATTTATTCCTAAGTATTTGATTCTTTTTGATGCTATTATAAATAGGATTGTCTATTGATTTATTTGTCAGAAAGATTGTTTCATGTGAAAAAATTAAATGTTAGCCTCATCTAAAAAATACCTTCCCAGAAATATTTAGAATAATCTTGATCAAATATCTGGATTTCATGGTTTAGCCCAATTGACACATAAAAGCAACTATCACAGCCTCCAGCAGCTTCAGGTTTCCATTATGCTTCAAGCTCATAATGCTATGAGACAAAAAGAGCACCCTTCCTTGATGGCTCTAGCAAAGTCCAGGAGAAGGTTGGGTTGCCTTGATGTACACAGCAATCTCTAATCCCAGTGAGCAGGGATTGGCATATTAGTGTTTGACATGCCTAAGTCACACAGAGTGAAGTAGAAGGGGCAGCCCCAATTCTACCAATAGAATGGGTTTCTTAAAGAAAAGGCATAGAGAAAAAGGAGGATAAAACAGGAATGTTGAGTAGATAGAAGTTCTGAGTATATGTTCCTGCAGACATTATCCTAGCCAACCTGCATAGCACTTTCCATATTGCACTAATATACTCTAATATCTTTTTTATTTTCCAAGTACAGTTCTTTATTTGTTCAAAAGGATAAAAGAGGAGATAATTTCTGTCTTTCCTGGTTGCACCATAACTTTAGAATTGTTTATATATATGAATACATCTGTTTTCCAACAGCACTGACAAATTCACATCTATCTTAGTCGTAAAGGGTTTTAAAACCATTTCTCAAGATTAAGAGTCAAACATCAGGGTCTTGTTAGACCAGAAAATAGACCTATGTGGATATATGTACTACTAACAACAATCCCAAAGACTTTCCTGTGGGATGGAGTTGGACTATATCCAAGGGGTCCCAGATGGCTAGCAGGTAGGAGTAATAATAACAAAAAAAAAATCAGTATAAAGAAAAATTATGGAATTTATGCCCGTGGAAGATAATAAGCTCCCTATAAATGGTGACATTTAGGGAGATGCCATAGTATTACTGATTAGGGAAACTGCTTATACATAACACAGGGAGTTAGACTACAATCTAAGGATTCATCATTTTTTTCTTTCAAGTCCTAAATATGCATAGCAAACCCAGGAGTGTTAGGGTTGAGTGGAATAGTGAAGGTGTACCTACTTTTATTTCTTAATGTAACAATAAATATGTCAATGAGGACCCATTTTAGGAAAATCCAGCTTATTCTCTCTGCTGAAATAAATGTTGGATTTTAATATCAAAATACTTAATACTTTGACTTTTTTGCTTCTCTTGCAGAACATGTTTGATTATTCAACCTTGCATTTTCAAGAGGTAGTGCTCATTTTTACAAATTGATAAAAAAGGAGGAAATTTGAAAGCTAATTTTAAATTGTTTTGCCATAGGCCTTGAACTATGCTCAATGTCTTCATCTTCTAACAATTTTTGGGCAGAAGAGACATAGTAATTTTATTGACCTAGATGATAGTTTCTCATGAATGTAATTCTCATATATTCATTCAAAAAGTATGCCTTCAAGTCTTCACATTTAAATGCTGAAATCCTATTTATATTTCATAATGGCAACTCAGAGGAAACAAGTAATTGAAGGAAAAATGAAACAAAAATTCAATTTACAGCATGCATGAAGAATGTTAAAAATCAATTTAACAAAAAGGGACCATCCAGCTTAAAAATTTCTCGTTGTATAGGTCAAAATAACCAAGAATTAGAAATTTCAACATAATAATGATAATAATCATAATAAACAAAAGAGAAAAATGAAGAAAATATTAGAAGAAAATTACAACAAAATAAAATGTTAAATATTAAAGTAATAATAAATATTTTTAAATAAGTAAAGCTGTGAACAAATTGAATCAAAACTAGATCAAAATAGCTATATGCAAAAAACACAATCCACACTTCATACCTTTTAAAAAATTTAACTCAAAACGTGTAATAAACATAAAGGTAAAACCTGAAACTACAAAATATGACAAAGAAACTACAGGAATTAATATTTGTCACCTTGGATTAAGCAGAGATTTTTTAAGCCAGATTTATAAAGGGAAAACCTTGATCAATTGTACTTCATCAAAATGAAGAACTTCTTCTAAAAAGAAAGTATGAAGAAAATACTGCACCCGTCAACCCCAGAATACACATTATTCTCATCTGTATACAGAACTTACTCCAAGATTGTCCACGTGCTCAGCCATAGAGCAAGTCTCAATAAATTCAAAAAAATCAAAGTCATACCAACCGTACTCTCAGACCACAATGGAATAAAAATAGAAATCAATACCAAAAAGATCTCTCAAAACCACACGATTACATGGAAATTAAACAACTTGCTCCTGAATGACTTTTGGTTAACAGTGAAATAAAGATAGAAATAAACATTTCTTCTAAATAAATAAAAACCGATTCACAAAATGCCCAAATCTCTAGAAAAGTAAAAACAGTGCTAAAAGTTTATAGCACTAAATGCCTACCTCGAAATGTTAGAAAGAACTCTAATTATGTAATATCACAAATATATGAAATAGAGAAACAAGAACAAACTAACACCAAAGCTATCAGAAAAAAATAAATAACTAAAATCACCATGGAAGTAAGTGAAATTAAGACCCAAAAATCCATACAAAGAATGTTTATTATTTGAAAGAATAAACAAGATTGATAAACTCCTAGAGGCTAGGTGCAGTTTCTTCATGCCTGTAATTCTAGCACTTGAAAAGGCTGTGGTGGGAGGATGACTTGACCCCAGAAGTTTGAGATCAGCTTGGGCAACATAGTGAGATCCCATTTCTATAAAAAACATAAAAATTAGCCAGGCATGGTGGCACACAGCTATCATCCCAGCTACTGTGCATGCTGAGATGAGAGTATTTTGTATGCCTGGGAATTTGAGGCTGCAGTAAACTATGATCACACTACTGCAGTCAGTCTGGGCAACAGAGTGTGACCCTGTCTCTAAGAAAAAAAAGAGGAAGAAGAGAAAAAAGAAGAAGAAGAGGAGGAGGAAGAAGAAGAAGAAAAAGAAGAAGGAGGAGGAGGAGGAGGAAGAAGGAGGAGGAGGATGAGGAGGAGGAGGAGGAGAAGAAGAAGAAAAGTATGAAAGAAAGAAGAAAGAAGAAAAAAGGAACCAGGAAGGAGGAGAAGGTGGAGGAGGAGAAGGAGAGGAAAGAAGAAGAAGAAGAAGAAGAAGAAGAGGAAGAAGAAGAAGAAGAAGGAGGAGGAGGAGGAGAAGAAGGAGAAGACGAAGAAACCACTAGCTAGATTAACAAAGAAAAAATTGAGAGAAGATTCAAATAAGCACAATTAGAAACAATAAAGGTACCAACATCACAACTGAGCCCACAAAACATGTGAAAGAGATTTTATGAAGTCTTCTATGCACACAACTAGAAAGTATAAAAGAAATGGATAAATTTCTGGAAACATACAATCTCCCAAGATTGAATCAGGAAGAAATTCAAGCATTGAATAGACCAATATCTGGCTCTGAAATTGAATCAGTAATAAGAAACCTACCAACCAAAAAAAAGCCTGGATCAGACGGATTTACAACCAAATTCCCAGAGAAGAGCTGGTACCAATTCTACTGAAAGTATTCAAATAGTTGAGGAGTAAGAACTCCTCCCTAACTCATTCTACAAAGTCAGCATCACCCTGATACTACAACTTGGCAAAGACACTCTGAAAAAAGAAAACTACAGGTCAGTATCTCTGAAGAAGATAGTTGCAAAAATCGTCAACAAAATTCTAGCAAACTGGATTCAACAGCACATGAAGGAGTTAATTCATCATGACCAAGTAGGCTTCATTCCTGAGATGCAAGTTTGTTTCAACATAAGCAAGGCAAAAATTGTGATTTACTATACAAACAAAATTAAAAACAAAGACCATATGATCATCTCAATAAATGCAGAAAAAGCTTTCAATACATTCCAACATTCCTTTATGACAAAATCCTCCAAGAAACTAGGCAATGAAAAAACATACCTACAATAATAAGGGCCATCTATGACAAACCCATAGTCGATCTCATTTACTTTTATCATTCCTATTCAACATAATACTGGAAGTGCTAGTCAGATCAATCAGGCAAGAGAAATAAATGAAAGGCATCCAAATAGGAAAATAAGAAGTAAAGCTATATGTTTTTGCAAGTGATACGGTTTTATACTTAGAAAACACTGAAAACTCCACCAAAACGCTGCTGGAACTAAGAAACTTCAGTGAAGTTTCAGGATAGAAAAACAATGTATGAAGGTAAGTAAGATTTCTATACACCAATCACATTCCAGCTGAGGGACAAATAGAGAATGCAATCCCATTTTATAATAGCCACATGAAAAAAAACTTAGGAATATATCTAACTAAGGAGGTGAGAGATCTCTATGGGAAGAACCTACAAAATACTACTAAAAGAAATCAGAGATAACAAAAATAAATGGGAAAAAATTTTATGCTCATGGATTAAAAGAATCAATAACACTAAAATGACCATACTATCCAAAGCAATTTACAGATTCAATGTTATTTCTATCAAATTATCAATGTCATTTTTCACAGAATTGGAAAAAATTATTCTGAAATTCATAGGAAATGTAAAAGGAATCTGAATAGCCAAAGTAATCCTCAAGAAAAGGGACAAAGTTGGAGGCATCACATTACTCAACTTCAAACTATACTACTAGGCTATAGTAAACAAAACAGCATGGTTCTGGTACAAAAAGAGACATATGGACCAATGGAACAAAATAGAACAAAATAGAGAACCTAGAAATAAACCTGCACACCTAATAGACATCTGATGTTTGGGAAACTCAACAAACATAAATCATGGGGAAAGGAATACCTATTCAATAAATGGTGCTGCGATAGCTGGCTAGCCATTTGCAGAAGAATGAAACTGCACCCTTACCTTCCACCATACAAAAATTAACTCAAGAAGAATCAAAGATAAGACCTCAAATTGTAAGAATCATAGAAGAAAACCTAGGAAATACCATTCTGGACATCAGCCTTGAAAAATAATGTATGACTAAGTTCTCAAAAGCAATTGCAACACAGACAAAAATAGACAAGTGGGACCTAACTTAACTAAAGAGCTTCTGCACAACAAAAGAAACTATCAACAGAATAAACAGGCAGCCTACCGAATGGGAGTGAATGTGTGCCAACTATGCATCCAACAAAGATCTAATTTCCAGAATCAATAAGGAATTAAACAACTGAACAAGCAAAAAACAACCCCATTAGAAATGAGCAAACACATGAACATATACTTCTAAAAAGAAGACAAGAGCCAAAAAGACATATGAAAAAATGCTCATTATCTCTAATCGTCAGAGAAATGCAAATCAAAACCACAATGACACCATCTCACACTAGTCAGAATAGCTAGTGTCAGAAGGCAAAAAACAACAGATGTTGGCGAGGTTGCAGAGAAAAGAGAATGCTGTGTACTGTTCATGGGAATGTAAATTAGTTCAGCCACTGTTGAAAGCAATGTAGAGATTTCTCAAAGAACTTAAAACAGAACCATCATTTTAGCCAGCAATCCCATTCCTGAGTAAATACTCAAAAGAAAAGATACGATTCTACCAAAAAGACACATGCACTTGCATGTCCATTGCAACACTATTCACAATAGCAAAGACACAGAATCAACCTAGATGCCCATCAATGTTGGACTGAATATAGAATATTTAGTATATATATACCATGGATTACTACACAACCATAAAAAAGAATCATACCCTTTGCAGCAACATGGATGCAGCTGGAAGCCATTATCCTAATTGAATTAACACAGGAACAACAAGAACAAAGGCAAATACCACATGTTCTCACTTGTAAGTGGTAATTAAACACTGAATACTCATGGACATAAAGATGGCAACAATAGACACTTGGGAATACTAGAGTTGGGAATAAGGGGATCAGGAGTTGAAAAATTAACTGCTGGGTACTGTGCTCAGTACCTGGGTGACAGCATCATTCATACCACAAACTTCAGCATCACACCATATACCCAGGTAACAAACCTGCGCACATAACCCCTGCATTTAAAATAAAAGTTGGAAAAAAGATAAAATAAAGGCTTGTAATGGGGTCAGGGGGAAAGAAAGAACAAGCCATGCACTGAAATAAAATATCCTCAGTCACCTATTTGAGAAAGGACTTGTGGCCAGAAAACCTAAAGAACTCTTAAAATTTAGTAATTTTAAGAAACAAACTACTCTATTAAAAATGAAGAAAATATCTGAACAGATATAGCACTAAAGAAAATATATGGATGTCAAATAAACACATGAAGAGATACTTAACACTATTAGTTGTTAGGAAAATGGAAATTAAAGCCACATTGGAAATCGCTACACACTTGTTGGAATAGGTAACAAAATAATAAAGACAATGACAAAAATATTAAGTGTTGATAAGAACATAGAACAACTGAAATTCTCATACATTCCTGACTGTGTGCAAAGCATTACAACTGATTTGTGAAAATTTTGGCAGTGTCTCATACAGTTTGACATACTCACTCTAAGCTGTTTAACCAAGTGAAATGAAATTTTATGTTCACACAAACCTCTGTATGCATATCATTATGGTGGCTTTATTCATAATCACCAAAAACTAGAAACAACCTAAAATGTTCATCAACTAGGGAATGGGTAAGCAAACTGGTTCATCCAATCAAAGAGAGTCAAGTCATGAAACACTAAACAACATGGATGAGTTTCAAATGTATTTGAAACTCAATGAAAAAGTCAGGTTTAAAAGACTGCATACTTGTGCTTCCATCTATATGACCTTCTTGCAAAGACAAAACTGTTAACATAAGGACAGTAAACAGACCAGTGTTTGCCATGGGTTAATGGTGGGATGAAAAAGGATGTGAGGGAATTTTCTTCTATATCTTGACTATGGTAGTAGTCCTTTGACTATATTTGCCAAGACTAGTAGAACTGTGCACTAAAAATATGTGAACTTTACTGTGTATAACTTACACTTAATAAAATAAATGGAAAAATAGTATTAAGTCACACAAGTTTTGGCTTTAGTAAACAAGCACATTGCTGACCTGCGGCATCCTCTCAATAGCCTTCTTGGTCTAGATCCGAAATCCCAGAAGGTGAGACTTAGCAACTTGGCATACCTATGTGTACTTAACATAGGATGGGCCTCCTGCCAAAGACAGGCAGCTTCTCAAGCTGCCAGGATGTACTCCTCAACTCCCATTAATCCCATTAAGAACAAGCCAATGACTTTAATTTGGATTCCTGATTGAACTATAAATTGCATTCCATCTGCTTTGTAGTCTAAGCAACAGATAGGCCAACACTTCCTGGAGAGGAATTTGCTTAAATGCTCAAATTGGGGAAATGGGCAGCTGAAGATATAGGTGCCAAAGCTCTGGTCATTAGAGAAATCTCCTTCAACCCGAGTGTGAGAGGAAACATTTTCTTGATGTCTCCGTTTGTCACTCGTAGGCCCATCTGGCATTTGTGGTGATACAGAAAAGTGTGCTAGATAAAAGTATAAAATACTCCCATTTTTTCCTTGGGGAAAATGTTCCAAGACCCCCAGTATATACCTGAAACTGCAGATAGTACCAAATCCTATAGATACTGTATTTTTCTCTACCCAGACATACCAATGATAAAGTTTATTTTCTAAATTAGGCATAGTAAGAGATTAACAATAATAACTAACAATAAAGTAGAGAAATCAGAGATAATAAAAATAAATGGGAAAAATAATAAATAATAAAAAGTCATAATAAAAAATAATAAAAAGTTATGTGAATATGGTCTCTCTGAAAATATCTTATTGTACTTTTGTCACCGATGTTTGAATCTCAATTAATTTTGTGTAACTGAAACCATGGAAAGCCAAACCTCAGGTAGGGGGAGACTGCTGTATTTTTATCATCTATTTGTGCACTTCTACTCCAGGCTGGCTGACTTGCCCCAAGCTGTCCTTGCTCAAGGAGAGTTTCTGATATGGGTTTCTAAGGTGTTTTCAAATTGTTGCCCTACTCTCACATCGTAGTCGGTACTTTTCTTTAAGAAAACACATTATTCCAGTAGGACTGGAGGTGTTGTTTTGCCATCAGAGTGGGGGAATTTTAGAGCTTTAATAGTACTGAATATTTCCAAGTCAGAGGAGATAGCTGAAGTCTATAGTCTAGAATCCTGTGTGGTGAAACAAGTTATTGAAGTGACTGTTCCTGACTAAATAGGCTCTGTGTTTGCCTACTCAGTTTCTTAGCCTCTTCTATCCTTCAAAGAAGAACCTGCATAGCCAACCTGGTTCTTTGGAATTCCTGGGGTGCAAAATAGAGAGAAGAGTTGAAGGCTAGAAAGAAATGAGCCTCTTGGGATGAGACAAGAGAAAATTTTCAAAGAGTTTTGAGGGAGGTGATGGAGTAGTTATACTGTGCAAAGAAAATGAATGGAAGAGAACATAATATTTTAGGCTGAATTGCTATCATCTACATTCAAGATATGCCCCCAAACCTATGGAAATAAAAATTTAAAAAATAAAAATCATAATAGAAAGATAAAAAATAAAAAAAGACTTGCCAAAAAGAACCTGACTTAGTTTATATTTAATTCGGATTAGTCACCTTTTGTGATGTTTAGTTACTTTTCTTGTTCTGCTCTGGATTTGATCAGATGGCTGAGCCTGGACCATGACTATGGTAAATTTTTGCTTTAGACCTGGGTGTTACCTTGTCTTTCCCCTATTACTCACTCCTGTATATGATTCCTCATCAAAAATATTGGTTTTACCTTAGAATTCTGCCTTGATTCTTCATGACAACCACAAATCATTTTCTTATGTGAAGAGAGTTTTAAGACACCCTCTTCAACTCTCTATCTACATCTAGTCTACCTTCATTAATTATTTTTCTATAATACCACAAGAAAAATCTTTCTAAAATGGAAATGTGACTCTGGTTGCCTCTTGCTTAATACTCTCAATAATTGTTCACTGCTCATGAGATAAGATCCAAACCCTTATCAGGGTATTGGAGATCATCCATGGTTTCAATCCAACCTCTTTCAACCTCATTTCCAACCAGATTCCAAGAAACACATATCTACTAGAAGTACTCAGACCAGGCTTGACTCCATTTACTGCATTTCATGCCTTTGTTTGGAATGTTCTTCCTAAGTGTCTACCTTCTTCTCAAATTTCTGTTCCTCCTTAAGTGCTCACCTTGAGGAATATTCTCTTTTCTGGAATCTTCTCCTCTGTACTTTCTCAGCATCCTGTATTTCTGACCATTTTGTCTCCCACCACATATATATGGGAGAACCATGAGATAAATTAATATTAGAAAAAGGCCAGGTGCAGTGACTCACACCTGTAATCCCAGCACTTTGAGAGGCCAAGGTGGGCTGAGAAAACTGCTTAAGCCCAGCCTGTGTAACATGGCAAAACCCTGTCTCTAGTCTCTACCAAAAAAAAAAAAAAAAAAAAGTAGCTGGACGTGACACATGCCTGTGTTTCAGCTACTCGGGAGTTGGGAAGATCACCTGAGTCCCAGAGGTTGAGGCTACAGTGAGCTAAAAAAAAAAAAAAAAAAAGAAAAAGAAAGAAAAAAATTACCCTAAGATGAATGTATTTATTACGTAGAGTACATTAGCTTTTCTTTGCTTCAATTCCCTGATTCCAGAATAAGATCTTAGCCCTAGTGAAAGGTCATCAAATGGTTGTACTTGATTTTATTTTTACTTATTTCTGTATAAAAACAATATCTTCCTTCCTACCCCAGCGAATTATGTGGCAACCTTATAATGTAGCCAACACAAGTTGTAGGCAGCTTTTTGAAAAAAAAAACTTTATAAATACAAAATTCACATATCATGTAATGTATCCGTCTAAAGTGTACAATTCAATATTTTAAAAATATATTAACAGGGTTGTGTGAGCATCAGAACCATCTAATTCTAGAATATTTTTGTCTCTCTTAAGAAGTACTATACTGCCAGCAGTCATGGCCCATTGTCCCTGACCCTACCCCTGCACCTGGCAGCTAATAATCTACTTTCTGTCTCTATAAATTTTGCCAATCTGAACATTTCATATAAATAGACTCATACAAAATGTGGTTTTCCATCACTATTTCTTACTGTTTTTTGTTAAAAACAATACATTTTAGAGAACGTATTCTAATATATTGTTACTTGCATGTCTTTTAATTTTTTGTTAAAAACTGGACATTTTAGTTTATATAGTGGAGCAACTTTGGATATTGACCTCCCCAGAGGGTTATTGTTACTGGTTATTTGCTTGGTCATTCATTTGCTTCATGGCTTGGCTGAATTAGTTCTAGGAAATCTATTTCCCTGATAATTTGTGGTCTCTGGTATCCTTAGGTTGTTTTTTACCCAGGTGTTTACCTTTAGGCTGGCTGCTCAGGCTCACCCCTGGGTCATCAGAAGCCACTTATTTGTCAAAAGTTGTGCTTAACACCCCTGGGACAGTTTTATTTTAACCCGTTACCATTGGGTGTGCATATGGCTCAGAGGCAGCTATCACAGGTTAAAGAGTTTACAGCATTTTGCGCATATTCAGTCAGGACCTAGCAGATGGGAGATTTCCTTTCTGGTTTCTCCTGGAAGGGTGCAGCCTTGGGCACACACAGTCTTCCAGACTGACAGGGGCCAGTATGACTTTATGTGCAAGCCTGACATCCTAGGAGTTGCCTCTGCATCCGAATAGTCAGTGTTAGGTCAGCAATTGCATTTAAGCCTCCTGGCAATGAGGCTTCTGCCCTGTGTTGTGACTTGGAGAATGCCTGGCACCCCATTGTCTCTGCTGCTCCTGAGTGGATTTAGCCTAGCACATGAGCACAGCCTTCTTGACCTCTAGAACCAACCATGGTCCCAGGAGAGCTCTTTCAAGTTGGCTGCTTCCTTGGTTCTCTCTATTGAACTATTGTAGGCTTTGTTATTTTGCTTGTGTCAGGGAGCTACAGCTTCCTCTCCAGATCTTTCTTGTCTCCCACGACACTCACAGGCATGGAGTTCTCCATGCTTTTTGCAAATAAAATCAGTTTCTTGAGGGAGGGATGCAGGCGCTGTTGTCCAAAAGCCCTGCCTTGCCCAGTGGAGAGCAGCCCTTCACCACTGAGATGGAACTGGGCATGGGACTCACTTTTTTTGAGTAAGACATGGTGGTGGATCCTTCATAAATGGCTTGGTGCCCTCCCATAGTAATGGATGAGTTCTTGCTCTATCGATTCACAAGAGAACCGGTTGTTTAAAGGGCTGGCACTCTTCCCCTCTTACTTCTTCCCTTGCCACGTGACATGCTGGCTCCCCTTCTTCCCCTTCCTCCCCTTCCGCCATGATTTAAAGCTTCTTGAAGTTCTCACAAGAAGCAGAGGATGGAGCCATGCTTCTTGTACAGCCTACAGATCCCTGTGCCAAATAAACCTCTTTTCTTTCTTTATAAAGTACCCAGTCTCAGGTATTCCTTGACAGCAATGCAAAACAGACTAATATAGGTCCAGAACTCCCGGCCTGTCCTACCTGAAATAAAGCTTCCCCTCTAGGAGTGAGGGCTGGGTGGGTAAGGAGAACTACACACGCTTCTCAGCTGTTGACTGGAACAAAGGCTTCGTGGCACAGGCCTTGGGGAGGTAGGGTATGAAAAAGGCAGGCAGCCTGCTCCTCCAAGTAAAGCCAAAACCCCAGACTGTGAGCTGGGGAATTTGAATCCTCAATTTTCTTGGTTTCCTCTGCCCAGAGCTGGTAGTGGTTTACATGCCATGGACTCTCATTTTTCTTACTAAAATTTTGTAAATTTTCTTGAATAATATTTTATTTTAATATGTCCTTGGGATACTTTCCAGACACTTTAAATAATTGGTTTGTTTTGTTGTGCTTTATTATTTTCACCAGTTAAATTGTTATTTTGCTGGGAAAAGGATCCATTGAGCTTCTTACTCTGTCATTTCTGAAGTCCTGATATTATTTTCTTCCCACAACAAGTACATAGTATTCTGAATCAAAGAATAAATGAACTTTTTTTTTCTATCTGTGACCCCTATTTGCTTACATTGTCACTTTTATTACATCCGTATAAGCTTCTATCTCTTAAGCTTAGAGTTTTGAAACTCTGCTCCAAATTCACCCCTTCTCACACACAGTTTCCATTTATCTTTCTGAACTTTCTATGAAAATAAATATGATTGAGAGCATTTATTGAGTTCTTTCAAATCTTCGGCTTTATTTCTCTGTAGCAGACTTTTATGTGCTCAGCATAAGGTAGTGCCTTAATAAATGTTGGTTCCTTTCCTCCCTTTCTTCCTTTGCATCACATAACATCCTATGCCTTTCCCTTAGGTGCTAACCCAAACCGTCTTTTCTCTCTCCTTAGACTGTTCAAACTCTGAGAACAAGGATGCCCATTTTTCTTCCTCTGAATTTTCCTGGTGCTGGCACTATACTTTTCATGTGGTAGGCACTCAATACATGTTTGTTAATTGCTTATGTGTGTAAAGTAAAATTGCCCATCCTGAAGTTCTTTCAGAGGGAGGGCAAGTGGAGAGAATGAGACAAGAAAGAGCCCAGCATCAGATTATGTGTGTGTGAGCAGCATCCTGAATTGTGGAAGATACTTTGGGGCAATGTCACTTAATAAGGGACTAAATCTCATGCTGGTTGGTCAGGAGTAAATGAGAGGTATTGGCAAATGAGAGGTATTGGCAGTGGAAGACCTAGAGAAGCAATCATTGTAAAAGGTGACAAAGAGAGGCCATCTGATATGGTTGGGCTGTGTCCCCACCCAAATCTCATCTTGAATTACAGTTCCCATAATCCCCATGTGTCATGGGAGGGACCCAGTGGGAGGTAATTGAATCATGGGAACAGTTGCCCCCATGTTGCTGTTCTCATGATAGTGAATGAGTTCTCACAAGATCTAATGACTTTATAAGGGGTTTTTACCCTTTTGCACTGCACTCCTTGCAATGATGATGTGAAGGTGGACATGCTTGCTTTCCCTTCTGCCATGATTTTAAGTTTCCTGAGGCTTCAGCCCTGTCAAACTGTGAGTCAATTAAACCTTTCCTTTATAAATTACCTAGTCTCTGGTATGTCTTTATTAGCCACATGAGAACAGACTAATACACCATCTGCAGTGAAAAGAATGCACTGGCATTGCTACATAAGGATTGTAGGAGTTTATGGAAATCTTGCAGCAAAACTTTGCTGGGATAACAGGGGCATACCGTGTATGCAGTGCATACAGAGACCTTTGAAAAAGACCTGATATTGGTGCTTGTGCAACACTAAACCACAGGGTATACCAGAAGAGAGAGCTGGAGTAAGTGACCGCTGGAGTAAGAACAAAATTTTTATTGAGCAAACTGGAATTTTCTTTTTAGTCCAATGCAGATCAAGAACACCAGACAAGTGACAGAAATATGTATGTTTATTGTATATTAAAATAGCCAGACTCTCCGTGCTCTGTGGGTGGGCTGGGTGGAAATGACCCTGAAGAGGGTGGGAGGAAGTGAGTCGACCTCTGTGACCGATGCTGCATGTGTGGGCTGAAAAGCCTCAAATGTGAAATTTATTAGGATACAAGTCCGATAATGAAGGAAAGCAAATGGAGACATCTGAGTTGGGTTCCTTTGCACAATACATCACCCTGGTAAGGAACAAGATGCACTTGTGGATGACAAGGTACTTTCAAAAATTACTGCAAATATTATACTTTAGAAAGGAACCTGTCTGTTCAAGAGTATCTAGAATATTTAGTAAAGTGGAAACAAAGGATGAAAACAACCCACACAGAATCCTGCTGTGACACTTTCTCCTCTTCCCTCCCGTTCTACTTTTTTTGCTCATAATGCATTTGATATGCAAGTTCTGCATGGCCATGATCATATTCTATGCATAATTCCACACCTTGAATTTTTCTCCTAACAGTATATGTATTTTTATGTTACCAGTTTTCCATAAGCACCATTTTAATGGGTGCATAACAGTCCATCATATGGATGTGTTATCATTTAATCATTTCTTTTATTATCAATTTAGTTTTTTTTATCATATCAACGAAGTAAGAAGCTATGGCGTGATAAGCATATTCTTGCAAATATATTTATACATATTTATTTTCCCCTACGTCTTCGGTTATTTCATTTGGATAGATTTCTGGGAGTGGAATTGCTGGCTCATAATAACCTTGTATGAACATTTTTAAGACTCTGGATCCATTAATGCCAAATTGCTTTGTAAGACGTTCACATCAATTTACATTCCCATGTGGTACATGGGAGTTCTTAGAAAGATAAATACTAAGACACAGAGAAAGAAAGTATGCCAGAGTCTCTAGGTAAGAATTAATGGAATGAGCTGCAGAAATCACTGAAGAGATGAAAGGAAATAAAATTACATTAGTGTTGCACAAATAGAGACTATTCTTTTCATATACCTGAATAATAAATATTTGTTTATTCTCAGGTTATCACCATTGTTTGAGATCTGACTTCCGTGATACCACCTTAATGATGTCTTCTCACATCTCTCTAGTAAAATGTGCCATTCTTTTTCTCTTGCATGTCCCTTCAGAACCCTTTCTCTCACCCCTCTTTTTAAAGCTGGTTCTGTTCATAGTGGCTTCTCCGGCTCAGGTTTGGCACAGGTGCTCACAATGGTGGCTGGATGATACTTGCATGTTCCAAGGCTACGAGGTCATGGAAAGAAAGTAATCAAGAAGAAAGATGAGCTGGGAGGGTCATGGAAGGAGAGGGTAAAGTTAGTAGATCAGTTTACAGTGCAAGCTTTGCTTTCTCTTTGGTCATGATAAAGATGTAATTGACATTGAGATTTTCTGAAGCCATTAATGAGGAGACAGTAAAGAGAACTGTTGTAGCCAAATGTGGATGAGGCTGAAGTTATCCCACATCTGGGGAGATGAGATTGAACAACTCATTTTTGAGAAGTGAGCTGGTGTCTGTGTATGTGATAGCGTCTACTGGGGGTCCTAGCCAGACCACTCTCCTGCAGGTAGTGCTGGGGATGGGGGAGAGCGTTTCTGAAGGAGAATGAGCACTCTAGCTGTCAGTCATCCTGGGAAGACGTCGTCTTGCGCAGGAAAGAATTGGAGTGAGGCGAGTGAGGAACCTGGCTTGTTTCTGTAGAGGCAAGTTAGTGTGACCTGTGTCCCCAGGAGGAGAAACATAGGTAGTATTCTCTTCTACACTAATTAGATTTTTAGCACAATCATCATGAACATCGAGAGGCATATCTCAGTGAGCCTTTGTAGATTTCAGAAAAGGGCGCATTCCAGGAAAGGAAGAAAAGAAGGCAGAGGAGAGCAGAGGACTGGCGTGCACGGAGTCATCATCTTGACATGGCTGACTCCTTAAGAATCACTGTTGGAGAATGAGCAGAGGTCTTTAAAACGAGGAGGCACAGGAAAGGGCATGGGCTCTGCTCCTGCGCATACCTGTCGCATCACCTTGGGGATCGCTCAGGAAGAGCTGGTGATTCCATTAGACATGGTCGGTTTCCAAACATAAAGGATGGAAGGAACTGTTGCCACTGTAACTCGTGTTCCATAGCAATGCCATAGGGACAAAATGAATTGCTTTATTCAGGTTTTTCTCCTCCTGCTGCTACAGGATTTTTACATATGTAGATTTAGTACTTGGTCACATTTGCCTTATAGATTCTTTCTCTATTCATGTATACTATCATGTGAAGAGATTATTTATATATAACTTATATAAACATAAGTATTAAATCCTGGGTCAGGAAAGCCAGAATTGGCTGATATTCTTTGGCTGCATCCCCATCCAAATCTCTTCTTGAATTATAGCTCCCATAATTCCCATGTGTTGCAGGAGGGACCCAGTGGGAGATAATTGAATCATGGGGGTGGTTTTTCCCTGTACTGTTCTCATGGTAGTGACAAGTCTCATGCGATCTGATGGTTTTATAAGGGGAAACCCCTTTCACTTGGTTCTCATTCTCTCCTTGCCTCCCACCACGTGAGACATGGCTTTGCTCCTCCTTGCCTTCCACCATGATTGTGAGGTCTCCCAGCCACATGGAACTGTGGGTTCATAAAGCCTCTTTTTCTCTGTAAATTACCCAGTCTCAGGTAAGTCTTTATTAGCAGCATGACAACAGACTAATAAACTGGCCATCTATAAATAAAAGTTTAAAGAAAATAAAAAACTTAAAGAGATACAAATTCACCCCTCATAGGCTGGGTGCGGTGGCTCACGCCTGTAATCCCAGCACTCTGGGAGACTGAGGCGGGTGGATCATGAGGTCAGGAGATCGAGACCATCCTGGTTAACACGGTGAAACCCTATCTCTACTAAAAATACAAAAAACTAGCTGGACGTGGTGGTGGGCGCCTGTAGTCCCAGCTACTCAGGAGGCTGAGGCAGGAGAAGGGTGTGAACCCCAGAGGCGGAGGTTGCAGTGAGCCAAGATTGCACCACTGCATTCCAGTCTGGGTGACAGAGCGAGACTCCGTCTCAAAAACAAACAAACAAAAAAAGAAAAAGAAAGAAAGAAAGAAAGAAGGCAGGCAGGCAGGCAGGCAGGCAGGCAGGCAGGAAGGAAGGAAGGAAGGAAGGAAGGAAGGAAGGAAGGAAGGAAGGAATTGACCCCTCATGTCTTGCAAAAAAATTTTAAAAAGTAAAATATAAATTGTGTAAAATGAATTAAGATGCTAAGGATGTAGAAATGCTAGAGACCTGAACACATTTACAAAGTAAAGGGAAAACATTTTATTAAAACGTTTATACCTAGCCTTTGGATGTGGTTGATATGATTATAGGTGATTGAATCATGTTATTTAATGTTGACCTGATACATTCACTGCTAATTAAATATATTTAAAATTAAAGCAAATTATCTCAAAGTGAAGGGACAAAGGCAAACTTGAAGAACAAAGACTTTTCAAAACATCAGAAAGACTGACATGATTTAAGTGTGTGTTGGAGAGAGAGTGCAATCCATTTAGGGGGCAAAATGCACCTTGTGGAGATGAGAAGGAGAACACTTGAAGGAAAAACAACTCCAATAATACAAGGTTTATAAAAAATAATAACACCTTTGTTATAGTTCATATTGTTACGATAATAAATATAAACATGTAATATAAAAATAAGCTTTTTAAATAAAAACATTTTCAGAATGCAATTAAATGCCATAAAAGTTTACAAAATGTATGACATTCATTTGAGAAGTTGCTATCATTAATTACTTACATAATTTAGGTAAACTTAGTACCAGATGTACTGCTCCCTCTCTCAGGAGAGTATTTTCTATCTCTGCATGAACAAATGCCACCAATTTCAGTTATGTTCCAAATCATAGACTCCCTCCTTGATCAGCAGTACTTTATATTTCTATGTCACTTGGCAAGTAATTACAATTTTTTTTTTTTTTAATTTAGAGTCAGCTTCTTTTCTGGAGACCCTACTTTAGTGTTTTTGTATTTAGTGAGTGAGTGGTAAACACAGGCCAAATGAAAGCAGGAGAAAACCTTGTCATTTCAAAGAGTTCCTCATGAATTTCAGCTTCAGTAATGTATCAGTTGTGAAAGTTCCATTTGCAAATTTAAACTGAAGTAGAATTACCTTGATCCCCTTCAGTTTCAATATTTGATAACCCCGTGAATCAAACTGAAAATAAATAGCCCCACTGGTGAGCTTTGATTGACACAGCCCATCTATCCTGGGCAAAGTTCTGTGCTCAGCATGGAGATGGCTGAATCAATAGAACACTAAAGCCTCAAGCCCATCTTGGAGATGTTTGAATGCCCAAATGGAAATGTTGACCTTTTCTTGTTGGAAACTCAGTCCTCCATTTAATGAAGTTGCAGCTGCAAAGAAAAGTGCATGGTCAGCTGGACTCAGAAAATCATTTTGTACTGATTGGATGTTGATAGTTCCTGATATCAAATCCCTTACCCTGATGCTGTCATTCCAGGCCATCATTAGAGGGCATGACCTTGAACGACCTGGTCTGTAACTCCTATTTCAAGCAGAGGCAAGAGAAATACAATTTGAGGAAGACCAGCTAAGAGACACATCATCCTTTCATTCTCCAAGGGGCTCAAAGGTATATCAAACAAGACATAGAAAAACTCTAATCTGAGAGGTAGCAAAGGAGATTAAAAAACAACAACAACTTTCTGGCTTCCCTCCACTCTCCAGGAAATTAAAAGGAAACTTGTTCCTGGAACACACTGATGCGAGAAATGGATGTGGAGGCATCACTTTCCTTGGGATAAACGTGAGGTCCAGGGATTGTTTTTGTGAAGGCTTTGACATTTAGAGGAAAACCAGATTTCCTTGATATTTCCAGTCGTGAAGAACATGGTGCCTTGAAGACCAGACACTTCACTTTGGGATCCTAACTGTTGAAATACCAGGGCTGGTGGCAGTTTCTCCATCTCATGAAACGAAGAGTTTGCCACTCAGTGGGAATAAGCCACTCTAATTCTTTTGGGTTATTTCTGGGCCTTTTTCCCTGACTTCAGATGACTGAAGTAGTGTTTAAGGTCAGAAATGTAACGAAACGGGATCTAGTTTGATATAAAGACTGTGATTTTGTTTGTTTTTAAATGGTTAGATCAGAGGCATCCAATAATGAATGGAACCATCTTTGGAGGGAAAGGCATGAGTTGCTCACCCTCAGAGGCATTCAGACTAAGTGTTCAGAAA
Organism: Macaca thibetana thibetana; assembly: GCF_024542745.1. Lineage (NCBI taxonomy): Eukaryota > Metazoa > Chordata > Mammalia > Primates > Cercopithecidae > Macaca > Macaca thibetana. Next base: position 8,024,738 of record NC_065597.1, on the reverse strand, counting down.
GACTTTGCTAGAACTTTGTCATGATATTAAAGATGCTGATGAGCAGGGAACGGTGAAGGCAGTGGTCTGAGTGCCCCTCAAGGCCCATTTCAACCCTAGAGGTTAAAACTTAATTTCATCACCTATAAAATGAGGCTTTAGAAACTTCCCTCCATCACAGAGTGTCTACGAGGATCACATGAGGCTGGATAAGTGCAATGCCCAGGACAGTTCCACACCTACTGTAGGATCTCAAGTAAAGGTAGTGTTCTTCCTCTAAACAGTTCAGCTCTAACGGAAGTGTTGCTGTGCCTGCAGTTCTGATTAAAATTTAAATATATACCATGCTCCAAGATGTCTACCTGAAATGTCTTAGGAAAGAGGAGTTTTAATAAATATACATGCTTACAGTGGTTATATGCTGACATTTAAAAGCAATAATATTTGAACTGAGCAAGGAAAAAGGCTGGCACCCCGATGTGACTGCCCTGCATAATCACCTCAGCCCTTTTCTTGTTCACAAGACAAGATTATGCACCCGAGCTCAGCGTCGCACTGCTTGCTTTGTTTGCAGGTGAAATCTAAATCCAATGCCAGCCATTGATTTCTTATTGCTCTGTTTGTTTAATGTCACTGTCAGAAACTAGAAATAAAAATCTCAATATTTTCTCTATAGCTATCAAACCTAGACCTCTGGTAGGCATGAAATTCAGTCCTAAGGGGACAGTACCAAAATTAAGTCCCGAGCAGAGACCCTTTGCTTTGATCCCTAAGGGATGGCTGTATTATTAAATTTCAATGTGTCCAAAAAAGCCATATGCTTAACATATCTTTTGTCCACAAATTAATGCATATATTTTATCTAATCCTAAATAAATCGTCAAAAGGAAATACCCTGCAACAAATTAAAATTTTTCTAAAACATGTTTGAATATTACAAGTCAAGTAATATTTTAAAGAATTAGAGGATGCTAGCTCTTTTAGATACAAAAAGATATTATACAGTAGCTGGAATTAACACAGTGTGGTACTTATATGAAATTAGACGGCTGGGTCAATGAGAGAGGGAAAGCCCGTATGTGCACTTACCCATATGGCTTCAAACTATCATTGTGTAATTGAATGGAAGGGGCTATTTTATAAATGGCATTTGTAAAATTAGCTAATCTTTGAGGGAATGAAAATTACAATAAATCCTTTGCATTTATCTACCAATATAAACCCCTGATGGATAAAGGGCTTATAATAAAATAATCTAAGCATAAAGAGTTAGAATAGAATTAACACTTTATGAGATCTTCGGGAGAGAAAGTGCTTGTAAGTTTCAAAGTGATAAAAAACCTTAAAGAAAAAAATCTAAGAGTTTTTCTCACATAAAATGAAAATTTTCTCTACAGTAAAATGAAACAAAACAAAATTTAAAAGTTAGATTCAGAATAAAATGCTGAAAAATCATCAGTGCAGGTGAAGATATTTGATACCAGTAGAATTTGTACATATTTATAGTAAAAATTATGTCAGATTTTAATAGATACATTAGTTAAAAAAAAAAAAAAATCCCGAGTAAGAAAGAATAACGAGTAATAAGAAATGAGGAAGGAAATGGAACGTTTTCGTCTGCTGTAATAATCAAAACCAGAGAGATGGAGTAATTGGATGTATTAAATTTGTGGTGGATTGGTAAATTGTTATGTATTGGGGATGATGGAAATCCGTAGAAACACTTCAGAAAGTAATATATAAAGCATCAAGAGCCATACAAATTTCCAAGTCCTTTTAAACAGTAACCAAATAACTAATATTAAGGAAGCTATTTAATGGATTAAAATTGTAACATCTCCAGTTGCCCTTCGGAGCACTGTCAGAAACTTAAAAGGCGGAATAAGCAGGGTAATGCAAGCACATTTACAATACCATCCAGTTTAGAAGAAGGCACAGCTCAAGCCATTGAATGTATACGTATGTGGCAGGTTTCAAGAGGAAGCTTTTCTAACACTGACACTCGGAGATATTTGACACAGTTTTTGGAGGTAGCCATGGGAATTTAAATGATACAACCTAATTATTTTCAGCCCTGGCTACACATCAGTAGCAACAAGGAAGTTCCACTTTTAATGAATTAAATCAGAATTTCTTGGGAATGTAGACCAGGATTCTATAACTCTTAAAAGTCCCCCAAGTGATTTTAAAGTCAAGCCAAGAATAAGATCCTATGTCAAGTAAGCATGCAAGTATCATCAGATCTCTTCCTATAAAATCCCAGGAATACAGAGCTCCACCACACTCATCGCTCTTTCTCTTCTAAACTAGAGACAAACCAGACTAACTTGGGCCTCAGTAAAATTGAATAACAGAAAATATTTATTTTGTATTTATTTATTTACACATTTGTGTGTCTATACTCTGAAAATTAATGCTGTATGGATTATCACATTTTCGCATTATAAATTTTTCTGAATATAAAATGAACTTATGCTCATATTGAAGTTTAAAAGAACATGAATGTAAAACTCAAAATCACCTGAAATTTCTATAAATCTTTTGGTAGATTGTTTTTTCCCTCTCTCTCTTTTTGTGTGTGAGTTTGTATGCATTTTTTTCACGATTAATATTATGCTATGTATAAAGTTTTCATAGTATGTTTTCTTCATCATATCTTTTATTTTGTCTTTCCCCATATTAATAAGAAATTCTAATAAATAATTAGAATTGCTTTTCATTGGTTGCTAGTTTTTTTTTTTTTAACTTTTTAATTGTGTGAAGTGAAATAATGAAATTGCCTGCCTTGTATATGGTTACATATAAATAAGAATAATAGTATTTAATCACACTTACCCTCGGGGAGACTGTGAGGTTCAAGTATGATTAAACATTATTATCCATCTATATTTATTAATATAGAGAGATATTAGTAATACATTAATCATCAGAAAAGTAGAGTACAAAGCATGTATAATCTATTCCAATCACAGAAAATATGCATAGTATATTATTGTAACTGCATAGGAAAATTCTGAAAAGATATATAACAGAAATATACAGCACACTCCAATCTGAATGATGTTGAATCATGAATGATTTTTTAAAAAATGCTTTTCAGTATGTTTTAGAATTTGAAATAAATATATCTTATTTATATAACATAAATAAAAACATGACTAACAAAATAAAAAGAACATTTTATTGAGAAAAGGAGGTGAATGGAAAACAACCATTTATTTACCTGCTACTAAATTCCAAAGATCTATTAATAAATACAGATGGAACATCATTGTCATTGTAAAGTCTGAATAATATTACATTATAGAAATGTACCGTTATTAACCTAAAGTTTATTTTTCAACATTTTCAGAATCTGAAGATTATGAGATAATAAAAAACTGCATATCTCTATGTATTTATCCAAGGAATGATGGACGAATGGGTGGATGGATGGATGAATTGATAGATTTTTTTGCGATAGTGTCTCACTCTGTCACCCAGGCTGGAGTGCAGTGGTGCAATCTCAGCTCACTGCAGCCTCCACCCCCCGGGCTCAAGTGATCCTCCCATCTCAGCCTCCCTAGTAGCTGGGACCAGAGGGGCATACCACCATGCCCAGTTAAATTTTTTTTTTTTGGTAGAGATGGAGTTTTGCCATGTTGCTCAGGCTGTTCTCAAACTCCTGAGCTCAAGTGATCTGCCTATCTTGGCCTCCCCACGTGCTGGGATTACAGGTGTCTGCCACAACACAGGGCCTTATGCATTTAATATAAATCCTTAGGGGTTCTATAGGCACTCTGTGCATTTTTAAGTTTTTCAACCATGTTATTAACATACTTGGGTAGAATAATTTTTGCTTCTATATGGTACATGAAAGTGCCTGTTTCCCCACACCCTTACCAGCACTAGGTATTATGTTTCTTCTGCATGCATGCATGCTTTCATTAATTCATTTATTCATTCATTCATTCATTCATATTAGCCAACTGAGAATCAGATCATGTCTTATTTTGATTTTCATGCATTTGATTACTAGGAAAGCTGAGAATAATCTCATAGACTTGGTAGCCAATGTATTTTTTATTTTGTGCTGAGTGTCTGTGCATCTCCCAACCATACTATATTGCTCCTCGAAAGCTTAATTTCGCATTTCTATCTCTGTGTTGCTACTAAAATCTCAGACGTTCTGTTTATAACAATAAGAACCAAAGGCTCTCAGTGGTACTTTTAGAAAGAATCAGAAATCGTCTAAATATATGTAAGGCAGTAAGGGAGCCTGAGGCAGCCAAATGTCTGATCCTCGTCTCCGCAGTTTTTTGCCTGAGAATCCTGCCGCTGGTGAACCAAATTCCCTTGGGAAGAGAGAGCTTGTCTAATGTGTTTCCTGTCTAGCAGCTGTGTGGGTGTTGGCTCAGCTACACCAGAGCCCTCCTGGGATCAGGATTTCTCCTTTCTTAGCCGGTTCCTACTTCTGGGGGATGAGAGGTGGGAAGGGAGGACCGGACTGTCTCCTGCTTCAGCCAACAAGGTGAATCAGACAAGGAATGAGGCTGGAGTTTCATGACTCATCAAGGGTGAGCAGGCGAGAGCATCATCAAGGTCTTTTAAATCAGACAGAGTAAGGCTCCACCCTTATGGAGAGAAAACTGGGCTACTGGTTACGAAACTTGTATGCACTGCAGTATGTGATGGTGGGCTTCTCATCCGCCATTCCACCTTTGCAACTGACTGGCAAGAGGGGTGTATTACAGCTGCCACTCGCAGATCATGAAATAGCCTAGAGCTTAGCTGTTTCTTCTTCCCATGATTCTGATGCTTTCTGGCTTCTAACTGCCCTGTTTCCCGAACTCTTGCAGGTTAGGGACCCCATGAGGAATTCACTGGTGTCTCCCGCTTATATGTGAGCTAGCACCTGTCTCCTCATGCTTTCAGCCCCTGTGGTTGGGAACCAGGGGTTCTTCCCAAGCCAGAAGCCGCAGGTTAAGAGAAAGGCTTGGGGGCTGTCCTGCATGGCTTTCCTCACTTCTTCAACGGGATTCATCAGAAATGAGCCTTTCCCCTTGGTGGGGCTTAAGGGTAAAGTAAAAATGATCAATTTGTTCCCCCTTAGTCTTTATACTACCTGTTGTGTGTTCTTAAGAGGTTTTCCTACCACTCCGTGCCTCTGCATAGGGAAGCTCAGAACACACAAAGCGCAGATAACTAAGCCACCTTCACAAGCTAGTCTAGAACTAATTTCCCTTCTCCCCTTCCCAAACCCTATAGACCCATGGAAGGTTCAGCTGAGATTTAAAACCAAACAGCTGAAATTTAAAAAAAAAAATCAAAAGCAAAATAAAAACACACTCAGTTGTTTTGTTTCAACTTTCTGCTGCTGTGAATTTTTTTGTTGTGGAGGTCCTGTCTTCTTTGAGCAAAACCACTCCCTAAAATCAGTCTTTGCCTTTTTGTATCTCATGTGGCACATATAAAAAAGTATGTTTTGCTTTTTTGTGGGGGGTCATAGTAAGTATCTTAAGCACTCCTCTGCTATAAAAATTATCCCATTGTATTGAAATTTGCCTGTCTCATTGCCTATATCTTCCAATAAACTAGGAACTCCTCAGAGAATATACTACCTTGTTTTGATCATTGTAACTCCAACACCTTGTACAATACCTAACCTGTAAATAAATAATGTAAACTTAATGGTGAATGTAATGTACGTGAATTTAATGATCAATGAATAAATGAATGGTGAATGAATAAACGAAGATATATTGCTTATAGTTCCAGTCCTCTGACAATAACATTAAGGGTCAACATCTTCTCTCTCTCTGACAAATCAGTAATCTCAAACAGACAAGTTCTAGAAACTACATGTGAGATCTAGAAGCTCATATGTAGCAGTGATCTTTAAGATATCCCAAGACCAGAACCTTTCTTTTCATAGATGCCTGAGAATAATGGGGAGAAGCAGCTCAAGTCACACAATGCAATAGAGCAATAGGATAGATAGATTGATAGATAGATACTATATTTATGTATCTATATCAACACACATATATACCTATTAATATAAACATATGTACTTTCATTCTTCTGTGTGTAAGTGTGTATATGCAATTAAATAAAACTGGTTCACATGAATTTTTAAAAATGTTCATTGAGTGCTAACCTTCCTCCACTTCTGACCGTCACCCTCCACACTCTGCTAACCTTTGAGGATCACTGATTTTAGAGAGTAGCTATGAGGAGACTAGGATAGATGTCAGGGAGGCCAACCAGAGGCCCTTTTTGGTCATCCAAGATGAAAGTGCCAAAGCCTAGGCCAAGGAAGTGTGGAGAGACATTCTAGGAGGTAAAAACGAGGAGACATTCTTGTTCCTCCTCTTGGAGATGATCTTCAGTTACAGCATTGTACCTGGATTGAGGTATACTCTTTATGAAAGAGCCCAGAGAGACCTTCCTTGGTGAGGATACACATATCATAGAGAATATTGTTTCCAGCTATTGAAAACATAGGATTGCAATTGATCAAAAAGCTCTGTAATTTGAGGTGCTCCTGCATTGAGTAGGTGACTCTCCCCGCCCCCCCCACACAAATGAGCAGAACCGAAGGCTGGTGACACAAAACAGTCCTTCTTCTGATAAATGAAATCATGCGTTTCAGAATGAATCCCCAAGTGCCTTCTGCCCTAGCTCTCTGTGGTTCTTTTATCTCCAGTGTCCCCTTTAACATGATCTGTCTTGTCTCTTGTTTGCCTTACAATACTACAAAATGATCCTTCACTGTCTTCCTGGCCTTAGCGGGCCAGCTCACTGCCCCCAGAGTGCCTTGTGTTTTTTCAGTGGACTTCCCCCGTTTCTGACCTTGATCTCATTTTTCTAAAGCAAGGCTTTCTGGCAGCCTTGGCTAGGCTCTTATCTCTCCCATCCATGCAAGGGTGTCAGAATGTCCTAGGGAATCATAAATCAACGGCCCTGTCCTGACATCAGCTCTTTAGAAGCTCTTTGGGTGCCTTGAGTGCATCTGGAGGTCTGGGCAGACCACACTGGGCGGCTTTTATGCACAGACCCTTCCCAGAGCAGTGAGCTGATTGATGGCAAAATGGAGAATTAAACATTTATGCATGGAAGACCAGAAAGATGCAGGAAGAAAAGGGTTTAAGTGCATGTGCTTGCAGGACAAACATTATCCTTATTAGTGCTGTGGTTATTCTGAACACCCATTAGTCTCCTCGCTATAGACCTGTGAGGAAAATCACCTCCAAGTGACATCTATCTCAGGGTCCAGGAATCTTTTTAGGTATTTGAGCTGCCTCTCCATCCAAACAATTACAAAGGACCTGTGCTCACTTTCTCTTCCTTTAAGATTTGTTGAGTAGGCCGGGCGTGGTGGCTCACGCTGGTAATCCCAGCACTTTGGGAGGTGATGTCAGGCAGATCACCAGGTCAGGAGTTTGGGACCTGCCTGGCCAATATAGTGAAACCCCATCTCTACTAAAAATACAAAAAATTAGCTGGGCATGGTGGCAGGAGCCTATAATCCCAGCTACTTGGGAGGCTGAGGCAAGAGAATTGCTTGAACCCAGGGGGCGGAGGTTGCAGTGAACTGAGATTGTACCACTGCACTCCAGCCTGGGCAAAAATGCGAGACTCCATCTCAAAAAAAAAAAAAAATCATTTAGTAATATCTTGCCATGTTTATTTACTGATCCCTTCTCCCCTACTTTGATTCTCTAATGAATTGTTTCTACCTGAAAAAGTAGAGAACTTACCACCTCACTTCAGAGAAGACTCTGAGAGTCAGGGGAGGGAGGAGGATGCCCACCTTGTCTTATGGGATGTGTCATGAACAAGATGGGTCACACTCATTCTAGACAAGGTTGGAACTGGGAAAGGCAAAATTAATCTCAATAGAAGCAATAAGTTTTTAACAATATTACTGCTGCCAAGCAAGTAAAATGCACAGTCTTGGGAGACAGTAGGTCCCCCTATACCTGGATGTTTCATAGAAAACCGTCTTAGTAACAACAGAGTGGAAGAGTTCCTGTTTTTAATAATGTGCCAGGTGATGTTTAAGGGCCCTCCAAAATCTAAGATTCTAGGAATTTCTTCTGCCTCCATGACACCCTCTAGCTTTCCCTTCATAACATTTCGGGATCAATACTCAAAGGATTTGTTAGCTTTCCATATCTTACAAAAACTGCAGGTAATGGCTGGGTGAAGTGACTGACATCTGTAATTCCAGTGTTGGGAAGACAGATGTGAGAGGATTGCTTGAGCCCAGGAGTTCAAGACCATCCTAGGCAACATAGAAACATCCCATCTTTACCAAAAATAAAAATAAAAATAAAAATTAGCCAGGCCTGGTGACACAAGTCTTAGTCTGAGCTACTTGGGAGGCTGAGGCGGCAGTATTGTTTGAGCCCAGGAATTGGAGGTTACAGGAAGTTACGATTGTTCCACTGTGTGCCATCCTAGGTGACAGAGTGAAAACCTGACTCTAAAACAAAACGAAACAAAATGGCAGATGATTCCTTCATGGAATTTCATTAGGGAATAGCATTCTCTTGTAAAACAGTGCACTTTTTGGCTTCCATTTCTCAAATGAAGTCCAAAGTAGAACCTATGGCCTTGGATGTCTAATTCCTCAGATTTCTAAATTGATTTAGAAAGGTTACCTGCAAAGTTAAGTAGCTGAATTATAGTAAGTGGGGAGGTACATTGCATGCTTTTTAATAATGACTGGTTAACTTCCTAAGTGTGACAAGAACTCTTCTGATGATATGGCAGCATTCTCAGCCATGGTAAAGAGTGAGGGCGTCTTTGAATCCTTCCGTGCCTCCACTCCTGCCTCGTTTCTCTTTGTCTCTCTGTCTCTTTTTCTATTTCTCTTGCTTTCTCTCTTTCTATTAAACTGGGTCATCCTCCTAAATATGTCATACGAGTGCAGATGCCTGGGTACCTTATGTAGCCTGGACGGTATGAGAAGAACCAACCAGAGAACAGGCAAGTGATTGAAAAAGCATTTGGGACTTAGAGCCATGACAGTCAGCACAAGGTGTGACCACAGGCTTTGAGGTCTGTTGAAAATAAATTTTAATTCTGGCTTGACCTCTCTATCTCTGAATCTGTTACCTCATTAATAAAATAGAGGTAATTATAAGATTTTAAAAATAGATTAATACCAATAGATACTAGTAGGTCCTACAACAATACCTATGGATAATTGAGACAGGCTAGGTAAGTACTAATACATTCTATTACTGAGATAATAACCATCTGCCTTGGTCCATTTTGACTGCCACAGCAAAATGCCACAGAGTGGGTACCTTATAAACAAAAACTTATTTCTCACAGTTCTTTATTTTTTTTTTCTTTCAGGCAGAGCCTTGCTCTGTCACCCAGGCTGGAGTGCAGTGGCACGATCTCTGCTCACTACAACCTCCACCTTCCAGGTTCAAGGGATTATCCTGCCTCAGCCTCCAGAGTAGCTGAGATGACAGGCATGCACCACCATGTCTGGCTAATTTTTGTATTTTTAGTAGAGACAGGGTTTCACCATGTTGGTCAGGTTGGTCTCGAAATCCTGACCTCAGGTGATCACCCACCTAGGCCTCCCAAAGTGCTAAGATTATAGGCGTGATCCACCACGCCTGACCTATTTCTCACAGTTCTAAAGGCTGAGAAACCAATCAAGGTGCTGATAAATTTGGTACATTGAGGGCCGTCTTGTGGTTCATAGAAGGTATCTTTCCGCTGCTTTCTCACACTGAGGAAGGAGAAAACAAGCTCCTATAGGCCTCCCTTATGGCACTAATCCTATTCACAAAGGCTCCACCCTCAGTGTGTTTCTCTTGTGGCTCTAAATTCCAAATGCTTTTCCATTAATGACCTCCATGGGCCTTGCCTCTTAATACTATCACATTGGGGATTAGTTTTCAAAATATGAATTTTGAGGACAGCACAAATATTCAGTCTACAGCACTCTCTTAAAAAGAAAAACTGCAGATGATATTTCTTTAGCTAAAGGGCCCATTAGTGTCACACATTTTATAGAATGGTGAGCTATCACAAAAGAAGTGAGCTTTTAGAACCAACTTATAGGAAATTGAAAGGGGCTCACATTTGGTTTTCTGGAGCTCAACAATTCTCTGGGTGGGCATGGTGAATTGGTGATATAGGCAGACCTAGAATACAAGATTGGGAAGGATTTCCTGTTGATAGAATTTGACTTTTACATAAAAGAAGAGCTTAGCTGTCTTTGGAGAATGATGCATCTTTACAAGTCTGAAGTCAAGTGCCCAGTAGGTTAAGGATCCTGGGTAGGTAGGAGAAGTAAATGGTCTTGGTTCTGTATACACATCAGGTCCTCTGCTGGGGTCTTAGACGTATCTTCTTGTGTCTCACAATTCTGAGAAGTAGGTGTTATTTTTAATGAAGATTTTTCTGTTTTCAGGAAACATCTCAGTGAATTTTATTTTAGTTTTTAAAATTATTATTATTTTTTGAGCATGGGTCTTGCTCTGTCATCCAGGCTGGAGTGCAGTGGTACAGTCATAGCTCACTGCAGCCTTGAGCTCCTGGGCTCAAACCATTCTCCCATCTCAGCCTCCCAACATGCTGGGATTACTGACATGAGCTGCTGCACCTGAGTCACATCGCATTTTAGAGCAAATGATTTTCTCAAAATGACTAGCTGTTTTGTGACATACGACTTCCTCTTATCTGCCCTAAAATACTTCCATTGAATTCCCTTGTCTTGATGTACTGAGGGCTGGTTCATTCTAATCCAAACTTTGTAGTGTGTGACCTTACCTCCTTTTATCCTTTGCTTTTTGAGATAAATTTTGTCATTCTTATCAGGTATGTGCACACATCCATGCATACACACTCCTTATAGAACTAATCACATTGCATCATAACTGTCAGTTTGTCTTTCTACTCTTTGAGAGCATAAACAAGGTCTAATCATCTCTGTATAGTCGTATCTTAGCAAAGTTGTTACACAGAGGACATATTCAAATTGCTGAATGAATGAATAAATAACTGAATTTATGAATACATTCTATAATAACTTCTCTTTCTGGGTCTTCTTGGCAATCGTGATCATCTTTGGTGTCAGGCACAGACAATACTGGGTGCGGAATAGCAGGATTATGAAGTCCACCATTCTATACCAGAGAACGATGATCTTTTTGATCTTTTTAAGAATATTTTTACAAGGAAGCAATTTCAGATTAATGGGATGCTTTTCTGCCAGCTATGTACATCCTTTAAAAAATAATAGTTTATAAAATTTTCATCCCAGTGCTAGCCAAGCATCTTAAGACACACTCAAGTATGAAGGCATCTCTTGATGATAATGAGGGTGGGTGAAGTGGGAAAACAGTGTTTCTGTAACTCAGGCTGTCTCTAGGATAAAGTATTATCACCCTTCTCGGAAACTACATCAACAGCATTACCATGGGGTCCCCGTGAGACATCTACCCTTACTCACGCACATGCATTATGAAGGGTCTATGCCATTCTGCTGTCAGATGGGCTGGTGGTTAGCCAGTTCGGTCTTAGTGAAAATAACTCTTTGGTGTGTGATCTCATATACAAATAGCTATTTATGTTGGGCTTTCCTCTACCTCAACCCATCAAACCACACTCCTTAGAGATTTCTCATTGGGTTTTAATGTATTAGCAAAGCAGAAGATATCACGTGGCAAAGGAATTTTCCACCTTATGCTGCTATCTGTCATAATATATGCCTTTCCCTTATTATATGTATCAAGCTACTCAGATACACATGACTGCATTATATTGGCATTTGTCTTTCTTGAAGAGTTTGGAGACAAATGATACATTTGGAAGATACTTTAAAAAAAAAGTGTATGAATTCAAAGACAGGGATGGGTATAGCAGTAATGACCAAGGGTTTGGTTTCTTCTCTTCTCTTGCTGGAATTTCCAATGGAAAAGACCGCAATTGATGTTTCTGTTTCAGAATTTCACATGTAGTTCATATATTCAGAGGGCTAATTCACAGGGGTGATGAGCTTTGCAATCCTGATCAGTCCTGGTATTCAATCTTACCTTTCTCTCCAACTAACAGTGCCTAGTGTATATGTTCAATAAATAATAAGTGGTGTTATCACTATTGCCAGGTCACTTCAAAGCTTGGTGACACAGCCATGTGTCTCAGCCATTTCACACTCCACCTGACTTATATATTCACCCCCCTTGGGATGATTATTTGCACTTGGGTCCAATTGTCTGCTGTTGTACTGGAGCTGAGCTCTTTGAGCTCATGTTTCATATTGCAATGCTAAATGTGCTTTACATGCTTCCACTCTTGCTTGCCTCTCTAGTCTCAACTATTCTTTCCCTTCTCCTAGTGTCTTCACCATCATAGAGAACTATCTATAGGCAGGGTGATCTTAGGGAATTTATTTAGTATCTCTGAGTTTCCTTGCCTGTATGATGATAATGATCATGGTACCTACCCGAAGGCTGTTGGAAGACTAGTTGAGTACATTCATACAAAGTTCTTATCAGCATTTTATTACTAAGCTGTTCTTTAGTGAAGATAAACTGATTGGGCAAAGAGGAAAGATCAAGTAGGAGGGAGGGAATTACAACAGAGATGTTGAGAGTGCAGATGCAGCAGTGGCAGAAGTGAACACATCTAATGTGTAGTGGCAGCATACTAAAAGGTACATGACTAAACATTTTACCTGAATTGATGTCCTAACATAGAGAACCATGAAACGTAGGCAGCCCCATTTTGAAAATGAGGAGACTATATTTCAGAGAGATAAAAACAAAACAAAAAGGTTTTTTGATTGGTAGAGCCAGAATTTGTTCAAGATTTGTGTGAGGCAGGAATATTGGTCTATATTTGAAACAGAAAAGAAACAGAAAAAATAATAGTTTGCACCGTGTTTGTAGGTTACCAAATGCTCTCAAACATATTGTCTAATTTGCTTTCAAATCATACAGTAAAATCAAAAAGAACCATCTTTAGTTTGAAATAAATAGGAATATTATTATTTAAGGAGACAATGAACTTAAAACCAGGTAAAATGGTTCATTCACGTAATGGAGTACCATGCAGTCATTTTTTTAAAAGATGACATAAATCCTATTTTGACATTGAAAATGTGCCCTGCATCTTGTTGATTGACATAAGAAGGTTAGAGAGTCATATATGTGGTATAATCAAATATTTATGAATGAGCATGCTTTGCTTCCATAATCAGAAAAAATAATTATGCTATTTGAATTTTGAAAATAAAAATAGTTTACAATCCCACCAACAGTGTAAAAGTGTTCCTGTTTCTCCACATCCTCTCCAGCACCTGTTGTTTCCTGACTTTTTAATGATCGCCATTCTAACTGGTGTGAGATGGTATCTCATTGTGGTTTTGATTTGCATTTCTCTGATGGCCAGTGATGATGAGCATTTTTTCATGTGTCTGTTGGCTGTATGAATGTCTTCTTTTGAGAAATGTCTGTTCATATCCTTTGCCCACTTTTTGATGGGGTTGTTTGTTTTTTCTTGTAAATTTGTTTGAGTTCTTTGTAGGTTCTGGATATTAGCCCTTTGTCAGATGAGTAGATTGCAAAAATTTTCTCCCATTCTGTAGGTTGCCTGTTCACTCTGATGGTAGTTTCTTTTGCTGTGCAGAAGCTCTTTAGTTTAATTAGATCCCATTTGTCAATTTTGGCTTTTGTTGCCGTTGCTTTTGGTGTTTTAGACATGAAGTCTTTGCCCATGCCTATGTCCTGAATGGTACTACCTAGGTTTTCCTCCAGGATTTTTATGGTATTAGGTCTAACATTTAAGTCTCTAATCCATCTTGAATTAATTTTCGTATAAGGAGTAAGGAAAGGATCCAGTTTCAGCTTTCTACTTATGGCTAGCCAATGGCGATCATTAAAAAGTCAGGAAACAACAGGTGCTGGAGAGGATGTGGAGAAACAGGAACACTTTTACACTGTTGGTGGGATTGTAAACTAGTTCAACCATTATGGAAAACAGTATGGCGATTCCTCAAGGATCTAGAACTAGATGTACCATATGACCCAGCCATCCCATTACTGGGTATACACCCAAAGGATTAGAAATCATGCTGCTATAAAGACACATGCACACGTATGTTTATTGCGGCACTATTTACAATAGCAAAGACTTGGAATCAACCCAAATGTCCATCAGTGACAGACTGGATTAAGAAAATGTGGCACATATACACCATGGAATACTATGCAGCCATAAAAAAGGATGAGTTTGTGTCCTTTGTAGGGACATGGATGCAGATGGAAACCATCATTCTTAGCAAACTATCACAAGAACAGAAAACCAAACACCACATGTTCTCACTCATAGGTGGGAACTGAACAATGAGATCACTTGGACTCGGGAAGGGGAACATCACACACCGGGGCCTATCATGGGGGGGGGAGGGGGGAGGGATTGCATTGGGAGTTATACCTGATGTAAATGACGAGTTGATGGGTGCTGACGAGTTGATGGCTGCAGCACAGCAACATGGCACAAGTATACATATGTAACAAACCTGCACATTATGCACATGTACCCTAGAACTCAAAGTATAATAATAAAAAAAAAAAGAAAATAAAATAAAAATAAGCACATTCCACTTTTTAGACAAAACAAAAACAGAATTTCCGATTTGATTGGCACTTATCTTTTTGTAAAATTTGAATTTAAGCCCGTAATGTCTTTTCCTGGGGTGTGGAGGGGGATTAGCAGCTCTGTAATGACTGCGTCTCCTACTAACCTGTAAGCTCCGTGAAGTCAGTGCTCATGTCTTTCTCTTTATCCCCAGCACCTAGAACAGAAGCTAGCACAGAGGACATTCTCAAGAGAAAAGGTTTCCTTTATGTGCTTGTGTTAACACTGGATGTGTTTGTGTGTGTGTGTGTGTGTGTGTGTGTGTGTGTGTGTGTGTGGTGTATTGGAAGCCTCATCATTCAGATTCATCTGTCCTTAGTTTTCTCAGTTTTGTAAAGCGCCAGATAAGTGCTTTTTATTCCTTCATCTGCAGTCCATGGGAAACTGTAGCTCATCTCATAATGTGTTACTTTTGAAGGTTCTACCTAAAATGAATAGATAATAGAAATTAACCAGAGTCCTTAGTTCCCTTCTCCCTCACTGCAGAGAAGAAGACTTGCTGCTACCGTGCCAATGCAGATGACAGAGCTGAATGTCCCATCACTCTGGGAGTAAGGAGGCCACATTCTCTCTATGCTTCCAACTTGTGATGAGAAGGTTCCTGGAGCCCCCAACATCAGATTTCAGAGCCAATATCTGTCTTGCTCAACTGGACCACACCCTTGCTGTTTGCTAAGCCTGTTCTCCCTACTCATCAATTTGATACATCTTCCCTGTGCTTCCAAAGTGAGTGCAAATGAACTTTGTTTTCACTATTCTTGTGCGGCTTCATTTTCTTATTAACAAACTGGAAAAGTCCTTTCAAGGAGATGCAAAGTCCTTTCAAGGAGATCAAAGATAGAAGCAAAACATAGGTAGGGCTTTTTACTCAGTGCAGCTAAAGTCAGTGGAACTGAGGGGAGAATACCAATCTTAGTCCAGAATAAAGCAAGAGATTGTATCTTACTAACAAACTGTAAGGAAGACCACACAGACACACACACACACAACACACACACACACACACACACACGTCATCAAATGAGAGGAAGAATGAGACACCCTTGTAAATACAGTGTGGATTATGTCAAGAGAAATAACTTAATAGAAAGCCTGGGCAAAATGCACAGCAAGAGTCAGAGGAGGTCTTTCATTTGATGCTATCAGGAATGGGCCTAATAATTCAAAGGATTCAGAATAAACAAGAAAAGTTAAGGGCAGGCCAAGCTGTTTCTAGCAATGTATTGAAGACACATCCTTTCCCCCACATCTGTTTTAGATATATGAATCTTCCTAATTCAGAGACCTAAATATTGGTGTTCAACTCTCATATCTTATTTCATTCCTCACCAGATTATGGGGGGAAAACAATAAGTAGTCTAGAGGGAGGTAGAGAAAAATTCTGCATTAGCATGCTTCTAAGATACTTTTAAATCTCTTTTATCTTTGCAATTCACTCTAACAGCCATATCGTTTTTGCTCTTGAGTTCCAGGTTTTATAGGGATGGTAAATACACTAGTATTCTGAGTTTTCCTTAACTTACTTGGTGTTCAACTTTGCTAAACTTGCGGACGCCAGTTTGGGGACATTCACTGGGAATACAAACAGCCACTAGGATTTTTTATTGATCAAAAGAAATGTGTTTGAACAATCCTCAATAGATTTAAAAATGAGAGAACCCCAATGTTAGAATTTTACCCCAGGAGCGTTTCCTTCTCTTTAATTGCCCGCTTGCTCCTTCATTATGCTACGCTCTCCTTCAGGGTTTAAATACCGCAGCTGTTTTTCCTCTGTGTTTGTCTCTTTTAGAGTAAACTATTAACTTGCTATTTCAATCTTCTAAAAAAATGCTTATGATTGACAAAACTTTATGAAATAGTGACAAATGAGAAGAAAATTAGTGCCATGAACAAAGAACAGCTAAGCGACATTCGGAGAGAAATCTGTCATTGTGGGCTAACAATGTAATTGGCTGGTTAAATATATTATAAACAGGCTGGGTTCTCTAACCCCACCCTTCTCTTTTCTTTGAATTCCTGCAAGACATAAAGTTGTACAATTTCAGGATGCTTGGCTTTGGAAGGATTTTCATTTGATACGTTTTTGTTTGGTTCCTCTTGAAGTGAATACTATGAATACAGAAAGTGCTATATGATAATAATCTTTTTGAAGATAAAGTAGCAGAAAACCCTTAATCTTCTGTTTTTTTTCACTAGCAGTCAGTGGCTCTCTTAATCACCATTCCTTTCACTTTGGGTAATAAGACATTGAAATAGCCAAGGAAGACAGAGATCTAAGTAAACTGGACTTTTCGCTTTCCTTAATACTTATTTCTTTTTAATGAAGGTATAACTTACATATAATAAATACACACATTTTAACACTTTAATGTGGAGTTGAGTGGCTTCTGACAAGTCTATACTCCTGTAATTGTCATCCAAATCGAGAGAAATCAGATTTTTAAAAAGTAGACTTTGAAGCACATTTTTATAGGTTTTCAGATCCTGTTCCCCCAAAAATGATAGAGAAAACTTCCTTATGAAACATGCTCCTTTAATTTTTTGTAAAGAACTCATGATTCTAACTCCAAAATAAACTTTGTCCGAAGACCTTATTTTTGAAACAGCAGCTGGGTAAATGAATGAAGGAAATTCAATGGAGTATAATAAGTAGGGTAAAAAATCAGCCACTTTTTCCTGAACTGAAATTTGTCATATGAGAGGTGCTGTTTTTAGTCTTTCTCTAACTACCCCTTGAGCCCCAGATCACAACTCTGTGTTCAGAAATAGAACACTGACATCAGATAGAGCTGGCAAATCATCTATATACTTATTTATTCATTTATTTATTTATTTTCACTGTGTCTACAGCAGCTCAGCTGCTAAATGCCTGTATAATGGCCAATTAAAATAGCTTTTAGACATTATATTTTTTCAATTAAGATGTGATTCACTAAACCAATCAATTATAGGTTATGATAAAATTTCAAAGGTGACTTAAAATGCAATAGCATGGAATTAAGAAATCATAATTGGCTCAAAAGGGCCACCTTCATTTTGAAGTCAACCAATACACTGTGTACGAGCTCCTAAAAGCATGGCAATCTTGCCTACTCCCTCCCCATGTCTAACTGATACATTAAAATAAATTAAGAGGCCAATTTCAAAACATGCCTCTGAAGTTGTCCCCACACAATTATATCAGGGACAAATAGAATCATATTTTTCATAACAAGTAGCCAGTGATTTATTCTACCCTTGAGATAAATGCAAAAATGGGAACAGCTAACATCCCTTTGTGGAAAGGAAGCACTTGTCATTATGAAAGTTTGCTCTTCTTTCAGCTTTGCTGATACACCCCAGTATGTGCCCAGATGTGGTGCACTCTTCTCCTGATGGAAGCTCATGGTGAGGACATTTTCTCTCTTTCTTTTTCTTTTCTTTTTTTCTTTTTTTTTTTTTCCCCAGACGGAGCCTCGCCAGGCTGGAGTGCAGTGGCATGATCTTGGCTCGCTGCAACCTCTGCCTCTGGGGTTCAAGCGATTCTTCTGCCTCAGCCTCCTGAGTAGCTGGGACTGCAGGCACATGCCACCATGCCCAGCTAATGATGAGAACATTTCATTAGGCAGGAGCTGTAGTTGTCACTGAAAATGAACAAGATTAGTATTGACTGTGGGAAGCAAAGGTCAGAGAGGGTCCTGCCTTTCCCATTAGTGTTCCTTTCCCTACGTATCTATTCATTTCAGGTCCCAACGAGCTCTTCGTGTGCAGGATTCCTGCTTTAAATGTTATAATACGTCAACCCAATGTTCATCTCAAGAAATGTGCTTCAAAGGCTATTCCAATTTTGCTGCTGTAAACGTATTACTTAAGGAAAATGGTGTGACATACAATATTTTAGTAAAAATGCAGGAGGGGTGACAGAGGGCAAAGACGGGAAGAGGGAATGGACAATAACCTTCATCACTCGATATTGCAGGAGGGGTAACAGAGGGCAAAGACGGGAAGAGGGGATGGACAATAACCTTCATCACTCGTTACTGCAGTGGGACTTCCCAGTGTGGCCAGAGAGGTCAAAAGTGGTGGAGGATCCAGAGATAACAGAGTAGAATAGAGGAGAAGGCCTTTTTCTGTTGTTTGCTGTGCTCCCAGGGTGACTCTTCAGCAGAGGCCCTGGGAGGCACTAGTGGCTTTAAAAGCTTGATAAAGACACCTGATCACCCATTCCTCCTTTAAAAAGTGCCAGCACTGACAGCATTAGCCTCTAACTACACCACTTCCTTCCCAGTTCTCTGGCTAGAAATGCACACCCTAGGGCCTCAAGCTATATCCCACACCCAGCTCCATTTTGTCAGCAAAATAGAATGTGTCTGGTTATTGCTTCCAGACTCTTCCCAGATCCTAAAGAAACTAAAAATAAATGCAGTCTGCTGGGGCCAAGGCATGGAGGGCTATGGCATCTCAGCCCTGAGCAGAAATCTACAGCCCCAACGAGCATATTCTTGGTGTGAGAGAGCCTGGGCTTCCATATTCCCAGTCCCGTGCTCTGGGAAAATCTTACCCTCTCTGTGCTATGGTAGCCTCATTTGTAAAAACACAGTCTCTGCCTCATGATGTTTGGACAAATTTACCCCATAATGATGCAATATGCTTGGTATAGGGTTGGCACAAAGTGAGGACTCAGTATGTGTTAATTCCTTCTTCACCTCTTCCTCTAGTGCCTCTTCCAGCTACTTTCTTCTTGTCTATATTTCTATTGTTTTGCAGCCCCAGACAATTTCTTGTGCCATCAAAACAATATTGGAGAGCAAGGTTGGATTCCTTTGCCTAAATCTTAAGGGCCCTGGTGTAAGAGGCGTGCATTTCTGCACCTCTGTTTAGGATCCAGTATTCGATGCTGCTGGCTTCCTGTTGGCCTCCCCTTGCAAGTGGTGAAGCCACCTCTTGTGCTCTGAACCCACCTATAATGGAACACCTGCCATGACACTGTGACATCCTGAAACTGTTTCTTCAGTGCAGTCATTTGTTTGCCCATTTATTAATTTCAGTTTCCTATGTTTACTAGGTACTGACTGAAGTCTTCCTCTGTATCCTCATCAGGGTTATTAATTTCAGTTTCCTATGTTTACTAGGTACTGACTGAAGTCTTCCTCTGTATCCTCATCAGGGTTATTAATTTCAGTTTCCTATGTTTACTAGGTACTGACTGAAGTCTTCCTCTGTATCCTCATCAGGGTTATTAATTTCAGTTTCCTATGTTTACTAGGTACTGACTGAAGTCTTCCTCTGTGTCCTCATCAGGGTTATTAATTTCAGTTTCCTATGTTTACTAGGTACTGACTGAAGTCTTCCTCTGTGTCCTCATCAGGGTTATTAATTTCAGTTTCCTATGTTTACTAGGTACTGACTGAAGTCTTCCTCTGTGTCCTCATCAGGGTTATTAATTTCAGTTTCCTATGTTTACTAGGTACTGACTGAAGTCTTCCTCTGTGTCCTCATCAGGGTTATTAATTTCAGTTTCCTATGTTTACTAGGTACTGACTGAAGTCTTCCTCTGTGTCCTCATCAGGGTTATTAATTTCAGTTTCCTATGTTTACTAGGTACTGACTGAAGTCTTCCTCTGTGTCCTCATCAGGGTTATTAATTTCAGTTTCCTATGTTTACTAGGTACTGACTGAAGTCTTCCTCTGTGTCCTCATCAGGGTTATTAATTTCAGTTTCCTATGTTTACTAGGTACTGACTGAAGTCTTCCTCTGTGTCCTCATCAGGGTTATTAATTTCAGTTTCCTATGTTTACTAGGTACTGACTGAAGTCTTCCTCTGTGTCCTCATCAGGGTTATTAATTTCAGTTTCCTATGTTTACTAGGTACTGACTGAAGTCTTCCTCTGTGTCCTCATCAGGGTTATTAATTTCAGTTTCCTATGTTTACTAGGTACTGACTGAAGTCTTCCTCTGTGTCCTCATCAGGGTTATTAATTTCAGTTTCCTATGTTTACTAGGTACTGACTGAAGTCTTCCTCTGTGTCCTCA
Source organism: Macaca thibetana thibetana (assembly GCF_024542745.1). NCBI lineage: Eukaryota > Metazoa > Chordata > Mammalia > Primates > Cercopithecidae > Macaca > Macaca thibetana. The sequence continues at coordinate 8,004,091 of NC_065597.1, read as the reverse complement.
TCAGGGTTATTAATTTCAGTTTCCTATGTTTACTAGGTACTGACTGAAGTCTTCCTCTGTGTCCTCATCAGGGTTATTAATTTCAGTTTCCTATGTTTACTAGGTACTGACTGAAGTCTTCCTCTGTGTCCTCATCAGGGTTATTAATTTCAGTTTCCTATGTTTACTAGGTACTGACTGAAGTCTTCCTCTGTGTCCTCATCAGGGTTATTAATTTCAGTTTCCTATGTTTACTAGGTACTGAGTGAAGTCTTCCTCTGTATCCTCATCAGGGTTATTAATTTCAGTTCCCTATGTTTACTAGGTACTGAGTGAAGTCTTCCTCTGTATCCTCATCAGGGTTATTAATTTCAGTTTCCTATGTTTACTAGGTACTGACTGAAGTCTTCCTCTGTGTCCTCATCAGGGTTATTAATTTCAGTTTCCTATGTTTACTAGGTACTGACTGAAGTCTTCCTCTGTGTCCTCATCAGGGTTATTAATTTCAGTTTCCTATGTTTACTAGGTACTGACTGAAGTCTTCCTCTGTGTCCTCATCAGGGTTATTAATTTCAGTTTCCTATGTTTACTAGGTACTGACTGAAGTCTTCCTCTGTGTCCTCATCAGGGTTATTAATTTCAGTTTCCTATGTTTACTAGGTACTGACTGAAGTCTTCCTCTGTGTCCTCATCAGGGTTATTAATTTCAGTTTCCTATGTTTACTAGGTACTGACTGAAGTCTTCCTCTGTGTCCTCATCAGGGTTATTAATTTCAGTTTCCTATGTTTACTAGGTACTGACTGAAGTCTTCCTCTGTATCCTCATCAGGGTTATTAATTTCAGTTTCCTATGTTTACTAGGTACTGACTGAAGTCTTCCTCTGTATCCTCATCAGGGTTATTAATTTCAGTTTCCTATGTTTACTAGGTACTGACTGAAGTCTTCCTCTGTGTCCTCATCAGGGTTATTAATTTCAGTTTCCTATGTTTACTAGGTACTGACTGAAGTCTTCCTCTGTGTCCTCATCAGGGTGCAGGTACAGTGTTCTGCTCTCCAAGTTAACACGGCCTTAGTTAGCTTAGACGGGAACAGATGTTTTTTTTCATTTCTCATATTCCTTTTAACACTTGAAAATTTCCTTCTCTACCAGACTTAGTTTCTTTTTTAGGTATGACACTCTTTATGGTGCTGCTGACCTTGATATAGACTAATTATGGCAAGACAGATGTTTCTCTTGAGGATATAAGAATTAAGCATAGAACATCTTTCTGCAAACATGAATGTAGCATCTTATGAAATCCTCCAGCTCTGCCTATGAAAGGCTGTGTGACCTTGGCAAGTGGCCTGGCTTCTCTGAGCAGCATTTCCTTCCTCTCCCACCCCAAACTTAAATCAGACCTGATATTATTCCCCTTCTTCAGGATTCTGTGAAATAATCTCAAAGGAAGCTTTTGGCCATGGAATCTCAAACTGAGGATATCATCAATGTTATCATTCTCCCTTCATTCATCTTTAAAGTTGATTGTTCTCAATTCAGTTTGTCAGAGTGTCCAATGTCACAGGTATAAGACAAAGTTGAGTCTGTTCCTAGCTTTGCTCCTAACCAGCTATGTGACAATGAGCAATTTGAGGATGCTGAGACTCAATTTTCTTTTCTACAAAATAGGTATATAAACAGTACGTTCCATTGAGGAATCGTGAGCTAATGGCTCTAAAACATTCATCTGTATCTCCTGACAATAAAAACAACAAATGAAAAGATTTTTATCATCATCAATTTCATCTTCAAAATTATTATGAAAAAGGCAAGTCCTTCAATAACCTTGGTTAGTGACAGCTAAATGGAATGAAGAAGTCCCCTTTTCACCAAAGAAAAGATTACTGGAGAACCATCAAGTAAAGAATAGTTTTCATGGCCAGGCGTGGTGGCTCACGACTGTAATCACAACACATTGGGAGGCTGAGGCAGGTGGATCATGAAATTGGGAGTTCAAGGTCAGCCTGGCCAATGTGGTGAAACCCTGTCTCTACTAAAAATACAAAATCTTAGCCAGGTGTGGTGGCATGCACCTGTAATCCCAGCTACTTGGAAGGCTGAGACAAGAGAATTGCTTCAGTCCTGGAGATGGAGGCTGCAGTGAGCCGAGATTGTGCCACTGCACTCCAGCTGCTTGGGTGACAGAGTGAGACTCTGTCTTGGGGCGGGGAATAGTTTTCACAAGAAGACTGGAATGATTTGCAATTCAATTTTTTAATGTGACTTCTCACCTCTCATCCTGTTCTTTGCTTAAATTTCCCAATGCCCAGTGATATAGTTTGCTTCTCTGTACCCACCCAAATCTCATCTCAAGTTGTAATCCCCACGTCAGGGGAGGGGCCTGGAGGGAGGTCGTTGAACCATGGGGGCGGACTACCCCTTGCTGTTCTCTTGATAGTGAGTGAGTTCTTAGGAGATTTGATAGTTTAAAAGCGTGCAGCAGTCCCCCTCACCATCCACCACCCTCCAGCCATCATGGTAAGACATGCTTGCTTCCCCTTCGCCTTCCACCATGATTGTAAGTTTCCTGAGGCTTTCCAGTTGTGTTTCCCATTAAGCCTGCAAAACTGTGAATTAGTTAAATCTCCTTTCTTCATAAATTACCCAGTCTCAGGTAGTTCTCTATAGCAGTGTGAAAGTGGATTAATACACCCATAAAAGCACCCATAGAAAACCTCCCTGCTACACAAATGGTGTGTGTCAGCTGCATAAATTATTCTCCTGATCTGCTGTTTGGGTAGTAGTCAATTTAGACAGTCAGTGTCTGTAAGGAACACGAACTTATGGATGTCTACCAAAGATGCATTGGACAGATATTTTTGTCATGTGCACTCAGACGTACTGACACTGAGAGCCAGTGCAAATTATCCAAGAACCACTTTTTGTGTGATCACTGTGTGCTTCAGAGCAGGAATTCTACATACATCGTCCCTTTGAATACTTAGAATGAAACTGTAAACTAGATAATATTCCCATTTTACATATGAATAGACTGAGCCTTACAAAGGTAAATTAACTTGGTAATTTCAGTTTCCATCACTTTTATAGGAGGATCTGGGATTTGGTTGTAGCTCTGTTTAAGGCTAATCCTTTCTCTATTCTGCTCTTCTTCCTCTAGGACAAGTCAGAAAATGTTGGGGAGAGATTTTCTGTTGAATGCCTGTATATTTCATAGTGAACTGATGAACAGGAGGCATTAAGTATGGCTTTTTGGGGGAACTGAGAATTTAAAGTGAATTCTGCTCTTTCCATGTGATAGACAAAGGGTTATATTCCCAGTGCTAGTGTTAAAGTTAATGGACTGGATCATAAATGAATTAGACAGATGAATAACAAAATAAAAAATAAAAGAGCCTGCGCTCTAGTATGTGGTATTCTCCTAATCTTCACAGTAAAAATATACCCCTCTCTGAAGCTGTAAGTAAAACGCTCTGACATTTGTAAGAGTGATGTGCAGAAGCTTCAAGAATCTTGCATTGTTTAAACGCCTCTCGAATACATCTTCTTATTCCCACGTTATAGATGAGGGAACCGAGGCTGAGAAACGAGTTGCCTGAATGTCAGCCAGAAGGAAAGTGGGAGATCCATTTGGGGATCAGGGTGATCTTTCTGGAGCTCAGTGCATGTGACATATCCTTTTCTAAGCTGTCTTCACTCCATAGGACTTAGTGAGCGGCAAGACTACGAGCTTTCTTCTTACACGGATAGGACCTTGCTAAGCCCTGTCCCCGCACCCACCCTTCGGACTTCGGTTTCCCGTCTGGAAGGCAGAAATGACATTGTTTGTCCCATGAGGCTGTTGTGACTATTAGATTTAGTAATAGCTGTAAAGTGTGTTTTGTCAGGTTTAGCACACTCTTTATGCTTTTAACAAATGCTACTTCCACTTCTTTCCCTTTGAATAGTCCTTTGGATAAATAAAATAAACATTACTCCATTTCTCAGATTAGGAAGCCCAGATCACAGCTGCTGACAGCTTGCATGGCTTTATGTTCAATAAAGAGGCACACAGAAGATTTATCACCCAGATGTGACAAGTGGGCCCTTTCCCTTTTCATTAACTTGTGTCAGGCCATATATTGACATTACAGTGTGTCATCATTCTTGATGACCTTTGAGCTATTGATTCTTCCAATTTTCATAAATGAATATTCCGTCCATAGGACATGTATCTGCCAATTTCGGAGATCAATACCATCTTTTGCGGTGATCATTACAGGAACTTGTAATGTAACCTCTCAAATAGATGCTTGAGTCAGAAGGAAGCAATTCATTCTATCCAGTATAAACAGACCTCAGCATTTTTGTTGGGAAATGCAACAATCTCAGACAATCACTGTCTCTAATGCACAATTCTTATTGGAAAGGATCCCACGCTCCAGGGGAATTTGAGTCTGTTATTTACACAGTCATTAAATACCTTTTTAATTTTTTTAAACACCAACAATGTGTCATACTCAGTACTAAGCACAGTGTCTATAATCGGTACTACAGGATGTGCATACACAAACATACACATTATGTACATTATGAACATATGTATATATGTATATGGTAGAACCTCTGATTTGCAGAGATGACATGAAGATAAATAACTAACAAATGACCAAATGTATTATATTTGGAAAGAGAGACATAGCTAATAGGCTATAAGAGTTTAGAAGAAAAAAGAAAACACCAGTTCCACAGTAGATATATCAGAGATGATGTCATAGATAGTGAAGTTTAGATAAGATTGGACAAATGTACACCAGGAAACGGAGGGTTTTGAGGACAGAAAAACAATACAAACTGAAAGAGTGACTATGAAATAGTGAACATATTGTGCTCACTATAAATTAAGTGTAATCACTGTTTCTCACGGATCCTTGTTTTCGTGGCACCTGTGTCAGCATGGAGTTGGTGAACATTAACAGTGTGTTGAATGAGAGTAGCTGTGGACAAATTAAACAAGGCTTGTGGATGACTAATTTTCTGCAATAATGTAAGTATTACAGAGATGATCCCCAAGGTTTAGAACAAAAAGGGGAGATGATATAAACATGAATATGGATATAGAAATTAATCACATACATATTTCTCCCCCCAGTGCTAAAATGCATTCTTGTCACATTTCACACTATGATAATGATTGACCTTAGAAATATGTGGTATTTGAATAACAAATATTACTTCATTCCAAATATGGCTCAAAATTCATTCTTAGATTGTGGAGAGGAAATTGCCAAGAAGGTCTACCTCCCTCTGGAGAAAGAAGCCCATTTCTGATCTGTGAATCTGACTTGTGGGGTTCACTGGCTTGGAAAAGCTTCAATTGTTTCTGGCTGTCCTTTGAATTAGTAAAGATCTCAGAGCTAAAAGGTGCTGAGATCCTCTGTGGCTGACTTCATCAGAATTCATCAATGAGTACGCACTGGACTCCTGAAACAATGTCCTTCCTGGTGTGCTAAGGATGTATGTGGACTGGAGGCGGGGGTGAGAGCAAACACCATTCATGGGCCCTCATGTTTCACCTATAGTCTCACAAAACTGCACACTGATAGTAGCCCTGATCCTTGGAGTTGGGCATGTTATTACTGAAGAGATGTCAAGAATTTGAAAGAAGGCAAGAAGAAAGCTGTCTTTAAATAATCCAAGTGGGAAACAGGTATTTACTTTTTCACATAATTAGAAAGTCTGAGCTTGGAACCAAATATCTCCATTGACTTCAAGAATATCATGTCCCTCTCTTTCCATCTACTTCCCTCTACCTTCTCCTTTCTTTCCCTTTCCCCTGTCTTAGTTCCGCTTCTCTCAATAAGTTGTCCGTGGCCTGTCCTCCTATAGTAAGGCATCCTCCATATAGCTAGCAGAAAAAGGCACAGGCATATCCAGCTCTAGGCTTCCATTAGCTTAACTTTCTGAGCATGAAATAAATAGAAACTTACTTAGCCTACACACAATCCAGAGAAGGTATCTAGTCTAGGTTGGTGACAGACTCATCATTGTGCAGTCACTGTGGCCAGAGGGATGGGGTACCCTGAGTGACCTGACCTGGATCACATGCCCACATTTAGTGGGACAGAACACTGTGATTTGCAGCCTGTGTAGAACCACGTTATGTGGAGGAGGGGCAGTTTCCTATTGACATGTCTGGAGTGGGGAACCAGGACGAAATAGGAGATGAGAAGGAGACCACTGGACCATTTTAGAAATGGGGGAAAGACTCTTCTCTGCAGTTCACCACAGTGAGCAGTGGAGTGAAAAACAACTTTTGCAGAGTCTTCCTTAATTAACGGGGGTAAAAGAATAGACACAGAGAAAATACAGTAAAGCTCTGGGCGTATCTACAATATTCCACCATGAAGTAGAGTAGCCCATTCTATAATTAAGGGGAAGTGGGACCTTTTGAAATGTTGCAGGCTATCCTCATTATCAGCCTTAAAAAAATCCAAATAATAGAAACAGCTTCCGCTGGATGCCTAGTCTTATGTTCATCACACAAGGAATAATAATGATGACAATGATATCCTCAGGTCAAAGATATGCCGTAAGTCAGCTGGGTTTAGTGATTGATAGATCTGTGCATTTTCAAATTATGTGGTGGCTCAGGGAAGGAGGTAACGGAATTAGGCTTGATAGGCTCAGGGTGGAGGGAAGTGATGTGACTCTTGGAAACGATACACATAATAGAGTTCCGAGTATCAACTCCATGTCAAACCTCCTCCCTTGCTTTATTTTACCGTCTCATTCAATCCTTCAGCAACTTCCGCTAGAGAGGCAATTATTCATTTTTTTCATTTAAAGAAGAGATTGAAACACAAAGAAGATTTCCTTGTACAAGGTCAGTGTCAAGGTGAACACCTGTTTTTGCTACAGCATCACAAACAAACGAAGGCAGGCCAGCAGCAGCCGCAACACACTATGTCACGATACTTTCTTCCAATGCAGTTAGAATTATTGGAATAGGAAGACAAAAGAGTTTAGAATCACAAAAGAATGAATAAGAAATGTGCTGGTCTTATATAATGTCAGCCAGAATGAGCAGGGGAAAGGAAAGCTACACATTGGGATTGACACTGCAAAGGACTGAGGCTTTTAAAGATTGAGTATTTCCATTGTGAGCCCTTGACACAATAAAATGGTCTTCCAGAAATGCACATTAAAAGAGTAAATAGATGATACGTGAATGAATGAATGGATGGGTGTTCATTCATTCAGCATTTTTTACTTATAAATTTTCATTATTAATTCACATGATATATTATGTCTGCTTGAGTCTTTGCGGAATTGAACAAATCAATATATTCCTCATCTCATTTCCACAAAGCTTTCCACAAGAATGAAGGTTAGAGGAGGTGTCTATTCCCTGCTCCCTTCCCACTTACTCTCACCCCCAGATATCCTTTCTTAAAGCGTTTGTAAATCTCTGCCTTAGCAACAAACTGCACTGATGTCTGACAAATAAAAATTTCATGTGAATTACAATTAAAAAAAATATATAGGACAGTGAAAATGAAGCTTTGTGGTGGCCGCTTAATTTGGAGGGCATTATTTTTAGCCTTGCAAAGGACCAGTGGCACGAAAACAATTAGGATCTTTTGTCAAGTTAATTAAATTTTACTAAGTGTAGTAATCTCAGTGGGCTTCATACACCAGAGGTAAAACTAATTAAAACGCAAATTCTTCCTAGCCTAATAAGGAGTTCTAAGTTGGATAGCTGAGGAATGTTGTGCATACTGAGAGATATTCAAAACTAATTTATAATGAGATGAGGGCAAACCCTTAAATGGCTCAGTTCTGTTGAAGGCTCACTTGAGAACACCAATAAGTTAAACTGGAGGCTGCCACTTCAGGTAAAAAAAAAAAAAAAAAAAAGCAGACTGGCAAGCTTTGCTGGGTACAGGAGAAAAATGGATCCAGCTTAGACAAGTAAGGATGGGGAGGCCAGTAGAAATGAGATATCCAAGTTTTCTCTAAAGAGTGCTATTTTCTCCCCAGGTTTCTTCTCTTCATTAAATTCTCCAAGGGCAGGCTGAGCTAATGGCAATTGCTTTTCTTGTAGTAGTCTTTTCTTAGAAAGCTACCTGGAGCAAGATTATTTAGTTCACAAGGAATAAGATCAGTAGTTAATCCATACCGCATCTCCTGTGTGGCACTGACAGCCCCATTTTTAAGATAAAGCCACTGAACAACTAAAAAAAATAAAAAATAAAAAACTCACTCTAGCTAGACATTAGCAGGGTATTAAGATGACAATCCAAAACGGTTCAGTCTTAGCCCTTTCCTAAGAACCCACTGACACCAGTCAAATGTGTATGAATATCTGCAGTTGAGAAACTTGAAATGATTGTTTAATTGCAATGGGCAACCTTCATATAAACTTGGGCACACTTCAATTGACATGCTATTACTCCACCATTTATTGAAAGTGGCATGTGCCTACTGACATTTTCACCGTTTCTCTGTCTCATTTCACACCCTGTGGTCTGGCTCTGGCCCCTGATAGCCCACTGACTTTGGCAGGTGCTGCCAATACCTTTCTAATCACCATACCAAATATGTTTTCTTTGTTGCAACTCTCTTCAACCAGATTGGATTATTTGTCACATTGTCCACCCAGTCCTTCTGACCACCACTCTGTTTTGTTTTGTCCAATAATGTTATAAATGCAACAAGACGTGCTGGGGGAAAAAAAGCAATATTAAAGTTTCTTTCTGAGAAGGCTTCTTGCCTAGTTTTGCTTAATAGGTGTACCAGGGTTCTGCTGGAAACAAAAGATAGCTTCCTTCAAATTTTGTACCTATAATAAAACTAGAATATTCTCCTTTCCTATATTATTTCAATATCTGCATTATGTAAGTAATGTATGCTCACTGTAGAAAAACAAAAGGAAAGTCGGGCGCAGTGGCTCACGCCTGTAATTCCCAGCACTGAGGGAGGCTGAGGCGGGTGGATCACCTGAGGTCAGGAGTTCGAGACAAGCCTGGTCAACACGGTGAAACCCCATCTCTACTAAAAATACAAAAATTAGCCAGGGGTGGTGGCACACGCCTGTAACCCCAGTCACTCCAGAAGCTGAGACAGGAGAATCATTTGAACCTGGGAAGCGGAGGTTGCAGTGAGCCAAGATTGCGCCACTGCACTCCAGCCTGAGTGACAGAGCAAGACTCTGTCTCAAAAAAGAAAAAAAAAAAAAAAAAGAAAAAGGAAACCATAAGGAAAAGAAAAAGATGCATATAATCAAATCACAACTTCATTTTTTTCCTTCTTCTTCTCCTCCTCCCATTCCTCTTCCTCCTCCTTCTTTTTCTGTTTTGCCTTCAAGGTCTTGATACAATGCATGCATCTATGATTACCTTTGTTATGTTAACACTCTAGCCTGAGCGTTTTCTTATGTCACTAAAAGTATTCATAAGCTATTATATATACTGGAAAGAACATGAACTTTTAAGTTTGTCACATCTGACTTGAAGTCCCAGCTCTTACTAGCAGTGATGTGATGTAAACAAGACTACCTGTTCTTTTAGCCTAGATTCCTTGTCTATAAACTAGGGATGATAATAACTATAACATAAACATGGTAAAAGGATAAAACTGTTTACTCTTTAAAACTTGTTTAGCTGTGGCTTTTGTTTTTGGTATTATTAGTAGTATTATTTTAAATTAATAAATACAGTAGTTAGTATTTCCACAGTATTTCATCATGTAGATGTCTTATAATTTGTTTATCTCTAGTATTACATATTTAGTTTCTTCATTAGTTTCCCAATTTCAATAATTCTAGAATAAGCATCTTTTCATCTTTATTAACAACATTTTCTATACACTCAGAAGTTACTTTCTAGAAAGTTTGCATCATGTCCTTGTCTAGCGTCCTGTGCTTGAGGAGGAGGTGTCTCCTCAGCTCCCCCAGCTGCTTTGGTAAGTTCAGCAGGAAGATGGCTGGCCACTCCCTCACCGCAGCCATCTTTAACACACCAATGGTCTCACCAGAAGGCTTCTATCTTGGGCTTCTGCCCAAGATTCAAAGGTCTCTACCTCCATCAGGGTTGATTTACCAGCTTATAATTTTGAGGAAACAACTTTCACTCAAAGCCCCTTTTTAAGATTCTACAAGCAACTCTGATTAATTTTTCTGAGTTCTTCAGTATCACTTCTCTCCTTTCACTCTCAGTACTGAATTCATAAGAGAGAGAGGGATCACATGACTTCATCAGTCTGAAATCGTGCCTGAAATTACATATAGGTAAATAGATTTCAACTCATGTGTGATGTATTTAATAAGATGTAGGCTCTTGGCTATGGAAGGATAAGGAGGCTCAACCCGAAAGAGGGCAACTAAAATAAGAAAATACTTCAACCACTGTTGAAATAGGAGATCAAATTTTCTCTACTCTGTACTCCTCAGCTTTTTTTTTCATTGAACATTACTAAGCAGCAGTGTCCCAGGTGCCATATTAGTCTCTGGGAATACATGATCAATAATAAAAAGTTTTTTTTTTAAGAACTCACTGTCTGATTGGGTGGGGATCCCCAGAAATGGGGTCACCAATAATTACACTCTAAGTTGACAAGTTTCATGGTGGGGAAAACGCTGGAACATGAGGAAAAGAGGTCAAAACTGATGAAACAGAAAAAGTTCTCACTTGAGCTGGGTCTTCAATATTGAGTGTACATTCACCAAGTTGACTACAACGGATAACAAGACATGCTAAGAAATGGATACCCTGCAGTTTGTGTGTCTGGTTTGGACACTGTTTGGAGGAGAGAGGATGGGAGATGAAGCTGAACAAATGGGGAAATCATGTCACAGGGAAAATGCAAATGTTATTCTTAAGACTCTAGATTTTGCCATTGATGTGTGCAAGGATCATTGCAGATTTTTGTGGAATTTGTTTTGCCAATTAATGGCTTTAATTTACCAAGATATTTCTCTCAATCATGATGATTGTGGTGAAGCTAAGAGACTCAGTTCGTACATTTAAAACTAAGAGGAGGGATGTTTTTGGAGAGGCATGTAACTTTCCATGAAAAAAGTGAATGCAAAGCTAAGTATAAGGTAAGATTTCCTTCCAAGAGAGTTACCCAAGGGGGAGATTCCTGTGGAGACTGCCACTGTAGCTTTTTAATAATTGCAGGGCAACAAGCTAATTATTGTGTTTCATCTTCTTCCTTTGTAGACTCTAAACTGAATGAATAAACTTGAAAAATTAATTTAGGGCTATGAACAAACAAAACCACTATCCCCCAGAAGGAAACTAATAGAAGAGACATATTACAGTGTTCAGACTTTGCATGTAAACTCTGCTTTCCCTCCACAAACCCAAAGCTCCTTCTGTTTGTCTCCATGGTTTGGATTGCATCCCTGTGAAAGCCAGTGTGGGGAAAGCTTGTCTGGACTTAAGGTTCTAATATGGTTTATATTTCTACAGTGCAGTCTGACTATATGATTCTGGCTCTGTAACCTTCGCAAATTGTCTGTCTTCTCTTAGACTCAGTTTCCCTTTCTGGCTTTCGACAGCTTGGATTCAATTTCACTGGTCCAACAGTTGACCTTTTACTCACATGTAGCTTTTCTAATCCTAGGAGCACTGAAAACTGTAGTTATTGGGAATTCTATTGATTTAATACCTTCTTTTACAAAAAGTATTTTAAAACATTTCCTTTATTATTCTGAAATAAAACCCATTGATAATATAAGTTATCTACATCAATAATTTTAAAAATCAATGCAATGCCCTGATTGTAATGCAGAAAAGAAATTAAAGAAAATAGATTATAATAAAATAACTACTTCCCATAAGAATTCTGACATGACATTATAAGAAGATATAATGAAGTAGCAAGATACCTACATTCATATAAAAAAGTCATGAAAAATGAGACTGCCTAAAATATAGACAAACAGATGTACTGTAATGGAAGCATAAACACAAATAGGGATATTTCTGTAACTATGATTTTTCTAAAAGGTAAACAACTTTTGGCAAAAGTTTAAAAAATCTAGTGGTTCCTAATTTAGACTGAAGTTGTATTCCTGGAAATTTCAAAAATTTTCAAACAATGAAATAAATTCCTCATGTTCATATTTAAAATGAATGTAAATCTAGGTACCAACGATTTTAAAGAGTTTCTAGTCTACCTGACTTCCTGATAAAGACTCTCAAAAGTCATGTGGAATGCAGGGTAGGTTTCTTGAACAGGACTGTTCTTTCATGGAAACCCTAATCTCCACCCATTAAAAAAACCAGGATCCCCTCATCCCCACAATTTTTAAAACACATACACCACCTGGGCACGGTGGCTCATGCCTATAATCCCAGCAATTTGGGAGGCCAAGGTGGGAGGATCACTTGAGTCCAGGAGTTCAAGACCAACCTCGGCAACTTGGTGAGACCCTGTGTCTACAAAAAAAAAAAAAGAAAAGAAAAGAAAGAAAAGAAAAAAAATTAGCCAGGCATGGTGAAGTGTGCCTGTGGTCCCAGCTATCCAGGAGACTGAGGCAAGAGAATCGCATGAGCCTAGAAGTTGCAGGCTGCAGTGAGCTGTGATCATGCCACTGCATTCCAGCTTAGGTAACAGAGGGAGATCCTGTCTCTAAAATAAACACAACACAACACACACACACACGTACACACACACACACACACCCCAATCCCTTATGGATTTTCTTAGCATTCACACTAAAGAGGTGATACTCTCTTGGTGGAAGACCACAGGTCCAGTGTCTTGCTCAAACCATTGCACAGGTCATTACTTCTGAAATTGACTGTCCTAAATTCCATGTAAAGTATTCTAAAGGATCCCTGACCCATGGGAAATTCTTATGTGGAACGCCTAATATTAGGAGGTGAACTGTTTTCCCCCGCAAACTCATATGTTGCAGTTCTAACCCCTAGCACCTCAGAATGTTACTACTATTTGGAAATAGGGTCTTAAAAATGAAATTAAGCTAAAATGAAGTCAATAGGGTGGTCCCTAATCCAATAAGACTGGTGTCCTTATTTGAAAAAAAAAGGAGATAAAGATAGATATTCAAAGAGGAAAGACCACATGCAGACACAGGGAGAAGATGGCCGTCAACAAGACAGGAAGAGAGGGCTCAAAATAAATGAACCCTGCAGATACATTAATGTTGGACATTCAACTTCCAGACTTTTTGGAGAAAATAAATTTCCATTGTTTAAGCCACAGAGTCTGTGGTGCATTGTTATAGAATTCCTACAAAATGAATACATTTACTTTTCTACTACGATTGCAACTATAGCTCTTAATACTATTACAACCACTACTGTGATCCTCCCATTACAATTAGTAATATCTCTTGAGCTTCAACTGTGTTATTTTTGTGGTGTTTATTATTCCCTGTGACAAGCAGAAGAGCAGTATAAGCCCCTGCATGGGGCACTCAGCTAACCAAGTGGCAAAATGGGCTTCAGACTCCAAAGTCCATGTTCTCTATTTCTAGTGTATATTTCCCCTCATTTCCAGGTGAATCATGCTTGAGGCATATTATGTGTTTAAATCACAAGTCTAAAACCTCTTGGGCCACCATTAGAGATCAAATTTATGTGTATTTTGATTGTTACTGGCTTGTTAAGAGAACATGGTCAACTCTGCAACCAACAATAATGAGATAGTAGTCATTTACAAATTAGTTATGTTATGATATATTAAAAGCAGTATTGCATAATTGCGAATAACATTGATTTCAGAGTCAAGTTGTCAAGTTACCTTAGATCAAATCCCAGCTATGTCACTTACAAGCCAGATGTGTTAACCTCTCTGAAACTCGGTTTCCTCATTTGTGTAATGATATTTCCTAACTGATACAATTGTGTGGATAAAATGAGTTAGTTCACATAAAGAACTTAGAATAGTGTGTTATGAAATGGCCAATATAAACCACCCAATGTTAGTAAGAACTTTACCTACGCTACCTCATTAGACTTAATAGCAGTGGAGAGCATTTCAGCCTCTCTGATACTCACATGAAAGCTCAGAGAAGGTTAGTAATTTTATCAAGGTCACACTTGTAAATGGAAGCTCTGTGTGACTGCTGAGTATAGCAAAACTCACGTGGGCTAGTTTATCCATACAAACCAGAAATAGATTCCTATGGCATGCCATTTGATATATCCCATAAAAATGTGTAGATGTAAAAGGAAATATGAAATATATCACCTCGTTATTTTTTTTTAACTGTTAGGTGCCAAATGCCTGAAGATATGGAAACACGTATATGCTCAACAAGGAGAACATGTCTGGAAAAATAATCATATTTTTCACTTTCTTTTCAGATGCTGTAGAATCACATGGACATAATCATGGTCCTTAAAGAATTTTAAATGTTTTTTTTTTTCTTAATCTAATGGCTCCATTGCAGACAGACTTGGCTGTGTCCATACCACAGCATGAGACCCTCACTGCTTTTTGGTTATGTCAGTGAACTGTCTTCACTACCTCTCACCAAGAAGCATAGGAATGTATTCTCCACCAGATTAAAACAGCATCAATTTGACTCTCTGCTCTACTGCACTCTATGTTCTGTGAATATTAATAGAAATTTCTTCGTTGGATGGTTGACTGCTTAAATTCATCTGCCGTTCCTTGGTTGGAGTCATTCGGGCCATTAATGTTGAGCATGCACCCACACAAGTAGGGGCCAAGTGTAGGTCACAGGCAGGCAATCAGTGTGTGTAACTAAAGGTCAGACTTGTAAAATCCAGCACATAAGAGATGGTGTAATATCGCCTAAATTGAAGATTTTGAATATATTTTAGGTGCAAAGTGATATAGCAGCAGCTGATTTTTCATTCACATTCAATAACCTTCAAGCCCCAGGTCTAACAACCACCTTCCTGTGAGTTTCACCTACTGCTCCTATGCTTTCCATGCAGTGCAGGCGCCTCTCATGGGTTCCATCATGTCATCTGCAATGGGAGGTGAGGTGCTACCAGGAACATCACTGCAGAAGGGTGTGTAGTTATCTGGTGACAGACTTAACTATCCCACGCAGTCACTGTGCAGTCATAGACCAATTACATAACTTCTCAGGGCCTGTGCTTACTCATTTGTAAGATGGGGATAATAATAACCTTGTAGAGCTGTTTTAGGTGAAATGACTTCAAAGGAAGAGGTAAAGTTTTGGAAAAGTGCCTGGAAGAGTGTAAACGCTGAGTTATCAATTATTGTTTTCAAAAGGGGTTGGACAAACTAAATCACTTCAGCGAGAGCATCAACGATAAATAAGCAGGCCAGGTGCAGTGGCTCACGCCTGTAATCCCAGCACTTTGGGAGGCCAAGGTGGGTGAATAACTTGGGGTCAGGAGTTCCAGACCAGCCTGGCCAACATGGTAAAGCCCCATCTCTACTAAAAATACAAAAATTAACCGGGCACGGTGGCATGTGCCTATAATCCCAGCTATTCAGGAGACCGAGGTAGGTAGGAGAATCACTTGAACTTGGGAGGAGGAGGTTGCAGTGAGCCGAGATTACGCTACTGCATTCCAGCCTGTGTGACAGACTGAGAGTCCATCTCAAAAAAAACATTAATAAATAAATAAAAAATAAACAAGTAATTTCAAAACAGCACCAAGATCAGAAGTATTAAAAATATCTGTTTGGTAAGTCTAATATCCATATAAGTTTGCCGGGAGCCAAAGGTACTTTAGCAGAGAGGAGAATGTTACAGAAAGAGGACAGTCACTGGGTCAGCCTTGGGGTTGAATCTCAGCCTGGTCATTCATTAGTTGATTGCTCTGGGGGAACTTGCTGAACTTCTGTGGCTCAAATTTCTCATCTATTATGAGAATAATGTCACTTGCCCAAGCGATCATTCTATTTACTTATTTATTTTTGTTATACTTTAAGTTCTAGGGTAAGTGTGCACAATGTGCAGATTTGTTACATTTGTATACATGTGCCATGTTGGTGTGCTACACCCATTAACTCGTCATTTACATTAGGTATATCTCCTAATGCTATCCCTTCCCGCTCCCCCACCGCACGACAGGCCCCAGTGTGTGATGTTTCCCATCCTGTGTCCAGGTGTTCTCATTGTTCAATTCCCACATATGAGTGAGAACACGCAGTGTTTGGTTTTCTCTCCTTGGGACAATTTGCTCAGAATAATGGTTTCCAGCTTCATCCATGTCCCTACAAAGGACATGAACTCATCCTTTTTTATGACTGCATAGTATTCCATGGTGTATATGTGCCACATTTTCTTAATCCAGTCTATCATTGATGGACATTTGGGTTGGTTACAAGTCTTTGCTATCATGAATAGTGCCACAATAAGCAAAGCAGCATGATTTATAATCCTTTGGATATATACCCAATAATGGGATGGCTGGGTCAAATGGTATTTCTAGTTCTAGATCCTTGAGGAATCGCCACACTGTCTTCCACAATGGCGGAACTAGTTTACAGTCCCACCAACAATGTAAAAGTGTTCCTATTTCTCCACATCCTCTCCGGCACCTGTTGTTTCCTGACTTTTTAATGATCGCCATTCTAACTGATGTGAGATGGTCTTGATTTGCATTTCTCTGATGGCCAGTGATGATGAGCATTTTTTCATGTGTCTGTTGGCTGCATAAACGTCTTCTTTTGAGAAGCAACTGTTCATATCCTTTGCCCACTTTTTGATGGGGCTGTTTGACTTTTTTTTTTTTTTTGTAAATTTGTTCTTTGTAGATTCTGGATATTAGCGCTTTGTCAGATGGGTAGATTGCAAAATTTTTCTCCCATTCTGTAGGTTGCCTGTTCACTCTCTGATGGTAGTTTCTTTTGCTGTGCAGAAGCTCTTTAGTTTAATTAGATCCCATTTCTCAATTTTGACTCTTGTTGCCACTGCTTTTGGTGTTTTAGACACGAGTCCTTGCCCATGCCTATGTCCTGAAGGGTATTGCCTAGGTTTTCTTCTAGGGTTTTTATGGTTTTAGGTCTGACATTTCAGTTTTTAATCCATCTTGAATTAATTTTTGTGTAAGGTGTAAGGAGGGGATCCAGTTTCAGCTCTCTGCATATGGCTAGCCAGTTTTCCCAGCACCATTTGTTAAATAGGGAATCCTTTCCCCATTTCTTGTTTTTGTCAGGTTTGTCAAAGATAAGATGGTTGTAGATGTGTGGTATTATTTCTGAGGGCTCTGTTCTGTTCCATTGATCTATATATCTGTTTTGGTACCAGTACCATGCTGTTTTGGTTACTGTAGCCTAGTTAGAAATCAGGTAGCGTGATACCTCCAGCTTTGTTCTTTTGGCTTAGGATTGTCTTGGCAATGCAGACTGTTTTTTGGAACCAAGTGAGCGTTCTTAATTCAGTAAGAATTAAGGAAGTAAAATATATGTCCTTAATAAATAGTAACTTAAATAAAGAGCCCAGACCAACCTTTTCAACAATTTTCTCAATACTCCTAGAGTTGTAGAACGTACTGTTCCCATATTTAACCAATTTCCAGAAACTTCTTGCCCCCTTTTCCAGCTGCACAAACAAGGTCAACTTCCTATAATGCCTTTCCTCTTGATTTGTGCTCAACAGAGCCTAATCACTCTTAAAGACTGTACAGAGTGTGCTTTTTAGAGAGGAAGGGATAATCAGAGAATGCCCCAACCTTCAGCCAGATCCTGTGATATTACAGCCCCAACTATAGAACGCAAGGTAGAGCTAACAAAGAGAGGAAAATACCCTGCTAGGAGCAGAATAGTCATCACAGGCATAAAAGGTTTGCTTGTGACTAAATAGCTTAAGGCCAAGTCGGTTGCCTCAACCACCACCCATTGTAGAGTGCAAATGTCCTGTGATATGTACACTGTACACCCAGCTGTAGGAAATCTGAATTGGTACAACTTCTCCAGGAAGACATTCAACAATTAGCATAGGAAGCCATGGAAATGCTTATGATGATTGATGCATAATTCAACTTATAAATATTAAAATAAACATATGGATTGATCAATGCAGACCAGATATTCATCAAATTACATGTTTCAGATCCACCTGCAAATCCAACAATGTAAAATTCATCAGATATGTTAGATCTATGAAATGATCTACTTCTCAACCATTAAAACTGAGGAACATTTCATGATGAGACATAACAGTCATAGCACAATATTATGTAAAGATATGAAAGAGAAACCTTTATTTGCAATGCCAATCCATGTTATGTGAGAGTGTGTTTAATAGAGGAAAAAGTTATCTCAAAAATCAGCAGTGACTCTGTTGTGGACTGTTGGGTTGTTCTTGTTTTATATTAAATATTAAATTTATTATCTAAAATTAACTCAAATAAGCAGGAAAGGTATCTCAAATGTTACTTTGGAATTCCTTTGCTTTTGTTTGGGTGGCTCCTTGTACAGTGTAATGGACTGGTTTACTCTCCCCTAGAAGCCCACCAGGTTGCTGTTTGATCTGGGTCTCAGCAGTCCTGCTGGGCCATCAATGGTTGCTTTCTTATGGGTCACTAGGTGGTCATGGACACCCACCCCACCATAACATGGAAGGGAGCCAGGCATAACATCTGGATGTGGTTCTGGCTGCACCAGGCACTTGTGCTTGTGAAATTTGCTGATTAAAGGCCAGCATGGCCCAGGTGCAGTGGCTCACAGCTATAATCCCAACACTTTGGGAGGCTGAGGCAGGCAGATCACCAGAGGTCGGGAGTTCGAGACCAGTCTGACCAACATGGAGAAACCCTGTCTATACTAAGAATACAAAATTAGCTGGGTGTGGTGGTGCATGCCTGTAATCCCAGTTACTCAGGAGGCTGAGACAGGAGAATTGCTTGAATCTGGGAAGCGGAGGTTGTGGTGAGCTGTAATCATGTCATTGCACTCCAGCCTGGGCAAGAGCGAGACTCCATCTCAAAACAAGCTAACAAACAAAAAAACCCAAGCATTTACTAAGTGGCTGTGCTATGTTGTGCAGTAGGTGCTTTAAATGTCTCTATTCCTATGATTCTGAGGCCCAGAGACAGGGACAGTGTGAGGGTGAGGCGAACAAGATGCTTTGGGTACAAAAGTTGAGGATACTCTCAGGGTCCTGCTTGTCTCTTTAAATTTTGCACCCTAGATGCTTCCTTAACACCACCTTAGTCCTGGTACTGCTTAGAGAAACGAAATAATTTGCTCAAAGTCATGGGGTTGATAAGAATTTGAGTTTAGAATCAATGCCAAATCCAGCTTATTCTGAACCCTATGTCTTCTCCATTATACCAACCAGTAGATTTTTAAAAGCTCAGTATATTGTAAAGTACACAGGGCACTTAGATTTGTGGATATGCATGTGTTTACCATAATGCAGTAAAATTCTTCATTTTTCAAAGTATAAAGAGAGTATATAATTGCTCAAACAGCAAGCTCCGTAGTTAAGTGTGATCATCTCCTCCATTTCAAAGATGGATACTGTCAGGCATTTCTCAGACTCCAGCCAGAAACTGACACACATGGCAAGCGCCATACGGTCATCGAGATAGGACACACAAATGGTTCTCCCAGCAGCTCATGGATTCTGTCATTCTGTCACTGGCAGTCAAGACTAATGTAATTAGACAGCACATCCTCCCCAGCTGAGTGGAGCTCTGGGTTCACAGAACAGTCCCAGGCCACTGGAAAGCCAACTGGCAATTCACTAATGGGCCAAATCACCGTGCCGCAGAAACAGAGGGAAAAAGGCTTCTAGCCAATTTCATTTTGTTATGAAAATATAATCATTCTAGCAGAGTCTCCCAGTGCCTGGGAAAGGCAGGTCATTGTTGTCTCCTCCCTGTTTGGGATGGTGTTCTAACACCTGGGAAAACCTAGCCCAGCCTCTCCACTCCACTTCATAGTCTCCAGGGGCTATTTTATAGTGATGGAATCATTTGCTTTACCACAGGAATAGATGGATTCTGGTTTGCACAGTTTCCCAAGTAGAGAAATAACCAAAGTATCTGTTCAGAAACAGATATAATCATTAAAAGGAAAAAGAGTGTTTATTTCAGTTACTCATGCATTAGAAAATACATTTTTTTATTTTTTAGGAAACATTTATTAAACACTTATGTGCCAGGCACCGGGCATCGCATGACTTCATTTACTCTTTCCCGCACAAAGCAAAGTCATTATAATTAGTCC
The DNA here is from genome assembly GCF_024542745.1 of Macaca thibetana thibetana. Lineage (NCBI taxonomy): Eukaryota > Metazoa > Chordata > Mammalia > Primates > Cercopithecidae > Macaca > Macaca thibetana. The sequence goes on along the minus strand of NC_065597.1, from coordinate 7,983,971 downwards.
TCCTTCTTTTACTGATGAGGAAACTGAGACTCATGGGGTCAGTAAGTACTGAAACCGTGATTCAATATTGCATCGGATGTTCTTTTCTCTTGCTTCCCTTCAAATACTTGTAAAAATGAATTGATTTTAATTGAATTATGGCATGATACGCGCAAGTGATTAATACATGCTGGCAGAATGAGTGGTTGGTGACTATATTTATACCTTGTATCCATAAATGTAATATATGTTGTGCTGAAGGAGATGCCTCAATGGGAAGATGACAGTTAACAAGATCATTTTCTGATATGGAAAATACATAAATGTGTGTGTGTCTCCTGCATTTAATTTTCCCACTGCTTCTGAAATGGATATTTGCCAGTCTTCTGAGAGCTGTTGCTCTTTGTTATCTGAAGGTACCATACCATCTTGGTTGCATATTGTGCAGAATGAAGAGGGGAGATTAGTTCCCTGGAAATTTACTCACGTCTCCCTAGAAATGGAAAATGCCAAGGCAGCCAGAGAAATCACTTCTCTGACTCTCACTTGCTCTGTGAATTTTGATAACTCAATTCCTAACCCTCAGTTTCCCTGCCTGAACAGTAAAAGGTTAAGACTCAAACTTTTCTCCAATTATCTCCACTCTTGAAATTATGTCAAATTTTTAGGATCCTAATATTTAGGGGTTGATTATAAATATTGTGGCCTTACTCTAACCTTTTTGTACCATGAAATTATGTTCTTGTTAAAAAAACAAAAGGGACGGTTTTCAATTTTTTTTTTTTCGAGACTGTGTCTTGCTCTGTTGCCCAGTCTGGAGTGCAGTGGCACAATCTCAGCTCACTATGACCTCCACTCCTTGGGCTCAAGCACCTTCTGGGTTCAAGCGATTCTCATGCCTCAGGCTCCCGAGTGACTAGCTTCCCGAGTGACTAGACATGTGCCATCATGCCTGGCTAATTTTTGCATTTTTAGTAGAAATAGGGTTTTGCCATATTGGCAAGGCTGGTCTCGAACTCCTGGCCTCAAGTGATCTGGCTGCGTCAGCTTCCCAAAGTGCCAGGATAACCTTTTAGACACTGGCTTAGGCAAGAACTTGATGACCACGAACCCAAAAGCAAATGCAACAAAAACAAAGGTAAACAGATGGAACTTAATTAAATTAAAAAGTTTCTGCACAGCAAAAGAAATAATCAGCAGAGTAAACAGGCAACCCACAGAGTGGGGGAAAATTCTTGACACTCTACACATCCTACAAAGGACTAATATCCAGAATCTACAAGGAACTCAAACAAGTCAGCAAGAACAAAACAAAAAATTCCATCAAAAAGTGGGCTAAGGACACAAATAGACAAATCTCAAAAGAAGATATACAAATGTCCAACAAATATATGAAAAAATGCCCAACAACACTCATTATCAGGGAACTGCAAATCAAAACCACAATGCGATACTACCTTACTCCTGTAAGAATGGCCATAATAAACAAAAAAAAATAGACATTGGTGTAGATGTGGTGAAAAGAGAACACTTTTACACTGTTGGTGGGAATGTAAACTAGTACAACCACTATGGAAATTAGTGTGGAGACTCCTTAAAGAACTAAAAGTATATCTACCATTTGATCCAGATCCAGACTCCTGGGTATATATCCAGAGGAAAAGAGGTCATTATATGAAATAAATATTGGAAACACATGTTTATAGCAGCACAATTAGCAATTGCAAAAATATGGAACCAGTCCAAATGTCCATAAATCGATCAATATGTATGTATACCATGGAATAGTACTCAGCCATCAAAGTGAAAGAAATAATGGCATTTGCAGCAACCTGGATGGAATCGAAGACCATTATTCTTAGTGAAGTAATTCAGGAATGAAAACCCAAAGGTAGTATGCCCTCACTTCTAAGTGGGAGCTAAGCTATGAGAACGCAAAGGCATAAGAATGATACAGCGGACTTTGTAGACTCAAGGGAAAAGGTGGGAGAGGAGTGAGGGAAAAAAGACTACACATTGGGTGCAGTGTACACTGCTCAGGTGATGGGTGCACCAAAATCTCACAGATCAACACTAAAGAACTTATTCACGTAACCAAACACTACCTGTTCCCCAGAAACCTACTGAAATAAAGAAAGAAAGAATATATTCTAATTATGGTAAAGAATATTGCTTCATTATAATCTACACCATATTCAAAGAGACTTGCACAATTTTTTAAAGCATACACATGAATTATTGTTATTTCATTTGTAATTAGCAAAAATGATGATAATAATAGTAAGCGAGGTCTGACAGTCTAAATCATACTCTGTCATCTTAAAATATTGGTCCAATATGTTTCCATACACTTGCATAGAAATATATTATGAAATTATAAAATTGATAATATGCTTTGTCAGTTTTCTATAATCCCAACAGAATTAACATTTTAAGAATTAAATATTTTAAATATTAAATATTTTAAGAATTAAATATTTTAAATATCAAATATTTTAAATATTAAATATTTTAGCAATCAAAAACGGAAGATAAAGTGAAGTAGGAGAAAGAAGAAAATAGTTACGTTTGTTCAGTTTAAAATAATTTAAGAATTGCCGATCACCACTTCAACTTTTTGCAACCAGGTTATTGTCATCCCTTCAACCCAGAAGAAGAAGAGATCTTCTTTAGTTAGAAATGGCAACAAACAAAAAAGGATTTCCACATTTTTTTAAAAAAGGTCATGATATTTGATTTAGGGATGTTTAATTTCACAGTGCAAATTTTAGTTGAGAATGTGGTGGAGATATCGTTTGCTACCTTCAGAGGATCCCAACTTGGTAGAGTTTTCTTAAGATTGCCAGCTGCCATGTAGTCACATCACTATCTCTCTGTCCAAGATGGAAAAACCTTTGGGTTTCTTCCCACTGATTTTAGAGGCATGCTAAACCTTGATGGCCTAAAGGCTTAGTTACAATCTGAAGAACTCCACCTGCTTCTCCATCCTTGCTGGTATTATTTACATGGCAGGGCCTTTGTACTTCTGGGCCTTTGACCTAACACACACTGAATCATCCACACCACAGACATGTTTATGCCTGCTCGCTCTTCAGATACTCACTAAATTGTTCTTTCTTCTTTCTTCATTAGAAATGTCTTCTATGGAGATCGAGACCATCCTGGCTAACACGGTGAAACCCCGTCTCTACTAAAAAATACAAAAACCTAGCCGGGCGAGGTGGCGGGCGCCTGTAGTCCCAGCTACTCGGGAGGCTGAGGCAGGAGAATGGCGTAAACCCGGGAGGCGGAGCTTGCAGTGAGCTGAGATCCGGCCACTGCACTCCAGCCCGGGCGACAGAGCGAGACTCCGTCACAAAAAAAAAAAAAAAAAAAAAAAAAAGAAATGTCTTCTATGAACCTTTGGTCAGCTTCTTACCTGAGTATCTTTCTATTATAGTCAGTTTCTATACATTTGCTTTTGAGGTTGTATTGCTTACTACTCCCCTGCACCTTGAAACTCTGACAGTTTTTGCTCAATATAGTATTCCCAGTGCCCAGCACCATTCCAAACAAGTAGTAGGCACTGGCTCCTTTGCTTAGTAAATGAATAAGTGATATATAGAACTATGGTCCAGTACGAGGTAAAGGAATTAAAATGTTGGTGCTGTCTGTGGGCAGTTTTGGTATGAAGTTGTGGCATTTGGCTTCGTGTCAGAAGCTGAGAGTATTGTAAGTCACTATCAGCATCAAACTAGGCAGTCAGTGTAAGTCCCTGGGCCTCTGTTTCATTCTCTAGAGAAGGACAATTATGACCCTTCCTGTGATTTTTGTGGGGACTAATGAAACAGTGAACTCTTAAAAATAAGAAAGCGCTGTAGGAATTTCAGGCATTTCTACTCCACTTCCTAAGGATAACTGTGATTCTGCTTGGTTTTTACAAGCAATTTACATAGAGTACCCTGCTGGAGTAAGGACAATGAGAATCTTATTAAGTGTTTACCAGGTGACTCAGTGCTCGAAAACCACTACAATCACAGGATGGTGATGCAGCCTTTTTTTCTGATTTCCATAAGTATTTTAGTTCTTTTGGAATTTCATTTATATGTTTCTAGAGTGCTATGAAGTTCTGCCCCAGAGAAAAATAATCTCCCTTATAAATGGATGATTGGTTCCCATATACTTAGAAACTTAAAAGTGGCATCCATAGTAGTATAAAGTTTCTCTGCATTTTGAAAGAATAAATAAGATTTTATTATATTCCAAATCAAAACAAATAATTTAATAGTGTTATCTTGTTAACTAATAACCCTACTATTAGCAGTAAAAGGAAGGAAAAGAAAAAAAGAAAGAGGAAAGAAAGAAAGAAAGAAAGAAAGAAAGAAAGAAAGAAAGAAAGAAAGAAAGAAAGAAAGAAAGAAAGAAAGAAAAATGGTGAATATATAATCTTTCTTCCCCATAGTAAATTTGAACTGGCATTTAAGGAGGAATGTCAGACCCTCTTGTTTTAGAAACAAACATTATATATTTAGAATGCATACATCCTCAAAACAATAAGTTTACTGAAGAAAGGCATATGTCAAATATTAATAAAATATGAATTATATTAATCCAATGCATTATAGTTTCCTATTTAAAAAGAAGGGCAAGGTTGTTTGTAATATTTCATAAGAAATTGTTTATGGAATTAAATTTATGTCTATCAGATTCTGGGTGTACACATTATTAAGTGTTTGCATTGTGCTTTTTCTAAATTTCTTTAATTTGTTCCTTTACTGGGAAAGATTATGCCTGAGGAAGCAGGCACTGAATTCCTAAGTCAGAAGTTTAACTCCTAGGCCTTCCTCTTTTTAGGTTTATACATTACGTACACTTATCCAAATATAGGTCACTCACCTGGAAAACCAGATAAAACTAGGACCTCCCTCATGGAGGTCTTGAGATGATAATAAATGATTAATTCTATTAAACACGGGACACAATATTTGGGACAGAGTAGGTACTCAATAAATGTTGATGTCTTTCAACTAAACATTGCCTCACTCTCTAAAGTATTACAGAGTATTAAAGAAGAGGTTAAACATTCCCCATCCTCATTCTCTTGGCTTCACTTAAAATCATGATTTTTTGTGGATGACCTTTTCCTAAACTATATTATTGCTGGCAAGAAAAGATTTAATTAAAAATTAAAGTCAGGAAAGTTCCCCCTGAGATTCAAAGTGCTCTTGCCCTCCTCAGCATAAAACGTTGGCTTTTAGACAAGAGTATTGATGAAAAGAATTTGTTCTTACTGTTAGAACAACCCAGTCAGGGCAATTCTTCAAGAGCTGGGCTGTAGCCTTTTATTCGTGATTAGATATTTTGGTTTTAAAGTTTCTACTTTGAAATGTACAATTCTGGACTTCTGAAAAATAAAGGAAATGATTGGGAATTTAGGGACATTTCCATTTCCTTAGAAGATGTTATCTGAATGCACTTGACGAAGCCCCTTGAAATCTAGAATTGCCGCTCTGACCCCTGGCATCTTAAAAGAGCAATGGCCAATTAAGATTCCTCCTCTTCCATATATCTGCAGATGGTGCCAGCCTGTGTCTCTCTGGCTCACGTTTTCTAGGTCTCATTGACAGGTCACCTCCTTTTACTTTTTTGGATGGACACACACTGCCTTTGGCATAAGTTATTCCTCTCAACCAGGCAATAATCGTGTCATCTTGCCCAGAGAGCCAGAGGTCTAAATTCTCATGAGTCAGAGAGCCATGCTTAGCTTCTTCCTCGAGATCAGCTCATTTACTTTATTAGTTAGTTCGAAAGCACCTGTGTGTAGTCCCAAGAACTGGTAACAAATAGCAAAACCACTGTACACATCTGTATTAATCTGCCTTCTATTTCTAGGTTCTTTTCATGCCCCAAGCTACCTCTTCGGAGCTCAGAGAAAAAATGAGGGTGTGATCCTTCTTTCGGGACCTATGTAAGACTTTTGGGCCTATGTGAGAAACTGCGGGCTTGGGTGCACCAGGTGGTGGATCCTGAAGTCTGTCTGTTGACCCATTAACACACTCGTACACCAGCTTTCTTTTTAATCTAACACCTACTGCCTTGATAACATTATTATTAATCCTTCTAGATACTAAAAATAATTCTTCAGTCTCTGAATGAGATTTTCTCAGCTGAGAATTTTCTCAGGTCTTTATCGGTTAACAAAGTCAGGACAAAGGGTGTTGCAGTAGTTACATCTAAAGAGAGAATTGCAGAAATTACTCAATTTTCTGAGCACTGCTTCATGGCTTAGCATGCTTTCCTCTTTAAGAGTTTGCAGAAACATTTATTGTTTCCGATTTACATGAGGGATATACCTTTATGGAAAGGCGTTTGTTTCTTTTGCAATAGGATAGATATTGCACCACTTGGATGGAATGTAAGTTTCATCTTAGGTGGCAACTCTAGTTAGTAATGGCTGCTGAAGTTCTGTGTTGTTGAGAAGGGTCCTATTTCAATTCTGGTTCAGAGAGACAGAGTCATAATTAGGATAGTGTGAAATGGATGGTGACGTAAAGAGTTTCACAAATGATCAGCCTGTTATAGCAAATACAGTTCTATTAAACCATTGAATCTTTAAAAAAAGGTTTTAAAAACTATTTTGTATAATTTTTTTTTCATTTCTCATATCAGAAACCCAAGGTTTCAATTGTGGAGACTGTATCTTCATGTAATATTGAAAGTTTGAAGCAGAAACAAAATTTATACCCACTTTTCCTCACTTTGTATTCCCTCTGTCCTCCTGTCTCCTAAGGTTAATGGACTAATTTGGAGTCATACCCTAGGTCTAAGTTCACAATGATAAATTTTTCCTTAACAAGCAACTTCTTGATGCAAGATTTTTTATGTAAAATAAGCTGGTCTTATCCAACATAAAATGCTAGTAATAGTACTTACCCCCAAAAATTGCTGCCAGGATTAAATAGGTTAATCTATATAAAGTAACACAATGGTTCTGCCACATAAAATTTAGCTATAAAGATCATTACTAGTACTGAAAATTAAGTATTTTTGTGTGTTTTTTGTTTTTTTACTACAAGTATAATATACAGGTAATTTCCACACTCCCAAATATGAATTGGCAGATCTATTCGGGCCAAGAATAAAACATTTTTTGAACAATAAGGCAGGAACTTCCCTACGTATTTTCAAAAACCTATGAGCATGTCCCATACTTTGCTAATAAGAAGAATGATAGCAGCCTGGCTTCTCATCTACACTGGTTTTAGTGGGCTTGTTCTTATTTCTACATAAATATGCTTTCTCACAGATAACACTACCTTTAAGAATTCCTGACAAGGGATGGGACAAGAAAACGATGCAGGAGAGCTTACAGGTATTGTTACCAACCAGATGTATTGATACAATTGTTTTTCCATTATGCCTGAATCCCGAGTCCCATACTCGGCTGTTCAATAAGTCCAATAGTGTTTACCTCCTTCATATGTTTTAAATCTTCTGTCTTCTCCATCTATATTCTTGTCTGTGATTCTGAAAAATGCCTTGTTACTGACCTTTCTATTCTTCCTCCTCTCTGTCTAAGCCATGGTGCCCACGGTCTAATCATCAGGGTGCTATTTCTAAGACACACACTGAACCACATCAATGCTTAAATCTTCAGTTGTTTACCTTACGCTCACATTATGACATGATAAGGCTCCTGATGCCAGCTGCTGTCTGTCATTCTTGCCTCAGATATCTCCATGCACAGCTGGTGTGATCAGATACACAGAACAATTTAGGGTTTTTCAAACACTTCAAACACAGGGGATGCAGGGATTGGAAGACCAGCTCTGGTTTCAGGTTTTCCACATTCTAGCATCTGAGAAAGTTTAATTACCAGAAACATCAGAGAATAATATATACCACATGTGTGTTACTCTGGGGAGTGCAATGATATAAGTAAAACAGAATAGTACATCATACATCTATGATTAGTAAAAGAAAGTATAGGCAGTAGTAGGTAATACTTGATACAGTGTGAAAGATCTCTTCATTTTTCTTTGCCTGTCTGACCATTTATATTTTCTAGTACTTGTTATTTCTCAGAATGTCAGTTACATGGCTGTTAAAAAAATAAGAGCAAGAGAAAAAAGGAGGTGCTTACTTGTTTGTGCACGTTAGCACAAAAGTACAATAGAACGTTGGATATTTTTAGATGAGGAATTTAATAGATTATTTAACACATTGCATTGGAATGTGTTGTTCTCAGAAAGTAATTAAATATGGAATAGGGCATTAAGTAACCTGAATGAATGTTTGTTAGTGTGTCTACGAAAATATGGTTTCTGTATATTGTATGAATGGGAGCCTTTATAAAACCAACACACATATATGCAAATCACTCACATCAAAACATTTTATAACCTGCTTTATATTTAATTTTGCAAAAATCTTTCCCTCCCAACAAATCACGAACTCTCACTATTTTTATCTCTGCAGTACCCACATCATCTGACATCTTTATTTGTTCACTCAGGCACTTTGAAAATGCTTGGTGAATTGATCTGTTCACTGATTATCAAAAAACCATAGCACTGGGAACAATGGGAATAAAATGGCCCTGGTGGATACCACTGATTAAATCGTGAAATCCCTACATATACAATGTATGTGTGATTAAACCAGGAATTTAGAAGTTTAGAAGTAAAAGTCTGTGAGCTGTTTTGTTCTGACCAGAATAATGTCCCTCGCACCCATCTTAGTGGCATACCGTTTCCATATCTCAACCCTCTTTACATGCTCACAACAAGGCATCGCTTGCCATTTTCCTCCAGAAAACAGAAGCGCATTTTAATGGCAGGAGCAATTATAGAAAGGAAACAAATATAGTCATTATTAAACATTTATTAAGATCCCACTGGGTAGGAGTCACTGATGCATTTAAAAAAATAGCTTTCTCACCATAACACTTGCACCGTAACCTAGCTTACTTTGCTTTTAATTTTTAAATGTGTATAAAAAATTATAATTGTTAAGTTTCTGCAGTTCCCATGGTGGTCAGAGCACAGGGAAAGAAAAAGACCAAAGTAATATTCTATTAGTCTTAAGAACGAATCCTCTATAGCGGTCATGCATATCAGGCTTCTTCTGACTTTGTGGTGATGGAATGCAAACCTGAGATACCTAGGGATTTGGAGTGGAGGCCCATATCAACTGCTTAGTGTAGGAGAGGTGGACAGTTATTGTTCCAGTAGTAAAAATTCCTATTGGCATAATGAGTGCAGTGTTGTAATGACCACTACATATCTAAGTACTTTCAGAAAATATCTGTTGTTTGTTTCTGTCCTGGTCCATTGAGAGCTACACCTGCCCACTCCGTGTGGTTTATCAGAGACTCTTGTATGCTTTTTCTTGCATGCACATTGTCTTGCATGATTTGTCTGTTGACAGAGATAGGTACAAATAGTGAACACCTGACTCAAGCAGGTTTTTCCATGAAATTAGGAACAGATATGGGAATACAAGGTTGTTGTTTTTTCCCTCCTACATCATAAATTTGTGGATATGGGTTTGTTGCTGGCAACAGCCATCTTTTCAGCTATAGGAAAATGCTATACATGAAGCAGAAAAGAACCAGTCTGTTAGGTAACTAAAAGTAGGGACACATAGAACAGCAAAAGGGAAAAAGAGAGGTGAGAGGGAGAGAGGGTGGCAAAAAAGAATGAGAAGAGGATGAGGATGATGACATCTTTGCATCTCCTGAGTTCATATACACCTACAATCTTCCCAGTTATAGGAGTCAATAAACTTGCTTTCTTGCTTAGTCTTGACTTTGCTTTCCATTGGTCATATCCAAGAATCTCAATGCATTTCACTTCAAAGGTTTTAATTGACAAAAGTGTTATGATTCTACAGCATTATGATTAATTTAAAAAATGCTAAAATAAGTTCCAGGTACTAAGCAACTGAGTTGAATTTATTCAATTATTTCTTTACCCCATGTATTAATTCTACTACTATCATTACCACGTTATAGATGAAAACACAGAATTGAAAAATGGTGAAGTGACTTGCTGAGTGAGAGATATTCAGCTATGAAGAGATAACATTGTCAAAATTAGGATTCATTTGGGCAAGAGAAACCCAAGTGTTAGGTTCAGCTCTTGAAACTCTGACTTACAGCAGTTACTTCCCAGTCAAGAGGACTTGCCTATTTCCTTCCCTTCTCCATGGGAGATATACATTTCTTACCTTATAAAAGTTGGACTCGGACATATGATCTGCGTTGGCCAATACAATGTGATTGAGCATAACATATGCCACATCGAGGAGGAGATTTTTAAGTGTGTGTGTGTGTGTGTTTAGACTTGCTTCTTGCATATCTGCCTTCTTCCACGGGAAGAGTGCACACTAAACACATTCAGTTTTTGCAGCCTAGGTATTGGAATTAGAAACACAGGGAGAAGACTGACACCCAAGCACAAACTACCTGCAGATTTATTAGTAAATACTTATCATGATAAGTCACTTAGATTTTTAGGGGGATACTTGTTACGTGGCACTGCTTTTTTTTTTTTTTTTTTTTTTTTTTTTTTTCTGAGACAGAGTGTCATTCTGTTGCCCAGGCTGGAGTGCAGTGGCATGATCTTGGCTCACTGCAACCTCTGCCTCCTGGATTCAACAATTCTGCTGCCTCAGCCTCCCGAGTAGCTGGGACTACAGGTGCCTGCCACCACACCTGGCTAATTTTTTTGTATTTTTAGTACAGATGGGGTTTCATCATGTTGGCCAGGACAGTCTCGATCTCCTAACCTCGTGATTTGCCCTCCCTGGCCTCCCAAAGTGCTGGGATTCCAGACATGAGCCACCACGCCCTGCCCCCATGGCATTGTTTAAGCAGAAGTTGAACCATACAAGCCTGAAAAATTCTGAAAGAAACCACAGTTGGCTTCATTCAAACATATTTGTATGTGCCTACTTTGAGGCAGATGATATTCTAGTCGTTAAGAAATAGATCAGTGAACAACAAAAGTCTCTATCCTCATGGAATTTACATTTATATGTGTGTGTGTGTGTGTGTATGTATACACTATCCACATGCAGGATGATTATTTTCTGTAACATTTTCACAAAAGTCATCGTTTAAGGTAACATCTAAATAGAGAATTGAAGGCTATGAGGCCACTCATGCTAACCAACAGGGTAGAAGTGTTCTAGGCAGAAAGAACAAAAATCAGTCCTGAAAGAATCCTCAGGCTGACTGAGTGGGGAGTGTGTTCTAGAGACGGGTTCTCAGGACTTTGTGCGACCAATTTTCTTTTTCTTTTTCTTTTTGAGGTGGAGTCTCACCCTGTCATCCAGGCTGGAATGCAGTGGCACTATCTTGGCTCACTGCAACATCTGCCTCCCGGGTTCAAGCGATTATCCTGTCTCAGCCTCCTGAATAGCTGGGATTGCAGGCACCTGCCACCATGCTCAGCTGATTTTTGTATTTTTTAGTAGAGACGGGGTTTTGCTATGTTGGCCAGAGTGGTGTTATACTCCTGACCTCAGTCGATCTGCCTGCCTCTGCCTCCTACAGGCGTGAGCCATAGCCTCCTGTCGTGCAACCAAATTTCTATGAGTTTTCCTTGCCTCATCAGCTCTGCAGATGGAAGGATTGAGTGCTATAGTGTATCTACTTAAAATTGTTCACAATTAAATGTGTATAATGATGAATATGGCTGTAGGTTAGTGATCTTTAGCAAATACTTTTGTTATCTTCACTCTACTCTGAATTTTTTTAGGTCATTTATGTAGGACACTGTAGAGTAAATTAGTAGACAAATTACCTACCAGTTGATGGCCAGGTAGATGGAATGCTAGATTGTTTGATTGGTCTTGGGCCAATGTACCATGATTACTGTTCACATGAGAAAAACCTAAGAAATAGACAACCCCTAAAAGAACATTTCTTTAATTGTTATTTCTGTCATCATTTTATGATTTATCCTTTTATGTCCATTATCTCACTGAAACTAATGAGATGCACTTACATGAATTATTATTGTTTATAATCAAGTAACAAGGGCTCATTGAGACCCAGAGTCTAATCCAAGATGTCACAGTGATTGACATATGGAATGTGTGAACCCTGGTTTTCAGTAAGAATGTGCTATTAACACTTGTGTTATCAAATACAGCATCTTCTTTACTAACCCTGGTGACAGAATTCTCATTAATGATGTTTTAGTCTTTCTTTTTCACCTTTTCACTCCTAATTGCCTTTTACTCTAATTTCTGCTCCCCCCCAGCAAAAAAAAATTCTTCATCCTCCATTCTGTCCCTATTGATTTTATTGCAGATGAATTCTTTCTTTCTAGGCTATTTCATGATAGCTATTTAAGAACTTCATATAAGGAAGAGAAGAAAGAATTTTGAGGAGTTTTTATTCTTGTGGTTTTTAAATATTACAGCTAGTAACCAGGAAACATTTCCCAGAGACTTGGCTGGGTCAAATTCCACCTGGAGACGTATGTTTGCATTACTTGTTGAAGATATTCAATAGTCCTCTCTACTAGGTCCCTCTCATAGGACCCTTCCATAGGGCTCCTTCCCGTTGAGTGTACACTTTTAATTGATATCAGGTTTGGTGATGTGAATTGTTTTGGCTTTCAAATCTAAGCAGAAGTGACATGCACCACATTTGGGCAGAAGGTTCAAGAAGCATCATGAGGTTCTACTATTGCTTTTTCTCTCTACTATGAGGTAGTAATATCCAAGGTAGAGGGTTAGGCTTGATCCTGGAATGAAGAAGAAGACATTCGGTGCAGAGTGGCATGCAGCCACAAGGTGTAGCATGAATGAGAGACAGTATTGTGGTTGCAAACCATTGATATTGGAGGATTCTCTGTTCTGCCCGCAAAAAACCCAGTTCATTAATGCAAACAGTAAGGGAATTTTTTCAGGGTCTTGCATGCTTTCTTATGCATTACATTAATATCATTTGGGCCCCATATCCATATTCTAAGCAAGTCAGATTTGTTAGTATTCTCATTTTAGATATAGAGAAGCTCAAGCTTACGTGGCTTACTAAAAAGAAAAAAATTCTCATTCAGGAAATGGAAAAAATAGTCTTAGTGAAGTTCTCTTGATTCCTCTTTTAGCTCTCTGTCCTTAATCATATCCTGCTACATAAATGAGCTAAGTCCAGGCAGTTCCTGGACTCTTTGGAAGCTACATTAAACCATTTGGGATACTAAGTGCACTTACTATGAGAAAGACATGAATTATTGAACATTATCCGAGTGACCTGGAAAGTTCATGCAAAGGGCTTTTCTTATACCACGCTGCAGTTTATGCACCCAAGAGGCCGCCTCTCAAAGTGGTGTTAGGTATGGTGCATCTTGTGTTGCAGAAATGGAGAGGGTCCTTTTCAGCTGTCAGCCTGGTGACAAACGGGACCAGCTGTGTCAAATGCTGGGGAGGGGAGGGCAGTTCAGCAAATTCCTATTTATGAAGAAACAGCAGAGTCAGAGAGATGATAGAGGTGGACCCTGAACTGACTCAAACATGGACAAGCCCAATTTTGGGTAGAGGAAAATTTGAGAGTAGGGTATAGGGAAATAGAGAAAAGCCAAGCTGGGGTGCGACAGAGAAACATACTACCAAGGAAATTGAGAGGTATCTATTCCAAATCCAGAGTACAGGGACCAGAGAGTGTAATCACCAACCCCACAGACATGATTATGACTCTTTCAGCTTAAATTTGATGGTAAGAAAATTGGACTGAGGATTTAGATTTTAGATGTTTTAGTTAAGCTATAATTCTGCTTTTTGCTTTTTATAAAAGCTAATTTTTTTTTTACTCTCTTAATGTTACCTCAGACAACCACTTCTCTTTTGCTCTCCGAAATGAGATACTATATGAATTCTTGCCAGAAATATCAAGTTAATGCCCAAGCCAGCTCTATGTTCTGATTTATCTTCCACGTTGACTCAGAGTAACAGAGCCATACATTAAGGAACAAAGCTCGCTGCTGGAGTATTTATAACCTTGTCTTTTAAAACATTTGGCAGACGTTCAGACCCTCCATATGTTCACAGTATTAAACTTCACCATAAAAGGAATGGAAGAGTTACATTTGAAGAAAGCTGGTATTGTATGGTCTGAAAGTCTGGCGGTTTAAAAAAAAAAATAATCAAGTCCAACTTGAAATAACAGACGCTCTGTGATCCTGCTGAAAGTTTAAATCCCACACAACAAAGTCCTGCTCTCCCTAACACTGAAGATGTCATATTTCAGGAGCATTGTCGGTGACTCAGAGTAGACACACTGAGCTTCTGAGCCTGGTTTAATAAGGATACATTCCTGAGTGATGAGGACTAGAAAGAAAAGCTATGGGGTGGAAGCACAGCAGGCCAGCCCCAGTGTGCACTACTACTTCCTCCCAGCATCATGAAAGTCTTGCAGGAGTAGGGAAGTCTCCTAGGGGGTCAAGGTCCTTCCGGTGGGTACACAAGCAAATCTACGGGGATATGGGCTGGACATGCTAGAACTTACATTTATATTCATGCATATACATGGAACTTATATCCATTTATCCAACAATATGTTGTTGTTGTTTTTTTTTCTGATGTTTAGTCATTAATTGAAACTGGCACCATTAGTCTGTCCATCTTTAAGAGAGTTGCAGATCTTGAACAATCTTTGATGCATCCTGGAAAAGGGTGAAGGTTCCCTAGCCTCACTAGTTTAACAATCATTCTACTGCTTGTGCTGTGAAGTTCTGCTATTTAGAGCTGCTCACTTAAGTGAATTTATGGATTATATAATGGGGGTTTGATTAAATTAACTAATTTAAAAAGAAATGAATTTTATAAATACATGGAAAGAGAATATGGATTGAAAATAATACTAATAAGACATGCAAAATGGAGCCGTAGACAAGAAAAGAAACTGCTCTGAGTATGAGCCTTCATCAGCCACAATTCAAATTAACGTAACAACAACCTAGGCTGACTTATAATGAATGAGATAAATTCCAAAATGGACTAATCTCAATGTAGTACTCCGAATTGGATTCCAGAACAGAAAAAGGGCATTGGTGGAAAAACTAGTGAAATCCAAATAAAATCTATAATTTAGTGAGTAGTATTGCATGGATGTTAATTTTGTAGTTTTAACAAATAGTTAATAAGTATTTAACATTAGTGGGAAGTGGGTGAAGGCTATACAGGAACAGTCTATGTTATCTTTTAAACTTTTTTTGTAAACTTAAAATTATTTCAAAAATAAAAAGCTTATTAAAAGAATTCAAGGTGAATTGAGGACAAATAATTATAGAAGAAACTGTAAATCCTGGCAATGAAGAAAAAAATGCCAATTAACTATAAAAAAAACTTGAGATGATAACCAAAGAAAGCTATTTTAAAGACATATTTTCATTCCCTACATCCATAATAAACCTTATCCTAAGTATATAATTATTAATTCATGAAGAAATAAAAATAGCTTCTTTTTGAAAGAAACATGCTATGGAGAAAACATTTTGCGGATGTTCCCATTGCTGTATGATTTCTTGCTAAAAATGATTTACCTTACCTAAAGATGTGTTAATACACAAAATAATTTAAAATAAATATGGGTTCACAATTTAAGAAAAAAAAATAGAGTTTAGTTCTCATCGATTTATAGCAATTCTGTTTCTTGAAATAGGATTCACTCTTCTAAGGCAGCATTACGATTTGGTGATGAGGAGGAGAAAAGGCCAATTCAATCAGCATGAAATGTAACTGACTGCATTACCAGCTCTTTCTTCATTAAGCAAGTAACTTCCTCTAAACCTTGTTTTAAAATTACGATTGTCCACAATATCACGAGTTGCCTCGTTGTGTTTGGAAACTTCTCAAAATTTGGAAAAAGATGTTATGACTAAGACATGTTCATAGTACTATATCTACATCTAGGAATTCATTGAAGGGGATGACCAGATATCCATCCTTTTATATTAAGGGTATTTATAATAGCATTGTTTGCAATACCAGAAAAAAGTGGAAGTGACTTAAATGCCCCCAAAAGAAATGATGATCCATTAATTTGACTGAATATTACTTAATCCTTATAATCTGGTTCCAAATATTATATAAAGAATTGGAAACATATTCAGCACCTTTTTTTCTTCAAACTAATGTGTATATACAAAATGAATTTAGTATACAAAAACTAACAAACAAAATCCCTACCTGAATGTGAACTTCTCCTAAGTCAGAATTTTGTCATTCATAAAATAGAGATAAATGTATACTGCCGTCTCGTAGGCTATTGTGAGAACTGTACAAGGTTAATGCCTGCAAAGTGCTTAGAAGGGCAGTCTGGCCCAGCCTCTTGCCCATAACAAATGCATGTTAAGTGAAGATAATGATAATAGCCTTTTGAAAACCTCCGTGGAGTCTGAACTCATAGATGGATTATGGATATGTTATTTCAGCTTAAAAACTATTGCTGGTCAGTACTTTCAGGAAAGACTTGCTTAAAGTGGATACGGCATCCCCAAGATGTAGGTGATTCTTCCCACGAGCTACTTCAAAAACAATGCCTGCCACTAAAACTCTCCAGCAAAATGTGTGCTACTTGGGTGCACCTGGTTCAAGTTCCCCCAGAGCCACTTGACTCTGGCAAGTTGGGCTGCATTTGTGGAGATAATTAAAGAGTAAAATTATTTCTCCCTTTATTTTCACACAGCCTTCCATCATCTCTCTGATCTCCTTCTTCCCTCCCGTGTCTCTTACTCCTTCTTCTTCTCACCCTAATTACAACTGCCCTATGTGTCTTGTCATCTCTCTCGGTCTGTTATTGTATCATTCATGTTTATACCCTATGTCTAGCCTATTTATGCTCCAGTCACCATCAAGTCTCTCTACTTACTGTCGAATGCCTCTTCCAAATTCAAATCTGAGAACTTCAGTTCTTGTTTGAAAAACTTTTTTTAGTTTCCTATTTTTCTCAGGGTAAAATTGATCAGCATAGCATAAACATTTATCTATCACTGAGGGCTGGGCGCGGTGGCTCACGCCTGTAATCCCAGCACTTTGGGATGCCCAGGCAGGTGGATAACTTGAGGTCAGGAGTTCGAGACCAGCCTGACCAACATGGAAAAACCATGTTTTGACTGAAAATACAAAAATTAGCTGGATATGGTGGCATACACCTGTAATTCCAGCTACTCGGGAGGCTGAGGCATGAGAATTGCTTGAGCCTGGGAGGCAGAAGTTGCAATGAGCCAAGATTCCACCACTGCACTCTGGCCTGTGCGGCAGAGTGAGAATTTTTCTTAAAAAAAAAAAATAAGAATAATAATAATAAATTCTCTATCATTGAACTTCAACATGCTTCTCAGATACATTTCAAACCAACCTTGCCAGTCCACATTTTGCTCTTCTACTACAGAAAAACTTCCTCTTGACGAAACACACTATTTCCTAAGTCTCTCTCTTGGTTTTTTTTTTTTTCCTTTTCTTTTTTTTTCCTTTTCTGGAGACAGAGTCTCACTCCTTCACCCAGGCTGCAGTACAGTGGCGTGATCTCAGCTCACTGCAACCTCTGCCTCCCAGGTTCAAGCGATTCTCCAGCCTCAACCTCCTGAGTAGCTGGGATTACAGGTGTGCGCCACCACGCCTGGCTAATTTTTGTATGATTTTTAGTTGAGATGGGGTTTCACCATGTTGGCCAGGCTGTTCTCAAACTCCTGACCTCAAGTGATCCACCCGCCTCAATCTCCCAAAGTGTTGGGATTACAGGCGTGAGCCATAGAGCCTGGCTTTTATTTTATTTTATTTATTTATTTATTTATTTATTTATTTATTTATTTATCTCTAAGTCTCTTGGCTAAAGAACATGGTGATCCTGTCTCTGGAAAATGTTAACCCTGTTTGTCTACGTGGTTGACCTCTTGTTTCCTCTTCCGTTGCCAGAGATGTGTTTTCCTTCAGGAAGCTTTCCGTCTTATCTAGAAAGATGATTTTTCTTTCCTTTTTACCATGACTGCACTTTATGTTATCTTATTATGCAGTCCTACAAGTGATTGCTTTACGTGTGTCTCCAGCACTGGACTGTAGGCCTCTTGAAGGGTTCACTATTATCTATCTATAGCTTCAGGCTAAGGGTATTTCATACAGAGTAGACCCACAGTAAGCAGTTGATGATTTGATCAACCAATACTTTTTGAATGTCTATGTTTTAAAGAATCTTATCTTACCATTAATATGCATAAGAAATACATCTAGGCCAGATTCAGTGGCTCACACCTGTAATCCCAGCACTTTGTGAGGCTGAGATGGGTGGATTGCTTAAGCCCAGGAGTTTGAGACCAGCCTGGGAAACAGGGTGAGACCCTCCCTCTACAAAAAATACAAAAATTATCTGGGCATGGTGGTGCATGCCTGTAGTCCCAACTACTCAGGAAGCTGAAGTGGGAGGACTGCTTGAGTCCGGGAGTTGGAGGTTGCAGTGAACCATGCTTGCACCACTGCACTACAGCCTGGGTGACAGAGTGAGAACCTGTCTCTCTAGAAGGTCCCAGATAAAATGCAAATAAGTTACTTAAGTAGCATTCACCGTATTAGTGAGGCATATCTATCAAGTTAGAATTTTATTGGTGAGTTTACCTATGGAATATAGATGTATTACTGGTACTGATAGATTCAGATATTTAAAAAGTCATCAAAACTTTCTTTTGTGTTTTCTCTAATCGACTTCATTTTTAGGTGAACCCTCCCTGTATACTGGCACATTGGAACAATGGGCCTTACAAACTTACATCCTCCTAGATAACAAACCCTGAGAAAGTCCTCACTGTCTGACGAATAATGAATACAAAAATGATGGGTGTGATTCTTAGTTGGTCAAACTTGGGCAAGTATAAATCTCTAAATGAATCAATGCCCTACTCTGATTTACTAGGCAGGGGTCAAACACAAATATAATTTATGGAATGAGGAAGAGGGGTGGTTTTTCTAAAGGATATTTTTATATTAAAATAGGAGAGAGAGAGAAACAGACAGTCATTATATTGGACAAACAAAACAATAATTTCACACCACAGAGAGGTTAACAAAAAAGAAAAGAAAGAAGAGAAAGAAAGAAAGAAAGAAAAAAAAAAGGAAAGAAAGAAAGAAAAGAAATTCTTTTAGCACTATAAATTCGTAAAAGGTTCTCTTTTTTTTTTTCTATCTGTCAAAACCCTTCACATCCCATCTCAACTATAATTTGTTTTGTGAAGTTTTATCCCAAACTTCTGGGAAGAGCATGTCATTTTTACGTCTGTATTTCCCAGTTCTTTGAAGATACTTCCATTTTTTCAAACGCCATATTGTACTGCAATTGTTTGTTTACCACATCTTCTCCAATACACTCTACCTTCCTCAAGGGAGGACCACTCAGTATCTTCTTCTTGTGTATCCTCACATTGAACACATAGGAAACATCTTTAGAAATGTTTACTAATTGCAGGCATGGCTATAAAAGAAGATGCAAACTGAGTGAAAGGGTAGGAACAGTTCAAGACATAAGATGTCCAGGAATTTTCTGTTCACCTCATGAGATTGAGGCCATTCATAGAGAAAATAGATGGCCACTATCTCCTACTACCCCACAGTGGTACAGTAAAGAATGTAGGCCCAGTGTGCTGGCTCACGCCTATAATCCCACCACTTTGGGAGGCCAAAGCAGGAGGATCTCCTGAGGTCAGGAGTTCGAGACCAGCCTGATCAACATGTAGAAATCCCCTCTCTACTAAAAAAACAAAATTAGCCGGGTGTGGTGGCGCATGCCTGTAATCCCAGCTACTCGGGAGGCTGAGGCAGGAGAATCGCTTGAACCCGGGAGGCGAAGGTTGTGGTGAGCAGAGATCATGCCATTGCACTCCAGCCTGGGTAAGAAGAGTGAGACTCTATGTAAAAAAAAAAAAAAAAAAAAAAAAAAAAAAAAAAAAAAAAAAAAAAAAAAAAAAAATGCACTGGTTATAATTCAGACAAATAAGATCAAATATTATTGATAGAAACTCTTATTGACAGGGGAAGCTATTTAAATTTTCACAGCCTCCAGTTCATCACATGTAAAACAGGGATTACAACATCCATATAAAAAGCAACTTAAAAATACAATTTAAAAGTATATTTGAAAGGAAACAGTGTCAGGCTTTCAGTCTGTGTTAGTTTTGCTTGCCTTCCATGCATCTTCTTCACCTCATTACCCTTTATTTAGTGACATCTGTCCCTTGAAAGGCTCTTTAAAATTATGCAGCCAACTGCTAGGCTAACTTCTTTTCTAAGCCAGGCTATGATTTCATGACATTGTTTTATTTGAATTCTCTATTTTGACTTTCGGAGCATCACTGTGATTTGCTTCTGATGTAGTAACAGCATTCTTTTGTTTGTTCAACCTGTAAATTTGAAAATTTCTCCTGAACCTGTCTTCTCAGCAGGTTTCCTCCACTTTGCTGGAAACAGAAGTTGGTGACTGTTCTGAGTGCAGAATGCTGGAATGAAATTAGACAGCAGTCCATGCAGATATCTTAGACATGGGAAGAGTTTGGGTAATGATGCACCCAGGGAATATGTACCACCCACTGTATTGCTAGGATTACTGCAGATGACAGAAATACACATCTAGACAGTAACAGACAAAAAAGAGCTCCATGGGCTAATGTGATTTTTAAAATTCAGGGTGATAAAATCATTTTATTTCTTTTTTTTTCTCCCAACACCTCTCTTCTTCCTTTCTCATTCCCCTCCATCCTTTGCCTCTTTTATTAGCTTTATTTATTCAGATAGTCTGTATGAGTAGAAAAAAATGAATGGAGTTGGTAACTCCTTGCTTTCAATATTCTTGCAACTTTTTAATCTCAGGAAGAGAGCTCCCTCTTCTCCTCTCCCTCATTTCTGCTCCCTGTTTTCTCCCTGTATCCCACTACTCTCAGCTTTCTATATTAAATCTTATAGAAGAGCTATGACTGGCCCTGCTTGGGTCAATGTCTAGCCCCCTGATGAATTCTGTTGCATACAGAAGGAAGGAATGAAGTGCCATGATTGACCAGGCCTGGGTCAATGGCCTTTCTTTGCTGCCAAAGGCTCTATGACAGACAGATCTATTGGAATTCCATGGCATGAGGGAGGACACTGGAGAGAGACATGTATCAGACATCCACTTACCAATGAGAACGCTCAGTGTCCTTGGTGAGGTCACCACACTCATGGGGATTTTTACATAACTGTATTAAGGAATTCAGACCTCTGACAATCTGAGATCTTTCGAGACATACTTCTACTCCAACACAATTCAGCAGCACTCATGGGATGGATCCCTTCATGAGAAGGGTGGTTTAGCCTAAGATGATGCTGCAAGGAAGCCTGATACTTCATAAAAAATCTTTATTATTATTATTATTATTATTATTTTTGAGACAGAGTTTTGCTCTTGTTGCCCAGGCTGGAGTGCAATGGCGCAATCTCGGCTCACTGCAACTTCTGCCTCCCAGGTTCAAGCAATTCTCCTGACTTAGCCTCCCGAGTCGCTGGGATTACAAGCATGTGCCACCACGCCCGGCTAATATTGTATTTTTAGTAGAGATGGGGTTTTTCCATGTTGGTCAGGCTGGTCTCGAACTCCTGACCTCAGGCCATCTGCCCCCCTCGGCCTCCCAAAGTGCTGGGATTACAGGCATGAGCCACTGCGCCCAGCCAATTCAATGTTTATTTTCACAAATGTATAGACTTTAATTTTTTAGAGCAATAGTAGGCTTACAGAAAAATTAAGTGGAAAGTGCAGACAATTGCCATATGCCATCTCAGTCCCTCCCATCCCCAACAGTTTTCCCCGTTATTAACATCTTGCATCACGTAGTACATTGGCTACAATTGCTGAGTCGATATTGTTATATAATATTATTAACTAAATCTGTAGTTTACATTGGGGTTCACTCTTTTTGTTGTATATTCAGTGGGTTTTGACAAATACAGGATGATGTGTATCTACCACCATGGTATCATAGATTTCACTGTCCTAAAAATCCTCTGTGTTCCACCTATTCATACCTCCTTCCTCCACCCCCAAGGCCCTGGCACTGATCTTATTACTGTCTCCCTAGTTTTGCCTTTTCTTAAATGTCATGTAGTTGAAATTATACAGCATGTAGCCTTTTCAGATTGATTTCAGTTAGTAATAGCATTTAATATTCCTCCAAGTCTTTTGGTAGCTTGACAGCTCATTTTTTATTATCATTGAGTGATATTCCATTTTATGGCTATACTACAGTTTGTTCACTTATTGAAGGATGTCTTGGTTACTTTTGCATTTTGACAATTGGGAATAAAGCTACTATACAAATTTTTACACGGGTTTTTGCATGGCTATTAGTTTGCAACTCATTTGGGTAAATACCTAGAGGCATGACTGCTTGATTACATGGTAAATGTATGTTTACTTTTGTAAAAAAAACCTGTTATACTATTTTTCAAAGTAGATGTAATATTTTGCATTCCCAATGGCCGTGAAAGAGAATTTCTTTTGCTCCACGTTCCTTCACCATTTGATGTTGTCAGTGTTTTAGATTTTAGCCATTGTAATTGGTGTATAATTGTGAAGACATTTTATTCCAAGTTTTGTCTGTTTTCATTCCCCGTGACTCTGAATGACTAGCTTATCACTTTCTTCAGTGAGACACAATTATTACCTGTGACCTGGCTAAATGGATTCTTCACCTTCATCCCAAATAGTACATCTTGCAACAAGGTAATGTACAACCCTAGACTTCATTACATTCTTATTGCCCCAAAATATCTTATAGGGGCCTTGGAATCTTCATATTTCACAAGCTCCCTCAGTGATTTTTGGGAACATCGGATGCTATTGTGACTTTTGTTTCAAATCATTCAGCTTCATTTCTTGTCCATGGGCTTTCCTGGGAGAGCCCTACATTCTCATCTTTGTGTTCTGAGGCAGCACCACTCTCCCTGGACATAGATTTTAAAGCAGTAACTTCAAGACTCTGAGCCCCCAGTTCTTAGTTTGCACAATAGCACTGACACTACCTACCCCGAAGAGCATCTGATAGGATTGAATGAAATAGCTGATATGAAGGCCTTTGGGGCAGAGGGCAGCAGAAATAGCTGCTCAACCAACTGGCTTGTTCCTTCCCAATTCCTTGGTTTTCATAAAACTCTGTTTGTGCAGCTGATCACACCAGTGCCTAATTCTAACAGTTGCATTACCAAGCCCTGGTTGAACCTGTTTAAAGCCCTTTTGAGTCCATACGCCTTACCTGACACTTCCAAAATTAAATAAAATGGCATGGAGAGGAGGGCAAAAACTAATCACAACTGGACTTATGTTAAACCTGCCTGGCTTTTTACGTCTCTGTTTGCTTCATAGAGTGAAATTAAAGCAGGCCGAAGACTGCAAAACAAATGAGGAGATACTTTTTTTCAATCACAAAGACTTTCATATGTGTATTTTAACAATGCTTAGGCATAACGTGTACATTAGACAATCCTTATAAAGGGAGATTCAGACTTGTTCTTTGAGTTTACGTGATGTTCTCAACGAGAAGAGACCAGGATAATGATCCACCCCAGTCTTCCTATTTGGGTAATGAATGAAAAAACTGTAGTCGAGAGAGAATAAGCAAGCTCACACTGCCATTAGTGCAAAGCTGGGAGCTAGAACTCCTTAATTTGAGGACACGGCACACATTTACTTATGTAACAAACCTGCACATTGTACACATGTACCCCGGAACTTAAAATAACAACAATAAAAGGTAAAAACAAATAGAATAAAGCAAAGTCTTCCCTGACATCTTTTAATTGTGGATTTAGGTCTAGGCTCTGCATCTGAGGTCTTCCGCTTCCATCTGACCATGCTCCTTTTTGATGTCCCTGTTGTCTGTGCCACCTTTACCCTATCTCTTTGCTTAGAGAATCAACTGTTGACAGTTCAGGTGTCCAGCTCTGCTTCCTGGCTTCTGATTTGATCTACCTTGGTTACCCAAGGGCTGACGGTGGGCAAAGGTATCTTGTTGATGATATGACCACAACATACCTGTGTACTTCTCTCCATTAAGACCCTTGTCTCTCTGAGTCCCACCCAAAATGTTCTCTCCTACCTTGTTGCCTTGGAAGAAAGCACTTCGTCCTCCATCTATGAAAGTGACTTCTCAGGATCATATCCCAACACCGAAGCTTTCCTGTATCACTCCTACTTTATTTTGCAGTTATTCACTTAACATATTTTTATATCTATGTACGATTGAAATATACTCTTTTTGGTGTACAGGTTGTTATGTTGACAAACTCCTAGACATTTGTAACCACCACTGCAATAAAGACAGAATACTGAGGACTGACTTTTAAACTAAGTCTGTTAAATGATATTTAATTCATTTCCACATTTTTTATTACTAGAATTTATCTTCCAATCATGGTTTCTGAACTGAGTGCAATGAAAATGATTTGTTAAAAATTTCCAATAGTAAAGGGATGTGTAATTTTATTTGCCATGGGCAGCCTATTTGCCCATAAGATATCATTTTTTTTCTATAGGCAATTTAAAATAGTCAAAGCATCTCATGGATTCCTAATACTACCTCAATAATATCTAGATCAGGTCTTAGAGCTTTTAGTGTGTCTGTTCTAGAACTGGATAAAAATGCTTTCTTTAAATACCTCGAGGTTATTCCAAGGGATCTCCCTGTGGGGGCACTTGCAAATTGTCAAAAAGTTTATATCATGGGTCTTGAAGATATGAGGTATTATTCCTGGCACAATATTAGAGTGTTTCTTCTATCAAGTCATTTTGACAGCTAAGTCGGTATTGATCTCTACATTCTCAAATATCAAAACCAACTTGTCAGTGATAAAAAGAAAGTGGCCAGAGACCTCCCAGGAATTTCCTGCTAGAAAAAAGAAAAAAATCTTGCTCTTTGCTGTCCAAATGCTCAGCATGTTAAACCTCACTTTGAATCAGTCTTTCAGACAGATAATGAGGTGGTAACACAATACAAGACTGTAATAAAAACGGATGGAGTGAAAAAGAATTCCTCAGGATATGAACTGAGATATGTATACAAACCAGGCTGTAATCATTAATAAAACTCTTTTTTTTTTTTTTTGATCTCACTCTCAATCTTTCTTTCCTGTGCAGTTGGATACTGGGATTTTTAGGAAGGAATAACACATCAAACAACACATCTGCATGGTTTATGAAGGTGTCAGACTAGAGTTGGGTTTTAAAATGGAACTCCTTTGGCATACTGCAATAAGGAGATAAGATACTTTTTATAGATTGCAAGAATTTAAATACTTTGAGTTGCTTTCACAGAATGCTCTTCAGTTTTAATAACATCCAGTCATTCTTATTTTGCAATGAATGAAGAAGAAGAAAATGAATGTGTCATGCATTGCAATAATTACAGAGAGACTATTTTCAAAATAAAATAAAGAATAAAATCATAGTTTTTCTTATGTTTTTAAATGAGAGGCAATGTGGGGCCAATCTCATCCTATGTCTTCATTTTACAAATGAGAAAACAAAGGTCAATTTATTTGTTCTCTGTAGATATACGACCCATATATTAGGGGGCTGAGCATCTTTTGACAACCTTGTTTTACCCTAAATGTAAAGAATATGGAAGTTAGTGGTTGTTTAGATCAGAATGGTGGTCAGGAAATAGAACCTTAAATATAACCATAAGTTTGTGAGGCTGTTTTTCCTAGAGAAATTAATGCTGAGAGCAAAAATAATCACATGAATAGACAGAAAGTAGTAGCAAGTCACTTCTAACATAACCAAGCTCCTCCATACCAGGTGGGCAATCTTGGGCAGGTTTGGCCCTCTTTAGGTTTCTTCTTTTTCTTTTCTTTTATAAAACTAAGGGGAGATATTTACTACACACCATACAAAAATTATTTTATAAAATCTATTCTATTTGAATAGATTAGCTTTAATATAAAACACTAAAGTTTTTGGAAAAATAAGGGGAATATCTTCATGAACCTAAGGTAGACAAATAATTAAGAGACACAAAATGATGAATGACATACTTGAACACACTAAAATTAAGAACTTCTATTGAAAATGATAACACTTTAGAGAGTGAAAATCCGAGATACACAACTGGAGACTATATTTACATCACATATATCTAACAGGACTTGAATCCAGAATATATAAATGACTGCTACAATGAGGAAAAAGCAGACAAACCAATTAAAAAAAAATAGGTGAAAGATTTGAACAGGCACTTTGTAAAGCAGGATACTAAAACGTTCAATTAATACAACAAAGAGTGCTTAATTACTCATTAGGGAAATACAATTAAAATCATAATGTGATATTGGTATACCCAATTACAATGGGTAAAATGAAAAAGACAAATGACACCAAGTGAGGGTGTGGAGGATATGGAGCAGCTAGATCCTGATACCCTGCTGGTTGGACTTTAACTTGGTACAATCTTTTTGAAATATAAAAGTCCAGAAAACTAAAGCTGAACAAAAAGATATGTCTTATGACCTAGTAATTCTATCCCTAGTGATATTACCCAACAGAAATATGCACCTATGTGTGCCAAAGGCATGTATAAAAATGTTCGTAGCAGCCTTATTTGCAATAGGCAAAAACCGGAGATAATCTAAATGTCTATGTACAATAGAAAGGATAATGACATGGTATATCCATGCAGTAGACTATTGCACAGTAAAGAACAGACACAAACTACAACTAAACAGAACAGTATGAATGAATCATACAAAATAGCATTGAGGAGAATAAGTCAGTTTTCCCAAAGTACCTATTACTTTATTTTACTTATATAGAGTTCAAAAATAGTCAAAACAAACTGATGAAATTATACATCAGAAGAGTGGTTAATCCTTCTTAGGATGCAGCGGCTGGAAGGGGGTGTAAAGGGATTTCTAGGGTTCACGTCTGGTTCATGTTCTGATACAGGCACTAGTTATGGAGATATATTCATTTTCTTAAAATTCATGGATTTGTGTTCTTTTCTGCATGTTACATCTCAACAAATTTGAAAAATAGTGAGGTAAATCAGATTAGAGACTTTCTGACCCAGTAATTATCAGACTTTTTACAAAAAAATTTGAGGGAATTTACTAGAAAGACAGATTTCAGGACTTCGGGGAATATTATTAAGATCACAGTTGCTTGTTTTAAAATATGCAACCTAGATAATTCTAACTCAAGTGGGTTCTTGGACACATTTTGAGAAATGGTGTGATAAGAAGTCTTTCAACTTTGATATTTCTAAAGTTCTGTGGGCAACTAGCAGATGAAGCTAATCAGAAAGCCATGACATTGTCTTCACTAAAATATTTGACTGTAGAAGTGACCATGGAAAATATCTCATCTCCGCCACTGCAGAGTTTGCTGTTTTCAAGGGGGCCACCCTTCTTGGGCTGTGCTTAGTTTAACATTTTATAGAGATCTTGGAAGCAGATCTTTAGGGATGGGTAAAGTTCTGACAATGAGTATGAAACACTTTTTTAAAAACATTTTTGGCATTTTATACTTTTAAAATTTTTAATTGGTGCATAAAAATTGTACATATATATGGGGTTCATTAGATATTTCAGTACATGCAAAAAATGTGTAACGATCACATCGCGGTAATTTTAATATTCATCACCTCAAGCATTGATCATTTCTTTTTGAGAACATTCAAAATCCTCTCTTCTAGCTCATTGAAATATGCAATACATTATTGTTAACTATAGTCACCCTACTGTATTATAGAATACTAGACATTATTCTTCCTTATTTAACTGTAATTTTTGTACCCATTAACCATCCTCTCTGTATTTCCCCCTCACCACTCCTCTTTCCAGGCCCTGGTAACCACTATTCTATTCTACACTTCCATGGGATCAGCTTTTTTAGCTACCATATTTGAGTGAGAACATGCAATATTTGTCTTTCTGTGCCCAGTTTATTTCACTTAACATAATGTCCTCTAGGCTCATCCATGTTGTTGCAAATTACAAAATTTTATTCTTTTTTTGTGGCTGAATATTTCATTGTGTATATATACCACAAGTGTTAAGATACGGAACCCATCCACGTGTCCGTCGATGAATTAATGGATGATGAAGCACTTGTTTTTTAAGAGAAGCTTTAGGTTTATAACCAAATTGAACAGAAAGTGCAGATAATTCTCAAATCAAAAGTGCAGATACTTTCCATATACCCCCTGCTGTCATACGTGAATAGCCTCCTCCACTACCAATATCCTCAGGCAAAGTGGTACATTTGTTATAATCAATAAGCTTACATTAGCACATCATTATCAATAAAAGTTCATAGTTTAGGGAATCACTCTTGATGCTGACAGCCTATGAGTTTAGACAAATGTATAATGGCAGGTATCCACCATTATAGTATCATACAAAGTAGTTCCACTTCCTTAAAATTCCTTTATGATCCTCCTATTCATCCCTCCCTCTCTTGTATCCCCTGGCAATTACAATCACTGATGTTTTTACTACCTTCATAGTTTTGCCTTTCCCAGAAGGTTGTATTGTGAAAAACATATAATATATAGCCTTTTAAGATTGGCTTCTTTCACTTTTGTAATATTCATTTAGTTTTTGTAATATATTTTCATGGCTTGATAGCTTATTTTGTGTTTGCAATGAATAGTATTCTATTGTCTGGATGAACCACAGTTTAAGTATCAATTCACCCATTAAAGGACATCTTGACTGCTTCCAAGCTTTGGCAATTACAAATAAAGCTGTTATAAACATCAGGATGCAGGTTTTGTACGGCCATAAGTTTGTAGCTCCCTCAGGTAAACATCAATTAGTGCAATTAATGAATTCTATGGTAGGAATATGTTTAGTTTTATAAGAAACTGCCAAATATCCTTCTAAGGTGGCTTCATCATTTTATATTTCCACCAGCAATGAATGAGAGTTCCTGTTGTTCTGCATCCTTGTCAGCATTTGGCATTGTCTGCGTTTTAGATTTCAGCCATTGTAATAGTGAAGGTATGGATAATTTTTCAGGCGCAAATCATTTTTTCCAATCCAGTCGTTGAAAAGAATGTTACAATTCATTTCAACACAAAAAATTTTATGACATTTTTGAGAAATACGTTTGGAGTCTGGGGGAATACAACATCACTGGGACTGTCTTCACTAAAAAAGCCCCAGAAAGTGGGACACCTTGCATGACTTTCTACAGAGGCAGCATCAAAGGATGCTGCCAAGAACATTTATCAATTATGATTACCACTAATAAAAACCTCTACAGTCTAGTGATGGTAGGGAACACTGCATTTTGTTTACTTCTCTTGAGACAATAAGAAGACCTTCAATATATTTTGCAGTAAAGAAAAGCATTTTATGTTGTTTAACATAGAACTATTTTCATTTAATTCCTTAATATGTACATCATGGAATCTACTGGTTTAATACAAATGCTAGCAAAACAAATTTCTCTGCCCTACGTTGGCCAGATAGAAAGGATGGAGACAGGCAAGATGAAAAAAGTAGTAACGGGAAGTGACTTCATCCACCAGGCAGAAATGGGAAGATTCCTTCTTTGGCTGGAATTATATTAAATCAGTGAGATAGCCAGACTCGGTGGCTCGCGCCTGTAATCCCAGCACTTTTGGAGGTCAAGGCAGGTGGATCGCCTGAGGTCAGGAGTTTGAGACCAGTCTGGTGGTCTCAACATGGTGTAACCCTGTCTCTACTAAAAATACAAAAATTAGCTGGGCTTGGTGGCAGGAGCCTGTAATCCCAGCTACTCGGGAGGCTGAGGCAGGAGAGTCACTTGAACCCAGGAGGCAGAGGTTGCAGTGAGCCAAAATCGCACCACTGCACTCCAGCCTGGGCAACAAGAGCGAAACTCCATCAAATAAATAAATAAATACATACATACATAAAATTAAAAATTAAAAATTTAAAAAGTTAAATCAGTGAGATAACAGATTATGTATAACTTATCAAGCTCTTTGACCACAGTAATATGTGTGCCATAAATTAATTTAAGAAGGAAAATGATTTTTGATGTTTAAAGGAATTAACCAAATTGGTTTCTGTCTCTACCAATCTCTTCTCACTTTCTTGTCTCGGGAGAATAAAATTTCTTCCTTCTATAATTCATCTATCCACAAAATCTTGCATTGTTTTATCTCTTGGCCCCTGAGTGTTCCTGCTTCATTAATAGATCTTTTCCCTCTACTTCAACATTTCTTCTTCAATGGCTCTTTCCAGTCAGCATGTAAATATACACAAGTATTTCTTATTGACAAAAAAAGTCCTGTCTATTCTTTTCATTCTTTTGTTCATGTTTGTCTATCCTTCCCTGCTAAACTGCTTGAAAGAATATGTAGCCACACTGGAATCACTTCCTTGCAATTCAATTCCCAAGTTATTGGCATTTGGTTAATACCACCATTATACCTCTGAAGTTTCTCATTAAAACTCATCAAAGACTTTCTAGTTGAAGAATCCAATAACTAATCTGCAATTGCTATTTTAACTTGAGGTTTCTGGGATATTTAATTTTATTGATCTTGCCCTCTTGTTAAAATTCACTTTCTCTTTGGACTCAGCCACACCAGTTTTTCCTGGTTCCCTAGTTACTTGCAGTAAGTGATTAATTTTCCAGGCCATAACTTTCAATAGAGAAAATGTGCTAGTCACTTTATTTCTTTGAAGATAGTGTGGAGAGAAGGATCATGCAAATGTCCCCCTTATCCTGTGTCTTAGATATTCATAAGGAAAGCACAAAGAACTAATCTACTCACATTGGGGATGACTTGTCTTATTGATGAGAGAGTAAAGATCCCTGATTTTATTGGCCAGAAGGTAAGTTCTTAGTCCTGAAAGGAAGTTCATGGATCCTTCTTTTTCTGCCCCCAGAATTGAGTCTCGTCGACTCAAATTGTGCTTCTTGTCTTTGGGTAGGAAATAGACCTATTCTCTCTGCTCCTTTCCTTCAGTTTCTCACTTTTCTACTACATAAGTACGGCAGATCAAGCCTGTTTAAAATAGAGAAAAATTGACTCTTTTCATTTTTTTTTTGGTAGGGAGGTGGTTATTGTCTGAGACTCCTACATAGCTAGTAGGAGGTTTTTAATATTTTGGCTTTAATTTCTAAATAGGTTTTAAAAATATATGGGTGAACATCATCACATCAATTCAAGAAAACAGGGACCATTCTAGGTAATTCAAATTTAGTACAGGTAATTAATTGGTGATGCAAGGGCTGAGAAGCCAACTAAAGCATGGTGAAAAACAAACAAACAAACAAAAAACAACACAAAAGAGACTTTAATAATGTTGAGAAGTTGCTAATCCTCTGGGAATGGAGGGACAAAGGGAGGAAGGAGGTGGTGTTAACAGAACCCATGGGCTAGGTCTGTTTAGCAGGAGGCAGAATCAGAAAGAAGGCTGCCCCATTCCAAAGAGAAAGAGAGCATCCAGTTAGAACCTGGAACCTTGATGGAGACTCAGCCAATATAATAACATGACTACAAGCCATAGAAAAGACGAAGAAAAATTTGGCTTCTTTCTTTGTTCCTATGCCCTCCGTCTTCCACCAGGGTAACTCATTGACCAAATATAGCCAGAAGCTCATTGGTGTGGTAGCACAGAATCATTGTTTGTAGGAAATATTCAGGGATAGTACTTTAGGTAGACTGAACTTGCTGAGTAGTGTGTTTTAAGCATCATTGGCACATGAATAATGGAATCCATTGATCCCCATGTAGCTGCCTGTGTCTTTTCTCCACTGGCAATAACTTGGAGATCAGAAGGTGATGAATTTGCACTTTAAACTTCTATACCTTCTTCTTGTCAATTTTGAGTGTGTGATTCTCTAGTTCTGCTATATCTAAATATTGATATTCCGAAGACTATCTTCATGATTTAAATTTCCATTTTGAATTAAATTGTCATGCTGAATCCTGTTAAATAAGCAGGAGGGTATTAGCCTATGGCTGTCTATGAACTTTGAGTTCTTACATAACAAACCATATTCTAAGTATGCAAACAAACTGAAGTTTAACTTAGGAATGTAACAAAGAGCAGAGTTTCCTCCAATCACATGCACCTGGGTTTCAACCAATCACAGGGACCAACTCATCACATCATGCCCACCTAGTTGTAGCCAATCAAGTGTTTCTCTACTTTGCTTCTGTGTTTGACCCATAAAAGCTTGAGGCTCACACTACTGGATGGAGCTCTCTGCACCTCTTTGCTCTGAGTGCTGCCCAATTCATAAATCTGTTTGCTAAAGTAATCGCTGCTAAATTTATCTAAAGTTTCTTTTTTTAACACTCCCAATATTGACATGCCCATCTTTGATCTATTTTCTGAATTTCAGTTCTATAATTTCTACCGTCTGGTTGACTTCTTTCTACAATATCTCACTTATGGGATAAGTTGGTACATTCAACTTAACATACCTCAAACAGAAAGCATGTTGTTCTCTATTTTGTGTCTTTTCTTTTGCTGCTCATCTTAATAATGGCACTCACATTATCCCACTTGTGTGATCCAGGATCTTGGAAACCTCTTTTACTTATCTTCTTTTCAAATTATTCAATTCCTCAAAGGAATTGAATTATATACTCTCTATATACTTATATAATCATAATATATATATGAATTATATAAACAATTATATATAAATTATAAACAATTATATACTCTCAAAGTATCATTTAAGCTCTGACCACTCTACATTCTCATCGTCTCTCCTATCTCTGTTGTTGATGCCCTTTTTCAAGCTCTCATCTTCTTTCATCCATGTTATTGCAATACCTCTAACTCTCTTTTGTATTTCCTATGTTCCCCTCCTTAGTCCATCCTTGATATGAGCTATCAGCTTATCTTTTCAAACAAATCTTTTCCATGACTTATCTAGTCATTTTCCTTTCATTGTTGAAAGCCTTCTTCAAAGTTTTTCTGTGATTCTTAAAGAGAAAATGTCCAGTCATGTTGCCGTATCATATAGTGCTTTTCCTTCTCTGCTCCCTCAGCAGTAGTTTCATTTCTCATGATTGCTCCATACATGGAATATACGAATCTATGTGCTAGAAGCAGAGCAAGGATGTGAAAAGATAGATCACTGGGAAAGGTTTTAATTTGTGCCATAGTGAAATAAGAAGCCAATGAGGGTTTTGATTATAAAGTTATTACTGTTATAAATAATCAAGGATAGAATCAAAGAGGCCTGTAGTAATCCAGGTGAGATATAATGGTGGCTCAGGCCAGGGCTCTGGTATTAGATATGGTGAGAGATGATTATATTTTTGCTACATTTTGAAGATGGTGCCAACATGACTTCATGAAGGATTAGATGTAGGGCATAAAACAAGGATTAGATGTGGGACATAAAATAAAGATAAAACAAGGATGGGGCATGAAACAAGAGCCATTCCAAAGATTTTGACCTGAACAATTAGTAGGTGGAGTTGCTATTACTGAGATGAGGAAGAGGAAAGGACTGAATCTAAATATGTTAAGCTTGAGATATCAATATTTGCGTGGTGATGGTGGTGATGCTGTGTAGGCTTCTTGTCCTTGAAGACATAGCTGAATTGTCAACTCATCTCAGAAACTACAAGCTAAAATGCATCCTTTTCCACAGGCTCTCGACACCTAAGATAGTTTCACAAATTTTAAATTTTTGAATAATTGTAGATGAATGAAAAAAAATAAGTGAAAGGGAAATGTTTACATTTAATATGAGAATAAATGAGGTAAAGCAACCAGCATAATGTCTGCAGAGAACCACTTTGCCCATAGTTCCACTGTTCCTTAAGTGGCTCAAATCCAGCGATAGTTGAGAATATAACAGTTAGGCTATCTCATTCTTACGTGAGACAACTTTGATGTGCCATTTTAACTACAGAGATCCCCATCCAATCTATCAAGGCTGTCATTGGGTCCGCATTTCAGTTTGAATTTTCCCTCAGCCCAACCCTGCTTCCTTTCTTGTCCTGCCACAGGTGTTAATCCCAAGACTCCCTAACAAAAGTCTGCTTCCAAAAGAAACAAACCTCTGGAGTTGACACTAGGAGTGATCTGGGACAGTAGTTCTTCAGGCAGCACTTTTGGCCTGGGCCATTTACTGGCTAGCTGGTAGTGAACATGAAAGGGTTGTAGGTGGAGAACAGACAGCCCCTGGCAAAATATAGTGGTCCAACTGTTAAACTTTTACTCACTGTGAATTGGGATGTATTGGACAGAAATACAGTAGCTCCTGCAGTGTATTGAATCACCGATTAAAATGGAGGATATAGTAACTACAAAAACAATAGAAGATGTGGCTATTTTAGGATCCTGCCACTCTCTAAATAAATACAGTAAAGGGCTGAGAGTGATTAATGAATGACTGAAAGTCTGTAGGGAAGCCAGAGGGCATCTTTGGCAGCAGACAAATAAGTTCTCCTCTCCTGTGCAAGACAGCAGAGAACGCTAAGCCACAGGACCAGGATTTACTAGTCAGATTAACTTAAAACTAAAGCAGATCTGCTATGCCAAGATCAGAGTCTAGGTTGGATAGAGGAAGATTAGATGTTAAACTTGTAAGAGCAGATTCTGTATGACAGGAAAAACATGGAATGGGAACAGCTAAGTTGATGAACCTGAAAATCTTGATTTTATATATTTTCCTGAATCTACTGAGCCTACAGCAGTGGCCCACACTGCACAGTTGAAAAGCTAGGAAGTTCCTCTTGCTGGAAAGCAATTCCGACATTTCTCCTCTGAAAGATAACAAGTTTCCTCTGGTTGTCACTTCACTCTCATCCTGGACACTAGACCTATAAGAGCTTGAGATGTGCTGAAACTGATAAGAGAGTCAAAAGTCCATTCCCTAAAGGAACTACATGCAAAAAGGAACTACACACAAAGAATAATAGCAAAATTTTTACACGATGTGTAGAGTTGGATTCTAAGTTTACTCAATCAAGTAAACTGTTTGATTTTAACTGCAGAGCCCCTTGTGGGGTTAGTTTTGTACAAGCAGTACTTCTTGACTTCCTCCTCTTCCTAACCTTTTCCCACTCTCCAACAGGCATTGATTCTAAGAGCATTCCTTAACAAACACTCTGCACCCTAAACTCCATCTCTGAGTCAGGGTTCCATGGAAAACCAATCGATAACACGCATAAGGAAATACTTGTAATGACTCCAAACATTACATGCAAGTACAGAATGCACACTGTAGAGATACATATTTGTGTCCAAATCAGAAAAGACCTATTTGAGACCTGTCAAAAAAGAATAGAATTGACAGCCTCAAAAGTAGAAAGAGCCATATCATGTGAGTAACACAGGCAAGGACAAGAGGATCATGTAGAGAGTTGGCTTTGCATTAATATGTATTTCAAAAATTAAATTACAAGCTCATACCTGCAATCCCAGAACTTTAGAAGGCAGAGGTGAGAGGATCACTGGAGTCTAGGAGTTCAAGACCAGCCTGGGAAAAATAGAGAGATACTGTGTTTACAAAAAATTAAAAAATTAGCTGGGCATAGTGGCGCATGTCTGTAGTCTCAGCTACTGGAGAGATGGGAGGATCTCTTAAGCCCAGGAGTTGAAGGCTGCATTGAATTGTAATCATGCCACTGCACTCCAGATGGAGTGTCAAAGTAAGACCCTGTCTCAAAAAAAAAAAATTTTTTTTGGAGAAAAATTGAGCTTCTTTAGTAGCTCCACTAGATTTCAAATTCTGTAAAAGGTTTTGCTCAGGTTGAAGTAGGTCAGAGGACTTGTAGCTCTTCTTTCTTGGTCTTCCTTTTCCTTTTTGTGGATCCTTGAGTCATTTTGTTGGAGCCCTAGGGTTCCATGGAACACACTGAAAATTGCTGGTGTAGATGTTCTCACTGCTTCTTTCTAATTCGGTATTCTTTCAACTTATGATTTAATGATTTAGTGGGAAGTAATTCATCAGAAAGATGTGAAACAAAAAGATATCACTCGGGTGTATGTGTTATGTCCTAAGCATTGCAGTTGTCCTAATTAGTAATTCATATATTCAGCATATGAACTATGATATAATCACACGTTTAAATATGCAATCATTTCTCGACTTGATTGTAATAACCTGTCTATCAGAAAAAGACTTTTCCCTTCATTGCTATGTTGACTAAATGTTAAATTAATCATGGACCCTTGCCAAATCTGCTTTTTTAAAAAAAGAACAGCAAATAAATTGCTTTTCCAAGACTGAATCATGCTGCTTCTCTTCCAAGAGCATTTTTGTAATTACTTCTTTGATTACCCAAGTGATAATATCAAGATAGATTCTTAACCTTTATACTAGGCCTTTGTGTGCAAATACATTGGAAAAGATGGCCAATGATTTAACACTCCATGCAAGGGGGCAGCTCTAAGTACTCCTCCAGTTCTCTAACAGACTGAATGGCTTCTGATGGAACGAGGAGATAACAAAGGGAGAAATCTTGGCAGGAAAATTACTTTGCTTTGAATCCTAATTGCAAGATATCTTGAAACAGCTAAAATTTCACATTGAGGTTGTTTCAAATGTGCAGAGATTCAAAGTAAGACAAAAATCGCTACAACATGTAGCTATAAAGAAATAAAATATGGGAGCCGGGTGCAGTGGCTCACACCTGTAATCCCAGCACTTTGGGAGGCGTAGGTGGGTAGATCACCTGAGATCAGGAGTTTAACACCAACCTAACCAACATGGTGAAACCCTGTCTCTACAGAAATACAAAAACAAGCAAGCAAGCAAACAAACAAACAAAAACATTAGCCAGGGATGTGGTGGCAGGTGTCTCTAATCCCAGCTACTTGGGAGGCTGAGCCAGAAGAATCACTTGAACCTAGAAGACGGAGGTTGCAGTGAGTGAGCTGAGATCGCACCATTGCACTCCAGCCTGGGCAACAAGAACAAAACTCTGTCTCTAAATAAATACATACAATACAATAAAATAAAATATGTGGATCTACACCAGGTGCATGAAAACTTATTAAAATCACACTATTTTAGAGACCTCGCAAATTTTTGAAACTTTCATAAAGAAGTTATTGAACATCATCGAGAAATGGAGTTGTAGGTTTTGGAGGAGAATAAGAACTTGTTTTTTAATTTTACTTTAAGTTCTGGGGTACATGTGCAGAATGTACAGGTTAGTTACATAGGTATACATGTGCCATGGTGATTTGCTGCACCCATCAACCCATCATCTACATTAGGTATTTGTCCTAATGCTATCCCTTCCCTAGCCCCCCGATCCCGTCAGGCCCTGGTGTGTGATGTTTCCCTCCCTGTGTCCATGTGTTCTCCCTGTTCAACTCCCATTTATGAGTGAGAACACAGGGTATTTGGTTTTTTATGTAATTGAGTCCATCTACCTATTTTTACAGATGAGAAGACAATTTTATTAAGAAGATAAGTGACTTATCCATGGTTCTCTATCAAGAATAGCAGAACCACACACAACCATCCTTTAAAACTAGTTTAACCCATGTGTTACATTGCAATTTTGGGTGAAAATTGACTTAAATGTATGATTTTGGAATTAAAGACACTTTAACTGTGCTTTTGCTTCAAAATTCTTCACTTCTATTTTCTTTCGAGACTTTTACATTTCCCACAATTGGATTTACTTAAGAAGTGTGCTCAGGATATGAAAAGAATAAGCTGATCTCCCTGGGATGAGGCCCTCACCTTTCGGGTGAGTCAGACATCAGTAATTTCCATATTGTGGTTTGAGGCTTGAACATGGTATCCTGATAACTCAGACAAGAAAGAAACAATTCTGTTCCCCCTGTAACCTAAAAGAAGACACACTAAGAAGGTGTTGAAGACTAAGACAGAACAAGGATCTCATTCTATGCAATGGGGAGGTGATTCTTAGCAAAAGCAGCAGCAAGGACAAAGAAAATTCAGTCCCCTGCCAACATGTTTAGTTCTACTCCAAAGGAGGAGGGTGACTTATCCAATCAGGTGGGAGTTTCAGACACCTCTCAGATGGATTTTCAAGAAAGGACTGTGTACCCAGCTGTGTGGAGTGGGCATTCTTGAGAGGGTCCCTCTGCTAGCCCCTTTAGGATCAACCTCTCCACTTTTAAGCCAAAACCATGCTTTTCTCAAGGTGGTCCTTGGTCAATGACTGAGTGAGGTAGTGGTAGCCTATGACATGCCATTCTTGAGGTAGTCCCCTAAAAATGACTGTGCAAGGTGATGATATAAGGGCTTGTTTCTGCCCCACACAGGACTTTTATACCAGCCATTCCTTGCCACAGAGATCTCCATTGAGCTGGTAGAGAGTTTGTAAGTTCTGCGTCTGATCTGATCACTTTGCCAGAACAAACCTTCCTTACCACATTTTCTTTTATAGACGTTAGTCCCCAATAAGGCTTTCCTTCTTAGCTTTGTCCACTGTCTGCTTCCTGCGGAATCTGATCTGCGACAGTTGATAAAAGTAGGAGGAAGATGAGGTTTTGTACGGGGCCACTGCACCTGTCTGGCAGTGAGGATAGCTTCTTGGGTAGCAGGCGGAGCACAAATAGCCCCTGGCGCAAGGTGACAATCACATTTTTTAAATCTTACTGGTGATGATTTAGGAGAATGTGGCAGTGGAGGGAGTAAACTATCCAGTGTGATGATTCAGACTTTGGGGGTGATAACAACCATGAAGATAATTAATGAATTTGTATAGTTGTTACTAAGTTGCATTGCTCCCATATACATGGATAATAAGATGATGACAAGTAAAACCAAACCAAACCAAACAACAACAACATAAAAACATTTGAAAACTAAGTGTGAGAGTGAGATAGTCTCTTCGGTAGCTTTTAAAGAGGCCCTCCTCTCACACGATGACAGAGCAATAAAAACAGAACAGTATGTACTGCATTGAATAGTTAGCATAGCTTAACATCAAAGAGGGCTGAATGTTCAACCAAAGCAGGCCAGTTATGACAAAATTGGAGGCTCTAGTTGGGAAAACATGCGACCCTGACACATGAGATGGAGAGATCTGAGTAGGAGCCATGTCCCAAGGAATTAACATTTCAAACTTCTCTGAATCTTATGAGTTTGCAGAACTGCCTTCTCTGCACCATCACCCACTAAGAGCTACCACTTCACCTGTGCAGGGAGATAACGCAGAGAGGCATTTCCTCCTCAAGCCAACAGGTGCCTGCTTCTGTCAAGAAATGCCCTTACCACCTCCACTGGCCATCAGGGTTACTACTCACGGTTAAACAGCAACCACAACCCCAACCACTGAGGTGCTGGGATTCCTAAGGGAGGAAAGAGACCATAACCCAAAGGAGCTCAAAGACATAAACAGCATGAACTGACAGTGGCCACAGGAGTACCCATGAGACTAGATTCTAAGGGTATTAGATCAAATTCAAGGGGCAGGCGCATAGGATTTAATAAAAGAGAGTTTATTGATTAGAAGCCATTCTCTCAGGATTCCAAATCTTGGTAAGCATCCCAGAGGATGTATCAAACTTGCAGCAGACATGGCTTCTATAACCTTGAAAAAGTGATATGCGTACTGAGCAACATTGAAACACTTGAGTTTCTGTAACAGATGGTAGGAAAAGGGATGAAAAGGCTCAAGGAAGAGGGCATGCATGAACAGTTATATTTAGATGATGACAGAAGACTTATCTGAGGATTTTATTTCATAGGAACACACAAGAACAGACTGGTAAGTGAACACCAGCATCACTAAGTTCAATGGTGGCTCTCTCCTCAGGCAAGAGCTGGTAGCAGGGAGATTGTCATCCAGTTTGGCTTATTGGTAGCCATGGAGATGAGAGAGATACAACAATAGATGTCAAGTTAGATGGCT
This sequence comes from Macaca thibetana thibetana, assembly GCF_024542745.1. Lineage (NCBI taxonomy): Eukaryota > Metazoa > Chordata > Mammalia > Primates > Cercopithecidae > Macaca > Macaca thibetana. The sequence continues at coordinate 7,944,177 of NC_065597.1, read as the reverse complement.
CTTAACTACCAAATCCAGTAGACTGCAATTATCATAAACTTCAACAAGGACAGAGTGGCAGCCAGGGTGAAGTACAGAATTATGGTAATGGCAAATGGAACACAACATCTCTAGAAGCAAAACAGAGGGGTAGACAGCAAAGCAGCAAAAATACTTCTCTCTCCTTCTTTCTCTGTCTTCATTTTATTAATATCTGTATATGCTAAGTATATAGCAATAGCAAGAGAAGGGGGCTGAAGGTGGTTTCTCTGATAAAACATCATAATCTTTTGTTTAAATTTCAGGGCAAGTTTGTAGACCTGAAACCCACTGACTGAAAAAATGCCCAGGTTCCCAGAGGGAAGGCTGCTGTAGGAAAATGACATGCATACATTACAGTAATTACCCTGAAAGAAATCTATGAGTGTTTATATAAGTGACCGTAGACTTGGTAAAGGGGACTCAGGCATTTCAATGACAAATGTACAAAAACTCCAACTTGACATTGATACTAAGAAACCCAAGGAATCATCATAGCTTCTCTTTTTAAGAGTGAAGTCATTTGAGAATCAAGTAATAGATTAAGTCTCGTAAAAAACTGGACTTGCAGTGAACAGTGGGTCCATTGATTTTTGAACCAGCCTGTGGTCTTTTATTCCAGTCCTCTAATGTATGATGGGATTGACATTCTTGGAAGGTTCAGCAACCATACATTATGGCTTTGGGCTGTGAGATAAGAGCTATCATGCTGGAGAAGGCCAAGTGGAAGACTTTAAAATCGAGTAAAATCAAGACAATGTCTTTATTGAGGAGTGTATATGGTCAATCATGGAGATTATTGTCACTCTTAAATATCTCAATTGATTGGACATTCTGGCTCCTGGATGAATTCTGGATAACATCTGTACACAACTCAATCTTACCCTTGCAGAAACTAGGTGAATTCTATAGAATATTTGTGGACAACTCAATCAAGTAGTAGTCCCAATTGCAATTGCTACGCTGAATGATGTACCTTCTAGAGAAGATCAATAAGGCTTTATGGTATGCAGACATTATTTGGTAAATACCTTCTTTCTTATACTAATTGGGAAAGAGGATAGGAAACAGTTCTCACTCATATTCATTCCTATGGAATGGATACAATGTATATTTATAATTTTTCTACTTGGTAAGTTGAATGACCTATGGACTATTACACTAGTCTAAGGAGATCTCAATCTTCTGGATATCCCCCCAAAATTGTGTTGATTTAGTCAACAGATAACATTATTCTAATTGAACAAGATGAGCAAGAGGTGGCTGGATGGTGGAGATAAACTCTACTAATATTCAGGAACCAGCTGCAGCCACTGTGCAAGGTGGCAACAGAAGGGCTTAATCGTTTCTGCCCAACACAGGACTTTTGTATCAGCTAATCTTTGCTCCAGAGATCCTCATTGGACCAGTAGAGACATTGTCAGATCTGCATCTGATCTGATCATCTTCCAATTAGGTTTTTATCATCCAGTAGTCAGGGATATGCAGGACATCTCCTCCTGCATAAAAGACAAGTTGCATCCCCTACATCAGATATTACATCACCTACATCAGAGAAGCTATCATAGTATCTAACATCCTGTTCTAATTGTGGAGGGAATAATTTCCACAACTAGTAAAATACAAGTATGATCTATATTCTTGATGAAATAGAAGTCTTTGAATAGGGTTAGGATCAGGAAAGGGCTGTAGCAAGTCAGACTAATCATGATCATAGCAAGCCATGGAGTTTGATAGACTCTACAATACTGGACATGTAAATGGTGGAAAAAGATGTGGTGTGAATCAGATGGCAAGCTCCAATGGGAGAATCCAATGTAGACCACTGGAGTTATGGAGAATAGCCATGTCATCTATTGCAGAAAATTAAATTAAACCCATTTTGAAAAACAGCTTCTGAAATGCTACAGAGCCATGGTAGGAACATAATGTTTGACCATGCAACACCAAGTGATCATGGACCCAGAATTGCCCATTAAGAGGTAGTTTCTAGTAAAAAAATTGGCTTGGTTTGGAAAAAATCCATCATGAGATGGAAATGTAGAAATGGTAGGTTAAGGTCCAATCGTAAGCATGAACAGAGGGCATCAGTAACCCAGGCTCCCATGTCACTCACCACTATTGCACCAGTGCCCCTCCCTCACCTCACTCCCATTGTCATCTTCACTTAAGAAAAGTTTGGCTTGGTGACTAAAAATAAATGGCAGCTGCATTATAGCCTCAGTCAGAGGTGACTTTGAAAGAGGGGAAGGGCAGATCTTCATGGAGCAGAAGGTGATGACATCAGTCATCTGCCTTGTCAGAAAGGAAATGTGGCACAAGGTAAGAAAATATATGGATTTATAAGCAATGAAAAGGCATATGAAAGTGGGTACAAAGTGTGAACAGTAGATCTCATGTTCATGGCACCACTTTTGCGTGTCCCTCACTGTAAAGTGTCTCTCTCTCAGTCAAATGCTGTATTTTGTGGGAGCCAATGACTGCGGATCAGGTACTCCACAAGCCCTGGAATAATGGTGATGGCTGAGACCCTATGAGTAGAAACACCAAACTCATATCCAGAATATGTGTCTCGCCTGTGTAAATAAATAAACAAACCATCCAGGAAGGAAGCGTCCCAATGCTGCCAACTTTTCTTTCTTTCTTAATTTCTTTCCTTCTTTCTCTCTCTCTCTCTTTCTTTCTTTCTCTTTTTCTTTCTTTCTTTTCTTTCTTTCTTTCTCTCTCTTCTTCCTTCCTTCCTGCCTGCCTGCCTTCCCTCTTTCCTTCCTTTCTTCCTTTCTTCCTTCCTTCCTTCCTTCCTTCCTTTCTCTCTCTCTCTTTCTTTGTTCCTCCCTCCCTCCCTCCCTCCCTCCCTTCCTTCCGTTCTTTTCTTCCGGGACAAATTAGCCTCTTTAGGAACTAGAACTCTGCCAAGTGCTCAGAATTGGTCTCTCTTGCTGGCAAATTAGGAACTGAGGCAGCAGTAGATCAGCCTTGGCAAGCAGGAGTCCATGCAGTTGAACCCGTTACTAACCTCTGTCTCTTCCATCACAACCATTTCCGTCATATGTCCATCCTGCCAGTGTTGGGGTGGACATCAGCAATAGCTGTTTAACATTAACTGGCCAAGTCATACTGTCTCCTTAGTTGCTTGTTGCATTTTCAGTGCTGGAAACATGCTAGTTGATGTTCATATGTGATGGGGATACTGACCATGTCGATCACACTTTCCAGAAGCAGCTGGCCTCCTATAGCTTTGAAATGGTCTGTTGAAAGTTTAGTCAAAGTGCCAACTCAAAATGATACTTTAAATAATAATAATAATAATAATACTCTGCAAAGATAGATTGTCATCTGGAATGTGGTGTATCTAAAGCCATTTGTACGGTGCTATGCTTTCTATATGAACATGCCAGGGGTTTGTGAATAAGGAATAGAAGCAATAGTAGATCCACTTATCATCATTTGCAGTGACTCACTGGGGAATTCTGTGCTTCCTATCCAAGAAACTCAGAGTTCTACGAGATCAGAGTTCCCCACGATATCCAGCAAATGTCACATCATTCACAAATTATGACTGTCACCAGGGTACTTTGGGCGAATTGTATCCAGGGACCATCAGGCAATAAGAAAAAGCAATCATCTTGTTAGAGGTAACTCACCCTGATCAGCAGGAAGAGGTGGGCTGCCGATACACAGTGGAGGTGGGAGGGCTATCTGTGGGACTTGGACAACCTGCTTAGGTTTCTCTTGGTTCTCTCCTGCCTATCAGAAACTGTGAATGGGTAGAGAGAAATGATGCTGCATAAGAAGAGTATGGTCAACAGGAGCTCAGTGTCCTCAGGAATGATGTTCAGATTATCAGGTAGCTGAGAGAGAGGGGAGATTTAGAGTAGATAATTAGGGAAGGAGAGGTGAGAATGAAGTCCAATTATAGCCTTGAGACTAGTTATACCAACAAAGACAGTAATTCATCCTCCTATCTTCCATCTTCTAAATTTCTCCTGAGGAAGACAGGCCCCCAGATCCTTGGATATTGGTGCAGATTTGCTCCATGCAGTACCAGGAACATACAGTGGCAATGACAAAAATGCACTGTTCTGATCCCCTTCAAGAAAGGATTTCCTCCCAGCTGTGAGATGTGTGGCTAGCTGACAGCCCCAACATGTAAAGTCTTGCATTATAAAGATGACCTGTGCATTTGAGTCAAAGCCACACTACATTTGGATTGGCCACCAGGCCATGACTGAGTGGCTGGGGTCATAGGAGCCTAGGCATTTCTGTCCAGTGCAGGAATGCAATCAGTAATTGTTTCACACCTGGGCTTTGGGTTGTTAGGTCCCTATCTTGGTGTAAGGACGCCTCCTGCCCAATCTTGCTTCCTTCTTTTTTCAATCACAGGTGTTACTTCTGAACAAAATATCTGTTACTGGTCCAATAAGTTAGATATGGAGCTATGCTGCAGAACTAAATGTCTTAGAGTCAGGAAACAAAGGATAAGTTTGGAAACCTCAAACGATATCATCCATTTTGCCTCCATCAGAGTTCTGTCCTGGGGTATATTAGGCACTGCCTAGCCTTCACCAAGGAGATATTTTAAAAGTGGAGCAGAATGAGGGTCAGGATAGATGTGGCAGGATAATAGTACTAAAGCTAAACAAGAACCCACAGAATGTTACACAACTGACTATTACTGGAGAAGAGAGCATAAAGAGAAGTTGCAAGATGTGGTCAGATACTGGGGTAGGCAAGGTTCAGATTATACAGGGCCTTAAGTGGTTTTCTAAAATGCACAGGTAGCTATTGCGTTATGACAGGTCATAAACTGTGGGGGCCTGGTGAGAGAGAAAGAGTGGCAGTGAAAATAGGAGAAAGGGCTGGGTCTGAGAAACGCTTTAAAAAAAAAAAAAAGGTCAATTAGCAAGAATAATGGTTTATTGCATAGGGTAGGAGGGAAGCACAAGAGTATATTCCAGGTTCAAATTTGAAGAGTGGCTTAGATGCTGTTTTCTGTGACGAGGAAACAGAAGAGAAGACTGAATGGAGCGATACTCAGTTTGATTTTATCAGTTAATTTTGAGGGGCTCCTGATATATCTTGGTGGAGATCACCAATGGGTAGAGTGGATCAATCTATAGTTGGGTAACTGCTGGCTCCTCTAAATCCAGAGCAATTTGGTATTCCTTGGGCCCACACCTGGCTGTAGTGTAATATGTGTAGGATTCTCCTGCATAATTAGATCAACATTGTTATTCTGTGTGCATATGTGTATTCCCCATGACCTGGAACACATTTTCTAGCCTTGATTATGAACTCCATAAAATATGGTGAATTGAAGCAGTTCTCAGAGGTGATGGGGGGAAAAATAAATCTATTTTGTTTATAAGGAGGCCCAAATTCCTTCGTAGAATTAAGGCCAATTTTCTATGCATTCTAGTGTAATGAACCATTGTATATGTTGGCTTCTGGACAGCTGTCTGATCAATTAAAACTCTCATGCATGCTTTTTGAATTGAACTGGACTTTTAGACACCTTAAAAGGAGTGTGAGGTTTTTTTTAGCTCATAGATGAAATAATTCTAATTTAAAGGATTGCTACGCTGCCTTTTTGTCCATTTGAAGGATCTCTTAAACATCATTATCAAAAGTGGTTGATCTGACTTCTTTTGAGCTAGTCTGTTGAGGTTTACCACCACACAGGGTAGCCCATTCCACTGGACAGCTATAGTTATTACAAAGTTTCTTTATGTGAAATCCAGGTCGCTATCTTATGGTCTGTGAAATGTTTGCTCCTCCTTCCCTGTTACATATAACCTTGTGTCTGATATTTGAAGTCAGTCCAATTCTTCTCTTAAGTCATGTATTTTAAAGGTCAAATATCTCTCATTTCTTCATTATTGCCTTTGTTAATTTACTTGCAATTATCAACACTTTCATCCTCAAACCAGCCAATCTTTATTTTTAATGTTTAAATTTTCCTAGTTTTAATACAAAATTCGTTTTTTGACTTTTTAATCAATTCTATTAAAATATATTTTACATAAATTAAAATGTATCCATTTTATTTTATTTTTGAGACGAGTCTCTCTCTGTCGCCCAGGCTGGAGTGCAGTAGTGCAATCTTGGCTCACTGCAACCTCCACTTCCTGGGTTCAAGTGATTCTCCTGCCTCAGCCTCCCGAGTAGCTGCGATTACAGGCATCCACCACCATGTCTGGCTAATTTTTGTATTTTTAGTAGAGACCAGGTTTCTCCATGTTGGCCAGGCTGGTCGAACTCCTGACCTCAGGTGATCTGCTTGCCTCAGCATCCCAAAGTGCTGGAATTACAGGTGTGAGCCACTGTACCCAGCCAACATGTACCCATTTTAAATGTACATTAGAGAGAGTTTTTACAAGCACACACAGCCAAGGAAGAAATTACCACAAGCAAAATATAGAATATTCTTATTGTTTCCCAAAGTTTCCTAGGGCTTGCTTCTTTGCAATCCACCTCAACCATTAGCCCAGGGAATAACTGTTTTACTTTCATCCCTGTAGGTTAGTTTTGCCTGTTCTTGAACTTCATATACAAGGAATCACTCATTGTACACTCTTTTGCACTTGCTTCTTTTGCTCAACATGTTTCTCTGATACATCTATGCTGTTACATGTATCAAGAGTTCTTTCCTTTTTATTTCTGAATGCTATTTCATTGTACTGGAACAGAATTTGTTAAACAATTCGCCCGTTGGTAGGTATTTGGGTAGTTTCTAGTTTAGAACTATTATGAAGAAAGCTGCTGTATTAGACTATTGTCATACTGTTAATTAAGACATACCCAAGAGTGCATAATTTATAAAGAAAAAAGAGGTTTAATGGACTTAGAGTTTCACATGGCTGGGGTGGCTTCACAATCATGGAGTAAAGCAAAAGAGGAGCAAGCACATCTTACATGGCGGCACATAAGAGAGAAGTGCAGGGGGACTGCCCTTTTATAAAACCATTATTTCTCATGAGACTTATTCACCATCACAACAACAGCACAGGAAAAACACACCACATGATTCAATTACTTCCTACTGGGTCCCTCCCATGACACAGGGATTATGGGAGCTACAATTCAAGATGAGATTTAGGTGGGGACACAGCCAAACCATGTCATTCCATTCCTAGCCCCTCTCAAATCTCATGTCCCCACATTTCAAAACCAAGTATGCCTTCCCAATACTCTACCAAAGTCTTAACTCATTTCAGCATTAACTACAAAGTCCACAGTCCAAAGTCTCATCGGAGACAAGGCAAGTCTCTTCCACCTATGAGCCTGTAAAATCAAAAGCAAGTTAGTTACTTCCTAGATACAATGATCTCCTTTTACTCCATGTCTCATATCCAAGTCATGCTGATACAAGAAGTGGGTTCCCATGGCCTTGGGCAGCTCCACTCCTGTGGTTTTGCAGGGTATAGCCCCCTCCTTGCTGCCTTCATGGGCTGGTGTTGAGTGTCTGCAGTTTTTTCAGGCACACAGTGCAAGCTGTTGGTGGATCTACTATTCTAGGGTCTGGAGGATAGTGGCCTTCTTCTCACAACTCCACTAAGCAGTGCCCCAGTGGGGACTCTGTGTGGGGGCTCCTACCCCATATTTCCCTTCCACATTGCCCTAGCAGAGGTGCTTCATGAGGACCCCACCCCTGCAGCAAACTTCTGCCTAGACATCCGAGCATTTCCATGCATCCTCTGAAATCTAGGCAGAGGTTCCCAAACCTCAATTCTTAACTTCTGTGTGTCTGCAGGCTCAACACTATGGGGAAACTGCCAAGGCTTGGGACTTGCACCCTCTGAAGCCACCACCCGAGCTGTACTGTGGCTCCTTTTAGCCACGGCTACAGCAGCTGGGAAACAGGGCACCAAGTCTTGAGATGGCACACAGCAGGGCCCAGGACTGACCTATAAAACCATTTTTCTCTCCTAGGCCTCTGGGCCTGTGATGGGAGGGGTTGCCATGAAAGTCTCTGAGATGCTCTAAAGACATTATTCCCATCATCTTGGCAATTAATATTTGGATGCTCGTTACTTATGCAAATTTCTGCAGCCAACTTGAATTTCTCCCCAGAGAATGTGTTTTTCTTTTCTATTGCATCATCAGGCTGCAAATTTTCCAAACTCTTGTGCTTTGCTGCCTCTTAAATGCTTTGGCACTTAGAAATTTCTTCCACCAGATACCCTAAATCATTTCTCTCAGGTTCAAAGTTCCACAGGTTTCTAGGTCAGGGGGAAAATGTCACCAGCCTCTTTGCATAGCAAGAATGACCTTTACTCCAGTTTCCAACAAGTTCCTCATCCCCATATAAGACCACCTAAGCCTGGACTTCACTATCCATATCACGGTCAAAATTTTAGTCAAAGTCAGTTCAACAAGTCTCTAGGAAGTTCCAAACCTTCCCACATTTTCCTATCTTCTTCTGAGCCCTCCAAACTCTTCAAACCTCTGCCTGTTACCCAATTCCAAAGTTGCTTCCACATTTTTAGGTATCTGTACAGCAGTACCCCTACTCCTGGTACCAATCTACTGTATTAGTCTGTTCTTATGCTGCTAATAATACATACCTGAGAATGGGTAATTCATAAAGAAAATAAGGTTTAATGGACTCACAACTTCACATGGCTGGGGAGGCCTCAAAATCATGGTGGAAAGTGAAGGAGAAGCAAAGGCACATCTTACATGGTGGCAGCCAAGAGAGAAGTGCAGGGGAACTGCCCTTTCAAAAAACCATCAGTTCTGGTGAGACTTATTCACTATCACAAGAACACCACAGGAAAAACCCACACCCATGATTCAATTACTTCCCACCAGGTGCCTCCCACAACATGTGGGGAACTTCAATTCAAGATGAGATTTGGGTAGGGACACAGCCAAACCATATTAGCTGCCAAGAGCCAGTATGTATGTTTTTGTGTCAACATATGTTTTTATTTATCCGATTTCAACACCTAAAGTGAAATTGTGAGGACATCCTTCTTTGGTTTTTGAAAAACAGAAACAGAGGGCAATTGAGTTATACCATTCCAAACTACAAAACAATCTTTCTCTTTCTAAGAAAATCTAAAACTGCTTCTTCTATAAACCTGATAGGACTGCTTATATACACTATATTCAAATAAACAAGTAAAATTCTGGAATCAGATAGATCCGAGTTTGAGGCTCAAGTGTCACTGATTGGGTTTGTGATATTTGACAGGTTACTGGATTTCTCTGAGCCTTAGTTTTTCTCATCTGCAATGTGAAGGGAATAGAAATATCACAATAAATAGTTGTGAGTGTCTAGTGAGATTTGAAAAATGAATGAGAGGCATTAATTTCAATTCTTGAAAAATAGCAAGTACTACACAGATGACTACGTGCACTTCAGCAAGCCACAGAATGGTTTACAAAACGGGTTGTTTATAAAGCAGAGTTGCAAAAGATAGAGACTGGCCTCAGTATTACAAAGAAATTGCTTGTTAAAGGCACAGGAGAGCATAATGACATTTATGCAATGAACCATAAATGAATACATAGGAAGTTAAGGCTTTTCCCCTAGTACACATCACCCCCACTGGAAAATATTCATATTTTTGAGTGTAAATAAAAGATCTCACATTACAAAGCACTTTCTCAATCACTGTATATTGAACAAAGTACTGCACATTGGCCTGAGAGGACCTCAATCAATACTAGTTTGGATTGCTTAAAGAGGTCAGTGGCAGAATCAGTGAAAAAACAAACAAACAAAAAATACAAGGAAATGTAACACAATTTAGTAATTATTGCTGGGGCTCTGACCTCACAACTGCAAGTTTAGATGATGTTGTAAACAAGCCTTCTAAAGATGACTTTTAAAATAAAATACTTACATTGTGGAGGTCACAAAGTTGTGCTTACAAGATGAATTGAGAAGCATAGAAAACAGTAGAGCTTATTATAAGAATGGTTAATTTGGAGAGAGTGGCATCATTGTATAGGATTCAAAGCCTCTCTCACTTAGATAGCTTCGATGGAAATGAAAATGATGTGCTTCAAAGAACAGTGTTATATGACCCAAAGACATTTATCTTAAGGATGAAAAAAGTTTGATGTTTCATTTGAATAATAAAAGAGTCTACAACTAAATTTGTAAATTTAATACATTAGGTTGATGAGAGACTTTTAAAAAAATTTCCATATTGAGAAAACAGAAGATCGACTTATATTTAGGCATTTATAGTACTTGCTACTCTAGGGAAAGGTAAATCTTTATATCTTGGTAGATAGGAGCCTGTGAATTAGAGACCACTGAGACTTGTTTCAAAGGGATAAGAGCTGTCTGTCCGAAGGCTGTGACTTTGATCACATGAAACCCATTGCCAATTGAAGTGAGTAATGCCAGACAGTGTGTTTTCTAGTTTAAAGAAAGTATCCATTTTGTTAGCAGCAGGAAGTAGTGGGAAATTACCCATGAACAATGCTGCATTTTACAGCCTGGGGCAGAAGTAGTGGATAAAGTGGGGATTAAATTGACAGCAGCATCACTATTTCAAGGCTTCAGAAATTACTTCAGTCCTTTGATAATACTGTACATTCAAAATGTAAACCACTGTAAATATCAAAGGCATTTCCCGCATTGCTGGGACGTGTGTGTGTGTGTGTGTGTGTGTGTGTGCGTGTGTGTGTATTTATGTCTATATGTAGACACAATTGTGTCTGTATATTATATATCTATATATTTGTATACATGCTTTTATATGTATTTATATGCATTTACTTTGTAGAGTCTTCAAGATTACAAAGAAGAAAATAGCACAATATTGGTGTAACTTAAGGTATTTTGTATCATCACCTGAAATCATAATTTAAAATGGTCTGCCCAGATATAAATGTTTTTAAAGTATTAACATATCCAAAACTGATAAAGGTGTAGTGTTTTTGGTGGAGTCAGTAAAATTATTATCAAATATGAACATGAGTATAAACTCTTTTATGGTATAATCTAAATTTGGGAGCCTGAGTTTTATATTAAGTTTGAAAATATGTACCAGATACTGTATTAGATGATTGGAACATGTTATCTCAGTCCTTAGAAGATGCTCAGATCAAACATTCTTGGATATTATTCTCTTTGAATTATAAATAAGGAACCTCAGTATCAGAAAGGTAACTTGTTCAAGGCCACACAGCTGGAATTAAAAGTCGTATATCTGGGTCTGGAAAACCCTGCATTCTTTTTAACAAATTTAAATTTTGAAGGAGAGAAAAAGAAAACGAGAGAGAGAGAAGCAGACAGGCAGAGACAGAAGGAAACAGGGAGAGGCCTAATTTGTTTCATTTCGTCTTTCTATTATATCCCAGAGGGTGGGGGAGTGCTGACCATGTAGTAGATGTTTAATAAATAGTCTCAGTAAATACTTATTTAGTGAATAAATGCCTTCCAAAATGTGTATTTCTCTCCTGTCCACTCCACTTCTCTTCAAGGACATTTCTATTTTACAAACTAGGATATACCTATACAAACATCTTTGACTTTAAAAGTAATTCATCGGTTCAGCTTCTTCTTTAACAGTTGTAATCAATGAAATGTGCCCTAACTGTAGAGAGAGTTTTACGGGGTAGAAATAGGACACACATTTTCAAATAAGATACACGCACTGAGCAGTCGTATAAAAATGAAATAGCAATTAGTTTTTATTTCAAATAAATGCAGGCTAATAATGTCTACCAACGTGAAATCATCTAATAGAAGAGCAGGAAAAAATCCTTAGAGATCTGTTGTCAATAGCTTTCTATTGCACTGCATTTGGTCTCCCCAGATCCACCCTGGCTCCCTCCAGTTCTCTCCTGAAGTTGCAGCCAAAGTGATTTTTTTAATGCAATTTAGTTCATTTCATTTTTCCGCTTGGGACTTCCAGTGGCACCCAACTGTTTTCATAGTAAGATCCTGTTCTTAGCCTATGTGTATCTAAATGGAAAGAGATATATGAATAAGATCATGTTATTTTCTGTTAGCTGCACTACTCAGCATCTACTCCCCAGAGTCTGAGCTTCAATGCACCCTTGGGTCCTTGCTGTTGCTGCCCCCCTTTCCCTCCTTTGGCATGTTGCATACTTCCACCTTGACTTGTCCTTCAGATGTCAACCATAGGATCCTTCTCTCAAACAGGATTTCTCTCTCCTACTAAAGAAAATCATGTTCCTTTGGTTTACAGGCTCCTGGATGCCTGTTCCTTTATTTCAGGCTGTTTATCTCACTTGTATTTATAAACCCACTTGCGTGGGTATGGCACTGACACTGGTCTCCCCTGCTAGACTGTCAGTTTCATTGCTCACCCTGTATTCCCAGCACAGTGCTCATTATATAGAAGTTCAACATATACTTGTTGAGTTAATCACTTAGCACTGACTCTCAACCTTGTTTCCATGGCAGTGTGAATTAATGTCATGGTGTGCTACGTGAAACACGATACAGGAACCCCTAGGGGGTTTGGAACACAAATGGTATTTGTAGGCTACATTGGACCCAAACCATGACACCTTCATGGACAGCCAGCCCTGAGAGGAAGTGTCCTGTGGCTGGGATGGATCAGATGTAGGTATTAGCGCTGCAAAATGCTATATTATAAGAGAATGAGTTTAAATTCTATGAGAAAGGAAGCCAAAACTGAAGCTAGAAAAGTGGCATCAAAAGTCAGGTTTTAGAGCGAACACCATAATAAAAATAAATAATAAATTGATCACAATAAAATAGTAAATAATAAAATAAGCTATCATCATTATCAGTAGTAACAGCAGTGGCGGCCGCAGTAGAATCAAGCTCAGAGGGCCACAGTCTGAGAAGGTTGGAAATAGGTAAGGAATTGGAGAGCAAGGTGAGCTGGAACGTGGGATCAGTTAGTACTATAATAATGTGAGTAATCTGTAGACTGCGCTGGCCCATTATTTTTGTAGTGGTAACTGTGTGACAGAAACGCAAGACTGCTGGGTGTTAGCATAATTCATTGCACTTCTCAAGATCTGATTTCAAATCTTGCCTCTCCCCTTTATCTGTGATCTTTGACAAGTTCCTTAATATCTCCAAGCCTGAGTTTCATCATCCGGAAATACGATGGTGATACTTCTAATTAACAGTTGTAATCAATGAAATGTGCCCTAACTGTAGAGCTAATTTTTAGAGTCTTTACGATAATTCAATGAAGAATACATGGAACATGTTAAAATTTTTGCTGAACTGTAACAAGGGCTGGATAACAAAAAATAGTAACTGTTATTACTAAGCAGCAAGGTTGGGAAAACGCCACCTCAAAATTGATTTTAAAAGAGGAAGATGTTAACGGGTGCCAAAATAATTAAAAATAAATAAGGAAATTAACATGTAAAATTGAATAAATTCTCTTCATTTGTTCCTCTGTGTCCTTTGGGGCAATGATTACCATTCTTGTTTATGTTGAACACTGTGTCCTACAGAAACACAAATTAAGAATGGCTTGCCCATCCCAGTAGGTTTCAAAGTTTGGTCCAGGGAGGATTTTCAGTCCCTTAAAGTGATCTTGCAAATGAAGTCCATGATCAAAAAAGGGTTTGAGGAAAATCTTAAAGCATCTTAGAAATCCTACAACAACAAAAAAATCTGTCATACTCAAATTACTCAATCAAAAGACTTTTTTCTATGTTATCCTAAGTAGCATGCCAATGAGTGTACTTTGTGAATTGCTTATCTTTTTCATTTTACAGATGAGGAAATTGGGCCAAAGAGAGGCCAGTTACATATTTTCCTTAAGAATTATGTTTGAATTAGAAAGAAAAACATAGTTGTAAATTTCCAAACACAAGGGAGAATGAGGAAATGCATATCATGCAAAAAACCTTAGTGATTCATCAAGGATTTATTACACTTGCTTAATAAAAATCCACTCTTTTATTTTCTAATTTTTAAGGTTAGTCTTGTATATGACATCGAAATTGGAATCAATGAAGATCTATTTCTAACTGAATCTCCCTTTAAAATTTCAGAACATAATTTTGTCAAAATTTAGATGTGCTGGAATACTGGTAAGAGATTAACATAAAAAAAGTTATTTTCCTAGCTTCTTTTTGTAACAAATAGATGGGTTGTATCCATCCATAGGGATTTGGATGTCAGAAAGTGTGGCAGATTATATTCTCCAAAAGTGGCCACAGTAATATTTGCCATCTCTTATGCTCTTCCAGAGCCTTGCCACCCCGCTTCAAGAGGTGGAGATATTTCTCTTTTCCTTGAATCTGAGTGAGAAATGACTGCTCTGACCAACAGAGTAAGCTATGGGACTCTGAAGCAAAGTTATAATACAGCTTCAGCTTCTATCTCTCAGGATGCTTGCCTATGCAATGCAACCACCATATTGTAAGGAAGCTCAGGTCACATGAAGAGTCTATGTATAGATGGTCGGACTGGCAATCTCTGCTAGATTCTCAAGCTACAGCCAGCATTAACTGCTAGATGGGTGATTTATGGAGCCTCTAGATGAGTCCAGCCCCTGGTCTCCAAGGTTCTAGATACTGTTGAGTAGAAACAACCCATTGCAGCATTGACCCATCCAAGTCTGTGAATCACATATCAAAGAGTATAAAAAATTATAGTTTTATGCCCCTAAGCTTTCCGAGGTAGTTGAAGTAACTGGAACAGGGGGCCAATTGAATATGAAAAGGAGAGAAGAAACCCAACTTGAATTCAACCCTACTATGTTTCTTTGGAGCTACTCATGTGCTTTATTAATTCTTTCAAACTCTACACATCCTACTTCCTTCATATCAGTCGTGTTCCTAAGTGTATTTTATGTAACTATCACAGCTCTGTGAATATCATGCATTATCTCTATTTTTTTTTCAGGTAAGAAATTCCATACATTTGCCTTCCATTTGCCAGTGTTTGTACAAATTCAGTGCCCAGACTATATAGGGAAAGAGCTCATATTTCTTTATTATAATGATGATAGATTTCGTTAGAATTTCCTTCTGTTGGCAATAATTGTCATGTACCTGGTGTGTCCTGTAATATACATACCACGTTAATCACTAGCTTTCAAGGAAAGGCATGAGTGTTCTGTTCCTTTCACCTCTGTGCCCATGCTCCTGACCTGATCTGATAGTTGATGATTATAGGGTCCATCCAAAGTTGATACTTTCGTGTTACCACACTGGCACCTGCAGTAAACACTTGATGGTAAGTGGAAGGAGTGATCCAAGTTGCAGCCACATTTCACTCCTAAATGAATCCATCTAAGAACACCTTGGACTTGGCTTAACTTAAACACATAATCTATCCTCGTAATTCACTCTGCACTAGGTACCATATGTTACCATGACTTTCTCTTTTTCTGATTTGGCAGTTGAACAATAGGTCTTATCCTCTCTCCAATGGCTTTACTTTTCTTAGTTTGATTCATTCTATTCAATCAGTAACCATTCATAAAATGTATCCCATGTCTCACGTAAACATGGACCGCCCTTAACCTGTGGGCATCATTGTATGATGCATACTCTCACCAGACTCAGGCCAATTTCAATGTGGTGCCAAAATAGACTGTACTTCTCCTCTGGGTCAATCCGGCACCCTTAGAACTAGATGCGAAATGTCCTGTGACATTTTGGAACACAAAATCAGCTCCTTGGCACTTAGATCATTAATAATGTTTGAGTTTCTGGGTTCAAATCTCAGAATTGCCTTTTAACTACGGTGGTACCTGGAGCAGGATAAGTCATTCACTCTTAGGCTCTCCATCTATAAACCAGGGATAAGTTTTCTTAGACAAATGATAGAATTTGTGTAATGGGCATAAGTTAGTCTCTGGCACACAATAAAAAACCAATATAGTATTGGTTGACAGTATCTCCAGATGACAGTATCTCCCCTGTATGTCCAACTTCATACTGGCTACTCACAATTCCTACGGTGAGTCTAGAGTCAGACATTACTTTCTCTCACTTTGCACCCTCATCTGGCTCCATTCCACACTTGGCTTCAATTCTCCATGTTATCTTGGCTATATACATCCTTTTTGGTGTCAGTTTCAATTTTCTGCTCACCAGTTTTACATGCCATGCCATAGCAGGGAAATATACTGGGTCACTGATCTGTAAATGAGGGTAGTACATCAGCTGGCAACTGCTCAGATTTGGGCATATCTGAGCTGGTGCAAAGTGAGATTGGATGCTATGGAGACTGGATAAGAGAGCTAAAAATTTCTTGGCATGAGATACGTGCAGCATCAGCTAGTGCAGAGTCTAAAATCAAAGACTCAGGAAAAAGAACTGCTTCTGTTCAAACACAAGTTCTGCAGGTTACTGGTTTTATGACCTTTGGTAAGCTACTCAACCTTTCTAAGCCTTGGTCCCTCCCTGTATAAAATGAGCGTGAGAATAACACCATCCACATGATAATATTGTGAACGTTGAGTTAATGCCTGCAAAGTGCTTAGCACAGTGCCTGGCACACCCTGAGCATTTTTATTCTTTGGGTGTATTTGAAGCCCTGCCACACAACCTCGGGTCCTTAACCAGTCCCACAGAAGCGTATTTGGTGCCAACAGCAGACATCTACTCAGCTGTGAATTCAGCTGTGGCCATCTGGCAGGCAGTATCTGGAAGGGCTGAAGAGTGAGGTGGCTTCTTTGTGGGGATCAGCAGCATCTGCTTCTGGGAGAGAAGCTCTCCATGCCCCCTGGCATGTGCTCCACTCATAAATTCCCAGAAATGGGGACACAGCTGAGACCCACTGCTTGTGGAAGCAGACACACTCCCTCCTTCTCTGCTTTATCTATTTGGAGCTGGGGCTATGGTACCACTTGGATTGACATTCAGCTGCTGCTTTATAATGGCTTTCCCAGCAGAGTCCCTGCAGGCTTCACTGCCATAGTTCCTAGAGAAGAAAAGCCTATTGCTAACAAATACCCACAGAGAAACAAAAACTTATTTAAATGGATTTAGGCAATGTGTTTTAGTTCTTTTAAAATATTCAATGACTCCCACGGTAGGCAGAATGGCTGCCCAAAGGTGTCTCAGTCCTTCATTCTTGAAACCTGTGACATTAAATAGAACAAAGGACATTGCTGATGTAGTTAAGGTTACAAACTTTAAAGCAGTGAGAATAACCTGAATTATCCAGGTGGCCCCAAACTAATTATGCAGGTCTTTAAAAGCAGAGAACTTTCTCTAGTTGGAGTTAGTGTTGTGGCAGAAGAAGCCAGAGAAATTCAAAGCACGAGAGGGACTCCACCTTCTCTTGCTTGGAGAGCATGACCAAATTTGTGGGCAGCACCTAAGAGCAAAGTCAGGCCCCTCATTGATGGTACCAAGGAAACAGACCTAAGTTTTGTAGCCTCAAAGAACCAAATTCAATCAACAACCTGTGGAGCTTAGAAATGAATTCTTCTCCAGAGCCTCTAGATAAGAGCATGGCTTGATTTTGGTCATGCAAGACCCTGTACAGAGAACTCAACTGGATCCACCTGGACTTCTGACTGACAGATCTATAGGATTACACATTTGTGTTATTTTAAGCCACTAACTTTATGGTCATGTATCATGGCAGCAATGGAAAATGAATACAACTTCCAAAATAAATTTCCAGTTCCTTATGATGGTGTTCAGAAGGCCTGTCCTGGTCTAATCCTGATTTTTCCCTAGTGCTGTATTCCACATGACTCCCTGTAATGTCATGTTTCTTCCGACATCACCACCCCTAAGTGCCATTCTGTAGCCCAGGTTTTTAAAATGGAATTATGGGAATCTGGGGCAGGACCATTCTTCATTGGATGGGACAGTACTCCATGCTTCGCAAGACTTTTGGTATCTATGACTCCTTGGGTTCTAAATGCCAGTGACACAGTCTGGTCGTTGTGAGGACAATAAATACAGTTCGCTGGGGTTTGTGAAGTTAGAGCACCACTGTAAGTGAACAGTAAATTGTCAGCCAGTATGTTCTGAATGACTACTAATCCCCAACAAGTCTTTTAATACTGAATAACCTGAGTGAACAAGACAGAATTCCCTGACTTTAAGGGATTCACACTGTAATATAGCAGACTAAAAATATGTAAAGAAACCGATGAATAGTTTTAAAATGCTAAGAAGATAAAACAGAATAATATGGTGGAGAGTGGAGAGAGTGTGCTGTATAATTTATCTGCAGTGATCAGAGAAGTTCTCTCTATGGAGGTTGCTTTGAGGTGAGACCTCATTTGAGAGGAAATGGACACCTCAAGGTTAAGAGAAAGAAATCCCAAACAGAAGGATGAGTGGGTTCAAAGCTCTTGAGATAGGAAGAGTTTGGCATTTTCAAAGTCCAGAAAGGTCAGTGAATCAGGAGCAGAGGGAACAATGGGGTGAAAGAAGCATCAAGAGGCAAGCATGGGCCAGATCACACATGGCTTTGTAGGCTATGGGTGGGAATTTGTGGTGTATTAGGGTTTCAATGGAAGTCCACCAGTTTATTTATTTTTTACTTTTTAAATAAACAACTTGAAATATGAGTTGATAACATAGTATAAGTTGCCTTGTGTTAATGTCATTAATCACCTGAGCTTTTTACAATCAATTTTGTATATTCATATCTGCATCCACTTCTTCCACCCCCTCTGAAGCAAATCCCAGATATTATAAAATGTCATCTCTAAATATTCCTACTTTCAGTATTCTAAATACAACAACTCTTTTTTAAGCATAACTTTAATGCCACTGTTACACCTAAAATGAACAAAACTTACATAATATCTTCAACTATACTGGAGGGTTTTAAGGAAAAGGGTAATGTTGTCTGGGTTACCTGTTAGAAACCTCACCCCACAACCCTACAGAGGGCAAAGTGTGAGGTGAGGTGGTGAAAGCAGAAGAGGGAGACTGTCAGGAGGCTGCACATTCTTGGAAGCCAGAAAGGATTGTAGGTTTGCCAGTGGATTTATGGTGGGTGGCAATGGCTTAAATACAGACTCAAAAGAAAAAAGGAGAAATTGAGAATGACTCCTAAAGTTTTGGTCTGGATGACAAGGCAAATGATTGTGACATCCATAGACCAAGAAAGCTGGTTTGGGGCGAGGATAACAATAATATTATAAACTCCAGCAACACAGGCTTCTTTGTATATGTCAAGCACATTCTTGCCTTTAATCATCACTTCCAATGTCTCCACAGCGTGACTCACAGAAATTCTCCCTGGTGATCAAACCAAGCTCATGTGCTTTCTCTTCCTGGAGGCTTTCTAGATACCCTGTTTAATAGTTTATGTTGTTTCTGTCAATATCTAATTAAATCAAGCATTGTAATGAATGGATTTGGTTAAAGATCTTAAGTGATGGCGAACGACTTCTTACAGGAAACAATGGCATACACACCCTGGATCTGCTATGCTTTTGCTCCCTGGCCTTGGGCAAGTTACTTCCACTCTCTGAACATTACTTTTCTCATCTACAAACCAAGATCATTTCTCATTACCTTATTTACAGTTGGATGACATAAGGATTAATTAATAAAAGGCTTTCTGCTACCTATTTGGCACTAGTCAAAGATGACGAGTCACAATCCTCATTGTTGTTGCAGTTATTATTATCATTGTTGTTGCTGTTCATCATCCTCACTGAAGAAGAAAAAATGATGGTGCCCAACTGGGATTATGCCATTCGTGCTGGGCTCACAAGTTGATATATCAGACTCAGGAATCAGAGGTGAGGATAATACTGAGGAAGACAAACTGCAAAGGTCCAGACACGGTGAATGGCTCTTTGAGGATACTGGGTGGAAAGCTTGAAGAAAAGCCACTTCAGGTTTGAATTGGCAAAAACAGACATTATTTAAAGCTGTAGACTTTCATATTAGTCTAATTTGTGTAAACAACCTTTCTCTCCTGCCCCCAACACACACACACTTGCAATTGGATGCATGTTTGACCAATCTATTCAGTCATTGAAGCTATGTTTGGTCATTATTTAAGAGTTCAAGAGAAACCTCAGGATTCTATTATGCAGAAATTTTATCATGGGCACCCATAAATCCCAATTAGGTAGCTTGTAGCAGAGCCATATGAGAAAGAACAATTTCTGTTTGTTCCTGGTGTCTCATTAATGACATGGCTTCACAATGGGGCACAGATTGAAGCAATGTATCCAAGCAGGATGGTTAGCGGACACAGGGTGGGAGGGTGGGAGCACAGGCTGTTCTTTTCTCTGCTACAAAGTTATGTGAAGGCACCAATCTAAGGCTGGAAGTTAGGAGGCATAGATGTCAGCTCACTTCACCTCTCTCAGCATTGATTTCGGACCAAGACAGACCTGATTTTGAATCCAGCTTCCTCTGATCTCTCCAAGTTCTCCAGACTTTCTTTATGCAAAACATGAGGATGGGCAGTGCATTAAGAGCCTGAATATAACGTGCCTAGCACAGTGTTTGAAAAATGGTTTTGTAATTAAAAATAGAAGTAAATTCTATTCTTTCTTCTACTTTCCTCCGTTTTCTTATCTATAAACAGAGGAGCCTGGTTTCAGTAGGATATTATTTTATAAGAAAATCATGGTATGAACAAATGAAATCACACACACACACACACACAGAGAGAGAGAGCGAGAGAGAAAGAGAGAGAGAGAGAGACTCTGTTTCTGAAACAAAGTTTGCTATTTGGTCATCTAAAAAGACAGTTTAGAACACCAACTTTTTGAAGACGCATAATTAAAAATCTGTCAAATGAGTACTAATGAGTTAATTTAGAAGTTAAAAATCAAAGACAAAGCCTATGAAAAAAGACAATAAACTATTTCCTAAATTGAATATGAGCTTGAAAATAACATTTCCCCAGAATACTGTAATTTCTTACTATGTGTCAAACAATTCGCTCCTGGTATTTATAACATTCTCACCACTATCACACAGTCAATTTTCATAGGAGGAATTTAGGTCACCAAGGGTATAAGCAACTGGCCTATGGTCGCACAGATAGAGGCAGGGATAGGCTCATGGCCCAGCTGTGTCAGATTCAAGACGGTGGATTGGATTTTTAAAATGTGGTACATGTACAGCGTGCAATACTACACATAAAAAAGAATGAAATCATGTCCTTTGCAGCAACATGGATGCAGCTGAAGGTCATTATCCTATTCGAATTAACACAGAAACAGAAAACCAAACACTGCATAGTCTCACTGATTAGTGGGAGTTAAATATTGGGTACTCATGGGCATAAAGATGGAAACAGTAAACACCGGGGAATTTAAAAGGGCCGAGAGAGAGAGGGACGGCAAGTGTTGAAAAGCTCCCTATTGGGTACTACACTCACTACCTAGGCGATGAGATCAGTCGAAGTCCAAACCTCAGCATCACCCAATATATGCTTGTAACAAACCTGCACATGTACTCCATGAATCTGAAATAAAAGTTGAAAAAAAAAAAAAAAGCAGAATGGCCTCTCTTTTAATGATGTGCTATTTTGTATTAGTCACCAGAGTTTTCTTAGTTTTTATTTTTTATATATTTAATTATGACCTAATTAGCTAATCACTAATTCTGTAAATTCTGAGTCCCAACTATGACTTGGATGCTTGCATGCTCTTTAAGCACTCACAGTAGAATAGGGGAGAGTTAAGAGCAAACTGACTAATATTAAAACGTGATGCAGTAAACCGTGTGATGAATGAAGGGGAGGATGCTGGAGAAACTGTGAAGTGAGGGGACCTGATTGTGTCTGGGAGGGAGAAATCTCAGAGGGATGAGTTGCTGGCCAATGAGCTGGGTAAGAAATGGACTTCTCATTTCCAAACAGACGCAGAAACTTAACAGCCTTGGGACAGAAAAGTCTGGTGGACAATCTACATAAACACCTTTTTTAGTTGAATTTTATGGTGTTAATAGTATTATTTTCCTGAGTAATCTATCTGTGTGTTTCATAGTGGAAAACTTAGAGTAGAAAAAGGAAAATAAAAATTTTTAAATTTCCACTTCCTGTATAGTCACCATTAACATTTTGGTAATTTCCTATCTGTGGTTTTCTTTGTCTATATGTATGTTTATGTATTTATATGTATCATATGTTATCTGTTATATGCAAACACAAACTCATTTACTATCTAACTTCATTGCTGTCTTTTTCCACAGGTTCTTAATCAATGTTATCTAAATATTATTTAAATGTCATTACTTAAAAATTATGCTCTTGTAATGGCAGTGTTCAATTCAGTGAGAAGACCTGACTATCTTAAATATATATGCAGCCAACACAGGAGCACCTGGATTCACAAAGCAAGTTCTAAGAGACTTCAAAGATACTTAGACTCCCACACAATAATAATGGGGACTTCAACACTCCACTGACAATATTAAACAAATCATCAGTCAGAAAATTAGAAAGACATTCAGGACCGGAACTCAGCACTGGATCAATTGGAGCTGACAGACATCTACAGAACCCTCCACCCAAAAGCAACAGGATATATATTCTTCTCATCACCACATGGTACATACTTTAAAGTCGACCACATAATTGGACACGCCTCAGCAAATGCAAATACTCATCAGCAAATGCAAAATAACTGAAATCATACAATCACTCTCTTGGACCACAGCACCATCAAATTAGAAATCAAGACTGAGAAATTCACTCAAAACCACAACATTTATATGGACATTGAATAACCTCTGGAATGACTTTTGGCTAAATAGTGACATAAAGCAGAAATAAAGAAGTTCTTTGAAACTAATGAGAACAAAGATACAACATACCAGAATCTCTGGGACACAGTTAAGGCAATGCAGAGGGAAATTAATAGCTCAAAATGCCCACATCAAAAAGTTAGAAAGATTTCAATTTAACAACCTAATATCACAGCTAAAAAAACAAAAGAAGTAAGAGCAAACTAATCCCAAAGCTAGCATAAGACGAGAAATAAACACAGAGCTGAATTGAAGGAGATTGAGATACAAAAACAACCCAAAAGATCAATGAATTCATGAATTGGATTTTTGAAAAAATAAAAAGATCACTAGCTAAATTAATAAAGATGAAAAGAAGAAGATCCAAATAAATATAATTAGAAAAGGTAAAAAGGATATTGCCACTGACCCAAAGAGTACAAATAATTTTCAGAAAACATTATGAACACCTCTTTGCATATAAACTAGAAAATCTAAAAGAAAAGGATAAATGCCTTGATACATACGCATTCCCAAGTCTGAGCTGGGAGGAAATTGAATCCCTGAACAGACCAACAATGAGCTCCAAAATTGAAACAGTAATAAATAGCCTACCAACAAAAAAAAAGTCTAGGACCAGACAGATTCACAGTCGAATTCTACCAGATATACAAAGAAGAGCTGGTACCATTCCTTCTGAAACTATTTCAAATAATTGAGGAGGAGGGACCCCTTCCTAACTCATTCTATGAGGTCAGCATCATCCTGATACCAAAGCCTGGCAGAGACACAAAACAGCAACAAAACTTCAGGCTAACATCCTTGATGAACACTGATGCAAAAATCCTCAACAAAATACTGGAAAACTGAATCCAGCAACACATCAAAAAGATTATCTATCATGATCAAGTAGGCTTTATTCCAGGGATGCAAGGTTGGTTCAGTGTACACAAATCAATAAATGTGATTCGTCACATAAATAGAACTAAAGACAAAGTCCACATGATTCTCTCAATAGATGCAGAAAAGGTTTTCAATAAGATTCAACTCCCTTCATGTTAAAAACTTTCAATAAACTAGGTATTGAAGGAACATATCTCAAAATAATAAGAGCCCTCTATAACAAACCCACAGCCAGCATCACACTAAATGGGCAAAAGCTGGAAGCATTTTCCTTGAAAATCGACACAAGCGAAGAAGGCCCTCTCTCACTACTCCTATTCAGCATAGTATTGGAAGTCCTGGCCAGAGCAATTAGTCAGAGAAAGAAAGAAAACACATCCAAATAGAAAAAGAGGAAGTCAAATTATCCCTGTTGGCAGACAACATGATCTTAAATCAAGAAAACCACAGAGGTGTGGCCCAAAGCTCCTTAAGCTAATAAACAATTCCAGCAAAATCTCAGGATACAAAATAAACATAAAAAATCACTAGCACTCCTGTACACTAACAACAGCCAAGGTAAGAGACAAATTAGGAATGCAACCAAATTCACAATTGCCACAAAAAGTATAAAATACCTAGGAACACAGCTAACACGGGAAGTGAAAGATCTCTACAAAGATTATTACAAAATAATGTGCAAAGAAATAAAAAATGACACAAATGGAAAAACATCCCATGCTCACGGATAGAATCAATATTGCTAAAATAGCCGTACTGTCCAAAGCAATTTATAGATTAAGTGCTATTCCTATTGAACTACCAATGACATTCTTCACAAAACTAGAAAAAAACTATTTCAAAATTTATATGGAATCAAAGAAGAGCCCTAATAGCCAAGGCAATCCTAACTAAAAAGAACAATGCTGGAGGCATCACGCTACACAACTTCAAACTATACTAAAAGACTATAATAACCAGAATAGCATGGTACTGGTACAAAAACAAACACATAGACTAATGGAATAGAATAGAGAGCCCAGAAATAAGGTTGTACCACCTACTACTATCTGATCTTCTACAAAGCTGACAAAAACAAGCAATGGGGAAAGTATCTCTATTCAATAAATGGTGCTGGGATAAATGACTAGTCATTTGCAGAAGATTGAAACTGGACCCCTTCCTTACACAACATACAAAAATTAACTCAAGATGGATTAAAGACTTAAACGTAAAATCCAAAACTATAAAAATCCTGAAAGATAACCTATGCAATACCATTCTGGACATAGGAATGGGTAAAGATTTCATGATGAAGACACCAAAAGCAATTGCAACAAAAGCAAAAAATTGACAAATGCAGTCTAATTAAACTAAAGAGCTTCTGCACAACAAAAGAAACTATCAATAGAGTAAACAAAACCTATAGAACGGGAGAAAATTTTTGCAAACTATGCTTCTGACAAAGGTCTAATATCCAGAATCTTTAAGAAATGTAAACTAATTTACAATAAAAAATTAAAAAGTAGGCAATGGACATGAACAGACACTTTTCAAAAGAAGACATACATGTGGCCAACAATCATATGAAAAAAAGCTCAACATCACTGATCATTAGAGAAATGCAAATCAAAATCACAAAGAGATAACATCTCACACCAGTCAGAATGGCTACTATTAAAAAGTCAAAAAATAACAGGTACTAGTGAGGTTGTAGAGAAAAAGGAATTCTTATACACTGCTGGCGGGAGTGTAAATTAGTTCAACCATTGTGGAAAACAATGTGATGTTTCCTCAAATACCGAAAAGCAGAACCGCCATTTGACTCAGCAATCTCATTACTGGTATATAGCCAAAGGAATATAAATAATTTTATCATAAAGACATATGCACATGTATGTTCATCATAGCACTGCTCAAACTAACAAAGACATGGAATCAACCTAAGTGCCAATCAATGGCAGGGTGGGTTAAAAATATGTTCCATATATACCTTAGAGCATAAGAAAGAGTGAGATCATGTCTTTTGCAGGAATATGGATGGAGCTGAAGTCCATTATCCTTTGCAAACTAACACAGGAAGAAAACCAAATATCACATGTTTTCACTTACAAGTGGGAGCTGAAATATGAGAAGACATGGACACATACAGGCAAACAACAGATACTGGGACATCCAGGGGGTGGAAAGTGGGAGGACGGAGAGATCAGGAAAAATAACTAATGGGTACTAGGCTTAATACCTGGGTGGTGAAATAATTTGTACAACAAACCCCTGTGACATGAGTTTACCTGTATAACAAACCTGCACGTGTACCACTGAACTTAAAAGTTAAAAAAATTATGCTCTTGAAAGTCTTCTTTATAATGTGATAGCCATAGTTATCATTCCACATTGTGGGTTTAACAGTACTTACTTGATCAATTTCAAGAGGTACTGTACCCCAAAAAGGTAATGACTACCCTCCTACCTCACTCACTCATTACCACATCCCCAGTACCTACTTTGGGTCTAACACATAGTAAGCATCCAGTAATGCTCAAATGACTAACTGGCTACAGTTGGATATTTACATGATTGTTATCATTTTATTTCACTTATGAATACACACACACAGTCCTACCATGAAAATTTCTCAATCCAGGTCTTAGTCTGACTCTTTACTTTTTTTAGAAAGTACTAATTTACTAGAAATAAATTTTTTTTGCATCCAAGGCCAAGGTAAACTTGCAATCCTTGGTTACATGTTGCCAAATTTGCATTGCACTAAAGGTTGTCAATATTTTTTCCTCCCACCACTAATCTATGACAAAGTCCTTTCCCTGTACTCCTGCCAACAGTGCATATTATTTATTTTTACATCCTTGCTAATTAGAGAGGTAGGAAATTGTATCTTATTTCATTAATGAGTACTAAGGCTGAACATTTGCTTATGGGTCTATAGTAATTTGTAGCTCTTCAATGAATTATGTCCTTTGGTTTTTGTTTGTTTGTTTGTTTTAACAAAACCTGCCTTTCAGTTCTGGATTATAAATATTAACACAAACAGAACCATGCCTGATATGCAGTAAGTTATGTGTTAGTTATTGGTTAGCAGATGTATTTCGGCTATGGGGAAAAGCTAAATTTGTGAAACGTTGTGTTGATGTGTGCGTTTTAAATAAAAATACAATGACATAATGCATTCATGTATGATAATCCCTAAAATTTTCAATTTAAGTTGTGAGAGAGAAATAATATACAGGGCAAACAGGCATACAGGATTGTAATTAAGAGAAAAGACTCTGGATTGAGACTTCCTAGGTTCAAATCTAGGCCCTTCTACTTACTATCTAGTTATGAGTAATTAACTTCAATGTGTCTCATTTTCTTGGTAAAAAATATGGAGGTTAATTATGTTACCTACTCTATGTTAGTATAATGAAGATCAAAGGTTTTAATAACTGTAAATACTCAGAAATTGGCTGACACATAATAAGTGTTCAATCAGTTTTAACTAGTTAGAAAGTAAACAGATCAACTCATCTTATATAGCAATAATTATACACAGGAAATGTACAGGGTTGTGTGATATAGAGTAATTGTGCGATACAGTGGGGCAAGGATTGGGAGAAACGCTCAGGCAGAGGAAGTAATATGTGTAAAAGTCCTGCAATAGAAAAAAATAAAAGGAAATCAGTGTTGCTGAGGGAGAATGTTGCTGAGAAGGCAAGTGGAACAACATGACATAGAAAAAGTCACTGAAGGCC
The DNA here is from genome assembly GCF_024542745.1 of Macaca thibetana thibetana. Lineage (NCBI taxonomy): Eukaryota > Metazoa > Chordata > Mammalia > Primates > Cercopithecidae > Macaca > Macaca thibetana. Next base: position 7,916,914 of record NC_065597.1, on the reverse strand, counting down.
AGACTATTCAACGCCTTATGGACCATGGAAAAAGAGAGTTTGATTCAATTTTACCTAGTAGCAGGGTCATATTAACCCTTTCAACAAGAAAGTTAGCATTAAAGTGAAAATAAATGGGAGGTAATTTGAATGACATTTATTTTACATCTTTGAAGCAAAATAAAATATTGCATTTCAACACAAAGACCTATGCATGTCTATCAAGCCTTAATGGTGCTACAATCTTGTTGGTAAACTCTCTTTGCAGAGAAAAACTTAAGCCATTTATAAGCAAAATACAAGCAGGAAGCCCCCCAGACCCCATATCCTCTAGGAGAGTGCTCCCAGTCCCCCCAACCCCCAGACAGGCTTGGATTCCTCCCTGTTCTCCTCTATGACACTAAGGGATTGCAAATATTTTACGTCCTGTCCATAAATTGGTCCATCTTATTATCCTCTTTCCTCATAGTTTGGCATTTGGGATAACAGCTATTTTATATTGATTGTTTTATATCTTTAGGACCCAAAGGAAACAGCAAGAATGTTTGGCCACCATCAAAGTTAATAATAATACTAATAAAAAGAAGACGGTAAAACAAAACAAAACAAAACAAAAACATTGTTCAGTAATAGATGTCTGTATGAGGAGGATCAACTCTAACCAACTTCCTTAACTAAACCCACTCATTAAGCCTGGAGGGAGAGCTTCTCATTTGTTCTCTAATCTAATTTTTGTGTTAGTCATCAAGTGGATAATATAATACACTCATTTTTTATCCCAGGATTTGGGGGAGGTATTAATCAGCATATTTCTTCTTCAATCCTGGAACATCTGTATAACAAAATGTTAATTGACATTGGAACACGTTGCTATTCCAATATACAATACATCCACTCAGCTTACCATGTAATATTACAAAAGCTTATATCATGTTAAAAACCCCAAGTGACCTCAGAGATATGTATAATAGATAGTTCCTTGACCAGAACACTGATATTATGAACTAATATTTAAATGATGGCAATTGGTAGGTCTTTGTGAAATGTTAGATTATAAAATTTAAGAATTCACTTCACTGACCCAAATGTGGAGAGCAGCAGAAAAGAGCACAGGCTTTCACTCACATCCACATGGATCTCAATGGTAGCTTTGCCATTTGCTAGCTGCAAAGAACTTGACTAAGTCTCATTCCCTCTGATTCCCATTCTTCTTCACTGATCTCCTTATATGACATAAAATGAAGATATTGTCAATGCCATTTTTAGTATTGCTTGAGGCCGAGGCGGGCGGATCACAAGGTCAGGAGATCGAGACCACAGTGAAACCCCGTCTCTACTAAAAATACAAAAAAATTAGCCGGGCGCGGTGGCGGGCGCCTGTAGTCCCAGCTACTCAGGATGCTGAGGCAGGAGAATGGCGGGAACCCGGGAGGCGGAGCTTGCAGTGAGCCGAGATCGCGCCACTGCTCTCCAGCCTGGGCAACAGCGTGAGACTCCGTCTCAAAAAAAAAAAAAAAAAAAAAAGAATTATATAATATTTAGTTAATGTTTACTAAATGGGAGTTGCTTATGCAAATCTCAAACTTCACAAAAATCCTACGGTGTTGGATTTTTTAGACCCATTTTTAAGGAAGGAAATAATAGTAGATGACTAGCCCCCAAAACTTGGGATTGAACTCAAGTCAGACTAACTCCAAATTTCCAGAACTTTCCAATCCAAAGCATTAACTTGCTGATGTAGCAGTCCTGTACTCCCCTGGAAATCAATCTCAAGAAAACCATTGCTTATAAACAATGTAGAGATGTTCACTCCCAAACACATTTTCCTTGAGTAAATAGCACTCAAAGGTCCATGCTTTTTGCTATCATAAAAGGTGGAGAGTGAACTCAACTTTTACTCCCCCTGGCCAGGACTGCCCTCATCTAAGGAACTGCTAGGCTATCTATCACCTCTGTGTCTGATGTCACTTTCACAACCACTCCGTTTTTCATCTCTGCTACAGCTGTAAAATATATGCTCATAGTCCCTTGTATGGATTAATAACTTACCCTACTCTCAGATTTCCCCCTTAAGTCCAATATTGCCTGGTAGATTTCCTGTTGTACAGCTGAACTTACTCTTTACCAACATCACAGAAGCCTGGCATTCCGTACACTGGCCCCTCCCTTTGGGGATCTTTCTCCTTCTCACACTGTCCCTCTGCAGTAGCAAATGTTTCAGCCTCCTGCTTCTCCCCTACATTGCCATATTTGTTCAATCTACATAGATTCATCACATGGAAAAATGTATGTCTTCCCACCACATCCAAATCCTACCTAAGCGGAAAGGTTTGGTTTGAACTTTATATATTCTGCCTTCCACAATTTACCCCAGATAAAAGAATGAATTTTACTTAGTAGTTTTTCTCATTAAATTTAAAGTTATTAATGATGTGCATGGTTTTTTTTTTTTTTTTTTTTTTTCTGATGTTAGACTGCAAAGAATGCTTGCGTTTTCTTCAGAGATCTCTCCTGGTGTTCAACACCTGAAACTGTATGTAGAACACACACGCAGAGTAACTGCTACATGATTGACCCTATACTGTAAGTTTTTCAAGGTTAAAGTATCCAGCCCTAGAGTTCCTATCACAGAACAGAGCCTGAACTTCTAAAATCTAGGATCCATTGAGACTTCTGGTAACTGTTTCCTCATATTTATTTCTGTGGGATAAGGATGGGAATACACCTTAGTTCAATCTAATGTCCTTATGTGGAGCTCCATCAATCATCATATCACATTGCATAGCCACAGTGATTATGTGATTGGTTTAGGGATGGGCATTCAAAGTCAATGATACTCAGTTAGAATGGAAGATAATCAAAGCTAGGGGCTGCTTCGGTAATCCTGTTGTCACCACTAGGGGAGATCATCTCCGAGAGTGGATTCAATATCCAGGAAGCAGAGCTGAAACATGGTAGCAGAGAATTCCCAATCTGATTCTATCATTTGTGCCCAGCTATGCTGAAACCTGAGGCTAGCTAGCTCTCCTCATTCTTAATTTACTTGAAAGGATAGGGTTCTTCTCTCTGTTTAAACTAGTTTCAATCTAGTTTTCTGCCACTTGCTACCAACTGGGTCTTATGTATTACGTAGGTATTGGTTAATTTTTTGAAGAGATTCTTAAGGCAGTAAACAAAGCTGCCATTGAAAGCCCCTGGAAGAGCCCTTAACAAGGAGCCTTTGAAATTGGAGAGAGGATGTGAATATTAATGGCATTTCTGCAGTGAGGGCAGTGAATCTTGGTTCTGACCTTCAGTAAGAGCTAAACAAACAAGACTCTATCAACTCCTCACGAGTTCCCGTCAGACAGCATTAAAAACGCAACACTGCAGAGCAATTCATGCAAAGATCTTTTACAGTGCAGAACTGCTTATCAATAATCTACTTAGGACATCATGGGGTAAAGGTCGGGATGAGGAGTGCCAGGTTAGCAGCTCAGGTTATTTAAATGGCATACAGAGATGGTGAATCAGGACCTAAGCAGACCAAACAATGAGACGATGTTTACTTTCTCCCTGGTCCTCTGTCTTTAGCCTATTGGACTTTGTGGTTAGAATACTTTAGAGTCCTCATTGTACCACTGCATCTCAGCCTCAGTCTTCCCATCTGTACAATGGGAACTGTAAGTAAATACATGTAAACTTTTAACAGTTTGGTACTCTAGGTTCCCTAGTTCAATGATTATCAAACTTTTTTGACTCCAACCCACAGAAAGAAATACACAGAACTTCTTAACCCAGGATGCACCCACAATATACATCTGAAACAGAACTTTCAGACAAAAATTCTTATTCTTGCAATGCAAAATGTTCCTGATATTTTCATTCTATTATTATTTTAACATTATTTTTCTTTTAAGATGGCTATGGTTCACTAAACTAATTTCATGGCCACAATGGGTCTTGACCTGAAGACTGAAAAATTTTACTTTAGGTCAACCTATGGTGCAAAATGCACTTTAGGTCAATATACATTCAATCTGAGAAGAGCTTTAGTTCTAAATCCCTGGGGAGTCACCTGCCCTCATAAACAAGGCTGTGCTACTACTAATTTTTAAGTGCTCCTTTGGTCCCAGGCTTAGACTAGGAGTTGAGGATGCAGCCTGTCCCATACCCCCTTCCCCCGGACACACCTCTTATTCTCATTCTGCTTCTTAAGTGGTTTCCTCCACCTGTTTTGCTTTGTGAGCAAACACCCAAAATGAAAAAAAAAATGCAGAGGAATGAGAGGTTAAGGTTCTCACACTTTTGTTTTTAAAATAATTTTCCAGGGAGTTTTCAAATAGTTTAAGATGCTCAAAGATTATATTTCAGTAGGTTTGGCGTGGGCTTCTGGAGTCTGGATATTTAATAAGCACCCAGGGATTTTGGATGAAAGTGGAGAGACATATTATCCTTGGATAAACACTCATATTAACAGAGAACATAAGGTTTTTCTAAACTCCATTAGAAGCTGGAGATATGGAATCATGCTCTTAGCGGTTAGCAGCAACAATGTGAAGGTTTTCTTCAAACTGAGAGTTGAGCACAGGGATGGAGAAGAAGCAAGTTGCCTCTATCTTCAGCATAATCAGAAAGTCCAGTGGGAGAGACCACACACAGAGTAGTTCCCTGTCTACACTCCCCCTCCAACACCCTTCCACTTTAGACAGGTAGGCTTAAGTTCTTGAGCCAAACAGGTGGCGGTCTTTATTAAATGATAAGGGGATTTAGGGTTGAGGAGGTGGGTGTGATGGGGTAAGTAAAATCAATGCAGCATCTTCAGTCTGTTATTTTTAAATGTGATATTCCATATGTCAGATCCTAGTGAGCACCGGCTTCCTTGTGCCCAGGGGAGCCATGTTCCCATGTTTGCATAGGGGAAGAAGCTTCATGTTCTTTCATTATTTCTCTACCCTCCAGCAACTCTATTCAAGGAGAGCCTGTTAGGCATTTGTTAGAGTCATGTTTAGAGAAAAAACTTGAGTAGTCAGAGTAGTAAGTCAGTCAGCAGAGAACAGAGAAGAGAGGCCATGGTTTTCCACCTTACTTTCTTCGATAGGAATGGTTACTTAACCATAGTTCTCTGGACATGTATTTTAGACTTCATGGCTCTTAAGGTTCCTTCCAGCTCTAGAATGTCTAGAAGTCTATGAGTCAATGGCATACAAATGTTATTTTGTTCAAAGTCTCAAGTAAAAGATTGAAGAACAGAATTGTTGGAAACAAAATGTGGCCAATGAGTCTCAATGGTTTGGGTTTCTGTGAGCTGGCTTTGGAAATAGCAACAGCTTGCAGAAGACAAAGTTGTGGGAGACTGGCAGGAAAAGGCAACATGGGTCCAGAGGTAATTGAGATAAAACCTCAGATTTCTAAACTTTTAGCTGCAAGGTCTCAGATAAGATATTAACTTCTCCAGATCAGTTTTATTATTGGTAAAATGGGAATAAAACAGTTATAATTGAAAAGTTCATTTTTTCAGCCAAGCATACATTTATTTATTTATTCTTTGAGAAAGAAATGACTGTTTTCTATTACATATTTGTTATTGAAGCAAGCATTGTTTGGTCTACTGAGGGATAGTATGTGAGAATCTCAGGTTTAGTGAAGTGCACTATAAATTACTGGCTGAATACTATATGCAGTTTTCCTTCCTCAATAGCTTTCTTTGTATATTCCATCATGAATCCCCCTTATACTGGATCTCTTCCTGAGACACCTATTATTTTAGCATTTCTAGTCTTATACCCTACTTCTCTTCTTACTACTTCTTCTTCTTCCAAGAACACCACTTTTCTTTGAGAAACTATTCTGCCATCATTCCGGGTGGTTCTGGTAAGACTGTCGATCTCAGCACCCACCTCCTCATCGTAAAGCTGGGCATACAAACCAAGCTGTTCAATGAGTACTCCATCGTTCCTGGCCATAGCAATTGGTCTGAGAAGAACAATTAACCAAAGCAGGGCAAATTATAGTTTTCCCTACGGTGTACCATGTACCTTTTGGGAAATGCTATCTTTTCCTTTAGATATGAGTCATACAATTTTATGCTTGAATATGTCATGATTCTCCCAACACACAGAGGGATTTATAACTCGGAAACAAAAAAGATATCAGGGTCCTTAAAGCTTCATTTGAATAGCTGAATCCAATTGTGCCTGAAGCCAGATGTGAACCAATATATTCCTTTTTTCAGTTTAACATATTTAGAGTTCAGTTTCTGTCCCTTGCAAATCAAAGAGCCCCGAATAACTATCCTTCAAAGTCTGCCTCAATCTATACTTCCTCACAAGACGTCCTTTGATCTCTTTGGCTAGAGGTCACCAGCAGAGTACATATATTTTTTCTCCTTGTATTGAGATTTTCTATTTTACAGCCTGGTTTTAAAGTTAATTGCATACATATTAGTGACCCTTTTTTCTCCAATATTAGACATCTATTTGTAAAGGAAGTTACTTCAAATATTGATCATTAATATTTTCATAATTAATAATTTAAAATTCATAATAACTATTCGGTGCCAGGACTTACACTAGTAGCTTTAAAAGTGTTATTGAATCATCGTAACGTTTCTAACAGACAGGTTTTATTATTTTTTTATAGAGTAAACATAAAACAGATTCAAGGAAGTGACGTCATTGGCTTGCCCAATTTCCTATAGCAGAAAGCAAGATTAGAACCAGGTCAGCCTTCCTCAATAAGTTGTGATTAATTGTGTGTGTGTGTGTGTGTGTGTGTGTGTGTACATACACATATGTATGCATGTATGTGTGCATATATACACACACTTATATGTTTTATTTTAGATCACGATAAGTGTTATTGTGATCTGTACTCCTCAGTGTTATCCTGTACCCCACATCCTCCTCTCCCAGTTTACTGCTCCTGGGGATATGCCTAATGCAATCACATCAGTAAGTGAATGAATTGATTGCATAAAATTGATACCCAGAGTGGTAAAATTACATGTAAAGGACATTTCCTGCATCATTCCTGGAAAAACATAGATCTGAATATAGATGGCATGGTCTTCTGATCTCACAGTTAGTGCTTGGCAAAAACTCTATAAGGCTACCAATTTCTGAAAGACAAGCCCATTTAGAGAGGAACAAGTTATGATGGATGCGTAGTCCCAGAAAATGCACAATAAAAGATAGAAACATTGCTATGCATGATTTTTTAATAACTACAAAAATATCCCATGTACAGGATTTCTGAAAATTGATAGCGTTGCCAATGCCGCTCATCTCTTTAAACAAGCAAACTCATCTTCCCTGGTGCTGTTACATCTGTAATAAATTGGCTCCTCAGACATATCTGCTTGCAGGTTAGAACTGAGATTGAATAGATAATAACTTTTGGGGTAGCAACACCTGCCAGGGCAAATAATAAAGAAATTTATGACCTGAGAAGTGCAGGGTGATAGTGTTCCAAAAATATATTTCACCTGGTCCCAAAGTAGGTTCATTAGGTATCCAGGAAGCTGCCGAAAAATATTCAGTACCTAAAGGGAGGTGACTAAAAAAGAACAATCTCTAACATAGATGAGCCACTAGTTATAAAAACATTTAGGTCAAAGAAAAGCTTGCTGCTAAATGCCTTTTAAAATCAAGACACGAGGGCTGGGAGTTTGGCTGAGGCATGCCTAAATCCTGCGTAGGGAATCAAGCTGGGCTTTTTTGGTGACCTTATGTAGTGTGGCAGCTTTTGCAAATATCACACTGAATACAGATGGCTTTGATAGAGCTTCAGTAAGTGGGTTCTCTGTTTTGAGTAATCATTTTTCTCCCTTACAAAAATAATTAAATCTCACCATTGAGCTGAGTCTACCAACATCATGCAAACACAATTAAACTGAATGAGGGAGGAAATTCCACAGAAAGGTGGCCATGTCAAGTGGACAGAAGCCTACCTGGGAGTTAAGGTCTTCATTAAAGTTCTGACTCTAATATCATAGTTTGTGTGACCCAGATCATAGCACTTAACTGCTTTGAAAGGCAGTTATTCATCCTTAAATACTAGGAAGTTGTAACAGCAAATACTTTTACTCATGAGAAGTGATGATTAAGATATTGTAAGTTGAGGAGGACTTGAAAGTGGAAGTCTTCACACTTGAAGCAGCAGTGGATTACATTTTATTCTTATTATCAAGTAGGCTACTGACCTTTTCTTTGAACGCTAAAAGTCCTAAGGCTGGGTGCGGTGGCTTACATTTGTAATCCTAGCGCTTTGGGAGGCCGAGGTGGGTGGATCATCTGAGGTCAGGAGTTCAAGACCCCCTTGGCCAAAATAGTGAGACCCCATCTCTACTAAAAATACAAAGATTAGCTGGGCGTGGTGGTGTGCACCCGTAATCCCAGCTACTCAGGGAGGCCGAGGTGGGCAGATCATTTGAGGTCAAGAGTTCAAGATCCCCTTGGCCAAAATGGTGAAACCCCATCTCTACTAAAAATTCAAAGATTAGCTGGGCATAGTGGTGTACACCTGTAATCCCAGCTACTCAGAAGGCTGAGGCAGGAGAATGGTTTAAACCCGGGAGGTGGAAGTTGCAGCTAGCCAAGATGGTGCTGCTGCACTCCAGCCTGGGTGACAGAGCAAGACCCTCTCTCAAAAAAACAAAACAAAACAAAAATACTAAGGCAATAACAGATATTACATCTCTACAAAAATATCAGTGCTTCTCCAACACTGGTAGTGAGTTTTTCCATTGAGTGCCTATTTTGGGACCCACCAGAAAGCCCTGCCCCATGCTATTTATAAGACAACACTAATCAAGGAAGGAGGTACATGAACAAATTCTATGCTTTCAGTGTGTGATCCTTGATACCAGCATTTTTTGTGTCTTTGATTGTTTTCCTCCATGGACCTGAGGTAGGCTGGTTAACGATGAGCCTGCACCACTATTGCGGCTCCCCAAGATAACGACACATGCCCTCTGCTATATTGGCCAAATAAGACAGCCCTTGGAACACCAATTGTGTTCGTCCTGTTCCATGAACAGTTTCTGTCTTCTGTCTTTCATTTGCCACAATCCGAACTCTTCACCCGCTTCCTGTCTGCTCCCTGGCCCTGGTCTGGATCCTGCTGTTGTTCAACTCACCCAGAACTCTGCTTTCCCCACTGACTTTGAGAGTGGTCCAGGAGGACTGTAATTTCTTACTGATGAGCCCCTTCCTTCACATTAGGCAACTGTGGTACTTTTCCCTGGTCTTTGCATATAGGACTAGGACATTGGCCATCTCCGCATTTCTATCCAGGTTCCATTCGTGGGGAAGAATGGATTTGTTTCCCCAGCCCTGATCCCCAGGTTACACATCCCCTCTCCTGAACCCATCACCCATGTTGCTAAGGTCATAGGGGGTTCAGGTTTGAACCTCCTTAACTGTGCCCAAGCCTATCTTTTTTTAATTTTTATTTTATTTTATTTATTTATTTTTTTTAGACAGAGTCTTGCTCTGTTGCCCAGGCTGGAGTACAGTGGCACCATCTCAGCTCACTGCAAGCTCCACTTCCCGGGTTCACACCATTCTCCTGCCTCAGCCTCCTGAGTAGTAGAGACGGGGTCTCATCATGTTGGCCAGGATGGTCTCGATCTCCTGACCTTGTGATCCACCTGCCTCGGCCTCCCGAAGTGCATCATTTTTAAAAATTACATTAGGTGCTTACTTCTATAAATAAGTTAAGAACTCTATTAAAAATATAAACAAGGAAACCTCTTAGCACAACAACTTGAACCTTTGGACTCCTGTATATAGGATGAGTTTTGAAACACATGATGTCAATGTGCATATAAGGTTTTATATAAGAATAAACATCTTTAAATTGGTAAATTAAACATCATGTTAAGCTGCCACATTCTAGTCCCAGAGGATTTTTTCGTTTGCTAAAACAAATGTGTTGATATTTTTATCCATGAGGACCCTGGTGCAGACACACTCACAACAATAACACATAGTACACAACAATAACACATAGTACACAACAATAACACATAGTACACAACAATAACACATAGTACACAACAAAAAAGATTTAATATTCCCATTATTTTTCTTAATAGTCATTAAAAATATTTTTAACATTCTCTCATATTTAAAAGATGAAGTAAGCACTTCTGGGCCATTATGCCTGAAAATTATTCTTCAATTGGCATTTATTATTTTGATGAAAACTCTAGTTATCAAGGTTTATGTTTTATTTTCACCCATGTCCATATTGTGGAAAATTAAACAAAAAAGAGAAAAAATGTCAGCAGGCACAGACCTCAGAGTAACTTCATATTCTCTTTTTAGCTTCTATTTTAGAACGCCGAAGTGAAAACTCACCACAAAATGATTTTGTTCTCCATATATGGAGCAGTGAGGATGGGAGGAAGAAGAGAGCAAAACAAAGCAAACCATAAAGCAGGCAATTTGTGGTGTACTTGCTTGTTTCTTTTCAAAATATGTTTTGGATTAGTTTTAATTACATTAGAAGTATTCATCCATTATCATAATTAAGCAAAATATTAAGATAGAAAGACAGGGTTAGGTCACCCTTTTCTAAGCCTCTTCTAAGAGGTAACTTCTATAATCAGGGAGGTGTCTTCCCAATATATTTACAGGCATTATATAAATATGTGTATATAGAGAAATATAAAGTTTTGCTTTAGATGTGCACTGCAACTTTTGTTTCACTTAACACATATATGGTATGATTGTGTGTGTGTGTATATATAAATATACAGATATATATACAACATATTTTACATTTCATAGGAATGCTAGTTATATTCCTATGAAATATACCTATTAAATTGTGTAAATTTACATACATATATTTATAAAATTAAATATTTATATATCGTATCTTGATACACATATTACATATATTTTTATACTCATATATGTAATATCTACATTATTTTCATAGAATACAATACATTATAGCAGTAAAAGAAAATATGTTAGATACTATATGGAAGATACCATGTTATCCTTTATTACCATAACGTATTTGAGAGAAAGTGAAGGCCAGAGTTTATATAACTTTTCTTTTCTTTTTTTTTTTTTTTTGAGACGGAGTCTGGCTCTGTAGCCCAGGCTGGAGTGCAGTGGCGCGATCTCAGCTCACTGCAAGCTCCACCTCCCAGGTTCACGCCATTGTCCTGCCTCAGCCTCCTGAGTAGCTGGGACTACAGGAGCCTGCCACCACGCCCAGCTAATTTTTTGTATTTTTAGTAGAGACGGGGTTTCACCGTGTTAGCCAGGATGGTCTCGATCTCCTGACCTTGTGATCAGCCTGCCTCGGCCTCCGAAGATGCTGGGATTACAGGCGTGAGCCACCGTGCCCCGCCGTTTGTGACTAACTTGTTAATGATCATTTGTTTCGTTTTAACAATGTTAAAATAGTGCTGCAATAAGCACAAATAAAAAATTTATGTTATTTTGCTGGTAAGAAACTGAAAATCAGTCAAGTTACCTCATATAATGGGTGGAGGTGTGAAATGAAGTATATGCAAGTGGGAAAACCCAACAAGAGCTGAAAAACCAGGTCCCAGACAGTGAAGAAAAACCCCTCCAGTACAATGATTTCTGGACCGAAATCTGCTCATAGGACTAGGTGGGTAGAAGACATTGCACTTCCCTTTGGGGCTCTTCTTTTAGCCCAGCCTCTCCTTTCACCTCACAATGGATTCCTCACTTTCATGTGTCTCTTCCCCCAGAGGTGCTATTCACACTCCAGGCCTCTCGGTCCATAGCCTGGTCTCTCAACCTCAGTGCTCATGGACAACTATTTGATTCCTGAATTTCTCAGCTTGGATTCTCTAAGGCAGAAGTTGGTTGGTTGTCCTGGTGTGTGTGTGCGGCGCTGGGGGTGGTGTGTGCACGTGCATTCATTGTCAGGTCATGGCCTAGACAGGACTTTCCTTAATGTAGAGAGGAATGAGAAGAAACATCTCCCTTGTGAAAATAGAAACTACACCTGGTGAACTTCATTCTCAATGTCTGGTGCAGTGCTTGGATCAACATGGATCCTTGTTTACTATACTAGATTCCAGGGGATCATGGAATTGTATTTCCCATATACAGGATGTAAACAGTTATCAGTGGTGCTAGATGATGAGTCCAAAGATCAGATCCAGCTGCTGCATGCACACTGGGCCTCACATTGCAATGTATAAAATGAATCCAATAATGCACACTTTACACAAATGTGAAGATTAAATGAGACAATGTCTAAATAGTCTTTGTAAACTTAAAGCACAACCAATATATAAAGTCAGCTCTAAGAAAAACAGAGTAAATCAAGAACCAGGAGAACTTATGACTTATTCGTACACGCAGTAATTTTTATTCACCGTGATGACAAATACTAAGAAGGAGAAAGTGATGGTGACTTGATAACTTCCTGTCTCAAGTACACCACAGCACAATCGTTTTGTTCAGACTCCATCCCTGCTTTGAATAGCCACCTCTCTGCTTGTTAAAGTCTATCTCTTCTTTAGAGACTTAGACGTAAGCTTGACTCAAGAGTTCCTGGTTTAAGCCACTTTGGGACATGAGTGAGACTCAGAAAAGCTTCCTGTTTGCGTGTGACACTTTTGCAGGCTAAAGTACCTTAGAAAATCTCAACACCTATGTGAAGTCAATCTAACTGAGCATTGGATTTATGACATATAGTTTGAGGGATTTTTCTTTGTTTATTAAATTTAACTGTTTTAAATTTCTTCTGAAAAAAAAACACGGATACATGTGCAGAACATGCAGATCTGTTACATAGGTATATGTGTACCATGGTGGTTTGCTGCACATACTGACCAATCCTCTAATTTCCCTCCCCTCACTCCCCAACCCCAGCAGGCCCTGGTGTATGTTGTTCCCTTCTCTGTGTTCATGTGTTCTCAGTGTTCAATTCCCACTTATGAGTGAGAACATTTGGTGTTTGGTTTTCTGTTTCTGTGTTAGTTTGCTGAGGATGATGGTTCCCAGCTTCATCCATGTCTCTGAAAAGGACATGATCTCATTTCCTTTTATGGCTGCATAGTATTCCATGGTGTATATGTGCCACATTTTCTTTATCCAGTCTATTGTTGATGGGCATTTGGTTTGGTTCCATGTCTTTGCTATTGTAAATAGGACTGCCATACGGTGATTCCTCAAGGATCTAGAACCAGAAATACCAGCTGACCTAGCCTTCCCATTACTGGGTATATACCTAAAGAATGTAAATCATTCTAGTATAAAGACACATGAACACGATGTTTAAATTTAACTTTTGCCAAAAGTTTTACTACATGCATTGCATTAGTTCTCCTTAGGAACATCAGAAAATGTGGACAAAGCAATATATAATTAAATAGCCTTGAAAAATTCAATCAGTCTTACCCACAGTCCTTCTCTCATGATCTGCCCAATAATTTCACAAGAACAAACGATTAATATTCCCATTTGATAGATCTGGAAATGAAGCTTTGGGGAGGCTAAATCACATACCCTAGGTCACAGAGTTAACAATAACTGGTTTCCTGTACTCAAAGCCAGGTGTCCTTTTCCCAGCTGCTTTATTCTAGGTTGAGTCCTGCGACTTGATTAATGAGCCCTGCATTAGGTGAGCTGAAATCTTGCAAGCATCAGCTGCTAGGTAGCACCTGAGCTTTTAGAAACCTTTTCCGTTCACTAAGTAGTGCCATTTATAACCTTCCATTAGAGGTGAATAGGAGAAGACTGTTTTACTGGCATTCTGGAAGTAACACAAGGGCAATCATATAGTGAAACCTCATTTTCCAGGAAAATTAAGAAGTCCACATCATGAAAGTGTAAAACTGGAAATAACCTAAATATCCACCAATAGGGGATTGATTATATGTTATATTCACACCACGGAATATTGTATAATTAATTAAAGTGGTGATGTGGGCACATATTAACTGGCTTGGAAAAAAATATAGGTGATATTGATTAGATATACAAAGCAGGTCTCCAAATATTTTATGTAATATAATCTCATATTTATAATAAATGCATTTATGCATATTAAAATATTGCTAGTGATTATACATTTTTTGCAGTAAAGTTAAATATATATTAGTTTATATTGATATGAATGATTAGTTTGAAAAAAGGGAGTCCTCCTCCTACCCTAAGAACTAAGGAACATGAACTGAGCATGTGACAGTTCTTTCTAATATAGAAGGTACACCAAAAATAATTGTAATTAAGTTCCTGTAATGCATGTAGCAGGAGCAACTTGCATGCCTGCTTGCCATGAAGGAACTGTTTCGTGACTATTACATGTTTTTAACCAATATTAATGAATACATTTTGTGCTGGTCCCAACTCAATATATGAAAGTCTTATCTCATTCTTCTCCCTCATTTCTCCCAGAGTTTGGTTTAGATCCCTCTGTTTACTGCCTTCACCCAGATTCTCATCCCATGGATATATATATGCCTCTCCCAATAGTACATGGAGTGATTATGTGTGATTTACTTCTATCTTGCTGACACCTAGCTTAAGAACTCAGTGTAGGCCGGGCGCGGTGGCTCATGCCTGTAATCCCAGCACTTTGGGAGGCAGACATGGGTGGATCACTTGAGGTCAGGATATCGAGACCAGCCTGGCCAACATGGTGAAACCCCATCTCTACTAAAAATACAAACATTAACCAGGCGTGGTAGTGGGCACCTGTAGTCCCAGCTACTTGGGAGGCTGAGGCAGGGGAATTGCTTGAACCCGGGAGGCGGAGGTTGCAGTGAGCCCAGATCGACCACTGCACTCCAGCCTGGGCGACAGAGCGAGACTCTGTCTCAAAAAACAAAACAAAACAAAAAAAAGAACTCAGTGTATATATGCAGCCATAAAAAAGGATGAGTTTATGTCCTTTTCAGGGACATGGATGAAACTGGAAACCATCATTCTCAGCAAACTAACACAGGAACAGAAAACCAAACACCACCTGTTCTCACTCATAAGTCGGAGTTGAACAATGAGAACACATGGACACAGGGAGGGGAACATCACTCACAGGGACCTGTCGGGGGGTGGGAGTCAAGGGGAGGGATAACATTGGGAGAAATACCTAATGTAGATGATAGGTTGATGGGTGCAGCAAACCACCATGGCACATGTATACCTATGCAACAAACCTCCACGTTTTGCACATGTACCCCAGAACTTAAAGTATAATGAAAAAAGAAAAGAATACAGTGCATAATGAGAACCTAATGAATGCTCTGAAATGTATATCTTTGTAAACTTGTTGGTGCCTGAGACAGAAATGACCAAGATGCATCAACATATACTCTCTGGAAATTAGCATGTGTGTTTCAGGTCAATGAATAAAGGTACTGGGTAAAGGTTTGAGAGGGAGTAAAAGGCAGTGTGTATAAGTACTGTCTCAAGGGTTTCAGATTGGAGAATTGCTGTCAACAAATGTTAGAAGGTAGGCTCACTTCAGAGAGTCCCATCTTTAGAGAAAGATTCCTTAGATCTCAGGTCTTTTTATTCAGCTCTTCATTTACTCATTCCACAATTACTGAACTCTGTACTTTAGAATCGAGGAAGTTAGGGCAAATTCAGGAAGCTTTCTCTTGCCTTCATTCATCTGGAGTGAAGTTTGTTCTGCCCAAAGCAGGTAAAGGATCCTTTAAAGCTGAATTCTCATTTATTTCTTATATACTTATTTAACCAGGAGTTAGTTTTTCCTGCTCTTGAACTTCACATGAAAGGAAATAGACAGTATGTATACGCTTTTGTGTCTGGTTTCTTTTATGGAGTAAAATGTGTTTGAGATTCATCCATATTATTCTGTGCTTCAGTAGTTTGTTGCTTTTAGTGCTGTGAGAATTCCACGGTATGAATATACCACTTTTTAAATTGATTTACCTGTTGATGGATAACTGGGCTGTTTTCTGTTTGAGGCATTATCAGTAAAACTGCTATAAGCTTTGTTGAACAAGTCTTTTCATGGCTATGTTTTCATTTTCTTGGATATATACCTGGAAGTAGAATTACAGGGCCACAGGTTGCCTCTAAAAGTGGTTGGGGAGGACGGACTGAGAAAGAGAATGAGAAAACTCTTGGGGGTGATGTGTTATTCTATATCTTATTAAGGGTTTGATTACACAGGTGTGTACATTTGTCAAAGCTCTTAGAATTGATACACTTACCTTTGTGCATTTTAATATATAGAAATTCTATCTTAAATAAAAAGAACAGTAGGCCGGGCGCGGTGGCTCACGCCTGTAATCCCAGCACTTTGGGAGGCCGAGGCGGGCGGATCACAAGGTCAGGAGATCGAGACCACGGTGAAACCCCGTCTCTACTAAAAATACAAAAAATTAGCCGGGCACGGTTGTGGGCGCCTGTAGTCCCAGCTACTCGGGAGGCTGAGGCAGGAGAATGGCGTGAACCCGGGAGGCGGAGCTTGCAGTGAGCCAAGATCGCGCCACTGCACTCCAGCCTGGGCGACAGAGCGAGACTCCGTCTCAAAAAAAAAAAAAAAGAAAGAACAGTAAACAAATGCTGAACTTTGTTTAATGATATTGTGCTAAAGTATTTGATAGGAATTGGACTACTTTCTGAAACTTAATTTGGAATGCCTCAAAAAATAACATATATTGATAGATGAACAAACAGATGAATAGATATGTTCTAAAATAACTACAGCAAAACAATTACAGAATGTAAGTGATGGATACATGAGACTATTCACTGTATAATTTATTCAATTTTTTTGTATGCTCGAAATTTTTCATAATAAAATGCTAAGAAATAGAAATATTATTTCTTTTTTCTCTTCCACAAAAATCTTCCAATGGCTTTTTAACCTACCTAGAGCAAAATCTAAGGTAGTTATTTTGGATGATAAGGCACTGCCCAGTATAGTGATGGGAGCCTCTCTGGCTTCATCTGCTCCCACGCTTACCCTCTCTAACTTGTTTCCAGTGATGGTGACTTTCTTGCTTTTCCTAGTGCACCCCTAGCCTGTGCTGGTCTCAGAGGTCTCACACTTACTGGGACCTCTGCATAGGATGCTCCCACCCCAGATTTTGGCATGGCCACCCTCTCTCTGTACCGCTGATTCATGTCTCCTCTGACCCCTCCCCCAAGAGATCTCCTCTTTCTACTTTGTCAATATCTCCTCCTCACTGTTATGCTGTGTTTCTTTGTTCATACAGCATTTAGCAGCACAAGATATCATTTAAAATATATTTACATTTTATTTATTTTCATTTCCTTACTGGTGTACAAACTATCTAACAACCAGGACTTTG
Organism: Macaca thibetana thibetana; assembly: GCF_024542745.1. Lineage (NCBI taxonomy): Eukaryota > Metazoa > Chordata > Mammalia > Primates > Cercopithecidae > Macaca > Macaca thibetana. Next base: position 7,899,660 of record NC_065597.1, on the reverse strand, counting down.
TTTTTACTAATTATTATTTTTAATTATTTTATTTTTGTATTTTTACGTTTATTTTTACATGTAGAAATGTATGGGGTACACGTGCAATTTCATTACACACCCAGATTCCATAGTGGTAAACTCAGGGCTTTTAGGGTATTCATCACTCAAATAACATACATGGAACCCATTAAGTGACCTCTCATCATTTTATCTTGTTCATTGCTGTATCACCAGCTCCTAGAACAGTGCCTGGCACATGCAGCAGCTACTCAATGCATATGTGTTGGTTAAATAAATAAATGGTACTTTATAATGCCATTCAGCAAAATTAGATAAACTTTTCACTTTAGAACAGTTTAGATATACAGAAAAGTTGTGAAGATATAGAGTTCTCATATACTCTATAACTATCATCCCCTGTTGTTAACATCTTACATAATATGGTATATATGCTAAACTTAATGAACCGACATTGATACATTTTTGTTAACTGAAGTCTGTACTTAATTCATATTTCCTTACTTTTTATCTAATGTTGCTTTTCTGTTTCACAATGCCACCCAGAATGCCGCAATGCCACATTGCATTCAGCTGTCACATCTCCTGAGGCTGTTGACTGTGACAGTTTATCACATTTTTCCTTGATTTGATGATCTTGACAATTTTGAGAAGTACTGGTTAGGTCTTTCGTGGAATGCCTCAATTGAGAACTGTCCATAGGCTTTTTTTCAAGCTTGAGAATATCTTGTTCCCTCAGGAATTGTGACATGTACCCAATATCCCAAAACATTTGTACTACTTTAGAATATAGATGTATCATACAGGTCTTTCTTGCTTGGTGTTCCTACAAACCCTGTGATGAGGAATATATTTCTATGTGCATCCTGCATATGAGATAACAGAGCTTCCAAAACGGTATCTGTGCCAGATCACACAGAATCCATGGCCGAGAAGAACCCTAACCTGGGCTTTCTAAGTACAGGTCCGGCTCACTCTCTCTCTGCCTCTCACATCAGCCTAGTCCAGAGCCCACATGCTGTTGACACCATCACAAACTGCCCTTTGCAGACAGCTACCCAAATCTGAAACTCTTCAAAGGCATGCAGTATCATGATTCCTTGCTCTGTTGCTTTCAATCAAAAGACTAGCACTGACTCTAACAATACTGTTAGCCAGAGAAACTAATGCTCTGGAATAATATTTAAATTTAAGCTGGTAGAACTTATCAAAATATCATTTTCTGGGCTTATCAATAGGTGCAATGTTTCTGAGACACTTTCATTTGAAAAGAACCAACGGTCGTTGGGTTGATAGCACCTGTTCCTGCATCTCATTCTGTGCAAGAGCAGAATGATCAGGAACAGATTGAACATGGAGCACTTCCCCCATCACAGTTTACTTGGGGAATCTTGTGGGGAGAGGAACCATCCTGGGGAATTCTCCACAGTGCTAACCAGTGTTATCAGTTGCAAAAATCTTACTTTCCTTATAAATACAGACCCTAAATTGACTTGTTTTATTCCATTATAAAATGCCTCATTCTGCAGCTTACAGGTAACTTATTATGCTGAGTCCAGAAGAAGGAAAAGTACATCAGCCTCATTAATTCCAGTTTCACCCCCCAGGGAGATTTCCTTCACATTGCCATATAGACTCATCACCCCTGGGCTTTGGCTATCATGTCTTTTATGAAAATCTATTATCCATCTTCTCATAATTGTCTGTTTTAAGAGTGGAGCTATGCTCACCTTGTTCATCACTGAAGCCCACAGCAGGATTACTCCATCATATGTACCCAAAAATTACACCTGAAATAAAATGTATTTGTATGAATCACAGTTGATATTTATAATATTTTTTTTCTTTGTGCACAATTGAAATAGTTTATAATTTATATATTTTACAATAAAACAATTTCTTTTAGGACATGGGAATGGAAACTATGTATACTGGTGAGAAATAAGCAGTTTTGAACAAATAGGTGAACGTTATACTCTGAAGAGTGCAATATTCTCAAGGTTAGATGAAAGCAAACCAACATGCAGGTCCATCTTACTGTGGGAACAACTTCCTACAAGCATGGGAGAATCCAGAGGTTCTTTTTAAATACTTACCTTTACTAGAGAAGAAATTACATCATGTACTTTACTTAACAATAAGTATCCCTGTTAAGAGTAGTCCTATTTCTGAACAGGAAATAAAGCTAGTTTCTGACTAGAAAAAAAGATAACTGTAAGTGAGTATAAAATATATGCCCGTGAAGAAACTGATTGGGGCCATAAATTAGAAACTTTGAATCCTTAAGTCTTCCCCACAAGAGAACATCTCCATGTCTCCACTGGATTCACTTCTAAAGTGAACCCGAAAGAGTCATGTGGAATTGGTCCAGTTGGGGAAGGGGATCTGCAGAGGTCGTGACTGACATCAATTGGGGTCTTATTTTTGCTGCTACACAGATGTGTCTTTTTGGTTAAAAGCCATGTTTCCTTTATTTTTTCTTTTTTTGTAAATGACATGCAGTTAGGTAAAAGGCCACTCACCTAGGATTTAATATCTTAATCATTGGTTAACAACCAGAACAGACTTGTGATTTTGAATAGGGGTGCACCTATGGGCTCTCAAACAGACCCAAATAGGTCACATTTGCAAGCTTGCTTTCCATAACCAATGAATGGTTCATGCATTTTCTGAGGACTTTTTCCTCTCTAAATCTAGATCTTCCTTGGAAACCTCTTTAAAGTCTCCTGAGGCTGATTCTGCTATTATATTCTATACCAATCTCTGTTGTTTTGTGGCATCTGTAACAGCTGGGACACTATCTCGTGCAATATTTTTTTAAAATTTTAATTCCATTTTCTTCCCATCTTATATAGTTTGTTGTTTTCTCTGTTTAACTCTTTCTTCCATCTGGATCATAAGCACATTAGAATTTTACTATCCTTCTATGCCATAAATTATACATTAATAGAATAGTTATGTCTTGAGAGAAAAAGTTATTTGTAATTTGCAATTAGAGAGATTTTAATCAAGTTTACCATTCTCAAGAAGTCTGTTTTGCATATAAATAAGGACCCCTAAAAATCGATCTGTTTTGCTCAATTATAAAATGCTTCATTTAGAAGCCTAAGGGTAATTTATTATACTGAATGGGAGGAAAGGAAGATGTATTGCATTATGTTTAATCTTATCAAATGGCTGCTATATTTAATGACAATGTCTGTTTATCATAATTATTATAAGTTGTCTAGGTTAATAAAATCAGAAGACCTATGTGAGATTTTTAAATGCTAAATTTATTATTTACACACTGTCTCGAATACCAGCTGTCCCTCACGGATGTGCCGTCATCCCGTGTGTTTGATTTCTGCTGAGGTAGCTGGAGGACTTTGTGTCAGTCAGACAAAGTAGACTATAAATCCAGGCCCTTAGAACCTTCTACAATAAAATATGTAGAAAATAAAAACGTAGCAGAGGAAGAAAATAATACATGTAGGCTTCCAGGTATTTAATATATGCATTACAAATTCCATTCTTTCATCATTGAAGATGTTATTTCCAGACAGACTCAACAGAAACCAAAGCAAAAAGTCTGCTCTCTTATAATCTCATAAGCAATGATGTATGTGTGTATAAGTGATGGGGACAGAGAGTAGCATCATATATCTTACTGTTTCTCCAAAATATTCTGCACATGTGGATCTCAGGCAAATTTAACCTTGAGGAAACTGAAGCTCAGAGAGGTGTGTAAGGAACTGTAGGTCACACTGTTGGAAGAGCTTTGTGTTAAACTCCTCTGCTTTCAAAGCTCACTTTTCCCACAATAAGTTGATGACTCAACACTGATGACTCTAGTGCTGGAGATATAGGGCAGGTGATGAAAAGTTTTTAAGACTCAGAATTAGAAATCTGTAGTTGGGTTCTTGGCTTCCCAGCCTTGTGATCCTGCATAAGGCAAAGTTTTTTGCTTTTTGCTGTTACACCTATGTCTTTTTGGTTAAATGCCATGTTTCCTTTTTTGTAAATGATATGCAGTGGAATGCATGTACATGACATTCTAAAAAGACAACTGTTTGTTCTTTGTCTCTGTCATGAGCTTATTGCAAGAATGAAAGTTGACAAAATTACACCTGTAGGTCTACCCAAATCCACTGCTTCTGTGGAAACACACACACAACTATTGAAAGCACCATCCATGAAAATGGGAAAATCCAGTTCAGTTTTTGCAAATGCCATAGTTATAATTACAAGACAATGGAGGTGCATCCTTTTTTCCCCTATACCTTTACCCTGGCAGACATCAGTTTACAAAAGGGGAGAAATTTGTTCACTCTTGGTTGTTTAAAACTCCCTTCAGAGACATTGTCTTTTGAGTGGGCCGGTTCCCCATTTCCCAGAAACAATGTTGGTTTGTGCTAGGTGTTTGGCAGCTGACGTTTTGATAAATGGAAGTATTAGACCATGCATTAAATTACAGTTAAAACTTTACCTGCTATTTTTCCCCAGATGTAAATGTACTTTAAAATAGAAGGGAAAAGAATCACCATGGTAGCTTCACTTTTAAGTACATGCTTTTTTTTTTTTTTTTTTTTTGCCAAATGTGCTTCGTTGTTTGCCATAAAAATATTCTAGTTTTAAACTGGAAGGAAAATTCTATGACACATTGCTCAGGACCTTGATGTTAAGATGATTGCTCTGCAGAGATAACCAGGCCTAGAATACAGGAAAGTAATGTCTTGCTCAATTTGTATCTAGTAAGCAGAACTTGTCCAGCAAAACACTATGGAATTGAAAATAAGGGAAAGCTAAATGAGGTATGGCCAAGGCAGGGACTTGGGGATTCAATTAGTCCCCTCCATATTCCTCCTCCAACAGTTTCCATCAGAAACCATACTCTGTAAACCCTACTTCCTTGACATCCTGCCTAAAGTTCATTCTTCCCCATTACCACTGAAACTACCAAGTTCAGGATGTATCGTCTTTCCAGACCTCATGCAATAACTTCCTAATTGCTCTTCCTGCATTCAGTTGTGTCCATTCCAATCTATCCTTGAACCTGGATGCCAGAACCATTTTGACTATTAGCAAATATGGTGCTATAATTAATCCATTCTCACCCATGGCTGAATATAAGAATTACCAGGAAAGTCTCTAAAAATATTGATGCCTTGGGCCCATCTTTAGACATTCCAACTGCATAAATTTGGACGAGAGAGCGGTATTGTTTTACAACTTCCCAGATGATTCTTTTCTTTTTCGTTTTGAGACATGGTCATTGTCTGTAACTCAGGCTGGAGTGCAGTGGTGTAATCATAGCTAACTGAATCTTTGACCTCTAAGGTTCAAGCAATCTTCCTGCCTCAGCCTCCCAAGTAGCTAGGACTACAAGCATGCGCCACCAAACCCAGCTAATTCCCCCAGCTATTGTAACATTAGGACTAGGAACCGCTAATATAAATCCCTGCACATGGTCTTGTGATATCTGCTTAGCACTTTCACATGGCCCATGAATACCTCCAAGGTAGGGCCTCTGCCTACCTCCTTCATGTCTTCTTTCTATTCATCAAGAAGCATCAGTTTTTGCTGGTTGACCATAGATTTCTCTTCATTCTATGACTTTGCATGTCCTGCTGTTTTCTGGGAGTATTCCCTTTATCTGGCTTATCGACTTATACAACTTTAAGTGTTCATGTTTATAAAGGCTTCTCTGACCTGCCAACATACCCTATGTCTCTATATAGTATAGTGAAAACTCCTTTATTTATATTTCATTGTACTGTTACATAAATATATGGGTATACCAAATAAATGTGTGTGTATATAGGTGATACCATCTGAAATACCAAATCTCTTATTATTTATGTTTGTTTTCTCAGAGTTCAGCAAAGCACATGATCAACGTTTCAAGCATTTCTGATAAATGGGAAATATAATGAATGATTTATGATCATTAATTTAATTTAATTTAATGATTTACGACAATTTAATGAATGTCTGGGCAGTAAGAGAAACTCTCCTTAAATATTTGGAAAGAGATACTATGATGAATGTTCAAAGCACTGGTTATCTCTCAGAAAAATATAGGATTTTGAACTAGGATTCATTTCAAAATAAATTTGTCAAATATTGGCAAAACCAACTATGTGAGGTCAAATTAAGGCATGCCAGGTCAGAGGCTGTGGGCTCAATAATGCCCCATAGTGTGCTGTAGAATTGCATTTTTAATATGCATATGCCATTTTCTTTTGCATGAACCTTGCACCTCTCACCCTGCTCTGAAGTAGCTCTCCATTAATGGCTTTCCTCTAGGACAACTGCCATGGATTCTATTGTAGAAGCCTTTTGCAATCAGCGTTTTTATGGGAGAATAAGCTCTAATCCTTTAAGAGTATGGTTCTCAAAGTGTGGTTCCTGGACCAGCAGTACCAGTATCACCAGTATACTCAAAAATGCTAGTTCTTGGGCCCCAATTCAGACCTACTGAACCAGAAACCACTAAGGTGGAGCCCAGCAATCTCCAGCTTCACAAGTCTTCCAGGTGATTCTGATGCATACTCAAGTTTGAGAACTACTGGCCTAGAGTCATCATAGTCAAGCATTTCAACTTTAGAACTACAGAGCCAGCGCAGATGTGCCTCTGTGAGAACCACCTGAAGAGAGTTGTAGTAATACAAGTTCCACGATTTTTACACATTCCGTGGGTCTAAAATAGGACTTTGCAATCTAGATTTTAGCACAGATTTCCTTGGTTATTCTGACCTGCACCAAAATATAGGAATAAAGTGCCTGGATAGTTTCTGAGCTCTTTGTCAATCAGTGGATGTTGTCTTGTTACATTCATTGCTTCCTTCCTTTTTACTTAACTTCTGCTGGAGGCAACAATCTTCTTCCCCATAGATTCTATAATTTGGTTGCACATTAGAATCATTTAAAAAGTAAAGCATAAAAACAAACAAACAAACAGGGCTCACCTCTATTCAGAGTAACTTATTTAGTATCTAGGAGTAGGGTCTGACTACTGGTATTTTTTAAAAGCTCCTCAAATGATGCTCATGTCAGCAAAGACAATATGAGTAGAAAACCAGGCAATATGAACACTGATTTGTGAGCCACAGTTGAGTATGAGATTCTTCAATATTTTGCCAGAGGCTGTGGCTGTGCAAACTCCAAACCATAGTCTTTAGATCCCTGGGTCTCTACTGCAAGCTCAACCAGTCAGATTTTCTTCAGTGGGAATTTGAACCCTGAGTGTGGAGTTGACCACATCAGTAGATGGTGTCCGAGTAGAGTCTCCCTTGGCCATGTTCTAGAAAGGAGGCCTGACAATGACTGTCCCTATACTACACTGGTTTCTCCCCACCTGAGGCTTGGTTGTTAACCTTTTGTTTTTATTCTGTGAGCTACCCTAGCATTTTTCTGATGAGTCCTTACTTTTTCTTGAAAAAGTTGAAGTTGGTTTCTTTAGCTTGCAGCTCAGAAGACTTTAAGGAACACACTCTGCCACTAATTGATGGTAGAACCTTGGGCAAGTCATCTTACATTTTTAGACCTCCATTTCCTTCAGCTGTGCAATGAAGCTAGTGATATAGATCCACATTTATTAACCACTTATAAAATAACACTCATTCTTTAAAAAAATGACTGCAGGAAACTTGGATAAATAAAATGAAGGAAAGTGATAATTGATTTTCCCACGTCAAATCTTTCTTTACTGTTTGACAAAACTTATTTCACTCTGAGCAGAGGCCTGAAGAATCCTCTTAGTAGAGCTGATCCCTTGGAGAACAGACGATGCTAAAGAGTTCTCTTTCCATGGTTTTGTGATTCTTATTTATTGCTCTATTTTTAATTATTCTTATTATTTTTACATATTTTTGTGGGTAAAAATCTAATAGTCCAATCAAAACATGGGCAAAAGGTTTGAATAGATATCTCTCAAAAGAAGACATACAAATGGCAAACAGGCATCTGAAAAGGTGCTCAACATCATTGACTATCAGAGAAATGCAAATCAAAGCTACAGTGAGATATCATTTCACTTCAGTTAAAATTGTTTATATCCAAAAGACAGGTAACAACAAATGTGGAGAAAAGGGAATACTTGTACACTGTTAGTAAGAATGTAAATTGGTGCAACCACTATGGAGGACAGTTTGGAGGTTCCTCAAAAATCTAAACATTGAGCTACCATATGATCTTATGATCCAGCAATCCCACTGCTGGGTATATACACAATAGAAAGAAAATCAGTATATCAAAGAGATATCTGTATTCCTATATTTTTGCAGTACTGTTTACAATAGCCAAGATCTGGAAGCAACCTACATGTCCATCAACAGGCTTTGTGACTCTTGATTCAAAGCCTTGAGACAGAAACAACTGGAGTTTTCCATTTTAGAGCCATATACTGCTAGACAAAAAAGGCCACGTAATGATACTTAATGGAACACACAAAGGGGTAAATGTGATGCAAACTCAAAGGTAAAAAACTGCTTTTCCAGAAGGCCTTTTAAAAGAGAACTGATTGACTAATCTATTTTCTTTTTAGCTATGGAAAATGCTATCTAAAAATAGGAATCATATTATCCTGGAATATTTGGACACCTGTTGAGTGTTGCCTCTGAAGTCTTTTAGGATGCAGAGTTAACACCCATGAAAAGGTCAAGACAGTTCTCTGTTTCCAAATGAAATTGCTTGGAAACACACTTCAGAAGGAAGTTGGGTTTTTGGAGACCTGCTGTGAAAGTTAGCAAATGAAATGTAAAATGTGTGAAGTTTTCAGTTTTAGAAAAAAATACCAATTTTAAAAGATTGTGGCATTTTTGCTTTACCAAATGAGGCTCTTTTGGTGGACTTAAATATATCTCCTGCATATTCTGGGCTTAAATTAAAAAAAAAAAACTTCAAAATATCATTTTATTAAAATCTTCCCACACTGCTAAAAATTAAGAGGTCATAGTCTAAGTTATTTCTAGCAGGATCCATGCATGAAATTTCTGTATGATACACTATGCATAGATTCTACTGCAAAAGACAATACAGGTGAACATAATAATGCCTATGATGACCACACCATGGGCAAGGGCATCTGCTGGGCATTCTTATAATCTTAGCTCACTCAGACCCCACAATCCTTCCCTGCTAACCTATTCTCACTTACTGCAGTCTGGTCCTTCCCCACTCCTAAGCTGCAGTTACCATTGGCAAAGGCTGGAAATGGTCTCTGCCCAATAACCATGATGTTCCCGTCCTATGATTTGCTTCTCTGCTCGATGTTGATGTTGGTGTTGATGTTGGCTATTCTCTTTCTCAAAACGATCGGCCATCCTTTACATAGGCTATTCTGCATTCTTTGAGTCTTCTCCCCCTTCTATTAATGTTACTTTTTGGTCTCATCACTTCAATCTCTCCCCAGCTCTTCCCATGAATGTTGGCATTACCTAGCACTCTGTCTGTAGGACCACTATTTTAACATGCACTTGCTCCTTGGGTAAATCTACCAAGTGCCTAAACCCATTCTTTATGAGTTTTAAAATGCCATATCCAACATATTTTGGGGCACTTCTGCCTATCTTGGCATGAGAACCTCAAACGCAGCATGCCTTAAGGTGATGGTTACTAATAGAGTGGTGTCTGGTATCAAAATGTCTAGCCATGAATTCTGCTAAGTATGTGTCATAGATATGACCATTGGCATGTTTCCTAACTCCCTGGGTTTCCCTTTCCTTATTTCTAATGTTTTGAGGATTAAATAGGACAGTGCATGTAAAGTGTTTAGCAAAGTGTTTGGCACACTAAGCCCTAAATAAATAAAAATTTATCTATATTTAGACAATTCCAGTTGAACTTGCTAATTATTTTATATTATGGATCTTAAACTAGCTGCCATCCAAACCAGAAATTAGATTAATTATTTTTGACTTGTCACATTGGCTCACCTACACATCAATTAATCATTGAATGCTATTAATTTGAAATTTTAAAAAGTTTAGTTTTTTATTTTTATTTTTTTTGAGATGGAGTCTCTCTCTGTTGCCCAGGCTAGAGTGCAGTGGCGAGATCTCGGCTCACTGCAAGCTCCACCTCCCGGGTTCACGTCATTCTCCTGCCTCATCCTTCCGAGTAGCTGGGACTACGGGCACCTGCTACCTGCCTGGCTAATTTTTTTGTATTTGTTTTAGTAGAGACGGGGTTTCATCATGTTAGCCAGGATGGTCTCAATCTCCTGACCTCGTGATCCACCTGCCTCGGCCTCCCAAAGTGCTGGGATTACAAGCATGAGCCACGCGCCTAGCCAAATGTATTATCTTTTCTATGTCACCATTTATATTGCCCTAGTTCATGTCTGTTTATGCTTCTATATATCATCTACCTCTATCTATCTATCTATCTATCTATCTATCTATCTATCTATCATCTATCTATCTCTGTCTGAATGTTATCTATCCTTAGAAAGCAAGGATTGTGTGTGTATGAAAGACAGGGACAGAGAAAGAGGGTGATAGATTTTACTTAACTTGAAAAAAATCTAGGATATGTTCTTACCAGAGCTTAAAGATATGGGGGGAAATACAGAAAAAAGAAAAGCTGCTAATAAGCACACTTGTACATGGTGCCAGTACTTAAAGAGGTTGGCAAGCCAATGCTAATTGAATAGAACCATAGAACCACACTGTTGATGCCACATTAAAATAATCTTTCCTTCCTCTAGGGCTGTTTAATAAAAATGCAGTGTTTTTATGTACATCCTAAATGTTGCTTTATTGAGGAACTTAAAAGCAAGTTAATAACAGCATGCTTAGGGTTTAGGTGGGAGACTACAATTATGGCCTATTTGAAAAGAAAAATTACATAGTAAACCCAGTCACACACTGGAGGTGATTTTACGAATCAGATTTGGAATTCTAAGCAATCAAATACAGGCAATGCTCAAGGTTACAATATGTGGTACAGTTTACTGAATACAAGGAAACACACAAAGCAAACAATATCTTAAATATATTAACCATTGTGGGTCTACTTTCTTATGTTTCCCTGACATTGCCACAAATCAGAAATAAATAGCATCATTTTCAAGATTAAGGAGGTTTAAAACCATACTTTAAAAATGGAATAAAAAACTAAAATAAAATATGTTAACTTTTATAAGCTTTTTTTTCTAAAAGGAAAGTCACAGAAAATGCTCATGTTTTGCAGCTTCGTGCACTTTCCCTTTCTTATATAACCAGACAAATTAGAGCCATGAAATATATTTCCAAGTTCCTAATTTGGTGTCTTTACCTGAGTTGCAAGATTAGTATAAAATAGTTTAGGTTTTGTGCTTTTAATAATGCAGCAAAGTTACTATCTGGAAATATCATTAATTGTACTTTAAAAATAAAAACATATTGAAACAGCTTTCACAATCTGGTAGTTATCACAGATAGAATAAATGACCAATTTCTTTCTGGCTAGAAATAATATATCTGCCCATAAAGGAATTGAAAATGCACACTAAGAAAAACATTTTCCTAATTGTGACCTTCATACAACAAAATTACAATAAGAAACCTGATATATGGAACTCAACAACAATTTACAAATTATTACATTATTTTTACTACCTTAGAGTTTAAATAAAAACAATTTATCTCTCAATATATTTTATATATATATGAAGTAGTCATTGTTTGGTTTTTGTTGCCTAAACTTAGAGTACTCTTTCTCAAGTACGTAACACTGAAATTGTGTGGTTAATTTTCAATTAAGGCATTCATTTGTCTAAAAGAGGGACATATTGAATGATCACTGTTATACTTTCTTTACATTTTAATTTACAATCTAATTTATTAGCAATTACATTACAAGAAAGGAAGAATAAAAGGGAGCAGGATTTTGTTAGATTATATGTTTTTTCATTCTTGTTAAAGAATACATATCTGAAGTAAAATATGAAGTAAAAATATAAATACAATGATCAAATTCTTAAAGTCAAGATTCTATAATACTAAGTGGTGAAGATAAATATGGCATGTTCCATTCCTGAAGTGAATTTTAATTGGACTAAGTAATAGACCCTACCAAAGACATGCTTCTTTCTAAGTGACTCGTAAGTAAGACTATGAGGTAATTTGTGGCCGAAAATAGGCCCTTGAAAATACACCCAATGAACTCAATTTGAAGTATTTTTTTTATGGCCAAGTATAACTATCACATACAAAATCATTACAAAAAAAAAAAAATCAAAATGTGTTGAGGAACAAGCTTTTTCACTCAGATTAAGAACAAGACAACACCACTCCTTTTAATACTTATACTAAAAATACTAGCTAATGCAATAAGAGAAGAAAAGGAAATAAAAGGTATACAGACAGGATGAAATAAATAAAACTGTTTATTTACAGATAACATGATTTTTTAAGCATAAAATCTGCATATACAGTCACATTGAAGGTGAGGGTTTCATCTCATGAATTTTGGGGGGAGGGGGCTTAAATAATCAACAATAACTCTCCTGTGACTAATAAGCAATTGTAGCAAGGTTGCAGGATACAAGATGTACATGCAAAAGCCAATCACATGTCTACAAACCAGCAATGAACAAGTAGAATTTTAAATTAAAAACAAAATACTGTTTACGTTAGCATCCCCAAAATAAAATACTTAGCTCTAAATCCAACAAAATAGGTGTAATATATGTGAAGGGACCATTGAAACTCTGATGAAAGAAATCAAAGGTAAACTAAATAAATAGAGGGATATTTCATGTTTGTAAACAGGAAGACTCAATATTTTCAAGATGCCATTTCTTTTTAATTTGAACTATCGATTCATTGCAGTCTCAATTAAAATCTCAGCAAGTGATTTTATGAATATTGACAAGCTGATTTTATAGCTTATATGGAAAGGCAAAGGACCTAGAAGAGCCAACACAATATTAAAGTGGAACTGACACTCTCTGGTTTCAAGACTTATTATAAAGCTACAGTAATGAAGACAGGATGATATTGATGAAATAATAGACAAATAAATCAAAGAAACAAAGTAAATACTAACAATAGACTCACAGAAATATAGCCAACTGATCTTTAGCAAAGCAGCTAAAGTAATGTAATAGAGAAATGATAGCATTTTCCAAAAATTGTGCTAGAACAACTGGACATTTACATGCAAAAAAAGTATCTAAACAGAATCATTATAACTGGCAGTAGTCAATTGAGGGCTTCTATGACTGAATATAACTGATTGGGTAGTTTAACCTACAGAAATTTGTATTCTCATAGATCTGGAGCCTGGAAGTCCAAGATCAAGGTGTCAGTAGGCTTGGTTTCTCTAGAGGCCTTTCTTCTTGGCTTTTAGACATCTGCCTTTTTGCAGTGACTTCACATGACTTTTTTATCTGTGTGTACACTCCTTGTATCTTTTCCTCTCCTTATAAAGACACTAGTGCAATTTCATTTGAGATGCACCCTCATGACCTCATTTAAACGTAATTACCTCCTTCAAGACTATTTCTCCAAATAGAGTCACACTAATGGTTAGAGTTTCATCTCATGAATTTTTTTTGGGGGGGGGTATAATTCATTCTATAATACACTCTCCAAAAAATTAACTCAAAATAGATCACAGAACTATATATAATGCAAAATTTTAAAACTCCTGGAAGATAACATAACAGAAAATCTACATGAGTTTGGGTATGGTAATAACTTTTTTGATAAAGGTGTGTTCTATGATAAAAATAATTGATAAGTTAGGCTTTACTAAAATTTTAAAAACCCTAACTTCTGCTATGCAAAAAAAAAAAAAAAATGATAAGCTAGGTTTTACTAAAATTTTTAAAACCCCAGCTTTTGCTCTGCAAAAGACCTGTCAAGCAAATAAAACAATAAGACACAGATGAGAACATTAGTTGAAAGATACATACCTAATAAAGAACAAAACTATGTAAAAAACCCTTAAATTCAGTAATAAGGAAACAAACAAACAAAGAAACCAATTAAAAACCAGGCCAAAGCCCTGAGAAGACCCTGCACTAAAAAAGATATTTAGATGGCAAATAACTTATGAAAAGTTGCTCAACATCATATGTCATTAAAAAATTGTAAATTAACCAACTGAGCTAACCGGCCATCCCATCAGAGTGAACAGGCAACCTACAGAATGGGAGAACATTTTTGCAATCTACTCATCTGACAAAGGGCTAATATCCAGAACCTACAAAGAACTCAAACAAATTTACAAGAATAAAACAAACAACCCCATCAAAAAGTGGGCAAAGGATATGAACAGACATTTCTCAAAAGAAGACATTCATACAGCCAACAGACACATGAAAAAATGCTCATCATCACTGGCCATCAGAGAAATGCAAATCAAAACCACAATGAGATACCATCTCACACCAGTTAGAATGGCGATCATTCAAAAGTCAGGAAACAACAGGTGCTGGAGAGGATGTGGAGAAATAGGAACACTTTTACACTGTTGGTGGGATTGTAAACTAGTTCAACCATTATGGAAAACAGTATGGCGATTCCTCAAAGATCTAGAACTAGATGTACCTTATGACCCAGCCATCCCATTACTGGGTATATACCCAAAGGATTATAAATCATGCTGCTATAAAGACACATGCACATGTATGTTTATTGTGGCACTATTCACAATAGCAAAGACTTGGAATCAACCCAAATGTCCATCAGTGACAGACTGGATTAAGAAAATGTGGCACATATACACCATGGAATACTATGCAGCCATAAAAAAGGATGAGTTTGTGTCCTTTGTAGGGACATGGATGCAGCTGGAAACCATCATTCTTAGCAAACCATCACAAGAACAGAAAACCAAACACCACATGTTCTCACTCATAGGTGGGAACTGAACAATGAGATCACTTGGACTCGGGAAGGGGAACATCACACACCGGGCCCTATCATGGGGAGGGGGGAGAGGAGAGGGATTGCATTGGGAGTTATACCTGATGTAAATGACGAGTTGATGGGTGCTGACGAGTTGATGGGTGCAGCACAGCAACATGGCACAACTATACATATGTAACAAACCTGCACGTTATGCACATGTACCCTAGAACTTAAAGTATAATAATAATAAATAAATAAATAAACAAATAACAATAAAATAAAAAAATAAACATACAAGAAAATTTTTTTTTTAAATTGTAAATTAAAACTACAATAAGATACTAGTATGTACCTATTAGAATGTCCAAAAGCTAAAACACTGATGACAGCAAATGCTAGCCAGTATGTGAAACAATGCAAACCCGAATTCATTGCTGGTGTGGATGCAAAATGGAACAACTATTTTAAAAGACAGGCTGGCAGCTGCTTATAAAACTAAACATATACAAAACTAAACATATTTTTACAACATGATCCAACAATCATGCTCCTTGGTATTTATCCAAATAAATTAAAACCTTATGTCCACACAGAAACCTGCCCACTATGTTTACAACAGCTTTCTTCATAATTGTGAAAACTTGGAAGCAACCAAGACGTCCTTCAGTAGGTGAATAAACTGTGGTTCTTCCAGACAATGGAATATTATTCAGTGCAAACAAGAAATAAGCTATCAAACCATAGAAAGATATGGAAGAAACTTAAATGTATTTTACTAAGTGAAAGAAGCCAATCTTTCCAGGCTACAGGTTGTATGAGTCTAATTACATGACATTCTGAAAAAGGGAAAATTATGGAGGCAGTAATAAAATCAGTGGTCATAAGGATTTAGAAGGAAAGAAAGTATGGATTAGGCAGAGCACAGAGGAATTTTAGGGCAAGCTAGGTTTTCATCAAACTAATTCTGTCCGATTCTGTAATTGTAGACCCATGTCATTGTGTATTTTTCCAAACACATACAATATACAACACCAAGAGTGAACCTTAATGCAAACTATGGACTTTGTGTGATAACGATGTGTTAATTTATGTTCATTGATTGTAACAAATGGACCGCTTTGGTGTTGCTTGTTCATACTGAAGAACTCTATATGTGTATGGGGCCGAAGGTATGTGGGAACAGTATACTTTCCACTCAATTTTGCTCTGAACCTAAAACTGTTCTAAAAAACTAAAGTCAATTTCAAAAGCTAACAAAATGTCATAAAAACAGCCTCTTCTTTAAGAAGCATACTTCAACACCTACTACAAGCTGGATTCTGGAGTTATCTTCAAGGAATTCAAACTCTATTAGGTAGAAAGAGAAGTTAGACAATGCTTAAATGTCAAGTGAAAGTCCAAAGTTAGTGTTCCTATAAGCCCTGAGCAGTAGATCGAAGGAAAATGATATTAATTAATCTCCCAGGATAATCAAAGATGAATCAATTA
This sequence comes from Macaca thibetana thibetana, assembly GCF_024542745.1. Taxonomy (NCBI): domain Eukaryota; kingdom Metazoa; phylum Chordata; class Mammalia; order Primates; family Cercopithecidae; genus Macaca; species Macaca thibetana. The sequence goes on along the minus strand of NC_065597.1, from coordinate 7,883,347 downwards.
TCTCCACCTATCTTTTGCTTTTTAAATATTTAAAAGTAAATCTTGTAAGTTGATGAGTATTTTCCAGGCCATCTTTACATCTGAAGGTCTTTCAGATAGAAGAAACAGCACGCTCCAAGATTTGGTATTTTAAACAAGACACCATATTTTAATATGTATTAATTTAGTTAATACAATTTTGAAGCACAAATGATACCGATGAAGATGATAACATTAATAATGATAATTCAATGTGTCAAGTGCTTTCTATGTGTCAAGCTTCATGATTTGCATTTAATTTAATTCTCACACCAACCCTATCATAATTGTTGTACATTTTACTGATAAGAAACTCAGAGAAGGGCAGTTACCCGGCTTTGCCAAACTCAGACTGCTACCCTGAAATGTAGACAAAATTCAACTTTAGGTCCCATAAGAGTTTATGTTCTTATCATGTGCATTTTGCTTCAGAGAAGTCAGTAGTCAAGTTGTTATGGTCTTAAACCTATTGTCTAGAATTTGCTTGTTTGCATAAACAGAACATTATTCTCTTGTTCTTTTTTGTCCTACTGAACAATCAGACCAGAGACATAAAGATAATCCCTCACTCCCCACGGAAAACAGTATCCTAAATAAAAACTATTCATCAAAGATGTCTGAATTGCTGAGAAATGAACAGAGTTATCTGGAATTGCTCACCTATGTTGCACAAAGACAAAAATAAACTTATGTTTTAACAAATTGTGATGGGATGTCAATAAGCGGCCAAATGACAAGTTGTAGAAGTTATTGCATTTCACACTTTAATACTCTGCAAACGTTTCTTTTTTTTCCCTTGAATCTAAATGATACCTTTGGTGACGCTATGGGGAAATAGTATGATTTCTTTGTCACAAAGCTGCTTGCAAAGTGTTCATCCCTCTTCAAACAAAATATATGTTAAAAAGAAAAGCATCACTTCTGTTTCTCAAATAGCAGAAAAACAGACCAGACTCTTCAGGTTCAATCTAAGAAGCAGTAGTTTAACTTGTAAAGATAATATTCTTGCAGTGATTGATTTAGCAATGTCAAGGATAATATGGTTTTTATGGTCACAAAAAGGCTGTAATCTAATTTTGCAGAAATTCTTATCTCACTGGTACTGTGTTATCGCTTTTAATCTCACCGTTTTTATTTGAATTAGGTTAGAAAAAATTCAATGGGTTGCTTTACTGACAGCTCGCCCCTCAGATTGGTCTGCTGCACTAAATTTTCTGGTGCCAACATTATGTTTTAAATCATGTTATCATTACTCTCAACAGTCAATTAGGAGTTATTTTTGCAGACTATTACAGGCTGGAATTGCTGGGTATAATTTTCTCCCCACAGTAAGAACTATTTCTTTTAACAATAGGCATTGTAAACTTAATGAGAATGGCATGACTGGTTCCATGACAAATTTCAGCATGGGATGATTTTCAAATATCTAGATATTTGAAATAGAAGACATATATTTTTCTTATTCTCTTGCGTATGCCACGTAGCCAAGCAGCCTCCCAAATGATGAACTCATTTCCCCAAAAGCCTGCAACTTGCTTCATCTCCTTAATTTTGAGGTCTGAAATATCTTCACAACAATGGAAATCAATAGCTGTTCCTCAGTTGGCTCTATTGTGAGAGTTGCAGGACTGTATTCTAGACAATAAATCGTGCACACTCCCCTTTGAACATTCTGTTTAGTTTTATAAACATTTCCACTGGCAGAAGAATACATCCATGAACATCAACCCCGTCATTCTTGATTTTACTCCACCCACTTTTCAGACCAAACCATACTGGCAGCAGTTTAGAAAAGGAGGTGAGGAAATCAGGTGTTATTTTCTGATAATTCAATTGAATTTTAACTACCTAGTTTTTCCAAGGGGAATAATTCATGTGTTATTGTTCCTTCTGCCCTTGACCATCTAGGTAATGCACTACACAAACAGACAGTTCTTGGAATCAACATGTGAACTCTTTCGTGTAGGTTTCTGTGAAATGGTCCTTAGAAACTCACTGTGACCACCCTGCTCAACACATAGTTAAAGGAAATGGAAGAGCCATTAGTCAGCCTGCTCCACCTCCAGGTAAGATTCAGCATTATATTTGGACATAACCCATTGGCAAATTTAGCTGAAAGATCATGACCTTTCCAACTCTGGTAGAGCCACCACCTGATAGATGAATTCAGTTATTTGCAGAATATATATCAAAAACACAGTCAGGAACAGCAAAGGTCTCTGCCATTCTGAAAAGTGAATAGTATTCGTGATTTTTATTATGATTTTTTTAATCAACAATGGTAGCGGGAACAGCACAGGTGTGACTCTTATCTCTAATCAAATTGATTTTATTAATATCTCAATTAGGAACATGACAAGTGAAGAGGTATGGTCAGTTCAAGGAATATAGACAGAAAATTTAATCAATAATCTTAGATAACCAGAGAATAGTTCAAATACATTAAGTTCAAGGTATATATTAAGTTCAAAGTATAATTCTATGTCATCCACACAGGTAAGTAAACAATTGGCTGGAAAAACTCCATAAAATAAGGATTACTAAAAATGGCACACATATACCTTTATAAAAAAGAAAGAAAATACAGAAACATGGGCTAATTATATGGAGAATTGAAAGTGTTCCTTTTCCAAGTTAAGTGAAGTCCTGACTATAAGAATTTTTTTATCTATGAAAATGGAGGCATGAGCTCAACAGGCTTTTGTAGTTGAGGACAAGTAAATAAACCACTTTTATACTGCCTGAGGCTCACACAGCATTATGACATGTACTTCTTTATGTCTATTTGCACAGATGTAATTTTACAATTATTTGTGCATTTTTACTGTACATCTAACACTTCAGCTAATCTGTAAAGTTCAAAATGACAGTTTCCACTTTTGCTAAACATTGCGTCCCAAGTATGTAGCTCAACCTCTTGAGTGAATGAATACATGAATTAATTAATAGACCTATTGTTCATTATTTGAGTTTCCATAATCTGAGATTTACTGACTCAAATGCTTGCATTTGCATTTAATGCCCTTTGTCAGTTATAATTCTCATTTTTAGTTAATAAACTGGGACATTTGATTCTTCAATTTTGGGGGGCTGATTAATGCGAGATAGTGGCCCTGAGTCTGATATGTGCATGCACAATGAGATTTTTTTACTTCAGCTTGAGAAGCTGACGTTGGACTTATGTTGACTTTACCAATATTCCTATCTGGGGGCCTGTTTAGTGACCAACCTGCTCCTAATGGTTTTATCTTTTCCATTCCTATAAAGGCATTATGATAAATAATATCCACCTTTCAGAATGGCAACTCTTACTCAAATCACATGCAGACATCAATAAATGTCTCTCATGTATTTCCCATGGTGAATGTAAAATTAAGTATACAATGCTTCAATACTTTCCACTTTAAGTGAATCAATACTGAATTCTATCCACTATCCAGTTAATTTGTATGATCTAGTAAGAAGAAACAATTTTTCTACATTTAAAATATGTACTTTAATAGAGCTGCATCTGTATCTATATCTATATATTAAGCCCTTGCTCATAACACAAAGATATTGCAAAGCATAATGGAATATGTCTCAAAAACACACATGAGGAAAGTTTATTTTGATTTCGTTAGATGAAAGTCATAGACTAAAGAATTTTAATATTCTTTTTCTTTCTTGCCAAATTCAATTTCAGATTCAGATTAGCTAATAGTACCTACTATGCATCTGGCTCTAAGTGAAAGAATTTTACAAGTGTTATTTTGTTTAAAACGGAGATATTTCATGGGGTAGAAACAGGCTCCACAGAAATTGTTTAACTTGTGAATGTCAGAAAATGAGCAGAGTGACAGGATTTAAACAGAAATCTCTCAGTCCAGGTAAGAATATGCCATGTCTTTTTTTCCCTTGCCTTAAATGAGTTGATATTACTATCTACTTCATTTATAGTATTGAGGAGTTATGACATCACTCTCAATGGTGATTGTATTAGGCCATTCTTGCATTGCTATAAAGAATTTCTGAGATGGGGTAATTTATAAAGGAAAAAAGTATAATTGGCTCACGGTTCTACAAGCTGTATAGAAAGCATTATGCTGGCGTCTGCTCAGCTTCTAGGGATGCCTCAGGAAACTTACAATCATGACAGAAGGTGAAGGAAGAGTGGACATGTCACATGACCAGAGCATGGGCAAGAGAGAGAGAGAGGGAGGTGCCACACACTTTTAAACAGCCAGATCTTGTGAGAACTCACTCACTATCATGAGAACCACACCAAAGGGATGGTGCTAAACCATTCATGAGAAATTCACCACAATGAATCAATCACCTCCTACCAGGCTCCACCTCCAACATTAGGCATTACAATTCAACATGAGATTTGGGTAGGGACACATGTCCCAACTGTATTAGTGATACACTGAAAGCTTTTTCTCAAAGATCAGGAACAAGGCAAGAATGCCCACTCTCACCACTTCTATTCAATGTAGAACTGGAAGTCCTAGCCAGAGAAATTAGGCAAGACAAATTAAATACACACACACACACATATATATATATATATATGAATCAGAAAGAAAGCAGTAAATTTGTCCCTGTGTGTAAATGATATGATATTACGTGGAAACTTTAGAGACTCCATTATTAAAAAATCTGTTAGAACTGTAGACAAATTCTGTAAAGCTACAGGATACAAAATCAACATACAAAATCAGTTGTAAATTTTATGTACTAATATTAAACTATCTGAAAAGGAAATTAGAAAGACAATTCTATTTACAATAGGACTAAAATAAACAATGTACTTGGAAATAAAGTTAACTGAGGAGGTAAAAGATATACACTGGAAACTGCAAAACATTGATGCAAAAATTAAACAAGACAAATGGAAATATGTCTCCTGTCCATGAACTGAAAGACAATATTGTTACAATTCTATACTACCCAAAAGAATCTATAGATTCAATGCCATTCGTATTAAACTTCCAATGCTATTTTCACAGAAAGTAAAAAAGAAAAATAACACTTCTATGGAATCACACAGAAACCCAAAAAACCAATTTAATCTTGAGAAAAAACAAAGCTAGAGATCACACTTCCTGATTTCAAAATATATTACAAAGCGATAGTATTTAAGACAGTATGGTAATGGTATAAAACAGACGTATAGATGAATGGAACCAAAGAGAGGGCCCAAAAATAAATGCATATATGTATAGTCAACTGACCTTAGATAAGGCTGTCACGAATACATGATAGGGAAAGAATAGTATCTTAAATAAATGGTTTTGGGAAAGTTGGATATGCATACACAAAAGAATGAAATTGGACTCTTAGGCTGTACATAAAAATCAACTCAAAGTGGATTAAATATTTACATATAAAACCTAAAATTGTAAAACTCCTAGAAGAAAACACAGGAGAAAAGGTTTATGGCATTGGTCTAGGCAATCATTTTCATTGATCTGACACCAAAAGCATAACCAAGAAAAGCAAAAGTAATCATCGTGAGGACATTAAACAAAAAAGCTTCTGCAAAGCAAATTAAACATTTGAGAGTGAAAAGATAACCTATGGAATGTGAGAAAATATTTGCAAAATATTATTTGTCAAGAGGATAATTTTCAAATACATAAGATACTCCTACCACTCAGCAGCAAAATAATGAATGACCTGCATTTTTAAAATGCGCTTATGATTTGAATACATAATTATTCTCTAAAGAACACAGCCTAATTGGCAACAGGTATCAAAAAGATGCTCAATGTAACAAATCATGAGGAAAATGAAAATCAAAACCACAATGAAATATCAACTCACAACTGTTAGGATGGCAAAGACAAAAGAGAACAAGTATTGGCGAGAATGTGGAGAAATTGCAACCCTGATACCATTAGTAGGAATGCAAAATAGTGCAGCCTCTATGGAAAACAGTATGGAGGTTCCTAAAACAATTAAAAATGGAGCTACCATATGATCCTGCAATCCTACTTCTGACTATTTACCCGAACAAATTAAAATCAAGATCTCCAACAGTTATTAGCCCTCTTGTATTCATTGCAGCACTATTCACAATAACAAAGATGTGGAAACAACTTAAATTTTCATAGAAAGATGAATGAATAAAGAATTGTGTTATATACATGTAATGGGATATTATTCAGTCTTTAAAAAGAAGGAAATTCTGCAATACGTGGCAACACGAATAAACTTTGAGGACATTATGCTAAGTGAAATAAGTCAGTTACAGAAGGAAAAATACTGCATGGTCCCACTTAAAAGAGTTTTCTAAAATAGTCAGATTTATAGAATAAAAGAGTAGAATGGTGGCTGCCGGGGCCTGGAAAGAAGTGGTTGCCAGGGCCTGGAATAAAGAATTGCTAATCAAGGGCATACATTTTCAGTTAAGAAAGATGAATAAGTTATAAAGGTCTGCTGTACAAAATTGTGCCTATTACTAACAATAATGTTCTACACACTTAAAATTTTGTTAAAGGGTAGATCTCATCTTTAACCTTCTTACCACAGTAAAATATAATTTTAAAATAAGTAAATGCCCGCAAAGCACTTAGAACAGTGTGTAGCACATACTCAGTGGTAAGTAAGCATAAGCTATTACTATTTATTTTTATTGTCCTGAGTCTATGAGTACATGCACCTAACGTGCTGATAAATGATCTGTGCTTTATTTTGTTTTATTGTAAATAGACAGCTGAATGTTATTTGCTAGTAATCCACTCAATGTATTCATAATGGCTTCTAAAAGTAAGAATGCCTCATAAAAGTTAGAATTCCCTGAGGAATAGTCAGTAATTTTCTGAGAAGTTTGACTCATGCAATTCTTTGAAAGTTTTACAGCTCCTAATGTGCACACCTACGAATAGATTTTGAGAATTTCATAACTTGAAAAAAAGTTCATCCCTGATGTAACCCCCCGTTTTGCCTTGAATTGGTGGAGGAATTTATGCTGGTTTTACTTTATGTTGCAAATTACTATTAGTTTAATTTCCTCATTAGCAATATAGTTTACTGTGTGCTGTTTCAGTTGTCCTTAGAGGGAGAGTAATGCATATTTTTAAAACATTCTTATAATTGAACTTTAATATTTGTGTGAACTGCAGTTTAAATATGTTTAAATATAATAGTACCTATACCCAATTCTGTAACAGATGTCAATAATTAGTCCAAATGTGCTTATACACTAGTTTTTGATTGGTAAGAGACTACAACTGAAATTTTGCCACTTAAATAACTTGTGTTACACAATTGATAAAGGTAATTGTTCATTTCAAAGTTTGAATTACTTTGTTTTATAGTTATATATACATAAAGTATCTGAGGAAACAAATAATGAGCAACATATGGATATTTCTCTCCAATTCAGTGTTATAATTGAATACTTCCAAATGAGAATGAGATAAATATGCAGGTCTAGAGGTTTTTTGGCCCTACTGGGTGCACTATGATCAAAAAGTTTGCAAGCCACTGCTCTATTCCCTGCTGAGTCCTTAATGGCAGATACTGTGGGTGACACTTTAGTGTACATATTCTGAAAATGTCTGGCCCATATCTCCTGCTCAGCACTGGACTTCCTAAATAAATCCACTCAGTTTATTATTTTCCATGTAGTGCTCCATTAAGAATTTACAAAATATAAGGAAACTGTGTACCTCAGACTTATTATAAGCTTATTCATTTTCTTTTAATTTTATGGAGTATTTCAATCTCTTTCCTGAACCTAAATCCTACTCTGACCAGATTTGACATTATGTTTTCATTTGAGCTTTGGAACTTTAATCTTATTACTTCCTGTTTTCCTAAAACTGGACTGAATAAGCTACTTACAAGAGCATAAGCCGAATCTGTTCAAAGCTGTTTAGCTGTATTTGCTATGCTCTGTGGTTGATCCTGCTTCCCTAGTTCCTCATCTTGTAAAAATTTCAGAGAAATTGCAAAATGGATAAACATAGCCTTGATTGGGACGTGACTTTGCTGGGACATACTTCTCATCGCCAATCAACTTGATTTGTCTTCCCTAAATGTCAACATCAGGCATACACACAAACACGAACATGCACAAACACACACGTACATGCACAAACACACACACACGTACATGCACGCACACACATACGTGCACGCACACACGTACATGCACACACCCACAATTATCAGCGTGGGGTTTGATAGAGTTTGGATATTTGTCCCCCTGCAAACCTAATGTTAAAATGTAAGCTCCCATGTTGGAGGTAGGGCCTGGTAGGAGGTGCTTGGGTCATGGAGGTGGATCCCTCATGGCTTGGTATGGTCCTTGCAATAGTGAGTGAGTACTCACAAGATCTGGTTGTTTAAGTGTGTGGCATCTCCCGCCTGCTGTCTCTTCCTCCTGCTTTTGCCATATGATGTACCTCTTCCTGTTTCACTTTCCACTGTGGGTAAAAGCTCCCTGAGGCCTCCTCAGAAGCCAGGCAGACGCAGGCACCATGCTTGTACAGCCTGCTGAACTGTGAGCCAATTAAAATTCATTTCTTACAAATTATACAGCCTCAGGTATTTCTTTTTAGTGTCACGGGATTCTTGGGTTGACACTTTTCTGGCTGGAAACCTCTGTTGCCAGTGGTGCCTTTGCTTGAGTTTTGCTCAGACTTGCTGGGCTCGTTCTACCCACGCGGTGTGGCAGGCAGCACTCAGCTTATGCTACCGGCCTAGATCCCATGCCTGCCAAAAGCGAGTGGAACGGTGAGGGGCGTTGTGAGCGAGTGAGTGTGGCATTCAGACACTGCATACAGCCAGGCACGCTGACTTCAGTAGGGCAGGCAGTTTCAGATGCTGGCACAGGCGCCAGCTCCCTGCGAGGCTTCATGTTGGGCTGTGGCTGGACCAAGCATACCACAAGCAGCTTCCATGGCTGGCACCAGGGAATGCAGTAACACTCAGAAGTTTAGAGATGCCAGGAACCACAGAGCCCCAAAGAGGGTGTCACAGCCCTAGCTTAGGGAGCTCCTAGGTGTGGACTCCCTGAAGGGCTGCAGCTATTCTCTCTTTCTTTCTTCTGTCCTTCTGCAATGTGGCAAGCAAGGAGCATGTTTCAGCCCTGTTTGTGTTACAGCTCTTTTAGCCCCACCATTTCGTGAGTCCTGAATTCTTGTCCTGTGTCTAGGAAGAATGAGGTACACAGGCAAGTGGAGAGTGAGCAAGATAAAAAGGAACTTTATTGAGTGACAGAAGGGTTCCAAGGAGGCCTGCATTGGGTAGCTTCTCCCCACTAGCAGGTTGTCTTGTCTAGTGTTCAGGTCTAAGCGGAGAGGAGACATTGGAGTGGTAGCTGCTCTCCACACCTGGTCATTGTCTCCTTGAATCTGGCTGAGTCCAGGGCTTTCATGAGCCTCACAGGGGAGGAAGTGGGTACCGATTGGTCCATGCGAGGCCATAGGTGGTCCTGGAAAAAGCACCACAAGTTCCCACTCCAGTCTGCAGGACTGGCAGCCAGGCCCCCAGGCTTCAAGCCTTCCCCAGCTTGAAGGTGGAGCTTCACTGGTGACCCACCCTCTTCTACCCAGGAGCCAGTCTGCCTCCTGCTGCTATTCATGGCCCCCAGGCTGTTCATGCTGTGAGGCAGCTGCAGGCCAGCATCAAGCTGCCCTCAGCACCCCCTTGACCTTCCTCCCATGCTTGTTGGTGCCCAAAGTCTGAAGGGGGCTGAGGCAGCAGGGGACTGGTGTGTCAGTGCTTCCCAAAGCATTCACACACTCCCTGGGCTGCTACAACACCCGAGCTCGGCCTCAACCTCACTCTGAGATTGGAACAGGTGCAGGGGCGGGAAGAGACCACACAGCGGGAGCAGACACATCTGAGCCTGCAGGGGTAAGGGGGGCCTTCCCAGGCCCCTGAGACTGCAGAGATGCCTGGGTCCACAGCTGCAGCTTGGGCGGCTGCAGCTGCACTCAGAAGGGTGGGGCTACTGTCTGCTCCCAGCTCACAAGAGCACAGGGAGTCCTGGGTCCACAGCCACAACTGGGTGGTTGCAGCTGTGCCCAGGAGGGTGGACCTCCCACCTGTTTCTGGCTCCTGCTGCTTCCATGGAGTGTCTAGCCCAGCCATGCCTCCCCTGCTGCAGCCAGTGTCTTGGCAGCGGCCTTTCCAGGTGGCCCATTGCTGCCATCAATAGCAATGCATGAATGGCCTAACACAGTGTTCCAGTTTGATTTTTTACTTTTATTTTAGTTAATACTTTCAAAGATCTCAAGAGAAATGAAAAAAAATTTTATTTTATCTATCAAAAACACAAGCATCTGCTCCCAAAGAAAGCCTTTGGCTAGGTGCTAAGGGTGTTATCTTTGGCTAAGCAAGTAGGTTGGGGGTAAAAGTTCTAGTATTGGCTAGGCAAGCAGGTTGAGGGTAAAAGTTCTGGTATTTATGTAGTCCCGGAGGGCAGTGAGTGAGGGTGTGCTCCTGGTGTGCTGTAATGTCAGAAACAGTCAGGTTAAAGGTATATGCATTCTCTGTGTGCTTTTTCTACTGCCCAATCCACAGCTAACAAATTTCTTTATTACAAAGGCATGAAAGCCAATGGATTGCTCTTTATTCCTAAAGAAACCACACTAATGTAATTTCTTTGTTTTGCAATTGCTCATTCAGTAAGCCATTGCTCATTAGACTCCTGGGAGTTTGCAAGCTTGGAACAATTGTTTCTCTGTTGATCAGGCCCCATTTGTCAAATTGCACACAGACAAGTTTATTTGCTTATAACACAACCAAAATAATTAGCTGTTTATCTGGCAGGTTGATGATGATTACATACAACAAATGACCATAAATGAATACATTCATACTTTGTTGAAAGAAAAAGGACTGGGCCATTAGGCATGACTTTCATCATTGATTTTCCTCTCAGACTGAGAGTCTTAAACTAAGAATATATGTTATGATCACGAGAGATGTACCAGGTTTCCTGGGTCGTGTCTTGGCAGAATCAAACAAACCAGGACTCCATGTGTGCCTCTGCCATTTATAACCATGTGATTTGGGGCAAATTTCTCTAACTCTGTGAAACTGTGTTTCCAAATGTGTAAAAAGGATGTGATAACATTTAAGTCATGTGTTGTTTTGATGATCAAATGAGTCAATATGTGCAAAATAACCAGCATATATTAGCTTTTCAATGTATATCAAGTAATCTCTATACTTCCAGGTTCAAATTATTTACACTTGAAGAAGAGCACTCAATTCTGAGATTCATCTTGTTGAACCACACCATGTGAATAATATCTACTGTAAATGGTTCCTAAGAAGATTAAATAGAATAACACGTTAGCAGTGTCTAACACATAGTAATCACTTGCTAATTGTTATTTAAACAGTCATAGGTATTTGGTAAAAAATCAATAGATGGTTTATGCTGATGTTGACAATAAAGTATTTTCTGAAATTATTCGTTAACTTTTTCAACAGTCTGTTTCAGGAAACTTTAGGTCAATTCAATATTCTTTCTGCTATTCCATATTAAATTATCCTACTAAAGTAACCCCAGAACAGTTGCCATGTTCTCTCTCATCTCCTCAAATCTGTTTGAACTCTATTCCAAACTTCATCTCTCCCTTCCTTTAGGAGCCAATGCTGTAATTCTTTATCTGTGACTTGTGATTACAGTCAATTCTTGATATCCATAATTGCCTTGTTTTCTGCTCTACTGTAAATGCAGAAACATTTTCTATTCATTTCCTAACAAGATTTTTTTTTTAAATTAAATACAGTGCTCAACAGCACAGTCTATTTCATTTTTATTCTTTAACAATGCCTCTAAGAGTCCTTATCCTGCTTTAACACAGAAGAAGATGAGAATTCAAGAAGTGCCTACTATGTGGCAGGGGCCCTCCCAGAGTCTTTGCAAACACAAGCCTGTGTGTATCCTATTCCCACAACGGGCCTGCAGGGTAAATGTTATCATTCCTTTTATGTATTCTATTTCTATGTCAAGTTCTCAGACCTTAAGTTCCATGCCCTTCTTCCTCTCTGAAAATGATTTAACAGAGAACAATAATATAATCACACTTAAGACACCTGACAATAACAGAATCACACTTTGCATGCCAGGACAGGGGCAGTTGTCTGTTCAACACTGACAAGAGAAAACTTCCATCCAAACCAAATTAAACATTACCCTCCATCCCCCCACTCAACCTTTTCCTATAAGTGAGAGGAAGACAAATTAGAACCTAGACACCAGCAAATACTAAATCACACCAAGATTTTTTATGTCACACGAGAAGCCTGTGGGTCTTACACTTTCTGTGCTGGCTTTTTAAGCTATGTGCTTGTCTATCCTTAGCCCTGATAACTTTCAAGGGAATCTGAGTAAACTAGAAACACCATCATGATTTTAAATGTCGTTTAAAGAATCTAGAGTCGTGGATCTGAATTCTGACTTTCCAAGTGATCTTGAGTAAGTTACTTTGTGCCCCAGTTTCCACATTTCAAAACTAGGGAAAATTATACACATCTTACATGGGATGAGGAGTTAGTGAAAAAACTCCCTAAGGTACTCAGCACAGTGTCATCATGTTGTAAGCATCTCTTCCTATTAGTAATAAATGAATATAGTTTTTATACATGTCTCCACCCAAATCGCATGTTGAATTATAACCTCTAGTATTGCTGGTGGGGCCTGGTGGGAGGTGACTGGCTCATGGGGGTGAATTTCTCATGAATGGCTTGGCGCTGTCCCCTTGGTGCTGTCCTCACAATAGTGAATGAGTTCTCATGAAATCTGGTTATTTAAAGGTGTGTGGCACCTCTCTCTCTCTCTCTTGCTCCTGCTTTTGCAACATCATGCGCCTGCTCCCCCTTTGCCTTCCACCATGATGGCAAGCTTTCCGCGACCTCCCTAGAAGCTGAATAGATGCCAGCACCATGCTTCCTGTAAAGTCTGCAGAACTGTGAACCAATTAAAACCCTTTGCTTTATAAATCACCCAGTCTCTAGCATTTCCTTATAGCTAGAGGTACAAAGTTATTTATAGCAATCCAAGAATGTCCTTGTACAATGAGTAAGCCCATTTTATTTTTCAAAAGTAAACTCTCCTGTGTCCTCTCTCCCTTGGATGTGAACAGCACTTATCACTCCCTTTCCTATCACCTCTCTTTCTCTTTCTTGTTAAAACGGACACAATGCAAAGGATGGCTCATAACTGGAAATTGTATTATTTCTAAATGTCAGTCAGTGATATTTTCTCAGGAGAAACTATCCTTCAAAATATCCTCCAAAAGAACATTATTTGAGAAGAAAAACAACTGAGGAATGAATTCAGAGTTTTGAGATGATATTTCTGATGATTAGATTTGCCTTCCTTCTCTTTATATAATTTTGGGTGAGATTTTCAGACCAGCTAGGTTTTTCCGGACCTGTGGGCCTGAAGTGGCTCTCTCCCTCATTACCTGTGAGAAGTACTAATATGCATACACTTTTTAATTTTTTTCTCTAGAAAGGGGTTTCGAGAGCTTTTATGAAATCATTATGCCTGTATTGAATGCATTTCTATGTCCTTGCTGCAGACAATTTTGAACCCAACTCTATTTTTATTTAATTCTGCAGAGAGTTATTAGGGACAGGTACTGAACAGTCCTTAACAGCAGAACTGTGTGGAAAGTCGTGTCTGTCTTGAAGGCAGCATGTGTCCTTGAGTACTGGCCTAGGACTCTAGTAAATCTGCACGTCTGCTCACCTAGGAGTCACGTGCACTTGGAGCCTTCCTTTCCTCTAGCAGAGTTGATTATCTCCATATATGCATATGCGCTGACTCTTGTTAATTTCTCCACGGTGAAACATAAACCACCTATTTGTTTACTTGTTTTCAATCTTTGAATTCCTATACTGCTTCTCACCCTCTCTTCTTAACAACAGTGAACACGGTTTGAACATTTCTGTATGCCAGACACTTGCTAAATGTTTTTCATTCTGCATCTCAGGTATTGAAATCTCATCAAAACTCAACCTCCATTGTAGAGATGACAAAACAAAGGCACAGTGACTTAAAGCACATTGCTCAGGGTTACAGGACTAGGTTGTGAACTCAAGTAACATGCTTCCTTACCAGTTGATCTTTGTGGCCCCTTCAAGTTATATGACTCCTGGCTGTATGAAAGGTCTTCAGTAAATATGTATAAACTAAACGCACAAATTCAGAACTTCCCTGAATCTGGAGGGTCTCATTTATAAAATGGAGATAATAGTCCCAACTCCTGTGGTCATTATGAGCATTAAATGAGTTCATGTCAGTGAAAACAACTAATAGAGAGAGCTAGGTATACCTTAAATGGTGAGCAAATGTTAGTTCAATCTTATCAACAAGGCACATTTTCCTTTAGGAAAAATGTAAATGGCTTATGTAACCCCCATTCTGTCTTTTTAGGTTATGACTGGGACCCACAAAAGGGTGAGGCATGAAAGGAACTTGGCATTGTGGAATGCACGGATCAGTGGAATGCACCCTGGGGAGTGGGAGGTGGTCCCAGGGGTTATTGGCGGGGTCTATGTTGGAGGCCTGTACCGAGGAGTAGTGCTAATCTTGTGGCACTCATTCAATTGTGAGAACTCACCCAGCTTAAACCAATTTATGGGATTGGGGATACAGTGGTAGAGAAAGCATCAATGAAGGCACAGATATTATGCAGTGCCAGGTGTGTGCTGGAACCTCTCATATTCATAATTAAGCTGAAATAAGGATTAATATCACATCTTACAAATGAGAAAAGTGTGACTCTTGGGAGGCCAGTGACTCACCCAGGAGCATACAGCCTGTAAATGACAAGACAGAGTTTCAGCACAGGTCTGCCTGGCGGGAACACCTGTTTCAAGTGAGTGCAGTCCCCACTGCTGATCTTCCCTTTGGAAAGGGCAGGTCACATCGAAGCCAAAGGAAAAGTCAGCATGTTTGATGATAGTTTTACTTTTCTTTAGCTCACCTCCCAATTTCTCACTGGAAAAATAGTGCTCTCTGTTAGAAGGCTTGGGAACCAGTCTGGGGCAACTCCTGAAAACAGAAAGCACCGCGGTACATCGTGGAGGAGTGTGTGAGGAGAAGAATTTATTGCCTCACTTACTGATATTTATGGTACCCCTACCCCTTCCATGTCAGGCACTGGGCAAGGCCGAGCTGGGGAAGGTGATCAGGGATCCCTGACCTCCAGGACTCAAGGTCTTGCTATACAAACAGATGGACAACTTCAGAGCCATATAAAGAATGCTGCAAGAGAGTCATACATATAGCTTGATAAGAGTGGAGAAAATAACTCACACAGCTTTGAATTCAGAGAAACCTGGGTTTTAATCATGACTTGTGGTTTTTACTAAAAGTATGAACTCTGGTGAAATTCTTAACTTCCCTGAGGCTCAATTTCTTCTTTTGGAGATTAAAAATAAATTTACCTCCTAGTGGTCTCACAGAATGAGGCTCCCACAATCCTGAAAGTAGCTAATGGAATAAAGGCCGAGATTTTCCCTATCTTTTTTTTAAACCCACATAAATGAAGATAGAAAATACAAAAATTTTAACTAAGCATGATTTATAAATTAGCATCTTTTACTTTTCAAATAGGTATCTTGAATTAGGTATTGTTGCTCTATTTGAAGCATATGGAAGCCAAGTCATAGAGAAGTTAAATAACAGCTAAAAGTGGCCGAGTTGGGGTTTGCATTCAGGATGTCTCACTCTGTGGTCAGCGGCATGAACGTAATCCCATGGTTATACTCCTGCTATTGGGTTGAGTGAAAAGTTTGACCAAAGATTTTCAAATGGAGAGAGGGCAGGGAATGGTGGTTCAGGCTGTAGTGCCTGTGTTGCTAGTGTGTGTCCGAGAAAGGCTAAAATGGTTAAGGTAATTGGTGTTGCTTGCCCAGATGTACGGATGGACATTGTTGCAAGCAGAAGATGGGAAGAGACTACCATAAGCTGACTGTTTTGGCAGATAATTACAATGATCAGAGCCAAAGGAGACCTTCAGCAACTCAAGCTTCTGATGCCAGAAACTCACTCCCTGGAGATCCCATAGGGAGCTCACAGCTCCACCATACTCCTCCTCAGGGCATCCTACTTTCACAGTCAGCGAATCCATGAGAAACCTAAGATGGGCTTCTTTCCTCCTGACAGCACTAATATATAGTGAACATCAGGAAACCTGAGTCCTGAACGAGGAGAAAATGTTTCCTATACTGAATGTGAATCTTCCCAATCTGCCATCTGTTTGGAAAACAAAACATAAATACCAGAAACATTTCTGTGGGTCTTCCACTTTCTTCAATATATAAATCCTCCCAGTATCCAGGTCCAAAGAGTAAAATGTTAAGGACTCACGAAAACAGAAAGAGGAGGCAGGAGAAATTGTGCTATTGGGAATCCGAAGATTGTGCTTGGAATTGGTTTTAAAACAATTAAGGGTGATACTTTCAATTTGCATCTGGGAAGACACTGTAAGGATGTGAAAGAAAATGCAACTGATTCAGTTTCCAGCCTTTCGTTGGGCCACTTCTCTGTGCCAGATGTGATAATAGGCCCTGAGGACACAGGGATAATTTAAGGCAAGCTTTGGATTCCTCAGGCACTCTTTGATGGACTCATCTGAAGTTGTATTTACACATATAAAAAGATGATTTCACAATTACTATCTTACGTGTACCTTAAGGTGCACTGAGAGCAAAAAGTGAGTCCTCAAACCAAATCAGAGACTGGATGGCTCCCTGAAACAGGTGACATTATCTTAGAGGAATTTTGAAAATTTTCAAATAAAGTACAAAATTGGAAAGTGTATTACAGGAAGAGGGAAGAGAATAAATAAGGACCCTATCAAATGAAGTAGTCTTTTGTGTTCAGGGACCTATAGGTAGTTCAATATGACTCAGGTGGCTTATATAAGATCTAGAATTTCTGTTCCCTAAATAAATATAAGAAAATTCTCCAACTCATTAATGTGTGAAAAAGAGATAACATGAGAAGAGGAATTTTTTATATACAGAAAGCTCTTCAAAGTGAGGAAGAAAACACATGCATTTAAAGCAGGCTATGCTTCAAGAGTATCTACAGATATATACAGGATAAATTTAGGGGGCATTGGATGATTGAGTCTTAATTTTAACATACTTATTTAAATACATATTAGAACAACATAAAGCAACACAAACCCTGTAATTGTATACATGTCTTCAGAACAAGGATAAAATCATTAAAGTAAGAATAAGAGTTGATTGAAATAAAATTATGAAAGCTATTAGGTAGGTAATCCAAATTGTGCTTATCTAAAGTATAATTCATTGTGTTGAAGGAGGCAATGGAATCAGTGTTGGTTAGATATAAAGTGAGTTGTTATTAAGTGTATAGTTCAAAGAGAGCTTGGGGAGTAGTAACAAACAAACACACAAACAAGAAAGGATTTCCAGGAGTAGTAGGAGGAAAAGCAACAGCAAAAGGAGAGAAAGGGAGGGTGGAGAAAGAAAGAAGGAAGAGAAGATGAGAACTTATTGGTATTTGCATACTTGCCACCATAAGCAAAAGATGAGACTAAAGCTCAACATGGTTGGTGTTTATCCATTTGACACGGAATTCTCAACAAAAACCAACCCCAGCGGGTTGCTCTGGCAACAACCACCCTCCCTCATTATGTTAATGATATGATGATAAGAAATCAGATATAAGCGAAGGAAACTACAACAGAAGGGAAGCCATTCAAGGTCTGTCTTGTTCCACTTTGAGGGAGGGTTGGTTTGAGGAGGGGTCTTGAATGTAATTGGGCAGCAATATGTGAAATCTTGATGGAAAAAATAAAAGTTGTGCATAAATTTTTATTTTATTTCATTTTCGAGACAGGGTCTTTTCTGTTGCCCAGGCTAGAGGGCATTGGTGAGATCCATGGTTTCTGGATCTTCAGTCTCCCAGGCTTGAGTCACTCTCTCACCTCAGCCTCTCGAGTAACTGGGATTACAGATTGTGCCAACATGCCTGGCTAACTAAGAAAAACTGTTTTTGTAGGGATGGGGTCTCGAAATCCTGGGCTAAGATGATCCCCCTGCCTCAGTCGCACAACATGATGAGATTACTGGCATGAGCCACCCAGTCCATACATTTGCTTAATAGAGCCTGTGTGTTTAGGTATTTGGAGTACTACTGGCTATGGAGAAGTTTTGATTAGTATTTGTTGTTATTAAAAATGATATTAATTAACAAAGGCACATATTTACTGTGAACAAAAAATAGAACTGCCGTCAAGTCTTGTTAATGGGAAATAAGCTCTGGAAATAAAATTTGCCTGCCGATCCTGACTAGAGATTTCCTCATTCCTGGACAGGGAGCCTCTCACTCTCTCCTCTCCAGAAAATAAGTCTGCCTGATGGGAGCTTACGGTTGGGGAAGGGAGGTTCTGGTTATTCCAGGCTCTTTATTTTCCCCACCTCCAGAAGCAATCAGCCACATAAAACTGAATTACAGAGAAAGACTCATAATGTTTCTAATTTTTTTGTGGATGGAAATAGGGGTGGATATTGAAGTGAGTGAGTTTCCAATGCTTCTCAAAATCTCTTCTCAAACGTACATTTAAATCTCATCTCCTCCTCTTCCTGCTCCTTTTTCTTCTTCTTTCTTCTTTTCACATCCTTCTCCACCTCCTCCTCCTCCACTTCCTCTTTCTCCTCCTTCTCCTTCTCCTCCTCTCCCTCCTCCTTCCCCTCCTCCACTTCCTCTTCCTCCTCCTTCTTCTTCTCCTTATCTTTCTCCATCTCGCTCTCCCTCTCCCTCTCCCTCTCCTTCTCCCTGTCCTCCTTCTCTTTCAAGGTATGGAATGTCTTACTGTCCTCACATTCATGGTAAAATAACTGAAATTCAGCAAGCTTATGTGACTTGTCCAAGGCCACAATGGTAGTAACTATCGCAGCCAGCTATACTGACTCCAGATCTGATGTTCTCTCTACTGCACTTTCTCATGATGTTTCTAGATGCTGGGAGAAATCTAGATGCTAAGAAATTAAATGGGATAGATTTTATCCTGCAAGTTAACCTGCCATAGCCTCATGAATAATAACAAAAGACATGCATCTCCTGGTTCAGAGACAAAAGACTATTACAGCAATAGCCCCAGCTAGAGTAACATTTTTATTTTCAGTTCCCATATCCTCAGTCCCCTCAGGATGACTCCTGAACATGCAATAACCTGCATTATAGGAGGTTAACACTAAGTATAGGGAACCTATGACTTTTATAATTGGTATTGTGCATGCATGCTTTTTACGCTGAAGGTAGACATTATCATTATTATACTGGACGGTAAGAAACCTGAACTTCTTTTCAGAGTGATGTTTGCTATACAAACATTCTTTTTTTTTTCTTTTATAAAATAGATTTACACGGTACAGGTGCAGTTACGTTACATGGATATATTGTGTAGTGGTGAAATCTGGGCTTTCCAAGTACCCATCACTCAAATAGTGTATATTGTACTCAATAGGTGGTAATTCATCTCTCACCTCTCTCCTACCCTCCCACCTATTGAACTCTCCAATGTTTTTTATTCTACTCTGTGTGTCCATGTGTAGCCATCGTTTAGCTCTCATTTGTAAGTGAGAACATGCAAGTTTTGACTTTCTTTTTCTGAGTCATTTCACTTAGGTTAGTGGCCTCCAGTTCCATTTATGTTTCTTCAAGAGATATGATTTCATTGTTTTTTATGACTGAGTAACATTCTATGGTGTATATATATATACATATATATTTAAAAATAATATTTTAATACAATCATGCATTGTTCATCTACTTCTTTACATGGACTATTTAAACAAATATTGGAGAAAACATAACTCTTGTATACTGTCGATGGGAATGTACGTTAGTACAGCCATTATGGAAAATGGTTATGCAGGTTCCTTAACAAACTAAAAATAGGGCTGAGCATGGTGGCTTATCCCACAGATCCCAGCACTTTGGGAGGCCAAGGTGGGAGGATTGCTTGAGCCCAGCAGCTCAAGACCAGTGTGGGCAAGATAGAAAGACACTATCTATACAAAAATACAAAAATTAGTCAGGTGTATTGACTGGCATCTGTGATCTCAGCTAGTCAGGAGGCTGAGGTGGGAGGATCACCTGGGCCCAGGAATCTGAGATCTGAGGCTGCAGTGAGCTAGGATAGTGCCTCTGCACTCCAGCCTGGGCAACAGAGAAAGATTTTTTCTCTAAAAATAAACATCAAAAAGAAAACCAAAATACTAAAAATATCACTACCACATGATACAGAAATTCCCCTTCTTGGTATATACTCAAAGGACCTGAAATCAGTAGGTCGAAGGGACATCGGCACTCCCATGTTGATTGAGGCATTATCCACAGTAACCAAGATATGAAAACAAGCTAAGTATCCAAAAGTAGATGCCTGGATAAAGAAAATGTGGCATATATACACAATGGAATACTACCCAGCCTTAAAGAAATGAAAATTCTGTCCTTTGCAACAACATCAATGGATCTCAACAACCTGTGCTATAAAGTCATAATATCTATTCCAATGTTGTGTTGACAACCCTGTCTCCTACCATTCTGAAGAACAGCAAAACCCACTCTTCATAAATCTGGAACACAACTCTGGCATTAAGAATATTTCAGTAGGCCAGGCAAGGTGGCTCATGCCTGTAATCCCAACACTTTGAAAGGCCGAGGCGAGCAGATCACTGGAGGTCAGGAGTATGAGAGATGAGAGCAGCCTGGCCAAATGGTGAAACCCCATCTCTACTAAAAATGCAAAAAAAGAAAAAAATTTCCAGGCAAGGTGGGGCACATCTATAATACCAGCTACTCAGGAGGTTGAGGCAGGAGAATCCCTTCCACCCGTGAGATGGAGGTTGCAGTAAGCTGAGATCGCACCATTGCACTCCAGCCTGGGGGTGACAGAGCAAGACTCTGTCTAAACTAATAATAATAATAATAATAATAATAATAATAATAATTCAGGAAATGAGCATTTAGTAATTTAGTAAACTAACTTCTTACAAAACATTAAGAATCTGCTATGTGTCATCCCTATTGGTAGGCAACAGGAAAACTCAGTAAATACTTGACATGAGTTAATGAACTATAAAGATTCATTAAGCATATAATAAAAAAGGATTTTAGCATCATTAGCATATATGTGCTAGTCAGAGGAATGGATACAATTATCTAGCAAGAGAAAATAAAGGATGGCATGAGGAGAGAAAACGAAGCAAAGCAAGAGAATAGAGCCTGGGAATACCATTTTAAGGAGTAGTATCTCGAAAAAGTATATCATAGCGGTCAGAAGTTTAAGATAATGAAAGGCAGGGAAGAGATAGACTGGAGAGGGAATAGTCAACCATGTCGCGTACTGGATTTTGTCTTTTTGATAAGAATGTGAGCTCCTCACAAGCTTGCAAGCTCCAGATCAGGACCGACCATGCACTGTTTACTAGCATCCCCTTCTCACACATGATCAGACTCAGTAAATGTGTATTGATTTATATTACATACCTTGTATAATATCTAGAGCTGTGCCTGACACATAACAGATGCTTGTCATTGCTGTTCATGAAATGAAAATGTAGTCAATACTTTTAAGAACTGAAAATTGTCTCCTGGCAATTACATATTAATCAGCTGTTTGAGAAAGCTCAATTCTGAATACGAGTGTAGTTACCCTTCTTGTTGTTTGCTTGCCTCTTTGAGAAGCTGAGCACCTCCATTTAATAAGAAAACCCTGGGAAATACACCTGGGAGGATAATCCTGGAAAGTACTTATTTTACAGCAGTGTTTTCCAGAAATGTGTTCCTTAGAACTACTGCTACATGAGATACTAAAAAATGAACAAACAAATAAAACAAAATAAAACAACAACAACAACAAACATAGTCAATAATGTTTGGGAAACTGTAGCCCCTGGGGTAGCAACAGAGTAAATGTAGACATCATCCTTACCTGCGTGGTGCTTAGCATCTAGCAGGTGAGACAAATTCATCTGTTAATTTCACAAATGAAATATTAAATTTAACTGTGAGGCTAGATGTGGACTAGCAATTCTGTAATGACCTTAGGGTTTTAATGTGCACTTAAGCCCTCTGAAGGCTCCGAGAATCCTTAGGTTGCAGGTATTTCTTACATATATCCACTATGAACAAAGAACTCAGCTCTGACTGAATTTTCAGGCAGCCGAGGAGCTGGCTAATGTGCCTGCATGTGAGCCCTTCTCAGAATAAAGAAACCTGAATTGCTAAGAGGAGCCCAGGTATGATTCTCATATGCAGCCAGACTTAAGAACACTCTTCTTAATCTTTACTGAATTTGACACCGGAATTACCCCTCGGTTAAATTCACGAAGAAGTAACAATATGGGCAGCTCTGCTCTCAGTGCTGGGTCTTCACATATTCCTGTTCTGCGTGCTCAGTGTCCAGCATCCTTCAGAACATTTTGTCAACTATGTCTCCATGGTGGAAACTCAGTAAATATTTGCTAAGTGAAAAATCATACTATTTTTCATTCCTAATGGAAAAAGTATGCATTATCATAATTTTTGAAATTTTGGGCTATATCATAATGTATGACAAAAAGTAAAGTAAAAAAAAAACATGTTATGTCTTACAGGTTATTTGGGCACAGTCCAAACAATGGTATAGAAACTATAGAATAGCATCAATATTAGGACTCATTTAAAAAAATATGAAACTGAAATGAGACTTATCATGTGTCTATTTAATGTGGTTATATTTTCAGTTGTCATTAAATTAATGGTGTAGCTTAAATCAAAGGTATATTCGGTTTTATTAAAATGTCACTAGAATCAGTAAATGTTTATTAAAGTGACTGACTACAAAATAAGTAAAATCAACTGTTTTTCTGTAAAGAACAGTAATATGTTAGATGATAAAGATAAAAGGTCAATTTTCATTTTCAATCATGTAGAAAAAAAAATCATATACTAAAAATAATGGAAAGTATTTGTGAGCTATATTTGCAAACAAAGTGTATAAAAGAGGGCTTGCAAGAAAGGGAAACAATCTTTGTTTCTGCATGAGCAAACCGAACAATATAAAGATGGCTTTCTCAGGTTAATTTTGAAATGTTATTGTCAATGTAGTTGATTGAACTGTATTCATTTGTTTACTTATTCATAAAATGTTTTTGAGCCACTAATAGGTATACTATTCTATGCTGAGTACTGACAATTCCATGGTAGAAAACCAGATGGATCCTCATATAGCTTCACATTTATAATCTTAAATATAAAAGCTACAAAGTAAATATATACAATTTATTTTCAAATACTTATGCATTTAAATAATAACTAAAAATATAAGAGACTTGTTTTCTTAGAAGGATCAGCAAGTATGTCTAGCAAATATTATTTTGATAAAGAAATATCAAGCAGAAATTATTTGCAGAGAGTAATAGATAGTAGAGATATGCTGTTCCCTTCAACATACACACAGAATATAGATCACAGGAACACAACAGAAGTCCAAGGAAAATATCTGATGACATATATGGAACGTAATGTATGATGAATTAGGATTTCATAGTGATCAGGACAAGGATGGTCATTTAACAAATGAAGTTGGAAATACTTGTTCATAATTTAGGAGTAAAAATTAATTAATATGCCGTATAGCATATGCCAAAACAAACAATAAATGGATTAATGAAGTATACACATGCACACACAAAATTGTAAAATAGACTTAGATCATATGAAGCATGACAACAGCTAAGCTTTAAATGATTAGGGAAAATCAGAAAGAAAGAGGTGAATTTAATGATGCACAAATCTTAAACACTCATGTATGGAAAATTAAGATAAACATTTAAAAATACAAACCAAGAATAACATTGACACCAAATATAACTGACACTATTTAAAATGAAAGTTTTTGTTTTTGTTGTTGTTTTTGTTTTGAGACATAGTCTCACTCTGTCCCCCAGGCTGGAGTGCAGTGACTTGAACTTGGCTCATTGCAACCCCTCCTCCGGGTTCAAGTGATTCTCCTGCCTCAGCCTCTTGAGTAGGTGGGAATGCAGGTGCACGGCACCGCTCCCGACTAATTTTTGTATTTTTAGTGGAGATGGGGTTTCACCATGTTGACCAGGCTAGTCTTGAACTTCTGACCTCAGGTGATCTGCCTGCCTCCAGCTTTCCAAAGTGCTGGGATTACAGATGTGAGTCACTGTGCCTGGCCTAAAGTTTTTATATCTGATGAGAAACGAACTCACACAAATTGATAAAGAAAAACATCAGATCCTCAATGCATTTAGGTTTAAATATATATTCTGTTTAATAATCATGGAATGTATAACGAATTCATTAATATGCATAATTTATATATTTTAATAGATAAAAGGACATTACTGTAAAATATCTATACTTAAAATGGAGTGGTTTTGGTGTAAACAAAAAACCATTTGAGAAATCTCATTAGCCATTGCCCTCTTTTACTCAGTCTATGGCTTATATTCTTAAGACACATTAATTCTGCTTCCAAAATGTATCTTGGATCTGACCGATTCTCCATTTCTACTTCCATTGCCTTAGTTTAAGCCCTATCAGCTCTTGGTTGGAAGAGTGCAGTGGCATCTTCCCTCATCATCCCATTTTGATTCTTCCTTATTCTGCACTCAGAAGCCCAGAAGACAGAGGGATCCTTTTTTTTTTTTTTTTTTTTTTTTTGAGTGGGAGTTTCACTCCGTTGCTCAGGCTGGAGTGCAGTGGCAAGATCTCGGCTCACTGCAACCTCTGCCTCCCAGGTTTAAGCAATTCTTCTGCCTTAGCCTCCTGAGTAGCTGGGATTACAGGCTCACACTACCACGCCCAGCTAATTTTTGTATTTTTCGTAGAGATGGTGTTTCACCATATCGGTCGGGCTGGTCTCAAACTCTTAACCTCAGGTGATCCACCCACCTCGGCCTCCCAAAGTGCTGGGATTACCGGCATGAGCCACCATGCCCGGCCCAGAGAGATCCTTATAAAACAGAAATTGCACTAAGTTTTCCTCCTGTTTAAAAGTCTCCCTTAGCTTCTTGTTACATATGAAACAAAATCTGTACTGTTAATTGTGGCCCGGGAGCTGTGGCACCACGTGGCCTTCACTGGTCCTCAACTTTATTTTCTGTGGTTCTTTTCTTCTCTACAATGTCCTGGCCGCTCTGTTCTTTCTAGGCTCTTCCCAGCTTCCAGATCTCCTTTGCATGTGCTGTTCCCTTTGCCAGGGATGCTATTCATTCTTTCCTGGACTTTAGAGAGGACTTCACAGGGATAGCTCTAACACCATACTTAAACCAAATCACCTACTGCCCACCTCTATCCCCCTCTCATCCTTCACCATTTCCTTTCCTTTTTGCCATTCACACAATTTGTGATTATTTATTTGCTTTTCCTTTCTTGGTAGTCTCTTCCCTAAATTCTCAGTTTCATGAGTGCGGAATCAATTCTGTTCTCCACTCTGTGCTTAGAACCTTGCATAGCTGTGTGCATAGTGAATTGGCATGTGATAACTATTTGGAGAATGGATGAATTAGTGAATTATTACATGGATGAATGAATGAAATACCTCTGCCTCCAGTAGTGTCGTCTTCCCATCCTGGCTTTCCAGGCAGGGCGATCTTTTCTACAGGACGATGCTATCTCTAAATGTAAGTGTGTCAATGGCTGCTTACTGCACTCAGATAAGGTGCAAAACTGTTTATGGGTTTATTAGTTGCCTATGGCTGCCATAGCAAATTACATGGAAAGAATGAAAATATTTGCAAAGTATTTTAGGCAAGGAAGAAATAACAATTATACCTGTATTACGAATACAAATATGCAAAATATGCACACATACAGAGAACAACTCAAATGATAAAAAGATAAAAACCGCTCACAGGATAAAGTGAGAGAATTGTTGGGGTGTCATAGTGCGAATTTTTTACCCATTTTCTTTCAGTTTTGCCCAAATACTCTTTGCAAAGTAGAAGCAAACTGGGTCAAAACCCCATGATATGAGGAGCACACCAGTTTGCATCTACTGAGTACGTGCTACTTTAACGAAGAGCAAGATAACATTAGTAATAATATTTTCCCTCAGAAAAAAGTGCTGATGTGAGTCACAGTGGGTTTGGCTTAAAATCAACTGTGAAGAGTGCCCTGGGGGGACGTCTGCTCACCCCTCTCCCTCTCCCCCAAGTTTCTTCCCAAAATCCAACAGCAATAGTCTAAGGCCCCCAAATACTTGCACTTTGCAATTTTATTGCTTTCTCTCTATAAACTATGTTTCTATAATGTCTTAGTTCTGCAGAATTTAAAATGTGTTTCTCCCTTTTAGCCGAAATCAGGTCAATTTTATTGGCCCTTAAAAATAGGTAGTTAGTTGGTTAGCAAGACTATGAAAAGGTATCAGATAACCCCAGGTTTATGGAAATAGCTTTAAATAGATTCCAAGTTTATGGAAGGACTGAATCTCAACCATGCTGACTGCAGCAGAAAGTGGAAATTAAGTCTTCCCTGAGGATGGTCGACAGTTTAATATAATTTTTAATGATGAAACATCTTTAAATTAGGAATGCAGTTATTTTGACCACAGAGGAAAATACATAATGTAAACCCCTGAAAGAATGAAAGTGAATTGAATAAGGAAAGATGAGAAGCAAAATAGCATCTCAACTTCTAAGATGATAAAAGTCTGTCCTCTGGGGACCCACTTTCAAAAGTGTCCTCTACAATAACACCCTTTCCCAAACAGCAGTGGTGTTTGCAGATAGGCCCCAATTACATGCCTTGATTACAGATTCAATCCAGGGTCTTAGGTACCAGCGAGACTCAACGCCCTTTTTCTACCTCTATGCCCTTGCAGTGTTGGATAAAGGGCAGCTCCGCAGAATTGCAAATAATTTTCTCTTGGGCAGGAAAATAGGAAAAACACATCTTTAAAGTGATAAATGTTACAGGAAGTGTCCAAGGGAGTGAGGTTTGCTACTTTCTCTTTCTTTTTCTCTTGCTTGGGCATGACACTGCTCCTGACAATTAGAAGTGTGTGTGTGTGTGTGTGTGTGTGTGTGTGTGTGTGTGTGTGTGTGTGTGTGTGTGTGTGTGTGTGTGTGTGTGTGTGTGTGTTTATTTCTGTGTTTGGTTTTGCTTTTGCAGGTTCACCTAAATGCATTTATATCCAAAAAGCATTCTAGGCATATTATTTGTAATACACAGTCAAGGACAGGGTTTACTTTTGTTATTCCAGATCATGTCTGACATTTCCAGAGAAAGCAGGTGAAAACATCCTTGCTTTAAAGAATAGGAAACAAAACCACAGAATTTAGAGTCTTTACTATTTGCCTGAAAGACAAACCGGAAGACCAACCTCCTGACTGGTAAATTGGCGTTCTTTCCATTAAACGGTGCTCAACATGTGTAGAGATAACATTGGAGTCTTGAGTGCCAGTTCTGGTGAAGCCGGTCTGGAGTGAGCCTGAGATTCTGTATCTCTAATGAAGTCCAGTGCTGCTGGTCCATGCAGCACGCTTTGAGAAGCTAAGTATTAAACGTAGTAGCTAGTTGGAGCACAGTACTTAATCATACTTTGGGCTGAACATGCTGAGGTGATCTAGTTTTTTCCAGGATAATTTTGTTTTTCCTCTGGTGAGAGGGTCCCAATGAAGGTGAGGAGAAAACAAAGGAATGGTAGAAAGTTAAGGTTTCTGAAGTAGTTAATATGTGCCAAGTACTGTGACAGACATCTGTTCATCCATTACATCACTCAATTCTCGCCAAAGTAATGTATTATTGTCTCCTTTATATCCACCGTGAAATATCCTTGGAGAGAATACGAGGCTTCCCCAAGATAGCCAATCCAAGCAACAGAGCAGGGATCCAACCCAGTTTTTCTGACTTAGAATCCTACCTGCGGTATATGTTACAACGTAATAAAGAAAGCATGTTTGCCAGGCACAGTGGTTCATGTCTGTAATCCCAGCACTTTGGGATGCCGAGGCAGGCGGATCACCTGCGGTCAGGAGTTCAAGACCAGCCTGGTCAACATGGTGAAACCCCGTCTCTACTAAAATACAAAAATTAGTTGGGCGTGGTGCACGCCTATAATCCAGCTACTTGGGAGGCTGAGGTAGGCGAATTCCTTTGTGAGCTGAGATTGTGCCACTGCACTTCAGCCTGGGCAACAGATTAATAAGACTCCATCTCAAAAAAAAAAAAAAAAAAAAAGAAAGAAAGAAAGAAAGAAAGCATCTTTAAAGTAATTAATACGCACCTTGATGACCTTGTTTATTTTTAATGGATTTTAATATTTCCAGATGGAGTGTGTGCAATGCTTCTCACAGCTGCATTACAGCTGACTGTGGAACCTCACACAGGAGTTCTCAGCTGGGAGGAGAATGTACAGAGATTCCAATTCTAAGATGCAATTTTGGATGGATACCAAAATAACTTTTACTTTCATCCCTTTGGCGTGGAAGATACAAATCTTTTAAAAGCTGCAGCCCAAATAAATGTAAATACAGCTTATTCAGGTCTGACATTTCAAAAGAGGTCACCCCACCGGCAGTATCATCTCTGGTCTATTATCAGGTTTTCTGTCACTCATGGTGATTAAGGGTGATAAACAGTGCAAAGCACTTGGAGTAGGCCAGAGGGCACAAAGAGAGATGTAGTTCACTTGAAAAGGACCACATTTCCTGAGAATAGAAAAGGCCATTCACTCTCTGTGTCTTTGCTTCCAAAGAAGAAATAATGGTTCTTTCAGAGATAAAGCAGTCATCTCCCAGAATTCTGCTAGAATGTCATGGGGGGGAACAGTTAGTTACCCAGGCTATGGAACCTACTGGGTGGAAGAGTCGCTGCTGTGGGAATCATCTGGTTCCCACTGTGATCCCCATTCCACCCTCTCAGACTGCTTTTAGATTGACTTTGAAATTAGTAGAGAAGTGGATTATTTCACATAACAGAATGCTCTCCAGGTTAATCCATGTTGTTGCAAATGACATTTCTTTTTATAGGTTGCATAATATTCCATTGTGTGTATATACCACATTTTCTTTATCCACTTATCCATGGATGAGTACTTAGATTGATTTCACTTCATTTATGCATGGGATTTTAAAAAGTCAAACTCATAGAAGTAGAGAATAGAAGGGCAGTTACCAGGGGCTAGGGGCTGGGGAGACTGACAAGATGTTGGTCAAAAAATACAAAATTTTAGTGAGGAGAAATAAGTCCAAGGGACCTATTGCATGATAGCTAATAACAATGCACTCTCCACTTGAAAATTGCTAAGAAAGTAAACTTTAAGTATTCTCACTAAAAATAAATATGTGAAATAATACATATGTTAATTAGCCTGATTGAGCCATTCCATAATACATGCATAGTTCAAAACATGTAGTACATTATAAATGTATACAATTGTTATTTGTCAACTTAAAAGTAAGACAACTGGGGCTGCATGTGGTGGCTCATGCCCGTAATCTCAGCATTCTGGGAGACCAAGGCAGGTGGATCCTTTAGCACAGGAGTTCGAGAACAGTCTGAGCAACGTGGCAACACCCCATCTATATAAAAAATAGAAAAATTAGCAAGGCGTGGTGGGATGCACCTGTAGTCCTAGCTACTCAGGAGGCGGAGTTGGGAGGATCACTTGAACCCAGGAGGTCGAGGCTACAGTGAGCCAAGATCTCACCACTGCACTCCAGCCTGGGTGACAGAGTGAGACCCTATCTCAAAAGGGAAAAGAAAAGGAAAAAAAAAAGACAGGGGCTGGGCACAGTGGCTCAGGCCTATAATCCCAGGACTTTGGGAGCTCGAGGCAGGTGGATCACCTGAGGTCGGGAGTTTGAGACCAGCCTGACCAACATAGAGAAATCCCATCTCTACTAAAAATACAAAACTAGCTGGGTGTGGTGTTGCATGCCTGTAATCCCAGCTACTCGGGAAGCTGAGGCAGAATCGCTTGAATTCGGGAGGCGGAGGTTCCTGTAAGCCAAGATCGCGCCATTGCACTCCAGCCTGGGCAACAAGAGCGAAACTCCATCTCAAAAACAAAACAAAACAAAACAAAACTGGAACACATGAAACCTTCTGAGGGATACAAAACATCCCTTTGTCAGCGCTGTCTTATTAGCTGTCTTATCTTCACTTTTATTCATGCTGAGTCGTATTTCCCAACATTGGAGATAGTCCCATACTCTTGTCCTTGCCTAGAAGAACAGTGTTGTTGGCCAGTCACAGTGGCTCATGCCTATAATCCCAGCACTTTGGGAGCTCGAGGCAGGCGGATCACCTGAGGTCAGGAGTCTGTGACCAGCCTGACCAACATGGAGAAGCCCTGTTTCTACTAAAATACAAAATTAGCTGGGCGTGGTGGCGCATGGCTGTAATCCCAGCTACTCAGGAGGCTGAGGCAGGAGAACTGCTTGAACCCAGGAGGTGGAGGTTGTGGTGAGCCAAGATCATGCCATTGCACTCCAGCCTGGGCAATAAGAGTGAAACTCTGTCTCGAGATAATAATAATAACAACAATAATAATAATAATAATAAACCAGTGTTGTTGTAATTGTTTGACTCTTAGGTCTGGCACTCTGCTGCTTCTTTACCAACAGTGAAGCAAGAAAACCCATGCAAGCCCAAGATGCAATGAGTCAGGGGCTGGTTCTGTTTCCTTGTGATTTTGGTAATCTCTGCTTTCTTTCCTCTCTCCCCTTTAATGCATACAGCATTTTCTCTTCAGTGTTTAGGTACAGACTTTGGGTTCAACAATGTCTTCTGTCTTAGAAAACTTCCTGAGGCAAGGAAATGCAATGGGAGGGGAAATACAGGGAAGACAAATTTGTATCTCAATAAATTATAACTGTGATTAATTTTCTTGATTATTTCCCTCTCCAAGAAACACATTTTCAACATATGGTAAAGCTTTAGGGAAACAAACAAGCCAAAATTCAAAGTCCAGATCTGTAACAGAATAGCCATGTGAATTTGTGTATGTTACTCAAAGCTCAGTTGCCTCTACTGCAAAATAAGTATAATAATACCCCATCAGTTTGGCATGCAAATTATGTCAAAAGTTCTAAATGCTTCACTGGCTCATAATTCCCAGTAAGTTGTATTTATGTTGTCTAGGATGTATTTAGCCGGAGCAATTATATATTCCAGAGAAATAACACAATTTATATCTACAACATTCAGAGAAGTTTGGAAGGAAACTTTACACCAATTTCAAATAATCCTCAACCTATGAAACTCTAAAGTGAGATTACCCCTCAGATTTATACCCACCGATTCTAATAGCTTAAAGAAAAAAGGAAAAAAGAAAAGAAAGTTTCCAGTTTCCAGTACGGATTTCATGACTAGATTAATTTCCTGAGCTGTTTCTGCAAAATATGGAGAAAATTCCACTCCAGCATATGAGATTTTAACATTATTCTAATTTTCATATCATGATAAACAGATGACATGATAGTATTTGTACAATATCCTGAATTAAATGGATGAGGCTGTTTGCAGTGGAAAGAAATGGACTTGGGGTCCCAGTCAGCCTCATTTCCCATCTGTCAATCTCTAGGGATGACAGAACCAATCTTTTGGCCTACCTCTAACCTATCCAGAAATACCAGAGGTTGGAAGTTGGTACTCTCTGAACTAGGACACAGAAAACAGTATCATGCATGTATGGAATATGAAGCATCTTACTCTATTTGGAAATGGAGTTTAAATTAGAATAAATAGTAAATCAATTAATCAATATACCTACAGATTTAGCCAATCATTCACTGCCTCCTAAGCTTCTCACCCATTATTTGAAAAGAAATAAGAACTTGTTTCTGCTCTGTGAGCTTACAGTCTAGAATAGCCCTCTCCAATAGAAATATAATTCAAGCTTTAGATGAAAGTCATATATGTAATTTATAAATGTAATGTAAAAAGTTATGTATAAATAATGTAGTTATATAAAAAGAAATAGATGAAATCAATTCTAATAATATATTTAAATCAATCTATTATACCCCAAATATTTAAGTAACCCAATATCACACAATGAATGAAAAAATAACCCAGCATATTAGCCTCTCAGCACATAATTAATATGTCACTGAGCTACTTTGCATTCTGGTTTTGTGCTAAGTCTTTGAAATTTGGTATCCACAGCTCAATGTGGACTAGCCGTAGTTTGGATGCTCAATAGCTTCATATGGGTAATTGCTACACAATTGAAGAGTCTAGAAAGATAATTTAGGCATGTAAACAAATAAAGGCACAAGAAAGGCAGACAGAGCTGAGTAAGAAAATGAAGGAGACAAGAGCCAAATCCACCTTTCCAGAGTAATCAGGAGTAAAACATAGAGTTTTACCTCCTACAATGCTCAGGAACAGGCCTACTTTCCTTATTCATTTGTGTAAGAAAATATTGTGTTAAATCCTTCTTTTAACAGCTGTAGAAATTATGAAAAAAAATCACTGTAAACATAGTATACTGTTACCCACAACACTGGTCTCCCCAAGGATGGAATCTCTCTGTTTGGTGTCAGAAAGCCAATACACAAAACTGAAAGGGAGTGTCAAGTAGTGCAGGCTTTACTCAATCACCATGGAATTGAGAAACAGGAGCATGGCTCACACATCAACTCCTGGACCAGCGAGGAGTGAAGGGGTTAAAATAACAGGGTTTTTCTGATGAAGGTATTGGACATTAAAAGTGAGAGGAAGAACGTCTATGTCTTTTTCCAGAAATGGGTGGTGATATGGTTTGGCTGTGTCCCCACCCAAATCTCATCTTGAATTGTAGCTCCCATAATCCCCATGTGTTGTGGGAGGGACCCAGTGGGAGATAATTGAATCATGGGAGCAGTTTTCCCCATACTGTTCTCGTAGTAGTGAGTAAGTCTGTGATGGTTTTATACAGGGAAACTCCTTTTGTTTGACTCTTTGACTCTATCTTGGTGCTGTCATGTAAGAAGTGCCTTTCGCCCTCCACCATGATTGTGAAGCCTTCCCAGTCAGGCAGAACTGTGAGTTCATTAAATCTCTTTTACTTTATAAATTACCCAATCTCTGGTGTGTCTTTATCAGCAGCATGGAAATGGACTAATAGAGGTGGTGAACTTCCTGGAACCAGAGTGCTGCCTTCCTTTTTGTCCTTTTCTGGCTTATTCTGGTTGTTGTCATGGCGCACATCAACTGTCATGGCGCTGTTGGAAGTGTCATTTAGCATGGAATGTAGCCTAAAGTCTTTTGGCGTCATTTGGTCCTCTAACTTGGTTTTAACAAGTTTCAACTGGTTTGGTTACAAAGGAAACTTATGATCACAGGCATCCTTTTCCTTCAAGATAAGGGGAGTTAGAGCAGGGTAGAAATTCAGCTAGTCTGGGTTACAAAGAAAACTTTTGATCACAGGCATCCTTTTTCTTCAAGGTAAGTGGAGTTAGGGCAGGGTAGAAATTCAGCTATGCCATATAGGCATTATACCAGGTCACAGTAACATCTTATGTTTATTTGCTCTTTTTTATTTGGCCATTTATAGATTGCACAGCACATGTGTTAAAATTCCACAGGAATTAAAGATATAGTTTTTCATCAGGATGACTTCTGATCCCATCATATTCCTTTCAGTTGATGGGGCTGTGGTCGCTGTCCAGTGTGTGTTTCTCATCCAACCATATAAAATCAGGCAATAAAAGGGTGGGCTTCAGTGAGCTGAAAAGTCAGTGAGGGAGGTGAGAAGAAAGAAAGAGAGACAGAAATAGAGAGAGGTCTAACTTGACAAGATTTTCTATTTTAATAAACATAATCAAGATGGCTTACAAACTATTAAATCCCAAATTCCACAGTCATTTCACTTTCAGATGATTTGCGGCTGTTGCCTCATCTCGGAGAAACTGATTTAGTTATGATCTTTGTGAAGGGACAGCCTCTAGAACCAGACGAGGCAGCAGAATGAAGTGTAATTGACTAAGTGGCTCAAAGGAAGGGGAGAAATGTAATTCAATACGTAAAAGTACTAAAGATATATGCAAAATTCATGGGCTTCTTATGCCTGGCATTTTAGGATAAGACTGTTCCTTATTTTAAAATTGGACTCTTTAGTAGGATTACTCAATATCAGCAGCATAGAAGTTGGCTCTGGAACTGTAATTTAAGGTGTAAATTAAGGTGACCTCAACTTGGATGAAATACCTTTAAAGAAGCTGAGATATAAATTATGAGCCGTTTTCAGGAAATGGAAGATGATTGGGAGTTGTTGAAAATGGACCAACAAAAGTGAAAAGGGGAAATAAAGAAACAGATTACAGGACAAAAGCCTGAGTACCTAATTTAAAACAAAAATGGTTTCCTATGGTTTATGATGAGTGATAAACAGAGTCCACTGTGTGGCCATAAAAATATATCTTTAGCTCAGAAAATATGAGCCTCACTGTCAGCTTAATGTAGTGATTTAAGCTCACAGCCTTTCTCCTTGAAAGAGTTACAAGGCTAAAGTTACCAATCATTCTAAATGATGTGCCTTTGGAAATTATGAACTATGGCCAAGACACATTAGTTTTTAGTGCAACTTAATCATGAATTTACCTATTTCAAGTTATTGTTTAGTTACATATTTCTTAGCACAGCTGGAGTGGTGGAGTATTAATAGCTATAAAACTCCATTAAACTGGCATTAAACTTCTGAGAAAAACCCATAAAATTCTAAAGAAAGCCCAACACTGGAGTTCTGCCTCCTCTGGCTCCAAGTCAACTTTATTATAATAAAGTCACTCAAAAGACTCAACAAGGAGCCAAGAGGGTCTATTGAGAAATCTCATGGTGTTACAGCAGGAAATCTCTGATTCACCTAGAAGACTAATGCACATACAAACCATAGGAAATTCTGAGATAAAGCTTTCTAAGAAACATTAAAATTGCAAACAGGGCTGTTGATTCCATTAGCATACGAAGCCAAGGCAAAAAACAAAAAGGAAGACAAGAAGAAAGAAAAAACAGTGGTAAAATGACCTTTCACAATTCTTCCATAGAAAGTCTGCTCCCGGCCGGGCGCGGTGGCTCACGCCTGTAATCCCAGCACTTTGGGAGGCCGAGGCGGGCGGATCACAAGGTCAGGAGATCGAGACCATGGTGAAACTCCGTCTCTACTAAAAAAAAAATAGAAAAAATTAGCCGGGCGCAGTGGCGGGCGCCTGTAGTCCCAGCTACTCGGGAGGCTGAGGCAGGAGAATGGCATGAACCCGGGAGGCGGAGCTTGCAGTGAGCCGAGATTGCGCCACTGCACTCCAGCCTGGGCGACAGAGCGAGACTCCGTCTCAAAAAAAAAAAAAAAAAAAAAAAAAAAAAAAGAAAGTCTGCTCCCTGCATTTGGGCAGCAGAGTCTCCAATCCCAAGGTCGTCATTTTATAAACATGTTCAGGAAAGAGCAGAATCACAAATCACTGATTGTCAAGCAGAGTTAAACAAAGTGCAGGAGCCGCACTATTTTAAATGAGGAACACAATTGAGACACCATCAGACTGGACGTTTGGAGTAAATAAAAATCCATTTCTGTCTCCTGGAATTTTCCGATAGGAAGATGGAGGGAGGAAGGAGAGGACAACATTTCAGAGTGAGTATTAATATGAGGTGCTTTATAGCGTTGCTACTCAAGCTGTAGCCCATGGGCCATCATTTACCTCCTCTGGGAGCTTGTCTGAAATGCAGAATCTCGGACTCTTTCTTTTAGACCACAGTCCTTTTTACAAGATGCCAGATGATTTTTAAGCATAAGAAAATTTGAAAAGTAAAGCTTTATATCACTTTTGTGATTTTAGACATACAACGCTTTTTACCAGTTGTTACCCTCACTTAAGAGAGAGGAAAATAGAAGCTCTGTAAACTGTTCAAAGTTACCCTGCCAGCCAGCTGTAGAAACGCAATTCCGACTTAAATCATTCAAATTCCTCTAAAGTGAAACATAAAAATATCAGGAAATTCAAATGAACAACAAACGATTCCTGGGGTTGTGTTTCATTTGTTCTAATTTGCTTTCCTTGTTTGCATGGAGTATGTAATAGTTGTGTAATAAAGGGTTGCTGGATGAAGAATTTATTTGGGGAATGCCTGCTTTGTGTGAGACATTGTGTGTGAAAACAAGTAGTATGAGACAAAATCTCATACTTGACTGGAACGTTTGTCTGGGAAGACATGATACAGGCTTTTACAAAAAAATATCAAGAGTGGACAGTTCTTTGTGTTGAGTACAGCAGACAAGAAGTGCTACCCAATGGCATCGGAGTGCCCATTGCAACTCACATCAATCAGAGTAGCCCAGAGAGCAAGCAAGTGATGTAAGTGTTTCACAAATATTAAGAATTGATATAATTGTCATTGTTAACTTTCCCAGAGGTGGGAACGCCATATTTATTCTGGAGACAATGGGAGGGGTGGTCTTGCTGGTGGACAGGGTGAATGTGAGGAGAGAAGTTTTGAATAAACTTTAAAGGCTTAGTTGTGAAAAGTCAGGCAGTTCGATGAATTGAGATGGTATTCTGTAGGCAATGGTGAGAGGGTGACTATCATAATGAAAGAGGAGCCTTCATAAGCATCTTAATATATTAGTCATTACTGGAAAATTGGATCATTCCTAAGATTTTGGGCAGTCTTATGAAAAATAGCTCTTATGAAAAAAAATTGTCACTGGGATAAATGCTCCAGACAAAATTCTGATAGGGTTAAAATAGGCATTGAACCTATTCCAGAAGAAATGAAATCTCTGTCCTTGGTTTCTAATGGGTGTTTGCAGAACTTTCAGTAAGAAGATGTTTCTAATTTCCCAAGTCTAGACAAAGCTTAGTTCTTGATTCATTCTTATCATGCTCTGTTTTTCCTTTGACATAAACATCAGCACATTAGAGAGATAAATAGGTAAGGATAGATAGATGGATGGATGGATAGATAGATAGATAGACAGACAGACAGACAGACAGACAGACAGACAGATAGATAGATAGATAGATAGATAGATAGATAGATAGATAGATGATTGATGATGAGACAGGCCCCACATTCATCTTACTGGAGATCCTCAGCACCTACATCAGTGCCTGGTCCATGGTAGATACCAATATATGTTTGCATATTTGGATTATTGAGTAAATAAATACATAGAGTCATTGAGTTGGTTTACTGCAGATAGTCTCCAAGCATAGTGAAATAGGAGGCAATGGAGATAAGAAAGTATTCAAATAGAAAAATAATACTCAATAAACGTTAGTTTGAATGTAAAGAGCTGTTTTTCCCCCACATGTAACCTCAGAAAATCTAACCCCTAACATTCAATTCATAAGATCAATATTATTTATCCTTTTTATAAATAAAGAAGTCAGGACCAAAGAGATGTAAATTATTAGAACAAGTGCTCAAAGCTAACAAGTATCAGACTTTTGTTACTTATCCCCATTTGCTTATATGAGTCTAGTGCTACAAATTCCAAGTCCAGTGCACCATAATGTTTATCTTAGCCTAGGATGATGGACAGACTGAAGGCTTGAATGTCTAATAAAATCAAAATGGAAACAACATTTTGGAAAAAATATTGTCTTCAAACTACTATTAAAAATCACCCAAACAATTTTTTTGTTTATAGAACCATGGGAAAAAATAGTTATTTCCAAAGGATTCTCTCAGTTTATAAAAGGTGAAGGGAGTTATCAAAGGAAAAAAATAAACCATGATAAACTTCTTTCAAAAAATGCCTAATTTTTTTAGGTGAGAAATTACTCATTGATTTTCCTACAGCAGCAGGATTTCTGAGAGTTAAACAATTGCAAGTCTCTTTTGTAGGTTGTCAGAATAATAGCTACTTAACCAATTACTGCTCTTTTAGCCTGACCATGATCTATCTTGCTTAACATTCGAAAACATGTATAACCTTGAGGTGATGGCAGCAGAATGATTTGATAATGGGTCTTGTGAAGAGTCTAAATGTTCTGGAGTGGTAGATTAAAGAAGGATATAGATACAGTGTTTTTCTCTTCTCTATGAGGTAGATTCCAGATTCTCTTACCTTGACCTGAGTGGTTTGTCCATAAATGAACCTAGTAGCAACTGATACTCTGATAAGAACTGTTTCAGCTTCCAATATGGCCTTTTGGAACTCTGAGAGCCCCAAGATGTCAAGTAAGAAGTTTGTCTGACACTGCTTGTTGCAGAGGCCAAATGGAGGTACGCTGATTGACAGTCCCAGCTGAGTCAACTAGACAAGCTTTCCCATCATTCCCTGCATCCAAGGTACCAGGCATGTGAGTGACGGTATATTGGACCCTACAGTTCTTTGATGGCTAAATCTTTTTAAGTTTCCTTTGCTGTTGTCACTCAATTTCAATTTTTGATTTACCAAATTATGAAATATATGTCTTTTGTTTTAAACCAGACAGTTGGCACAGGGGGCGGGGGTTGTTTTTCACAGAGCAGTAGATAACTGGAAGAGCTGGTACATCCAAATCTATTCATTAAGGAACTTTTACTCCAGATCTAGTTTTATCATTATGGTCATAGCAAAAATCAAATGAATTCAATAAGGAATGGATCTACTTTGCAAGCATGTCAAGAAATTTCAGAAATGTATGAATTGATTGTGTAATAAACAACTAGTCAAGAATCCCAACCTTTGGTTGTTGCCAAATTTGCATTTATAGTAGGAGATTATTGCCCTCTCTTCCCAAAAATGGAGCAAAGCAAGATTCCCAGCAAGAAGC
This sequence comes from Macaca thibetana thibetana, assembly GCF_024542745.1. Taxonomy (NCBI): domain Eukaryota; kingdom Metazoa; phylum Chordata; class Mammalia; order Primates; family Cercopithecidae; genus Macaca; species Macaca thibetana. The sequence goes on along the minus strand of NC_065597.1, from coordinate 7,844,620 downwards.
TACTAGTCTATGCAGATGATTTAAAGGCTTCTAACACTCCCTATGTGCAAAGAGCACCTTGAGTGTTCCAAAGCAATTACTACAAAGATAACTACAGATGAAATGAAGCAGAGTGTTGGATTTATCTTCATGTACCGTTTTCTACGTAGTAAAATGTCTCCCATTTATCTCTGTTCCTTTGACATTAGATTGATCAGTTAACCAGCTTTAGAAGCAAAAGATCAACCAACTGACAAATTGTTCCCCTTGACTTCAAAGCACACACAGGACTAAATTTTAGGACTAATGATTTTAAATCACCTTTCTTGTTACAACAAAATGCATAATGCAACTTAATCAAATCTCTAAGCAATTTGTAAAACAAGGTTGGTTTGTGTATGTCAGAACCATTAGGGTAATGAATGAATGTGGAGTGAATGGGGGTAGCAGTGTCTTCTATACGTACCATGTGTAGGATTCTGTTGAATTAAATAGATGTCTTTGTTAATGAAGCAACCACATAAATGGACCCAGCTATAAATTAAGCAGACCTCATTAACCTGCCTTTCTAGGGAAAATGAGTTCCTTTTTGTGGATAAGAGTGAAATAGGTTCTTAAGATTTAATGTAATAAGAAGAAATTGAAACTTTTTACCTGGTGATAGCAAAGCACCCAATGATTTAAATGTGATTCATCCACCAATTTTGGCTCATGTTCAAATAATTGAATATTAATAATAATATTATTTGTTTACAGTGAAATATTAGTAATGTTATGGTGTTTGTAATTATTATTATTAACACTAGCAATTATACCTTCTATTTAAGACAGTTTTCTTAAAATAATAGGAAATACAGACAACTTTGAGAATCTAATAAAAGTTAGGAACTTTTCCCTGAAGAAAAGATGCTCATATGCAGAGAAACACTCACAATATCAAAGGGATTATGCATGCCTTATGTTCATGTAAAGACCACCAGAGCCCATTCAAGGGGTCGTTTGGTTTCCAGATAAAGAATCTTAAGATAAGAGCATAAATGGAGCTAGGCCTATAATACAACATCTATTTCACTGATCAATTCAACAGTGTCCATGTTTGGTGTTACTATCCTCATTTTAATGTTGGGAAAAGTGAACCTCCAGGATGAAGAAGTGAAGAATTTGAATTTCATATTTATCTGCTTTCAAAGCCCTTGGTATGTTCAATAATGTAAATTAATTTCTAACCCTTCCTAAAATTGATATTGAGGTAAGGGTAGGGATGGATAATGCACCCTCTTTTAATTCCCAGGTACCGGAGAACTGTCATGTTTCAACCAGTCAACAAGTGTGTGTGTGTGTGTGTGTGTGTGTGTGTGTACATTCCCATCTCCATGCATATGTGTCATCAGTAAACATTTAAGAGAGGACTGTAGTCTATCAATTACCTGTTCAAAGTGGTTAAGTTGTTTCCTTTCTTATACATCTTATTTTTCTCATGTATTAAAAACAAAGGTGTTAAATATTTCAAGCCCTGTGCAAAATTAACACTTCAAGAGTTTACAAGTATGGTGTGGGGCACAGGTGAGAAAGGAAGAAAGTAGAAACAGGAGGAAAGAGTGGGCCAGGGAGTATGTAGAGAATGCAATGGAAAAAAAGGCTTAACAAGGAAGACAACGAGATTTATCCCAGGATTATGCTGTGTTCTTTCTTTCCTTCAGAAATACACCTCTTCTCAGACATCCTTTGCACCATTGCAAGCATCCCTACTTCATTGACAAAATGGCATTCACTCTGAAAACAGAAATAGAGTCAGTCTTCGAAAATGTTTTCTACCTTATGATACTAAGCCTAGTATCTGGACCACAGTAAGCATACTTTCTCCTATATTTTAAAATAGCAATACTAGACATATACAGCTATGTGTTGGTTAATTTCATAATGAATCAGCACTCTCAACCATGGACTTTGCTGAAGAAATTATACAGTATAGTTCCCCCTGGTGATTTACAGTTCATTTGCTTTCTATAAGCTCTTTTCTAAAGGTAGTTTTGTTACAATTATCATAATCATTATAGATATTTGTGGAAAAAATTAGAACACTTCAGAATGGAAATGAATTAAACAATAAGTCACTCTATGAATCTTTTCGCCAGTTTCATTCCCTAGAAGCATGACTATTAAGAGTACCTTGTGTATATAAGCCTATCTATCTATGTGTCTATTTGATCGACCTATTTCTTCTTTATCATCATAGTCTGTAAATCTGACTAAAAATGATGGTTTATTATAAACAAATATATTAGTAAGTAAATATATATTCTCCAACATTTTAAGTTAAATACTTTAAAAAATTCCCATCCGTACACAAAAAGATCTGCTTCATTCTTTTTATTGGTTGCATAAAATTCCATTATATATAGTGTCATCATTTATTTGGCCCACTATTGATGGATACTTAAAACATTTCTTAGAATTTTGCTATTACAGCAAATGCTTCAGCAAACATCTTTGTATGAATACCTTTGTACAGCTGGGTAAGTGAATGTATTGTGCACATTCAAAAAGTTGCTGGGTCAAAAATATGTGGGTGTGAAATGTTGACAGATATTGCTAAATTGCCTTACAAAATGGTTGCATCAATTTTCACTGCGTTTAACCATGTTGAGCATTGTCTGTTTCCCACTTAGTCAAAATGCAGCATTACCAACTTTTTCTTTTACATAATCAGTGATATTAGTAAATTATGGCATCTTAACAATTTCTAGCATTTCTTCACATACATTATTAATGCATTCCCCTTTCCCTCACCTCTTAGTAGTTGTCAAAAATCTCTGCTTCTATTTTCAAATCATTGTTTTAGGACAATGAATTACTTCTGAGGCACCAGTTATATTTGCTGATTATAATTTACGGAGGAAGAATTACCCTTTTGGATCTTACAATTTCCATATTACACTCTCTCGTCTCCCATTTATTTATGCTGTTGCTTGCTAATATATTCATTTATATTCCATCCATTTCCAAGGCTGATTTGAAGTGGCATATGATAAAACAGTAGACATAAAGAAAAATAACATTGAAATGGAAGGAAAAATATCCTCAAAAATTAATATTGTGACTTTAGCAGTAAATCTAGCTCTTGGCATCCTAGATATTAAGACCAAAAGGAGCAGTCAGTTTTTGATTAATATGTAGCATATAGAAAGAAAAACCATGTCAGTTAATATGGCAATAAGCATTTTTTCCATTCCTCAATTATTTAATGAATGTTTCAGGTAGCTACAAACAGTAGAACATACAGTGTCCTCCAAAATTATTGGCCACAATAAAACAGATATTTTCTTCATAGGATTGCTTTTAAAAAGAGAGAGAACTATAACCTGAAAACACCATGCACAAAAGGTATTGCTTGTAAGACAGAAGCAGCTTAGCTGTCACTGTTAGATATTAACTTGCATATAAATCATTTTATTATATTTAATGTATTCCTTAAATGCATAGGCTCACTGCTATTGTTGTATTGACTTTTAGGTCTGAAGAGAAAAAATGTGAGATATGTTTAATTGTTTGAGCAAAGGAATATTGATGATAATTATGATAAAGATAATTATGATTTATTCTCTTACAAATTTTAGCTGCCCTTTTTGTCCTTTGCATCAATATTAATTTTTTCCTTACAATGACACAAGAACTTCAGATAAAGCAAGTGCAAGAAATTTGGGAGCACAAATAACCTTTCCCAGCATTTAATTCAGTTCAATCCCATCTACCAACTGAAAGACATCATGGTACCAATTCATCAAGCCCTTTGTGTGTATTATCTTTATGAGACAGATCTTATGTTCTCTAATCACATGGGTCTCAGTGTTCTCTGATGAATGTCCTGATCTGTTTTTCACTATATTTATCTTCTGATACTTTTCTATGCACTGGTTGAGAAAATTATTGATATCACAGTCAATAGCATCTGTAAGAAAAACTGGGGAGAAGCCTAGATAAATCAAGTTCAATCATTTCACTAAATGGGATTTTCTTTTTGAGACAAGATTTTACTCTCACCCAGGCTGAAGTGCAGTGACCCAATCATAGCTCACTGTGGCTTCCAGCTCCTGGTGTCAAGGGATCCTCCTGCCTCAGCCTCCCAAACTGCTGAGATTACAGCCTTGTGCCAAGCCCAAACAGGTATTTAAGCTCCACGAATTTCCACTCACCGCACTCACTGGACAGTGTCCAAACTCTGGTCCACCCTTTCCATTAATTTATTTCCATCCTCAGTAGCACTTGAAGACCAATGATTCTGAACTACTTGCCATCTGAATACCCACAACATTCCTTGCCTTCTAGATTTTCCTCCTGCTCACTTTTGAAAGAATTCCCATTGAATGAATTATTGTTCTCCAAAACCATTCTATGCTTAAGGAATACTTTACATTTTTCACATATGTTTATTGTTTTCCTCACCCTCCCAAGAAAGAAACTGTCTCTTCATTTTGAAAGAATAGGAGGCCTCCTAGCATAGGAACGTGCTTCTGCCTGCCATAGCCCCCTGGATCTGCTGAGTTCAGATGCTTAGGGTGCGCTTCAGAAAGGCCTCCAAGTTGCTACAGTGATTGCTGTTCTCACTTCCCGCCAGAACTGTCTACACCTCCTCCTCCATCATTTTCTCTCCCAGGCTGGTGAAGACATGTGTGAGCTCTGCTCTCATGACAATCATTCCTCTCCTTTATTTTTCAGTAAATACATAGAGTTATTTCATATCTTTCGGTGTATGACATAGACTGGTTTTGTAGTTTTTAATGAAGTAAAATAGAGACTTCTAAATACAGCAGTGTCTGTGGGAAAAAAAAGCCATGAGAAAAAATAAGGTAATTGATAGAACTATATTGGCATGAAGGAATTAAATGAAAAGCATGGCATCATGATCAATTGGATAATGGTATGTATCATACCTTGTAAAACTCTATAGACTTAATCATCTCTTCCAACAGATGAATATATATATGTATTATACATATGTATATATGTATAATACATATATGTATTATATATGTATTATATATATATGTATATGTGTGTATATATATCTGTGCCTTAGTTTGTGTTGCTATAAAAGAATACTTGAGGCTGAATAGTCTATAAAAAAGATACTTTATTTGGCTCATGGTCTGCAGGCTGTACAAATTGCATGGTGCTAGAGTCTGCACCTGGGGAGGGCCGCAGGAAAGTTCTACTCCTGGTGGAAGGAGAAGGGGAGCAGGCATCATATGGTGACAGGAAGGAAGCAAGGCAGAAAGAATAGGAGGTGCCAGGGTCTTTTCAACAACCAGTTATGGGAAACTAAGAGTGAATGACTCACTCTTAGTAGAATGACACCAATCCATCCATGAGAAACCTACCCTCATGATCCAAAAGCCTAATACCAGTCCCCATCTCCAATATCAGGGATCAAGTTTCCACATGAGGCTTAATGGGGTCAAAAGAATCATATCCAAACCATAGCCATTTGTATCTATATACATATCTATATCTGTATCTATATCTATATCTAATTTATATCTTCCTATATAAATCTAAGAATGTAAGAGTGTGTGTGCATGTGTGTGTGTGTGTGTGTGTATTTGGCACCATTTTCTTGGATTAGTAAACATTCAGTAAATATTACTTTTCTTTTGTTGTTATATCGTTTTTATTTCATAATCATAAACTTAACTCTGCAATCCAGCTAGAGGTAGAGCAGACTAACGAAAATGTGGAACCCCAAGAACTTCTGCAAGGACACAAAAATTATAGGATATTGTGAGCAAATGAGGTGGAGGAATTTTTTTTGGCTATAGAAAAATTAGTCTGGTAGTTAAAACAAAACATAAGTGAAATTTACTGGAGTTGTCCACAGTCGTCAATCGTGGTCTTCTTTCTGGTTTTCTCATTCCAGAACGCAAAGTATGCCATGGCTTCCAAGATTTTCAAGCCCTCTTTTGTCTTGCCAAAGACTGCTCTCTTGCCATCCAACCACAGTCTTGGTAGTGCAGATGAAAAACTGGAAACCATTTGTGTAGTGTCCAGTGTTTGCCATGGACAAGGAGCCAGGTCTTGTATGCTTCAGGATGGAGTTCTCATCATCAAACTTCTCCCCGTAGTTGGACTTGTACCAGTGTCATCATGACATGTGAAGTCACCACTCTGGCATATAAATCCTGGAATAATTCTGTGAAAACAGGAACCCTTATAGCCAAATCCTTTCTGTCCAGTGCTCAGAAAATGAACATTTTCTGTTGTCTTTGGAACTTTGCAAACAGTTGGAAGGAGACATGTCCCAAGTGCTCACCATTGACTACAATGTCAAAGAGCAAGGTGGAGTTGACCATCACTGGCAGTGGTGACATCAGTAGAAGTGGCAACAAATATTTTAAACAAAAAAACACAATAAATTAATATTTCTTAAACCAATAAATAATAAAACTTTCCAGTCACTCATCAGGCATTTGTTTATAACTACTTGGTGCCGTTCACGGTAAGAGATTTTGCTGATGCAGTGACAGCTATGCCCAATCCCTGCTTTAAGAAGCCTATGGTGCAGTAGGAAAGGTTTGTACACACATTAATGGCCTAGTGATGGAGAGTGTTGGGGCCAGATCAAAGACACACTGAGGCTTCTCTGAAGGTACCCAGAAGGGAGCATCTTCAACTTCATGTGTGTTTAAGAAGGCCTTCATAAAGGAAGTGACAGAAGTATGCAGGTATCTGAAAGTTGAACACACACTGAGGCTTACACTGGGCAGAAGGCAGAAGGGTAGTGTTGTCCCTGACCCTGAGGCCTTAAATCCCTATTAAGAAGTGCACACACTGACAGATTTTCACATACAAAAAGAGATAAACAAACCCACTTAAAACCATGAATGGTTGATTTATATGACCACTCCTATGGATGCTTGCATACACACAGGACACACAGAGGGATAATCTGAAATAGAAATATGCTAGATATAAGGATTAACTGCATGATATTTACTAGTAAGAAGCTGAAACACTAACTTAAATTTAAATTGTTAACTCTGAAAAATAATGGAGGGGAGAGCCAATTGGAGAGAAGGTCATGAGCAAAAAAATCCAAGAGCCTCGGGATTAGATAAAATTTAAAAAGTGTCTGACCGGAGAATGACATACTTTTATAACCTCTTCACTTCTCCAAACATCCTCTATTTGTTACAAAGCTATCCCAGTCCCCAGTCTTGTGGTGTCTGGACCCTTGGGGTCACTTCCTAGCTGGTCACTTGCTTACACTCTTGCCTGGCCACACAATTTGTAAGCCTCATTGAGCGATCCTTCTAGACCATTAGCCAGATCATGTAACTCTCCTTTTCTGAACCTTCCAACAACTTGTTCTCTTGCACATAATTAATTCTGATGTCCTCATCCTGGCTTCTAAAATAGATGACCTGGCCCCTTACTAATGCAGTGGTCTCATCTCCCACCTCTCTTCCTAGGTAACTCTAGTCAATCAACCTGTACTCATTTTGAAATGTCTGAACCATGCTCCCCTTTCAGGACTGTTGCATTGCTCTTCTATATATCCATGTGTCCTGCACTCTCTCTTCATTTAGGCTCTGCTCAAATATCCGTCTTTCAAAGATTGTTTCTCTGAATGCCCTTATGAAATAGCATAATCCTCAATGCTTTAGTTCCTTGCCTGCTTTACTTATCTTTATTCATTTATTTTGTTTCCTCTAACTAAAATGCAAGCTTCATGAGAGTGAGAAATATTTCATAAATAACTATTCCCTGTGCTTAAAACAGTGCCTTAAGCATGGTAGACACTCAATAGATACACACTGAAGAAATGAACAAATACCTTTCAGAGCCCTTACTATGTAATATGCATTATCAAAATAAATCATAAAAATTCAAGAGAAGGGTATAATATTCAGTGCTTCTCAACAATTTAGACATGCAGCTCTTTCGCAGATGATTTCCCTTTTATCCCTCTCTTCAGCAATGATTTACCTATCATGTTATTACCTGCCTACCATAGAACCTATCATGCTCTGAACACACTTTGGAAATTGCTGTTCTAACAGATACCAAGGGAAGGGAACTACATTTACTTTCAGGCCTGAAATAAGTCAGAGCTAAAGGAGTAAAAGTGTGCAGATCTATCTCAATGACAGTCCAAAATTGTGGATGTGTGTACGCACTTGTGTGAAGAGGGGACTCTGGGCTGTGAGATCTACAGGAAAAAAAAAAAATATGGCGGAAGTCACTGAACAAACTCATCAGAAAAAAGATTAGATTATTATAGAAAACAATGCTTAAACTGCTAAAATGCAAATGGTGATAGTTAATTTTATATGTCAACTTGACGGGGCCATCGGATGCACAGATATTTAATTGAAAATTATTTCTGATTCCAACACAAAGACATGAGAAAAGTTTGAGATGATGGATATGCTAATTATTCTGATCTGGTCACTATATATTATATGTACTGAACTATCACTATGTACCCCATGAATATGCACAATTATTACTTGTCAATTTAAAAAATCAAAATAACTTACCAAAACAAGGATAAAATAAAGACATTTTCTAATAATAAATTATTCTTGGATGTGTCTGCAGATATTTCTAGGTGAGATTAACTTTGGGTTGGTAGAGCAAGTAAAGCTGATTTTCCTCCCCAGGGTGAGTGGGCCTTAACCAATATGTTGAAGGTCTAATAGAAAAGAAGACTGAGTAAGAAAAACTTCTTCCTCTCTGCCTGATTGTCTTTGAGTTGGAACATCAGTGCTCCTCTGCCTTTGCATTTGGACTTGGACTAGAATTCTACCATTGGTTCTTCTGGGTCTTCAACTTGCTGACTCCAGATCTTAGGATTTCCTGACCTCTAATGCATGAGTCAATTCCTTATAAGTAAATCCCCCACCCTCTCTCTCTATATATGTATGTATATATACACCCACATGTGCAGACACACATGAGGACTTTAAAAAGGTTCATGGGAAATGGAATTAAAAGATAAAGATAAAAAATATAAACTTTATTTCTCAACCTAAGCTCCATCAATTTCAAGACACTTTTGTAAGCAATGATACCAGTTGTGTAGTCCATCCCTAAAGAACTGAGAGTCCTAGGAATTTGATCATGTTAAAGTAGTCTTTTTTATATCATTAACTGAAGAAAAATAAGTGTCCTTTACAGATGATTTAAGATTAAGAACAAAAAGATGTTAGAAGGAGAAAAATCAGGACTGTAAGTTGAATGCCTAGTAATTTCCCATTGACACTCTTACAAAATTGTCATTGTTTGATGAGAGGACAAAGCTGGAGCTTTATTGTGGTGGAGAAGGACTCTCTGGGGGAGAATTTTATGGTCATCTTCCTGCTAAATATTTGGTTAACTTTTTCAAAACACTTTCTTCATAAACAGATGATATCATTATTTGGCCCTCCAGAAAGTCGACAAGCAAAATGCCTTGAGCATCCTAAAAACTGTTGCCATGATATTTGGCAACAAGTCTTGACCAAATGACTTCTACCTCTTTGTAGCCATTGTTTTGATTGTGCATTGTCTTTAGGATGATACCGGTAAAACCATGTTTCATCTATTATAATTCTCCCAAGAAATTCTTTAAGATCTTGGTCGAACTTACTGAAAATTTACATTGAAAGCTCTGCTCTTGTCTGCCGCTGATGTGGGTACAGTAGTTTGCGCACTCAAGTGGAAAGTTTGCTCAACTTTAATTTTTCCATCAGAATTACGTATGCTGAATCAATTGAGATGTCTATAGTGTTGGCTGCTGTTTGTGATGTTAATCATCAGTTCTTTTCAATTAGGGCATAAACAAGACAAATTTTTTCTTGCAAATTGATGTGGATGGTCTGCCATCGCAGGCTTCATCATCAACATAATCTGATTCCTTTATAAAATGAGTTATTGATTTGTGAACTGAAATTGCTAATTTATTTGGGGCATTATTACCATAAACGTTTTGTAAAGCATCAAGATTTCACCATACTTCTACCGCCAAGTTTTGCCATGAATCTGATGTTTGTTCTTGCTTCAATATTAGCAGAATACATATCACTTTGACAGGGGCTCTTCTCAAACTGCTCTCCTATCCTTCTCAGTGCCTCAAAGTAGATCCTATTCAATCTGTTATAACAAGCTAGTATGAGTTTATTTAGGTGCAAAAATATTGAAATTTATAGTTTTTTCATAATATACATTTTCCATGAATTTTTGAAGTCCCGTCGTGTATGCGTGTGTGTGTGTGTGTGTGCTTAAGGATGTGTGTGAATCTATCTCTCTGTCTCTCTCTCTTTCCTATTATTTCCATTTCTCTGGGAAACCCACACTAATAGAGAAATTAAGAAAAGGAGAAAATAGAGCAAAAGGCATCCTCACAATGGATTGAATCCACAACTCTAAGTGAGAACTTTAAATCTCTATCCACTGAAAAGTTTAAAATCCCCATAAATACTCTGTAGCCCATCACTTCTCATGCCAGACAGAAGTGACTTATGAGAGCCATGGTTCTTGCAATATTATCTAGATTCTGGTCAGAGGAGAGATGCTAATGAGATAGGAGAGGGCTCAGGGAATGGGAAAGAAGAAGAGGAAGGAGGGGAAGAGAATGAAGATGGAGAAGGTGAAGGGAGGGAGCAGGACAATCCAGCAAAGGCCAGGCAGTTTCCTGATCGTTTTTCCCCTGTCAGTTTCTAAGCTTACTCTTCCAAAACAAATGATTATTCTCAAAATTTATTTTTTCCTCCTCAGGAGACCCAAATAAAACTTTAGGGTTGGGAAGAGGGAGACTGCCACTTAGTTGGCCTGTAAACACCTCTGATTCCATAGTGGCCCCTCTACCATATTTTAATCATCATGGTGTTAACAAGATAATCTGATGCCAAATTATAAATATGAATGACAAGAGGAAAGCAAGGATTGGTGTTAGGGAAGTAGGTATAAGGGGAAGGCACTTGGCCCAGAGGGGAGCAGGGCCAGATGGATCTGGATGGATCACGTGCCAGGCTCATCATGGTCCCACTGCTCTGTGGAGTGAGATGATCAGAGCAGGGACACCAAATTGCAACCAATCAGACTGTGAATCTGGGTTCTTTCAAATAGACTTGCGACCTTGTACATTGCTTGCATTCTCTGTGCGTTGGATTTTATGTAAGCTTTGAGATGAAGATAATGATGCCTACCATTTATATTGTGCCACGACTATTAAGTAGCATAAAAACATGAGGTACCTAGGATGTGGATGGAGTATATTTCCTATTCAATAAATGTTAATTCATCCTTTCTTTATTGAAAGAATATTTTCATTCACTTGTTCAATAATTAATTTATTCAAAAATATTTACTGACCACCTATAGGCACTGTTTAGAACACTGATGATAAAATGATGAGAGAAAGAAGAAAAGCAAAATCCAGCTGTGTTTACAACATTTCTTATTATTATTGGAGTTGCATCTTCCGTTTTTGAAATTGTTGAGTCTTCTAAAGACCTGGGATTAGGAGATGGTCATTTCACTTTAATGATGAGGAATGGCTCCATACCTTCACATTGCTGTTTCTTTTATCTAAAATACTTCCTTCATTCTTGTTTTTCCTGAATGTTATTCAGAGTTCCTCTCAAGACTGTTATATATACCAGTGCTTGACATTGATAGCCTAGCATAGAACTAAAAACACATAGTCTTTGCCCCCTGAGGTTTACAATCTCTTTTTATATAGCCTAGCACCAAGCAGCTAACGCAGGACCTAGTAAATAATGCAAGCTTATTGAGACAGCAAATAAGTTAATGACTGTTCTAAGGGAACTAAGAATGTCCAGATAATTGCAGTAAATACTGTCATAATAACAGTGTGACGTGGCAAGTCCATATAGTCTCAGGGAGGTGGGGGTGAATGTAGTGGTTCGCAGCCCTTCGAACATGGGCTTCACCTGGAGAACATTAAAAGTTACTGATTTAATTGTCAGGAGTTTTAGAGACTCTCCACATGATGCCAAAGTGCAGTCAAGGTTAAGAATGGCTTCTTTGCGCTGGGTACGTAATTCCTCCTTTAGCTCTGAGAAATTTGATGGACTGAAGCCTTCTTCTCTCATCTCGTCAAAGTCATTCTCCGTCCAGCTTTGATCCGTTGCTGGCGATGAGCTGCGCTCCTTTGCCGGGGGAGATGCGCTCTTATTTTTTGAATTTCCAGCTTTTCTGCCCTGCTTTTTCCCCATCTTTGTGGTTTTATCTGCCTCTGGTCTTTGATGATGGTGATGTACTGATGGGGTTTTGGTGTAGGTGTCCTTCCTGTTTGATAGTTTTCCTTTTAACAGTCAGGACCCTCAGCTGTAGGTCTGTTGGAGATTGCTTGAGGTCCACTCCAGACCCTGTTTGCCTGGGTATCAGCAGCAGAGGCTGCAGAAGATAGAATATTTCTGAACAGCGAGTGTACCTGTCTGATTCTTGCTTTGGAAGCTTCCTCTCAGGGGTGTACTCCACCCTGTGAGGTGTGGGGTGTCAGACTGCCCCTAGTTGGGGATGTCTCCCAGTTAGGCTACTCAGGGGTCAGGGACCCACTTGAGCAGGGAGTCTGTCCCTTCTCAGATCTCAACCTCCGTGTTGGGAGATCCACTGCTCTCTTCAAAGCTGTCAGACAGAGTCGTTTGCGTCTGCAGAGGTTTCGGCTGTGTTTGTTATTAACCTGTCCCCAGAGGTGGAGTCTACAGAGACAGGCAGGTTACAGTAACCAAAACAGCATGGTACTGGTACCAAAACAGAGATATAGACCAATGGAACAGAACAGAGTCCTCAGAAATAATACCACACATCTACAGCCATCTGATCTTTGACAAACCTGAGAGAAACAAGAAATGGGGAAAGGATTCCCTATTTAATAAATGGTGCTGGGAAAATTGGCTAGCCATAAGTAGAAAGCTGAAACTGGATCCATTCCTTACTCCTTATATGAAAATTAATTCAAGATGGATTAGAGACTTAAATGTTAGACCTAATACCATAAAAATCCTAGAGGAAAACCTAGGTAGTACCATTCAGGACATAGGCATGGGCAAAGACTTCATGTCTAAAACACCAAAAGCAACGGCAGCAAAAGCCAAAATTGACAAATGGGATCTCATTAAACTAAAGAGCTTCTGCACAGCAAAAGAAACTACCATCAGAGTGTACAGGCAACCTACAGAATGGGAGAAAATTTTTGCAATCTACTCATCTGACAAAGGGCTAATATCCAGAACCTACAAAGAACTCAAACAAATTTACAAGAAAAAAACAAACAACCCCATCAAAAAGTGGGCAAAGGATATGAACAGACATTTCTCAAAAGAAGACATTCAAACAGCCAACAGACACATGAAAAAATGCTCATCATCACTGGCCATCAGAGAAATGCAAATCAAAACCACAATGAGATACCATCTCACACCAGTTAGAATGGCAATCATTCAAAAGTCAGGAAACAACAGGTGCTGGAGAGGATGTGGAGAAATAGGAACACTTTTACACTGTTGGTGGGATTGTAAACTAGTTCAACCATTATGGAAAACAGTATGGCGATTCCTCAAGGATCTAGAACTAGATGTACCATATGACCCAGCCATCCCATTACTGGGGATATACCCAAAGGATTATAAATCATGCTGCTATAAAGACACATGCACTCGTATGTTTATTGCAGCAATATTCACAATAGCAAAGACTTGGAATCAACCCAAATGTCCATCAGTGACAGATTGGATTAAGAAAATGTGGCACATATACACCATGGAATACTATGCAGCCATAAAAAAGGATGAGTTTGTGTCCTTTGTAGGGACATGGATGCAGCTGGAAACCATCATTCTTAGCAATCTATCACAAGAACAGAAAACCAAACACCGCATGTTCTCACTCATAGGTGGGAACTGAACAATGAGATCACTTGGACTTAGGAAGGGGAACATCTCACACAGGGGCCTGTCATGGGGAGGGGGAAGGGGGGAGGGATTGCATTGGGAGTTATACCTGATGTAAATGACAAGTTGATGGGTGCAGCACACCAACATGGCACAAGTATACATATGTAACAAACCTGCACATTATGCATATGTACCCTACAACTTAAAGTATAATAATAATAAATAAATTAAAAAAAAAAAAAAAGAATGGCTATACTAAAAAGGGTCATTGTGAAATTGCCCTACAGTTCTCTCTGAATTCTTCAGGCTTAATAGAGGGAGTGCTGCCCTCGTAGACTTTGGATGATTGCTCTTCAGGCCATGTACTATTGACGTGAGATCATTTCATCAGAATAGGGTGATTATGAATGTTGTTATCCAAAATGGGAAACTTAAAATATAAAACAAGTATACTATACATATTCAAGAATGCACCTAAGTATACAATTCAATGCATGTAACAAAACAAACACATTAATGATACCAAAGTCCAGCGGCAGAAAGAATGTTAAGAACAACGAGACTCCGCTTCACACTCTGTTTCAGCTTGGTCTTCTTCAAGGGTGACTACTGTTCAAATTTTTAGTAGCATGTGTTAGTTTTGCAGATTTTTATATTTTATATAAATGTATTTATTGTTATGTGCTATTGTATCTGGCTAGTTTCTTTCAGTATTATGTTTGAGAGATGCATCCTTATCATGTGATCAATTGAAGATCATTCACACTTGTTGCTGTATAGTATTTTATGTCATGAATGTATCCCAGTTAATTTATTTATTCATTCTACTGTCGGGCATCTGGGTAGTTTCTAACATTGGACTATGATGACTAATGTTACTATGGGAAATTTAATGCATGCATTTTGATGAACATAAGTGAGTGTTTCCTTTGGGTGTATGTCTAAGTAGTAGCATTGATCATGGGCATACTCATGTATACGCTGAAATTTGGTACAAAACTGCCCCTAATATTTTCAAAGTTGTATCAATTTGTTCTTCCATTTTCAAGGCAAGGGGAGAATTTCACTTACCTCACCAATACTTGGTATCACCAGTATTTAGCATTTAGCAACCGTGATTGACTTTTTTTAAAATTTTTTTATTTTTATTTTATTTTTTTATTTTTTGAGATGGAGTCTCGCTCTGTTGCCCAGGCTGGAGTGCAGTGGCCTGATCTCACCTCACTGCAAGCTCTGCCTCCCGGGTTCGCGCCATTCTCCTGCCTCAGCCTCCCGAGTAGCTGGGACTACAGGCACCTGCCACAACACCTAACTAATTTTTTGTATTTTTAGTAGAGACAGGGTTTCACCGTGTTAGCCAGGATGGTCTCGATCTCCTGACCTCATGATCCACCCACCTCGACCTCCCAAAGTGCTGGGATTACAGCCATGAGCCACCGTGCCCAGCCGATTTTTATTAATAGCTTATTGTGGTTTAAATTTTCATTTCCTCAAATATAAAGTTGAAGTTCTTTTTTTTTTTTTTTTTTTTTTTTTTTTTTCGTATGTTGGCTAGCCATTTGCAGAGTGTCTTTTATGAAATGAATGTCCAGGTCTTTTGCCTAATAAGTTGTCTGGTCTTTTTCTTCTTGATTTGTTAGGGTTTCTTTTTATACTTTTAAAATAAGTTTTATGAGTTTGTGAATACTGGTGTATTTAGTGTACACAAATTATTTGTTTTATATATATATATATATGCACTAAAATACTTTATTTATAATCCTATGGGGTGTCTTTTCTAAATTTTAATGGTATCTTTTGAGAAGCAGAAGTTCTTAGTTTTAATAAATTTCAATTTATCTTAATCTTTTGTAATTAACATTTTTTAAATAACTTGTTCCTTACTCCAAGATCAGAACACATTTGAGGGTAAAAAGTGGTGCTATAATATACCAGTACAAGAGACATAAGCCAGACTCTCCTCAGCATACCAAGACATCTGTTCATTCTAAACACATTCACCCCACTCTGAGCTACTTCAGATCAATGGGTATAGACCCTGGTGTCATATTAAGATAACTTAAAAAGCTTTCAGAAACTATTGCTGCCAGGATCACCATCCCAGAGAAGTGAAGCATAATCTCCAGGATTATAGCAAAGTGTGGTTAATTTTTATTTTTATTTGAGAGCTACTCAGGCAACTTTGTGACTTAGTAAGAGTAGATAACAACCACTCCAACCTACTGCTTCTCAAACTATAATGAGCATATGAATCCAGTGGAGCCTTACTCCAAGATTCTGATTCAATTTTGGGGGTAAGATGAGACAGCACGTTTCTAATAAGCTTCCAGATGATGCTGATGCTGCCAGTAAACAGACCATCACTTGGGAAGAAGGGTGGTAGCACAGGTTTTCCTACCGGGTACTATCAACATTTTGGATCAGATAATTTTGTAGTGAGGGCATGTCCTACGCACTTAAGTATTTTTACCAGTCTTCCTGGCACTAACTACTAGATGCCAAAGAATCCTCCAACATGTGAGAGTCAGAAATATTTCCAGGCATACTCTAAAGTCTCTTGGGTGGAAAATCAATCTTAGTTGGAACCGTGTGTCTAAATCTCATAGACGCAGTTCCAAATTACTGAGAAACACAGGAACACCAAGGTGCATCCCGGGTCACATTACCAAATAGTTGAGTAGAACAAATGTTATACAAATATTGTATGTTATTTCACTGTTATGAATATATCACAATCTAGCCTGAAAAAGCCAAATTGGATATGCCACATCTGGATTGGTTGAGCTGCTTAGATAGTTATTCCTCTAAGTAAGATGACAAAACATGGCACTTGATTGGTGGGTACTTCTCTATTTTGGCTCCAGATATAGTAGGTACCCCTGAGAAGTATGGTAGAAGAAGAGAGGCTGGGTGAGAATAACCATTCCTTTCCAATGGCTTCAGAACAAGCAGATCTACCTCTCTCCCCAAAATCTCTGAATGTCTATTCCAAAATTAATTAAAAAACAAATGCATCACTTTGAGTCATCAGCATATGAGATCCCAGAAAGCATTTTTTGCTGTATTTTTTTCAAGGTCCTGTAGACTGAAAACACCACCACCAACATCAAAACTCACTTACATACACATGAAAACACTGCTTTACTTTGAGGACTGGAGAAGATTTATAGGTGCACTATTTTTTCCTACTATTGAAATTGTGTACCATGCGATTCATATCATGACTATTTCCACAGCCACTCTTCCTTCTCTACTTCCCTGTGATGCCGTGGTTGGCTCCTAGTTCATTCCGCCTTCCTTGGGAAATGAGATGCAGTGGTGCACAGAGAAATAATAACCCACTGTCCTTCCCTCCCTGTACTTTAATTTTCCAGGGATCAAAATTCAAGGAAGTTCCAATGAGGTAGCACAATGAGCATCTTAACGGCCACAATCATTATTATTAGATATCCACCATCCTTTTTTTTTTTTTTTTTTTTTTTTTTTAGGAGCGCTTCTTGCTACATTTATTTTAGTTTTTAAAGAAAAAAAATAGTGTGCTAGATACAATAGAAATAATCAGAATTCTGAATGCCAAATGGGATTCAAAATACCCATGAATAATCTGTGCTTTATACGCTCTTAGCTTTGGCTTAGATAAGAGATCCTAGTCATAAAATAATACAAGAAAATTGATGCAAAGAAATTGTTCAAAATGTAAAGCCTATATCTTTGGCATTTGCAAGCCTTCAATTACCCTTACCTTGGTAGTTTCCAAAGATACAATCATTTTTGAAAGATAAAGAAAAGGTCTAAAGAAAAGTCTTTGTGATGAAAACAACTCTAAAGTTTCAAAACCAAATACACCAAGAGCATGGATTGCTTCAAGTTTTATCTACGCATTACTCAATCCAATTCAATCAGTATTGTTGAGCACCTATTATATGCCACTCTACATGCTGAAGAGGAAAAAACCATTAAAATATACTCAGTTCATTCTCCAAGAACTTCACCTTTTAAAATTGAAAATAAAACAAGCACCTAAATGATCATTATTATTATAGTCACCATAATCATCATCATTTTTATTATCATCAAATATGTATTAAATATAGTATTTTATATATTTATTAATCTACATTTCAGATATGTATTAATATATTCTGTATACAATAGTCACATATATTTAATATATTTATTAATATATAATTTTATATAAAATATATAAAATACTATATTATATAAATGTAATAATATATTTATTAATATACTAAATATAAACATATTAATAGTTATATGTTATATAATTATAAAATATTAAATATAATATATATTAAAATATGTATTGTTATAGGAAATGAACAGATACAGGGCTTCAGGTTTTATTAAAAAAACAAATAAATACATCCCAGCACTTTGGGAGACTGAGGTGGGCAGATCATCTGAGGTCAGGAGATCCACACCAGCCTGGCTAACATGGTGAAACCCCATTTCTACAAAAAATACAAAATTAGCCAGGCATGGTGGTGGGCACCTGTAATCCCAGCTACTCAGGAGGCTGAGACAGGAGAATCGTTTGAACCCAGGAGGCGGGGGTTGCAGTGAGTCCGGACTGCACCACAGCACTCCAGTCTGGGCGACAGAGTGAGACTCCGTTTCATTAAATAAATAAATAAGCAAACAAATAATAATGAAAAAAAATACAAAATTTAGGGAAAACCTTTAGCAGTAGATGCGATTTTAGGCTGATGTTTATGTATTGCATGACTGCACAAATGAAGGGAGGAAAGACTTTGGGGCGCTTCAGAAATTGTAAACAACAAAACCATGGTAGCTTTTTTGTGAAGTTAACAATGCCTAGGTTAGGTAGGCAAGAAAATTTGATGTGGCTGCAGGTGACAGAAGGACAAAAAGAGACTAAGATGGTTTGGGCACAGTCACTTTGGGCCTAAAACATCAGGATACATGGAGACTTTTACATGGTAGTCCGCCTGAGTGACACACAATCTGAAGTGTACAGATGCTTTGGAATGTGTGTGCAAAGTGTCTAACTTGAAAGCCAATCTGTCAGTTATTGTGGTTCTCTGAACGGCAGAGTCTCACCAGAGCTGCCTCTAATAAGCTCTTGGCAGAAAGCCTCTTTGCCACTTGCCTGAAACGCAGTGAATTGGACTCTCACATTTGACAGGAGAAGATGCTGGAGCATGGAGGGACATCAAGTAGGAGAGAGTATAAGCTGGGCAGGAGCCCGGCTACATATGCAGACCCTTTGGGAAACCTGGATGATGTAATCAGGTGAGCCTAATTGAGTCAGGCGTTACCCTTGGAGAAGGTATTTGGTATAGACCTGGATGGAAGAGGGAACTGTCATCATTTCTGTTCTCTTTCTCAATTTTGTTTTTCCTTTTCAAGCAAGCAGTTGAAGCCAGTGGCTAGTTTTAGTTCCCTGTCTGAGGGTGAGTGATAGAGTACATTAGGATGTCGGTGGGGCTGGAGGTAAACTTAAGTGGGAGCCTTGGTATAACCCCATGGAGCTCGTTGGGGCAGAAGATTGGAAGCAACATTACAGAGACCAACAAGATCTAGCCCAAATTTTCAGGGCTGTAATTTCAAGCACTGCAGCTCATAGACTCTTACATAAATAGCACTGAGGGAGCATAGGGAGGAAGCTAAGGTCTAGGGCTGATTTCTTTCTGATTTGGATGCATAGGTTCAAGAGATAGCATAAATTGAAGTCAAGTTCATAGGCACTAAAGATCCCACTTGATGTACCCAGGCAGTCTTGAGTTTGGTGGACATTTTAGGAGTTGAGCTTATATTTATCAGTCTAAAGAATTTTGAAGTTATTTTCCTCTGTATATCCATTGTGTGTGTGTGTGTGTGTGTGTGTGTGTATATTTTTTTTTTGAGACAGAATCTTGCTCTGTTGCCCAGGCTGGAGTGCAATGGTGTGATCTTGGCTCACTGCAACCTCCACCTCCCAGGTTCAAGCCATTCTTCTGCCTTAGCCTCCAGAGTAGCTGGGATTAATTTCTGTAGTTTTAGTAGAGATGGGGTTTCGCCATGTTGGCCACACTGGTCTCGAACTCCTGACCTCAGGTGATCCACCCGACTCGGCCTCCCAAAGTGCTGGGATTACAAGTGTGAGCCACCGTGCCTGGCCTTTTTATTTTTTAACACCAGCCTTAAACTTAAGTTCACATTAACTTTTGTCCCAAGAAAATGTTCCTTTTTTCACAGTGAAGAAGAAAGATGACAGTTATTCTTTTGATCAGGTATTTACTGGGAACAGGATCCCACACATACACAATATAATTTAATGATATGTGTGTATTTGATATAATTTACTATTCAATGTAATCCCTCAATGTAGACAATATCCCAAATGTGTGAATGAGTAATGTGAGACACTCGGAGGTTATGATACGATTCAGTTCCTACAAGTTGCAAGGAGCCGAAAATAGGCACTTGAATCCAGATCTGCTTGCCCATGTATCCCATGATGTTTTTCGCATTTGTTTGTTTTATGCTGTGCTGCCTGTTATGTGCCAGTGGGTTAATCAATACCAGAGGGCTTGTTGATATATCAAGGTTCAGAGAGATGACTAGAAGGGATCCTATCAGGGAGCTCTGCTTTAGTGAAAAGAACTAAAAACAGTTCTTTGTAAATGGTTTTCACAACAGCTGTTAAATGATCATCATTTCACATTTTTAAAATAGATCAACCCTGAATACAAGTGGGGTATGGAAAAGGAACATTGGCAGAATGTGATCAATTTACTGTGGCGACACTAACTAGACTCAGCTAAATGCCTTCTAGGCATGAGCTCCAGAGGAGGCTGCTGCATCCAGTAAGCTGCGAACTATGGAATAATATGATTCCTTTCATTAGAAACCTATATTGGTCTAGGAAAATGTACACAGGGAAAGAGAGGCAAAGACAAAGGAGAAATCAAACTTCTTGCTGTCCAGTGAAGGAATTTCACGTAGATCTAGAGATCAATAGCTGCAATATGGTCCCTGAATTGCAATTAATTCTGTAAAGAGAAAACAGCCCTTGTGGATAAGTGGGGCTGGGGCGAGCGCTCATGCTTCCTAGAGAAGCACTTGAAGCTAAACTCGGGAATGGGTTGCCAGTCAAAATCTCAGGAATAAATCAGATGTCAATCAGGTGTCGCAGGAGTGAAGCCCCAGGAAAAGGCAACTCCATCAAACTACTAGAGACGACTGGCCAAAGCGGGACCAGGCTAGTAGCCAAAAGCAGGAGCAACGACCTGGCAGCCAGGACTGTGGCTCTAGTAGAGAGAGTGATGTTTGTGAAAGGTGGTTGTTTGCAGTGGTTGCCTACCCTGAGCCTGGGGATCCACCCTGAGGGCACACTTTCAAAAGCCTTCACACCACCCCCTTAACTTTGCTTTAAAGTAATCCCCCCTGAAAGCGAACAATCTTAAAAATTACATGCCCTTACCACCTCCCTCCACACATGCAAAACATGCATCTAAGACACACCAAAGTTATCTCTTAGAGATTATAGCCAAAGCAATCTTGAGATAGAGTACAGAGCCATCATATGCCATACGCGTTTGCATAATAAATGCATAAATGGCTGGAAATAGAAAGAACCATGAGCTTGCCGTTGCTGTTGGCTGCTGCATGTGTGTGTGTGTGTGTGCACGCGTGTGTGTGTTTCCCAAAGCACCTTAGTGAAGCAACATCCTAAGACCTATCAAAACAGAAGGGCCTGCAAGAGCCACCTTTAGTTGTGGGACTATTTGAAGTTTGGGATAAACAAGTTTATATTTCTTGAATAAATCTAGAAAAAAAGATAAATATTCAAAGAAATTCTCAAGTTTAAACACTGATAATAATAACAGCAGTTATTAAACTCTTATTTTGTACAAAGTACTATACGATGTACTTAACGGACATTTTCTTGGTTCATACCATAGTCCTACAAGGTAGGTATTATTATAACCCCTTTCTATTGATGAAATTGAGGTGCAGTTAGATTAAGTGATTCACACAATGTCACTTAAGTTAATAAATGATGAAGCTGGATTGTCCTCCCGTTCAGTCTAATGCCAGAGCCCAAATGAACTGGGGCAAAATAAGACAGATGTTAGGAACATTGTCCTCATAGTTCTACCCTATGAGGGTAGAACTCATAGGGCAGGAGAGGCAGGAATTTTTTGGAAAAGTCCATTCTTCAGTGGCCTCTTCTTTTTTAACTTCTTATGTGTGGAATAGATCTATTCATGCTCACTAACCCCACTGAACCTGTGCTTGGGAAATCTAGATGTGAGTAAGCTGTTGAATTGAGTAAATGTTCATTACTTCAGGGTCTACCATGTCATTTGGGATAAGGATCCATCATTTCTTCTTGTTTTTCAGAGTGACGTTCATCTGTACAATCCAAAAGGAATTTACACAGAAAACTCACAGGAAACGGAATTTACCTCTCCCTAGCTAAATACCTTGCAAGCTTTTGAGGGTGTTACAAGTTGGGGATGAAAAACAAAGACTGAGCCCTCCCTTCATAGTCACAATGAACTTTTCAATCAAACAAAACCCTAGATGTGTGCAATTCGATAGGAATGCACAATTTATAATGGCTATATGAGTAGCGTAAAAGAAGACTACAAACTTTTCCTCTTTTCTGACTAAATCCTTATGTGTTCAATACCTTCAACCATTAGGGAAAATGGATAAGAATAAGAACCAATGGAAATAAATTCTAAATGTAGGCTTACGTGACCGCTTTGAAGCTCTCTTTAGAATTGAGGAGTTAATATCCCAGAAATACATGAGGATGTGTTCAAATCAAAGTGTGTCCCCTGGATGGATTTTAGTTGCAGAAATTTGGACTAATGCCTCCTTTTGTTGGACGGGGAAGGTGACGAATACTTCCGAGAAGCAGCCTCAAAAGATTACTCTATTTTGACCTGGAAAATTACAATGAATTGTTTTGCATTTTATCTTAAGAAGAAAGAAAGATACCCTGAAGTTTATATTTCTTCCATATCCACCCACAGCAGGGACTCATAAATGCCTGCTAATGAAATTAAGGAGAACTATGTGTTCAGGCTCTATTAGCCCTAAGCACTGAAAAATAATTAAATTAAATACTTAATGAGAGAATTTTTTTTAACTTGGTTCTAAAATGTTTAGCTTATGGGAACATTTTTGACCTTACTGTATCTGCTTCATTTGGACTGAAACTTTTGCATTATATTTGCACAATGAATGTTTGATGATGATGAAAGTCAAATAGTCTTGAGTATTTCAACAATAGCAGGAACAGCAAAACACTTATGGTGCATGTTCCATTTTTTTATTGTCAATGCCCGTGAACTATTATCCCACAAAATCAGCAATGTGAACTGAGAAAACAATCTTTGTCTTTGTCTAATAGGTAGGAAACAACGACTGTTTGGGAACTTTTGAATCCAGGGTAAATTTTAGAACCATTAAAATATAACTTTATGTAAGTTTTCAAGTTGCATTGAATTTTATTGACCTTTCTGCAAAATGCAGATGAAAATGTTGAAGATTTTTCAAAAAACAAGTCCTCTGCAACCAGATTTCAGCCTCTAATGCCAGTGGGATCACTGCTTTCCTCAGTCACTGTTGCCTATTATTTCACTTGTAATGAGAGTGAGGTCATTAACCATCAGCAGCCTAGAGTGGAAATCTGGTGAGCAAAACTGTTTTGTGTGGCTTATTTCGTGTTTGAAAATTGAGATATTTTACTTAAAAAACTATAACTTTGTAAACACTCTAAAGAACTGAAAGATCTGGATGGCCGGGCGCGGTGGCTTACACCTGTAATCCCAGCACTTTGGGAGACCGAGGCGGGTGAATCACCAGGTCAGGAGATTGAGACCATCCTGGCTAATATGGTGAAACCCTGTGTCCACCAAAAATACAAAAAATTAGCCGGGCATGGTGGCGGGCACCTGTAGTCCCAGCTACTTGGGAGGCTGAGGCCTGAGGCAGGAGAATGGCGTGAACCTGGGAGGTGGAGCTTGCAGTGAGCAGAGGATCAGGCCCCTGCACTCCAGCCTGGGCGATTACATCTCAAAACAAACAAACAAACAAACAAAGAAACAAACAAAAACTGAAAGGTCTGGAACAGTGGGTTCCTGGATGACAATAATTCGCTGGAACCGAGAAATGACTGAACTGAGAAGAGGAAAGTCTTCTGTTTTCCACAGTCCGAACATCTCTCTATTATCTTACCTTTGGGCCATTTTGCTCATTTACAATACATATTTGGGCCATTGTAGTCATTTGCATTTGGCCACTGTGTACTTCTCTACTTTTCTGTCTTTATTTATGACACCCCTTTGGTCTTCCATTTTGCCTATTGCTTTTACCCCTAATAGATAATTTTTCAGTCTTTTTGAAAGATGATGTATTTTTTTGTATCTTTGTGTAAGAAATATTTATACCCTTTCCATTGAATTGATTTTGCCAACTGTCTGCATACATTCAGCAAGCATTCTGGGAGTACGGGGCGTGTGTCAGGCATTCTGCCAAGCATTGAGACTTTAGTGGTAGGTGAAACAAGTACAATTACCCCACGTGTATCTGGGACCTGTTCCCAGTATTATTTGATCACACCACTGTTAAAGCACTCTGATTAGGCTTATAGATTTGAGGACAAATTGATGGGTTCTACGTCACTGAGTCTCTCAGTAATTAAGTTTACTTTCAGGCAAAGGACAGAATTGTAGTTCTCTTCCTCACCAGTGCTGGGTATGGCCATTGGACTTGTTTTGAGTACTACAATGTGAATGGTGCTAATGGGTGTCACTTTTAAGGCAAAACATTAAAACGTAGTGAATCATTTACTGCACTCTCTATCTGGCCATAGTGACCAGCAAAACTGGTGGCCCCTCCATAAACCTAGATCCTACAATAGGATGATACAGAGTTGAGTCCTCCGATGACCCAGGATGGACATGAAGCTCTAAGTAAGAAACAAACCTTGTTATTTTAAGGTCTTGAGATTTAGTTTCCCATAGTGTATCCTAGCCTATCCAGATTGCTACATTAAGTGCATCTTTAAACTGTAGACAAAAAAACTAGTAAGATTAAAACAAATAGTCATAATCCAAGAAATACATTTTATAATTTAGAATGATTAAACTTCTCATTTGCTGTGGTTACATTAATTGAAAACAGGTTTAAATACTAAGATTGTAGTTTCTTAAATTAACTGTCATTCACACTGGTGTCTATTGACAAATTGAGTCCTTTGACCTTTACTTAAATAGAAATATTTTCCTTTTTATAAAACCGTTCATCTACATACTTAAATTTGAGAAATACTCTTATTGGTGAAAATGTCTTTTTTTTTTTTTACCAGCATTTAATTTTATTTTTCAGATAAATTTTAATGGAATATAAAGTATATGCATAAAATTTCATAAATCATAAAAGCCAATAAATGTTTATAAAATGAGCCCAACCTAGTTATTATCATCAATAATAATCATACAAAATTACCAGCATTCTCTCTCCTTAAAACTTCCCTTTTACCACCTCTTCCAATCAATACCCTTCCTGCTCACTTCTACCCAGATTTCTAGCACCATAGATTAGTTCTGCTAATTTCTAAACTTTATATAAATACATCACACTGTATCTACTCTTTTGTGTTGAATTGATTTTGCTTAATTTTATCTTTGTAAGATTCATTCATCTTGCATTGTATAGCTAGTGTTCCTTCATTCTCAATATTATATTGCAGTCCATTGTGTGAGTGTGTCATTATTTATTTCAGTACTGATGGGCATTTAGATTGTTTTCAGCTTTTTACTACTAAAAACAACGTGTTGCTGGCTGGGTGCAGTGGTTCACGCCTCTAATCCCAGCACTTTGGTAGTCTGAGGTGAAAGGACGGCTTGAGGCCTGAAGTTCCAGGAGAGTCTGGGCAACATACTGAGACATAATCTTTATAAAAAATTTAAAAAAAAATGGGTGGGACTGGTGATGTGCACCTGTAGTTCTAGCTACTCAGGAGGCCAAGGTAAGAGGATCGCTGGAGTACAGGTATTTGAGGGTGCAGTGAGCTATGATCATGTCACTGTACTCCAGCCTAAGCAACAGAGAACATCTCTAATAATAAATAAATAAGTATAATATAATAAAATAAGTAATATATAAATAAAAATGTGTTGCTGTGAACATTTTTGAAAATGTACATTTTGTACATGTCTTTTAGTGAACATATGAACATTCTTATGTATATGTACATTTGAGCTTGGAGTAGAACGACTGGGTAACAGGATATGAGCAGTTCAGCTGAAGAGGCTATTGATGAGCAGTGTTGCAAAGTGGTTGTACTATATAACATTTCTACCAGAAGTGTGGAAGAGTTCCAGTTACTGTAAATCTCGTCAAAACTTGCTATTGTCTGTTCCTTCAGATTCTCCTTTCACCTCTTTCTTCCTTCTTTCCTTAGGCCCTTTCTTCTTCCTTTCTTCTTTCCTATTGTTTTGGGTAGGTTGTGATATATATACTTTTGTTTTAATTTCTCTGATTACTAGTGAATTTGAGCATTTATTTATATATTTTCCCCATCTAAAAAATATTCCTTGCCTTTTTCTTATTGATTTGAAAGAGTTCTTTATATATTATGAATAAGAGTTCTTTGTTAGATATATACATTGTGAAGAACTAAAGAAAATATCATCAACCCCTTATTCAGATTGAAATAGCCTTTGCAAAAATTATAACTGAGGAAATTATAACAGCAAAAGAGATCTAACCTAATTGACTCCATCTTACTTTTCATCTCCATGCTGTCCTTGTTCATTCCCTGGTGTAGGCTGAACTAACTTTGGGAGAAACTTGCAGTTCACAGTCTAACTTTGAAGCAAAGATGATAACAAACTCCCCTCCTGCTTGAGGGCTACGCTGCCTTTTCAGAACTAACAAATTAGGCACCAGATTAGCAATTATGGCTGAGAAATCCTACAGCTGGAGGCTGCAAGATTCTGAACCTCCCCAAATTGCTCCTGGGGATAACATACTATTGTAAAACCTAGGAGCAGTGCTAGAGATACTTTCCAGACCCTGTACTCGATGGGTCACCACCCAGATTGATAAACTGGCTCATCTGGTCTCGTGGCCCCCGCCCAGGAACTGACTCAGCACAAGAGGACAGCTGCGACTCCCTGTAATTTCATCTCTGATCAGACCAATCAGCACTCCCCACTTTCCTACTCCCTACAAACCAAATTATCCTTAAAAACTCCGATCTGCAAGTTCTTGGGGAGATTAATATGAGTAATAACCCCATCTCCCACATGGTGTGACTGGCCTCACATCAATTAAACTCTTTCTTTACTGCAATGCCTTGGTCTTGGTAAGCTGACTTTGTGCAGCAGGCAGGAAGAACCCATCAGGTGGTTACAAGATTCCCTCAGTATTAACATAACACTAAATATATATATCTATGTTCCTCCCTGCTTCATTTAGACAGACAGATAGCGTTTTTTTTGTTTTGTTTTGTTTTTTTATGATAGAGCATTTAAGTTTTATTGTCGCCCAGTTTACCTTTTTTCTTTTTTCAATATGGTTAGACCTTTTAGTGTCCTGTGTAAGAAAACTTTTTTTCTGCTCCTGAAGTCATAGATATAGTCTGCTAAGCTTTCTTCTGCTTCAGTTTTTTGGAGAAAAATTCATGCTGACCTTGTTGTTTCAATTCCCAGACATTTGCCAGGTGGCAGTGTGGATATTAGGTAAACTTGTGGATAGAATTATAGACATATATATTATTCCCTTCAGGGTTAAACATTTCTGTTTGATTTGATTATTTGGTTGTATATTTTTTGTTTTGTTTTATTTTGTATAAACTTTTTGTTCTTGTTGTAGTAACATGTTGTTATTTTAGACTTACTAAAGTGATAAATTCCAAGATGCAACTTAGGGTTTAAAGACAGGTATCATTAAAAATCTCAAGCGATAGCAAAAAATTATCCATTTAACCCAGCTCAGCATCCTAAGTTTAAGGCTCGAGTCATGAAGTTGTAAATTGACATTTTGCATGTCTTTACCTTCTTTGTGCCTATAACTCTTGTAACAATGGGAAGGAATTAGGGCTAGATGACAGCAGTGTCTGTGTATTCCTAGATCCTATCAACCAAGGACCCCTTATTAGCCTCTGGTCCTCAAGTTCCCAAGAATATGTGTCATATTGCTCCAGTGAAATTTCTGCTAAATGAAGAAAAATCAGTAAGGAAAAGGAAAATAAAGACTGTTTGATTCACTGGAGAGTAAACTTTATGGGGAAGCAGACAGAATTGAAAAAGGAAGTGAGTAAGAACATTATCTTTGGGGTATAATAACTTATTAATAAAGCATATGGAAATTAAATGAACTAGACTAAACAGTTTTTTCTTTCTACCATATCCCATGAAAAACTTTATTATCTTACACTGGGAGAAAGCCTTCTTGCAATATGCCCAAATATTTACTTTCACATTAGGAACATTTGAACCCTTTTGACATTTTCCACAAACCTCAGAGCATCCATTTAAACCCAACTGCTCACTTCTGCCTTTTAATTTCTTCATGCCGTAATTTAACACTAGAGGTACTTTTCTGATGTATTTGGTATGAATAAATTACATTCTACAAATGTTTCAAACGTTCAATAGGCACTAACCAGTCATCATTTATCTATGAGTACCCTTTAGAAAAGAACAAAATGATCTTCATTTTTTGATTTGCACAATTTAAATCTTAAAAATGTGTAGTTATATAAGTGCATGATTAAGGAGTTCTCTCATTGCAAATTTCTAATCCTCCTGCTGGGGGATTATACACTCCCATACTGTTATAAAGTTCTTCTGTATACCAGGGTCTTATAATGAACTGGAAGATTAAATGTATTTTTTTTCTGTCTTTATGTATGTTTGAATCATGGGAGTCCATGAGAAAAATACAGCTTCATTGGAATTAGGAGAAAATATACCCTTTGTTCAACATTTAAGATTGCATTTCCAATTCACATATGATTGCTTATACAATTTTCAGTCTCCCACAACCCAAATAAAAAAAGGTTTTATATTCTATAGCCATGCATTTCAAAAGACAACGTCAAAACATTCAGTAGAACAGAACTTTCTTATCGCTCCCTGCAGACTCTCAGCACCAGTGTGGCATGGGGGAGAAAAGGGCTTAATTATAACAGTTTCTTATTGCAGAAACCTAGGTGGTTGCCACATGTGGCAAAGTTAACAGACATGAAAAATGTGGACCTTGTTTCTTTCTGTTTATTTTTCCAAGATGTTTAGGGAGGGCAGTTGCACCAGGGATCAGAGTTACCACCTTTAGGGTACCCCTTAGTGATCACTAAATTTACAATAAAATGAACTATAATAGAATTAAACAGTCTACATCCTGTGTGCCCCTGTATTTAGTGGGTTATTTAGTAGACCTCAAGTCTTAGTTTAATTCAAGCCATATGTGTGTGTTGGGGTGGAAGGAGAAGGATTTTTTTTTTCCCTGAGCTTGGGCTTAAGTGAATAAAGGAGGAGAAGAGAAGCGGCCTCTTCCCTTTTCTGTTGACTAAGGGAAAAAGTACGAGAAGGATCAGTGACTTTGTATGATGAGGACCTGGCTATTTGGCCATGGAAGTGGCCTTGCCACTTGGGCTTGTTCCAGTATCTACAATGCATTTAAAAAAAGAAAGAAAGAAAAATTTTTAAAAAGTTCGAATTTTCTCCCAGTGGTAGACCTGACTCAGGTCAAGCACACCTGGTTCTCAACTTTGATCAAGGGTACCTGGTTCTAGATCGAGCTCTACCATAATGGTTCACAATGTGAGGCTTGGCCATGTCATTTCTCCTCTCTGGCCCCAATTCAATCATTATATTAAAATGGGAGGGTAGGATGATGGTTCATCTTCTGAGGTTCCTTCTGGCAGTGTGCCGCATACTAACAGGGGTCTAGAAAATGCTGGGGACTCGCCTGATAACCAGGGGTGATGACTGAGACAGGGTAGTAGACCAGCCCATATCAACAACATGAGCCAGAGGAAATGCTGTGTGTACAGTGATGTCACGCTGTCAGCAAGCTCATCACTTTTCTCTCCCAACAGTGCCTTATTTGGGCTCAACCAAAAGTGAGCCAATCATAGAGCCGGGCGCAGTGGCTCATGCCTGTAATCCCAGCACTTTGGGAGGCTGAGGCGGGTGGATCACCTAAGGCTGGGAGTTCGAGACCAGCCTGACCAACATGGAGAAACCCCGTCTCTACTAAAAATACAAAAATTAGCCTGGTGTGGTGGTGTGCACCTATAATCCCAGCTACTAAAGAGGCTGGGGCAGTAGAATTGCTTGAACCTGGGAGGCGGAGGTTGCAGTGAACTGAGATCATACCACTGCATTCCAGCCTGGACAATAGAGTGAGACCCTGTCTCAAAAATAAATAAATAAAAAATAAAAGTGAGCTGATGACTACAGTACCCCAGGTTCTCCATTGCCTATGTTTGATGTGTTGGTCAAATTATGCATCAAGCCAGCCAGTATAAAAAGCTTCCCCCAGACCTTCTAAAATACCAGCTCCACATCTAGCTGCATAATAATCTGAATTATTTTTTAAAATAAGTTTAAAATGGTTGGGCACAGCAGCTCATACCTATAATCCCAGCAATTTGGGTGGTAGAGGCACGCAGATTGCTTGAGCTCAGGAGTTTGATACTACCCTGGGTAACATGGTAAAACCCCATCTCTACCAACAATACAAAAATTAGCTGGGTGTGGTGGTGCACACCTGTACTCCCAGCTACTTGAGAGGACCTTTTCAGCCTGGGAGATCAAGGCTGCAGTGAGATGTGATCTTACCAGTGCTCTCCAGTCTGGGCAACAGAGAAAGACTGTATCTCGAACAAACAAACAAACAAAAGTTTAAAAATTGAGGAAAATAGGAGAGAAGGACGGAAACTGCTGCAATGAAAGGAAAAGCTCTAAACGTGGATTTAGATTAGCATGAAACTCCAGCATCCCTCCTTCTCCCACATTTCTGTCTCTCTTTCCCCTTCCTTTCATTCCCTAATGATCACTCTCATGCTATTTCCACCTTATTTTATTTGCTACTTGTGCCAGGTGCTGTCATGGGCAAGATGAGGGCAAATGTTGAACAAGAGAGCTAAGTCTCTGCCCCCATATGACTTACCATCCAGTGATAGAGACAGAAAGCACAGACCTTTCAAAATGATTGCATACTATCTGAGATGACAGATGATCTCAGAGTGAAGTCCAGGGTCTTAGAAAATGGACAGTGTGAAGGAGAACTATGGGATTCTTCAAATTCCTTTAACAAGAAGACTTCATCTTTTCAGGGAGGTCAAGACATCTCTGAGGAAGTGGGCCTTTAAGGGGATACCCACTCTCTAAGGAGGAGCCAGTGTCAACTCTCCAAGCTCATCAAAATCAGGGACAACATTTCAATTTATTTTAGATTTTAATTTACTGTAGGTTTTCTCAATCACTTATGTGAATTTCTTTAGGTAGTCAGCACATATGCAACTGGTTATCATTCCTGATGTAGTTGAATTTTTTGCTTTCTTCTCTCACTGGTGGTGAATGAGGCTTTTACTTCTACAAAACGCTTATATGCTCTGTCCTTTCCTAAATTCATGTCCAAAAGGAAGCTCATAACTCCCATGGCCCATGTTATAACGTGAGGGTGCTTCTAGGCCTCAGAAGCAGGCATCAAGAAACAAAATCTCTCTTTCCGACTTTCTCCTGTCCTCCTTCCACCAGCCCAAGGTAGGTCTCTAATCCAACTTTGGGTCAAAAGATGCTCATTCCAGAGAGGGTCTTGCTCCACACACTAGAGGAAGGAAAGCTACACAGAGAGGCCAAGAAAATTCTGGCAGGCCTTGCTGGGTTTCGATCACATGATTTTTGTCCAGTGCCATCTCTATATGGTTGGTGACCATGCCTATATAATGAAGCCTACATAAAAACGAGAAGACAGGGCTCGAGAGCTTCTGGATCGCTAAACACATGGAGGTTCCTGGAGGGTGGTGTGCCCAGGGAGGGCATGGAAGCTCTGTACCCCTCTTGCCATACCATACCCTAAGCATTTCTTCAGCTGTATCCTTTGTCATACACTTCATAACAAATTGGTAAGTGTTCTGTGAGCCTCTCTAGAAAATTAAACCCAAAGAGGGAGTTGTGGGAATCCCAACTTGAAGCCTGTCATTCAGAAGTTCCAGAGACCTGGACTTGGGACTGGTGTCTAAACAGGGGGAATGTCTTGAGACCGAGGCCTCAATTTGTGAGATCTGACACTCTCTCCAGGTAGACAATATGAGAATTGAACTGGAAGACACCCAGTTGGTGCTTGCTGCAGAAGTAACTGTGGTGGTGACAAGAACCCCTCCTCATCCCCCATTTGTTAACAGAAGGCTTCTGTATTGATTATTTTTATGTTGGTGTAGCAGTGAGGGAATAGCACAGTTTTTTTTTTTTCTAAACAGAAATGTACTGAGTATTTAAAATACACAATTTTGTTTAATGTTTGCACAGCCATGCAAGATATTTACTATTGTTTTCCTATTTTGCAGATGACAATACTGTTACAGAGTGATGAAGTCACTTCTTCAGAAGCTAGTAAGATATTGAACCTGGAATTTGCAACCAGAAATTTTTGAAGCTGACATATACATATTTAATTTAATTCATTGCATATTTCTTCATTTTAATCAGCTTTTGTTTTTTTCTGAAGCCCAAGAAGGGGAAATTGACTTGCCTTATGTGGCAGGGCTTTGTGAGAGAATAATGTCCTCATGTCTCCAGTATCCAGTAATCGTGTATGGAAACAAATAAATATAATTTAAAATGTAAGTTTTCTCTCTCTGTATTTCTGTGTGTGTGTGTGTGTGACTGTCTCATCTAGGAAAATAGATATATAGATGATGTTTAAGGTACAATTAAGATGTTAAGGTAAATGTTTAAGCTATATTTAAATTTATCATTTGGATAAGTTTACAGATAGATTTAATTATGTATTTTATGCGTGTACATTTTTAATTTTATTGTAGTTCAACTGATCATTTTCTTTTCCTTCATAGTTGGAGCTTTGTTTTCAAGACTGCAATCCAGGCTCCAATGCATTCTAGCTGTGTGTCTTTTGGCAAACAGCTTAAAGTCTCTATACCCATTTTCCCATATGTAAATGGAGTGAGTTACATCATGTGTCTACTATGTGGTAAGCAGTTGACGAGATGTACATAAAATAGCCTCTTCTGTGGTCAGCAGACAGACAGTAGACATCAATAAATGTGAAATTAAGTTATGGTGAACTCATAAGGCAGGCTTGAATGGAAAAAGAATATGCAAAGAGAGTCTGAGGAAGATGTGTGGATGGAGGGTGGTGGTGAAGTGAAGGCATAACACTTTTTTTTTTTTTTTTAACCAGCTGCGCTGTATTTTTTAGTGTGTCTTCCCAAGCTGGAGGAATTGCAGGAACTCTAACAACATAAGACCTTCCCCCAAATTATGAGCAGATTTCCTTGCAGTTGAGTAGGCTGACAATGATGGATCATCTCTGACATCTGTTCTTTCTCTGATTCTCTAAACCAATGTATGTGTACTGCTCTTCCAAAATGTATCTCTTCCAACCTTTGTGACTAGGTGGATGCTCCCCTAAGAAAACGTTAAGTTCCTTAAAGACAGGGTCAGTGTAATCACTTTGTCCCCTGGCTGCCCTGAGCGTAGGGTTATGCTTTCCCACAGAGGAGGTGACTAATAAATGCTGGCTAACTGAATACGGAGTAATTTTTTTTAATTACCTTTTTTTTCTCTTCCTCTGCCCTTGGCTTAGAGTTACCATCACACTCTTTTTTTTTCTGCAGTTCAACTGTCTTTGCTCCACAGCACCATGACATTGCTTATAGAGTACACATCCAGGTTTTCAGTCATTCAGCTGGCCATGATATGAGCCTCGTGATAACCTTTTGTCTAGTTTATACTTTGTCACAAATTGCCTTGCACGGCCTTCAATAAGCAACTGCCCCTCTCTGAAATTGCAACTTTCTCATCTGCAAAATGAGATAGCATACCTGCTACTTTTTAAGATCATTCATTATCCAAATTCTATGACTTTGGGCCGATCACCTTTATCCCAGAAATAAGTGGGCTCTGAAATAAATAATTTGGGAGGACACAGGTGTTCTGCTGAAGAGGTGATGCTTATAGATTCCTGTGAGACAGATCACAAGGCAGGAGGTCTCAGGGCAACTTTCTGAATTCCTCCATGTCTGGATCTTGCCTGGCTTTTGTGGTTACAGCCCTCTTTCCATAGACAATAGCAAAGCCTCAATGAGTGCTGTCGTGTGCCAGACGACCTCCTCTCTATCCTTATAAAAATAATAATAATTTAAAAACTCTCGGATACGTTCTAAGTGGTGAGATACACATACTATGTAAACACTTAATTGTATCCAGAAAACAAAAGTTTAAAAGGAGAACAAAATGTGTTTTTGACCATACTCATTCCATTCCTCACTTCATATGCCACTAAATTCAACACAGAGAACAATGGGTTAGCTAGCAGCAAAAAATAATCTCCGATCAATGGAAATTTTGGCATACTTGGTTCTAGCTCAGTCACTGCATTAATGTGATATTTTAAATGATTTGCTTAACATTTTTTGACTCAGCTCTCTTTCTGTAAAATGGGGATAATGATGCTTTACTTTGTTCCTGAGGACAGTGTTACATAGGACCACTGGAGAGAAGGGATCTGACTCTGGATTCTGTCTTTATCTCTTGCTCTCCGTGTACTCAGGACTAATCACTTAATTTTTCTGAACCTTCTAAAATGGTGACCTCCATCTCATGGGATTGTTATGAGAATTAAAAACAAACAAAAAACAAACAAACAAACAAAACCTGTAGTTTACTTTTGACCACTGGGCAGGTGTTCAACAAATAGTAGTATTTTTTAATTTTTTGTTGTTGTTGTTTTTTGAGATGGAGTCTCACTCTGTTGCCCAGGCTGGAGTGCAGTGGTGCTTTCTCGGTTCACTGTAACCTCCACCTCCTGGGTTCAAGCGATTTTTCTGCCTCAGCTTCCCAAGTAGCTGGTACTATAGGTGTGTGCCACCACACCCAGCTGATTTTTGTATTTTTAGTAGAGGCTGGGTTTCACCATATTGGCCAGGCTGGTCTCAAACTCCTGACCTCGTGATCTGCCCGCCTTGGCCTCCCAACATGCTGGGATTACAGGCGTGAGCCACCGCACCCAGCACAAATGGTAGTATTAATTGATACATGGAGATCATGCCCAGCCTGAAAGATTATATTTTCATATTGTTAAGCCCAAGATATGGAGCAAGATGACTGTTGCTTTAAGAAGCAGGGGGAAGGACGCATGATGTGTCCTGTTGCTTCTTTTTTTTGAGATCTAGAAGAAGACATAAAATAGAGAAAAACATTGGGCTAGATCCTAACTATTTTTGCCACCTTTTGACAATTATTTCTGATTCTCTTGGCTCTTTTTTTAAAATTGTAATTTATGAAGTTCCAACTAGGTGACTGCCAATGTTTCCACAGGCTCTGCAATGTTAGGGGTGAAAGATGGAGATTTTCTCTTTTTCCCAGGAGTAGTCATTGGGATTTGATACTTTCAAGATTCAAGTAAATTGTGGCTATGCCTTGGAGGTATAATAGGGAAATTCATGTGTGTTAAATCCATTGTACAGTAGGGAAACCTTAGTTTCAAGGATACCAGCAGCAGTGCTCTATTTGTAATTTTAGTAGTTCATGCAATTTTTTGGCCAGTATATTCACCAAGCCTCAGGAATATTTATGCCAT
Source organism: Macaca thibetana thibetana (assembly GCF_024542745.1). Taxonomy (NCBI): domain Eukaryota; kingdom Metazoa; phylum Chordata; class Mammalia; order Primates; family Cercopithecidae; genus Macaca; species Macaca thibetana. The sequence continues at coordinate 7,808,921 of NC_065597.1, read as the reverse complement.
TCTTTATTCTACTCAAAGACCAAAAGACTTAGGCACTCAAAACTACATATGCATTATTTTTTGCTCTAGGGGTTGATAAACAACAGGGTATGCTAATAATAATCATTATGAGAATTTTTTTATGATAAAAGTATATCTATGCCAAATTCTCTAGGCACCTAAGAATGCCAAACTGAATATATTGCCTAATAAAAGGGCAGCCCAGCTCTATAAATCTGAAGCATAGTGAAGAAAAATTCTCCATAACCACCACCAACTGCATAATAAATAAAGCAACTATTCACCCATGTAAAACAAAGTAAAGAAAGAGCTTTAAAAAGCACCAGCACTTTGTATCCGAGGACTTTAAAGTAGAAGCTGAAAACCTAGAAAGATGCTGTATGTTGAAATGGTCTACTAGGTACTCAAAAGTTAAACAAAACCTCTCCTTAGGTACTGGTTAAACCAACCAGCTACTGACATTCTAGCTGCTGAATTAGTTAGAATGGGATATATGTCCTGCAGTAACACAAACACCCGAAAATTCAGTGGCTGAACATGTCAGATTTAATTTCATACTAATGTTAACTTGCACATAGGTTTGGGGCTCTTGGTGTTCCATCCTGTACAGGATGGAGGTTTAACACTCTCATCCATCATCAATTGGGACATCTAGGCTGGGCCTTGGCTGCTTCATTCCAGCAACTCTGGTATTGTGGTGCTCTTCACTTCCAGCCATGAAAATAATGGAAAATGTCTAAGAGGCCATAAAGAAATTACATCCTTTCCTGACTACCTTGGGCCAAGAATAATTCATACCAATTTTGCTCATAGCCCATTGGCCAGACTAGCCACATGACCTTAACTTTACTATGAAAGAGGCTGAAATAAAGAGGGTTGCATGGTGAACAATACTGCTTTGCTATAGCAGTTCTGTTTTTATCCATTAGGGTAGGCATCCTAGTCAGCTTGGACTACTGCAACAAAAATATTATTGACCAAATGGCTTAAAAACAACAGAAATACATTTCTCACAGTTTGGAGGCTGGATGTCCAACATCAGGGTGCCAGGGTACTGTTGTTGAAATTCTGACACAGATACTTATTCAAGCCACTTTCTTCAAGTTACTTGGTTTTCGTAAGTTTTAGATTTCCATTATTTAAATGGAATAATGATGTTTGTCCAAAAACCATCAGGGGTAAGTTATGCATTTCTCTTTAGATGATATATGTAGAAATGTGGTCAAAATCATTACACACTTAATAAGTGCAATGCAATGATTGATAGATTGAGTTAAGAGTCATAGGCTACTAAGGATCCTCTTGAAGTCAGATAGAATGCCTTTAGCAGCAAGTAACAGATGACCTTACTCAAAATAGACTGAACCAATAAGGAAATTCATTATCTCCTATAACATCAAGTCCAGAGGTAGGATAATGTGACAGATCCTTAATGACTCACATTTGTATAATGCCTCCACATTGACATTCTTCGTGCTAACTTCATGTTTAACCCAGGAACAAAGACTTTGCAGCAGTTCCAGGTGTTACGCCCAGACAAAAAAGTTAAGGGGAAAAAGAAGGATCATCACTTATTGGTTCTCTTTATCATGAAGAAATGTTTCCCAGAATTCCAGCCCTGTTTCTTCTCAAAATTTATTTGCCAGAATTAGATCATGGGCCCACAATGAAATTTATCACTGGCAGAGGGAATGGTATCACCACAATTGGCTTGGACTAAACCTGTCACATGAAATTTAGCTGCATTCCTTATTTTTTAAAAAAAGGTTTTCTTTGTGTGTGTTTTGTTTATTTGTTTTGTTTGTTTTTTATTAGCATCTGTGTATTTTTTGGAATCTAACCAAGAAACTTACCTTTGCTATGGCTGTCAGGGGGTCCACCTGACCCCAGAGTGAGAATCATGGGCAGACCAAAGTAGTATGGCCACCAGATTTTGTGAAAAGGCAAGAGTATTTTAGGCAGACATATTCAGATTCAAATCCTGAGTCAGTCACTAGTGACACGAGCTTTGTTTACATCTCTTATGCTTCAGTCTCCTCTTCTATGAAACCTACCTCACGAGTCTTTTGCATGACTAAATTAAATAATGCAGCATGCCTGGCACATAGTAGGCACTTACATAAGTGTTAACATTGGTAATAATATTAATATTAATATAATGAATAACTACAAGAAAAACTTTTTATTGTATCTTGTCCAATATCTTTTTTCGCCTGGTCATGTTAAGTGTATATTACCCTGTTTCCTTTCCAACAAATCCTATGTCAATATAGATAGTTCTCATGTTTTATGCAAATGTAGCTTGAAAAATATGTCTGTCCTCAATGTTCAAAAACAGGGGCATAGTTAATTAAATCGTGGTAAGACTGCATGGTGAAAATTTAAACGTTAGTAGTGATGTTTGTGTAGCATTTTTAGTAGCATGGGGAATTATTCATGTTATAATATTAAAAATGTGTTTCCAAAATATATTCGTAATATGATCTCAGCTATGGAAAAGAAAAACATTCAGTGGAAAAAAGCTTAAAGGGAAGAGCACCAAATTCAATAAAATTTGCATCTCATTGGAGAAATTATGTGTGATTTTTTTGTTCTTTCATTCTGTATTATTCTGAATACACTTTTTCAGTGTGTAGAACCTATATAATTAAATGAAATGTTATTGAAAACAGAAATATAAATACGGACATATAGATAGATATGTAGATATTATCAGTTATTGAGCTTCTACCACACAAACATAGCTTTGTGTTAAACTCACTGTATAGACATTACCTCATGAATTTTGTGCTAATGTCCCAGAAGGTTGACACCATTATTTCTATTATTATTTTCATATGATGACATTGGGTCTTAAGAGAGGTAAGTAGATTACCAAGATCACCCATTCATATAAGGGAGCTTGGTTTAGAGGTGCTGGGGACTTGGACCACTTCAAATACCTCTTCCATTATAAAGCAGAAACTCTAAGATAGGGAATCTTCTACAGGTGATTTAAATAAACAACTAGGTGACCTGAAAGACATTATTCAGTGCAGCGATTCTTTGATTTCATGAGAGAGTGAGGTGGAATGCATGGTTTGGATCCGTGAGTGTCCAGCAGAAATTGATGTGCAAATAAGTGAGAAATGCATGGTTTGGGTACAGATGAAATAAGGAAGAGCAAGATGAAAGTCATGGGAAGCAGAAAGTGGTATTTCTATTTTCCTGATTATATTGCTGTATATGCATAGTAGACATTGGGTGTTTCTGGTAGAGACTTGTATATTGGACTTCCCATTATACAGCTTTCATTTCACACAACACTGTGGCATGAAGACATTTGCCTTTCAGGGTGTGAAACAATGCTTGGTAAGTAAGAGTGGAAGCTGCTTTGTCTTGCGATGGGAGACACATGTACTTTGTTTAAAAGTCAAATCATTAAATATATAAATTAAGCTGAAACAGCTAACATAGGCATACAATTCACCAGTGCTGGCTATGTCAAGATAAAATTTGTGCTGGCATTTTTATGACCATAGCAACTCCAGCAAGGATCCTAGAGTGGTGAGATAAGTTGAAAGAAGTTACTTGAGTTAAATTCCATAGTCATGGTTAAATCTGATCTTCCACATTTTAATGATTTCCTTGATGTTCACCAATAGGATGATTTCACTGTGAAAAATTGTTCCTTGAATTTGGTTAGACCTTGACTATGTAAGTTGAAAGAGAGTAGTCCCACAAAAACAAAGAAAGCAACGAACAAAACCCATACCATTTGTGCTACTGTCTGTGAATTTTGTCCATGTCATGTTGAAAAAAATACAAATGGAAAGACTGTGTTTGTTGCTAATGGTTATTCATAGATGACTTCATATGAACAGAGCTCAATGTCTTTAATGTGCACTGTGGAACAGATTATTTTAAAATGTCAATCTCAAGCTATAGATGCTGCCTGAAATATGATTTGGGAATGGAGTTGGATATGATCTCCACACAGTGAAATCTACCAGATCTTGATAAGACAGTAAAATACTGAGAGCACTTGCGAATTGGTCATTAGAGAGGTGGAAGTATAAGAATAATATTATATTTGTATTACAATTATAATATGATTTTGGTGTTCCTATGTACTCAGCATCCAATACCTTTTCATCTAGTAAGAGTACCCTGAATCTGGAAACATCTTCTTTAGCCTTTCTGGTTTGGCGAAGCTGACTCCAAGTTTAGTGTCAAGAGTTGAGTATGTGACCAGGCTTGGCCAACCAGGCCACAGAGTTTTATTTAGGAATAGTGAGATAGCCCAGACTGAGCCATTCTGAGCCATTGAGTCTCCAAGGCTAAACTCTACTATTTTTTTCTGAATTTTAGAGGAAGATACAATTTTCTGTGAATCTTAAAAATCAGAGGATATATATCTTCAGCAACTAGGTGGTGGGGAGATAAAAATATGTAGAAAATATTTTTATACTGAAAACAAAAATATGGAGGACAACAGAGTATAAAAATGTTGAATAAAAGCCATATCTTAAAACACATGGAAGAGTCCCTGGATCCAGTCAAGTCTGAAATCATACTCACATCTGGACTTTTCAATTACATAAGCTTATAAAGTTATTCATTTTTTATGCCAGCCTGAAATGGGTTATTTTCATCCAAGCATAAGAATATGCACTAGTAAAACATTAGATATATATATACACACATATATGAGTTTTATATATATATATAGTTTTATATATATATGAGTTATATATAGTTATATAAATATAGCTTTTTATGTATGAGTAGGAGTGGTGTAGGGGAAAGTTTTACTATAGTTAAAACATTGATAATATTTTTAAAAAGTATTGTAGGTTGTACATTTAAAAAAACAAAACAATTTCCCAATGTTTTACTGTCAAATGGAATGATGTGTTAGAATTAATAAAACTAACAAGCATCACTTGCAGCAGGTTATCGAATACATCAAGATTTGTTCCTTGTGCTTGGGTATTCAACTTGATGAGACAATGACAGCTGATCACCGCATTCAGCTGTCAGTGTTTGTGTACTTCATACAAGAGAAAGTGATCAGAGACAAAGGCTTGTGTTATGAACCACTGCATCCAAAAAGAAAAGACAATGATGTGTTCAAGCTTATCAAAGACTTCTGCTAAAAGCATAAAAACACGTTGTCACATATGGATGGATCTACACCAATGATGCCCTTGCTAAGCTTGGGTAAACCCCAGAATTGCTTTCTAAGAAAGAAGTACCTCACAGCTTCATTACAGATTGTATGTTTTACAGTCATGAAAAGGCTGCAAAACCCATTCATCATAATCAAAGGATGCTTTGCTTACCACAGTGAATGTGGTCAACTTCAGGGGAGGACGTTTTCTCAGTTATCATTGATTTTATTTATTTTATTAATAAATTGATAGAAAGCACTGCTTTTCTATTGCATAAAGAGGTGAGGTGATTTTCATGTAGCTAGATAATTACTCATATATATATATATTTTTCAAATGTGAAAAATGAAAATCTCTTTCTTTACAGCAGAAACAATAGTTTACTTGATAATTTGGAAATAAGCATGCATAGCATTTACATTCACATACTTAAATATAACAAATATTTATTAGATAAAACCAGGATAAACCTAACAATAGCCAGAGTGAAGTTATTTCACATTGTTAGGAAACTCTAAGTGGGTTAAAGGGGCTGGATAAAGTGATGATTTGATTACTGGTTTATTTTTTTCCCTTAAAGACAGATTTGTAGAAAACGTAGAAACAACCTTCACTTGTGAAGTGACAAAGCATTTGTAACATTTGCATTCAAGTTAATTGCTGCTATGTAAGTACTTACTACTGCTATTTTGTCATAGGTTTTCTGGATATTTTGTAGATCCTTTTCTTTCTTTATAATTAGGTGATTTCCTCTAGTGTTTTGCCTTAATTCCTTCCTTTTTTTTTTTTTTTTTTTTTGTATCTACTGTAACTTTTCGCTTTGTAATTATGAGACTTACATGAAACATCTTGTAGTTATAATAGGCCATTTTAAGTTGATAGCTACTTTAATTGCATTTAAAAAAACAAGATTTTTATTTCATCTTCCCTAACATTTTATGTTTTTGATTTCACAATTTAGTTTTTTACACTGTATATTTCTTTAAAGTTACAGTAGCTATTATTATTAATAGTTTTGTCTCCTAACATATTATCTTAAATATATTTGACTTACACAGTATTATTACAGTATTAGAATATTTTGAATTTGCTTGTGTACTTTTATCAGGTAGTTTTATTCTTTTATATGTTTTCATGTTACCATGTAGTGCCCTTTTCTTTTAACTGGAAGAACTCTCTTTAACATTGAGAAATTCTCTCTGTTTCAGAAGGACAGCCTTTTCCAGTTACAATATTCTTGACAGACTTTTTTTTTTTCCCTTTGGCAATTTAATCTATCATCCCATTTTCTCCTGGCCTAAAACGCTTCATCTGAGACATGAAACCTGTAAGATTTCATTTCTAACCAAGGCTAGTTTCTGCTAGCCTTATTGTAACTCCTTTATACGTGACATGCTTCATTTCTCTTCTTTAATACAGAATACTTTTTGTCTTTGATTTTTGACAGTTTGATTATATGTCTTGGTACAGCCTTGTTTGGGTTAAATCTTACTGGAGACCTTTGACCTTCCTATCATCTCCATGTTTGGAAAGTATTCTGTTATTATTTCTTTAAGTTTTATTGTTTTGTGTCTCTTGTTTCTCCTTTCAAGCTCTTGTAATGCAAACACTGGCTCTTATCATTTTTCCATAAATCCCATAAGTTTTCTTTACTCTTTTTCATTCTAATTTTTCCTTCTTCTCTGTGTATTTTCAAATAATTTATCTTTGAGTTCACAGATTTTTCCTTCTGCTTGATCAATTCTGCTGTTGACAATCTCTGTCACATTTTTCATTTCCTTTATTGTATTTTTCATCTGCAAAATGTCTGTTTGATTTTTCAAAATAATCTCAATCTGTTAAATTTATTAATTTGATTATTTATTGTTTTCTTGCCTTTGTTAAACTGTTCCTCTGTATTTTCTTGAGTTTTGTGGAGCTTTCTTAGAAATAGTTTGAATTATTTGTCAGACAGTTCATAAATCCCCATTTCTTTAGAGGTGGTTTTGGTGCTTTGTTATTCTTTTGTTGGTGTTACATTTCTCTGATTGTTCTGATCATTGTGGCTGTGCATTGGTGTCTAAACATTTGAAAAAGTAGAGATTTATTTCAATCTTTGGAGACTGGCTTTTGTTCCGGGAAATCCCAAAAACGGTCTGCCTGTCCAGAAATTCTGGGCAGGCCACCTGGAATTGTCTATGGGGAGGCTTGCTGTTAGAGTCCTTGGGTTGATTGGTCTAGTGCCTGGGCCAGTGGGTACGTGAGCCTGGGTTTGTAGGGTAACACCTGGAGCCTGAATTCACTGAGCGAGACCTGTTGATTTGATCTACAGAGATGGCACTGGAGCCTGGGTCTGTGAGGGCAGGCCTGGAGCCTATGTCTGTTGAGACCACCCTAAAGCCTGGGGTCATAGTAACTGAAATGACACTGGGTGGGTCCTTGAGCCTAAGTATTCAGGAGCTAGGTAGGTACTGGGATGGGCCTGGAGACTAAGTGCACTGGAATGGGCTTTGAGGCTGGGTTTTAAGGGATGGACCAGGGTTCTGGGTCCATAGGAGCTAGCCTAGAGCCGGAGTCTGCAGATGTAATCCTGGAACTTCAGTATTTAGAGGCCAGGCTGACAACAGGGTCCACAGGACTGGGTATGGACCTTAGTTCTGTCGGAGCAGGACTAGATCCTGGATATACCAGAGCCTCAGACTGGCATGGAGCTTGGGACTGGCCTCGTGCTGGAACAGACATGGAGCTTGAGTCCACCAGTGCTGATCTAGAATCTGAGATCACAGGTGCCGTCCTGGAGTTTAAAGCCACAGGAGCTTAAATAATGCCTGAGTTTGTGGGGGCCAGCCTGGATCCTAGGTCAGTTAAAACTGGTCTAGGTTCTGGGGCAATGAGATCCAGTCTGGAGCCTGAGTCCTTGGAGTCGGGCCCAGTGTTAGGATCTACTGGAGTAAGCCTGACCCCTGGGTAGGATGGAACAGGTCAAAATCCTAGGTCTGCTTGAGCAGGAGCCAGAGGGGCCATTCAGGAGGGTGAAGCCACAGGGACCAGCCTAGCAGTAGGCAGGCCTGGAACCTATGTCTACAGATGCTGACCTGGTACCAGAGGTCTTTAGGTGCTAACCTAGTGCTGGAGTGGTCCTGAAGGTCGATGTTGTGTGGGCTGACTTGGCTCTGGGCTGGTCTGGAACCTCAAATGAACCTAGAACCCGGAGTTGCAGGGCCTGGCCTGGTGTTTGGGTTGCCCTGAAGCCTGGGACCATGGGGATCAGCTTGGCACTTAAGAGTGGGCTTAGAGAGAGCCTGTGGGGTAGGCCTCATGCTGGGGCAACCTGAAGCCTTGGGTCACTTGGCCAAACCAGAACTGGGGCTGATCTGTAGCCCGGGGTCAATGGTTCACTGAACATGCCTGGAGCCTGGGGCTGTAGGATCTCGCCTGGCATCTGAATGCACCTGGAAGCTCAGCCTGCAGGTACTGGACTGGAGTGTGGGGCTCTGGGAACCTACCAGTGCTGTGTTATACTGGGGAAAGCTCAGTTTTGGGGTCTGATGCAAAGTCTGGGGCTCACATACTTCCCCTTCTCCCATTCAGGGTCATCTCCACACTGTACTGCCTGGGGGAGGACTGACATGGGTGATGTACATGAGCCATTGTATTGCTGGAACATGATCTGTCAGCTAGTGGCTCTGTGAGTGGTGCTAAGAGTAAAGTAATGCCCAAAATGAGGGAGATGAAACTTTTACTTTGGGGAACAGTGGCCATTCCACTCCTGGCATGTTGGTTTTCACTCTGGGTACCCATCTGGTTCATTGCCCTGTCCTGCTTCCTACTCTCCTCAATGAATCTTTTCATATTTCTGTGCTACATTCATGTGCTACAATCTATCATTGGGTTTCCTTATCATTTATGAAGGTATTTTTGTACGTGGACAGTTGTTCAAATTGATGTTTGTATAGGGAGATGAGCACAGAAGCGTTCTATTCTGCCATTTTGCTGACATTCAGCCTGACGTTATATTCATTTGCAATATTATAGTTATCCTTCCCATCGATGTTTTCCACCCTGGCGATCTCAGTGTAGAAAAAAAAATTGAGGGTTGGAATCTTTCCTGATAAGGATGTGACAGAGAAGCACATTAAATGCAAGCTTTTACATGGTTGTGTCTCAAATATTAGCATCTAGTACAATGCCTGACACAATGCAAGAGCTCAGCAATATTTTGTGATAGAAAGAATGAAGGAATAGCGAGTTTTTACAAATGAAGAAAATTATATTCAAGTTGGAGAATGTCTGATGTGCTCAGGTTTCATCCTTTGTCACAATTGTGAAGACAGAGCTGCAGACCTAGGTGCCAGACAGAATTATTGTCACTTTGCACATTAAGCAAAGACCTGGAACCGCTTACGTGTGAGTGATGACACACACAAGTCTATTTCAACAAAGGTGTCTCATTTTTCCAAAGTCATATACAAAATTTCTAACAGAGGAGTGATTGACCTAGCAAAATATGTTAATAAAAAATAAACAAGAGACATTGAATTTGAAAATGTTAAATGTATTCTAAGGACTACTTTGAAAATAAAAATAAAAATAAGGTATAGTAAAACCTTTCTTGCACATTTATGCTCTATGTGTAATTTTAATAACTAAACCCTCAAGTGGTTTTAAACCAGAGGCATAAGGACACATTTTAAGAACAAATGGAAGGAGTGTGGAGAAGACTGCAGAGAGGTTAAGCATCACTGATTTATAGCAAGTGAGCACAGTGGTGCCAAATGCACAGAAGCTGTCAGAAAGTAGAGACAGACCACTCTTAGTTTATGTTGTACAATCCTCTTGTATCAACCTCTGACCTTGCAGAGCCAAATGGAAGGAGACGGAAGACTCCACGTTTAGCCTGTATTCTGATCACTGCCCTTTCCTTCTTGCTCTGCCAAGTCCTCCGTTAACCCTGGGTTGTCATTCTCAGGGCTCCTGCAGAGCAAGTCACAGGGTTCCAAATCCACCTGCCTATTACTGAGGAATCCAGGCAGTATTCTAGGTTGGCCGCCTACATTTGAGAATGAAGCTCTCAGAGCAGGGGAACCCAAGTCAGGATAGAGGAAGCATGCACTTGCAGAAAGAAAAAAAAAAAAATTCCAGTGTTTGTTAAATTCAGCCTCATAGTTTATTCTTAGACCAATGGACAGATGGATATAACCCCAGTGCTAGAGATCCCCAAAATAAAGACAAACAACTACTCTTAAGATGAGCTTGATTTAATCTCCCAAGCCAGGCATAGCTGGAAAAGAAATCTGATGTACATTGGTAGCTTTTCTCCAACCTCCTCATGGGCAACACAAAGGTTATAACCCTAATACACAGGACATGAAAACATCCTGTCAGCATACAGACAAGCTTACATTGCTGCCTCTGAAGTTCAGCTCTTTCCCCCAGGAGGCCTTGGGAGCTACTCCTCTGGCCTCCAAGATGCCACTGTACAAAACACCTGTCTTCCTTTCCCACTATTAATTGTAGATGGTATTTCTCTTTCCCACGGCAAACCTCCTATTTTAAATTATCCCCTTGAAGTCTAAATTATTGTTGGCTCATGACTGGTCAAATAATGGGTTTGTGAATGGCGCTAAGAGAAACAGAATGTCTAAAGTGAGAGAAAGGAGACTTCTACTCTGGGGAACAATGGCCATTTCACACCTGGGGTGTTGGCTTTTGTTCTGGGTACCACTCTAAATGAACTTTTTTTTTTTTTTTTTTTTTTTTTTTTGAGGCGGAGTCTCGCTCTGTCGCCCAGGCTGGAGTGCAGTGGCGCGATCTCAGCTCACTGCAAGCTCCGCCTCCCGGGTTCCCGCCATTCTCCTGCCTCAGCCTCCCGAGTAGCTGGGACTACAGGCGCCGCCACCACGCCCGGCTAATTTTTTTTTTTTTTGTATTTTTAGTGGAGACGGGGTTTCATTGTGTTAGCCAGGATGGTCTCGATCTCCTGACCTCGTGATCCGCCCGCCTCGGCCTCCCAAAGTGCTGGGATTACAGGCTTGAGCCACCGCGCCCGGCCTCTAAATGAACTTTCACAAGTGAATTGTGTTCACAGGGAGTTGGCAAGAATGAGGAAGGAATTAAAATTGTGCCTCTTATCTTTGTATAGTAGAGGAACTGGAGCCCAGAAAATAAATGAACAATAGAACATGAGGACAGCATCGATATATTTCAAGAAGCATCCTGCAAAAGTAGGACTTTTTTTTTTTTCAGTAATTCCAGAAGTTTGAATATACATTTATTTCAGTAAATTAAAATGACTTTGTAAACATCAGATAGGTCCTCAAATTAAAAACAAATAAACAAAAGAAACTTTACAGGATATTGTGAGATGCCTGTGTTCAGAGGGTCCATAGAGAACTAGGAAAAGCATCTGAATAGGATTTTGTAGAACACGAGTCAGCAAACTACGATCCCTGTGCCCAATTCAGCCTGTGGCCTGTATTATTAGGACTCAGCACCCCGACCCATTCGTTTATATATTGTCTGTGGCTGCTTCAGCTGTATGAAGCAAAGCTGAGTAGGTACAGCAGGGACTTGGTGGTCCAAACCACCTAAAATATTTGCTAGCTTGCCCTTTAAAGAAAAACTTGCTAATCCCTGTGTTGAAGAAACTCAAGTGAGCATAATAAGACCCCGAGAGGTTAAACTTTTTGACTTCATCTTGCTGACTTCTTAAAAGAGAAAAATCTCCATTTGGAAGCAATGAAGAGGAAAATGATTTAATTTCCAAAAATACTTTGTAGAAACACACCCTTATAAATAAGTACTATAAAGGGAATTATGGCTTGATGGAGAATTTATGGAATATCTCATTAAAATAATCATGAGTGGGAGGCATTAATATTCGGAGTTTAACAGTTCATAATAGCTACTGCAAAGCCGTTTTAATGATCATCAACAAAATATTATTACCTATTTCCTTTTGAAATACATGGAATAACTTCAGATTTCATCCCTGTAATGTATGCATGCAAAGCACATTGAGGGAGGAAGGAACACACTGAAAGAATACAATTTTAAGAAATAAATGATAAATCTCTATGTAATAAAGGATACTCCAACTTTTATAGAACCTTATTCATAGTCTCGAAGTACATTTGAAAGGTTCAGACGTGTTTTTTCTGTACCTGAAGTCAAGTAAGTCTTTTAATTGCAAACATTATGTTCATTTCCATATGCTCATAAACTTCAAAGATGGTGAATAGCAGACATTTTGCAAGATTTATGGGAGCGGTATTTCCTGTAGGCACTCATTTGGTGAGTTTTTATGTGATGAATGCATTTCTAATTGGGATTATTTACATAGGCATCTGGGTCCTGGTTAGTGATGGAAGAGAGGGACAGGGAGACTCAGGTTTAGGTGATGCTATGTTTGATTTAATGTTTTCCAGAGTGGAACAAGGTTCCTGTTTTGCCATTTCTGCCAGAGATTTGATGTGATGTAGGTAGCTTTTATGGTTCCCCCCAGCTCTTAGTATCTACAATTGTATATTCCAACAAAATTTATCTTTACAACCCCCTGGATCTATGTTAAAGGAGAAAAGAGGAGAATATAAAGAGGCCACAAAACACTAGCTTAGACTGAAGATTTGTTGATTTTGTCAGTTGGGTTAGGTTGAAAGGAAAGTACAAATGAATTTTAACGAAATGAGGCTTTTTTTTTTTTTTTCAAATGCTGACTGTGTGCCATCCTGGTAGGGCTTTGGAATAAAATGAGGATTTAAAATAAAAGTCTATAAATGGATATATTTACTCAAAACTGTTTTGATGCATTTATGATGTTGGCATTCCTCACTTAGTACAGCTATTAAAATAAGGTATTTTTCAAAAATCACTGTTAGTCTGAATATCTCTCTTGCCTAAAATAGTTTCGCCATTTAGACTCAATCAACAGCAAAATCAAGAATAATAACAGAAATTTTTCTCTATATGTCTAAGTTTGTAATAGCTAGATAGTTCTCATTTGGGGTTTTTATTGACAAAGAGCTCAGAGAAAAGTAATGGAAATTTCTAAAAGGAAGGATATGGACTGGTTTGGAAAAGACATTTGAAAAGGAGAAAAAGGTCAGGCTTACAGAAGCTGGAACTATCCACTCTGGTGAGTGTGCATTTAGGAGTTACGATTAAGACATGAGATTGTTGAACCCTGGCAGAAAAGTAAGCATATAGCAAACATGTGCATCATATCAGAGGAGAGAGGAATCTCCTCTCATTGTTGTGCAATTTTTAACCTTGAGGCCACGCGGTTTTCCAATGTCCATGTACAATCTAAACTGAAGGCAGTAGAAAGTCACAAATATAGAGCCTGCCCTGGATTCTTCCCCATTGCGTGAGATAACTGTGTTTTGTTTATTTGTTGCTATACGACAAAATACTCCAGCATGCAGTGGCTTAAAATAACAATGATTTCTTATTGCTCATGATGTTGAAGTTTGGCTGGTTGGGTCTTCTCCACGTGGCGTTGGCTAAAGTTTCTCATGTGGTTCATTCAGGGGGGAACTTGTAAGGCTGGAACATTCAAGAAGGCTTTACTCACATATCTGGGTGCTTGGTTCTAGCTGTAGGCTGGAGAGCCTCAGTTATTCTCCATGTGGTCTCTTGCTGTCTCTACACAGCATCTCTTAATTTTGTATCCTGTATCCAACGTGTTTTACATGAAAGCAAAAGTTGACACTGATGCGATCTCTTGAGGGCTAATTCCAGATCTGAAACAGTGCTATTTCTACCACATTCTATTAGTTACATAAGGCCAAGGTAAATAGACTCAGCCTCTTGAGAGGAGTAGCTGTAAATATTTATATCCTTCTGTGATACCCACAGCTGCCTTTGGAGATAATCTACCCAACCTGATTAGTGGAAGTGTTCAAAAAATACCAAATTAAAATCGTGGAAAATAGCCTATGTCCTATTCAGGGAATGAGTGAAACATGATGTCTAGGTAGAATATCAAACTAGAACTTAGTTCTGTGAAATTTGAACCATGATCATAGAAGAAAGTACAAAAATGTCTGTGCAGTCATATACACTTGGAAAATGCTTACTTGAACTTACTCAAGGAGCTTTCTTTACTGTAGGTCTTCTCAGCACTTATATTATGCTAATATGCATGCATCATTGGTATCAAAATAATGAATGTATTAGGCAGCATTCCTTAATGGACTTGATCATTAATTTCTTTTTCAGGGAACACTCTATGGAATACATTTCGGGCAATGCAACAACATAAGAGAGAGCCAGATAAATGATACGTATGAAATGCCCTCAGAGACCTCAGGGAGATAAGGAAAGTAAAGAGAAAACCCACCAAGCATAATGGGATGTGGAGGGAAATGCCAAATAAGTGGAGTGAGGATCCCTAACTTTCATTTCTAGTCCTGTTGGCGTGGGAGTAATTTCATCTATCTGAGCTCAGATCCATAGAGGGGAAATAATAATGTTACCGGTCATATAGAATGGTTCAACGGTTTGATTATGATATAAATTATAACTTTGCGTGAAGTAATTTCCAAGTTTTTCACAATCAAAGAACAGTGTTTTTTTCATTATTTTTCTGTTACTCTCATGATTTAAATTAGCTTACCAAACAGTGGTCAAGGAAAGATTTAAGGGTAAATCTTTGATACACTGTAAATATTTGTGCCTAAGCAACTTAATTTGATTTTTATTAATAACTATTCAAGCAATTGGTTGGCCTCTCTGGTGCCAGCAGTGTCAAAGGATTCTACTACATGGATTTACAGCAGTGTTATTACATCTCCTGTTGGCCATTTCTTTTGTCTCTTAGTTTTACAATGCGCTGTTCCCTTCATCTTCATTCTTCATTCCTGACACTGTGTCTACAAAATAGCACAAAGAGAAAAAAGAGGAAGGGAAGATAATACTCGCCTCAGATGACAGCGATCTTGAGGCGTGCTTTAAAAATGGTGTAAAGAAAGTAAAAACTTTTAAGAACTATGAATTAAGGACATTCAGGAAATTGTACCATGTCACAGTGATTTTTGTCTTTCATATTTCCACCAGGAAACACGGATGTTCTCTCTTTGTGAATCACATATCTACTTATCTTAAATGTTTTGTTTATCTTATTCTTCTAAAAGTGAATGCTTTAAGCTTCTGAATCAAGCTGTTTTACAACTTTGAACAGTTTTGTTAATATCATCTGGTATAACAGAACCTGTCATTATGTAATTATTGAACAGTACTTTTGGTTGCAAAATCTAAAATTTAAGCTGCATTAAAGCTGGATTCAAAGAATGAGATATATCAAACCTGGGTTTAACATATAACAGGTGTTTAGTACATTTTGTTGATATGTTCACTGCTTTAGTGGAGCTCTACAGTGCAATAGGAAAAAATCTGATAGAATAATTTATTTCAGAAAACTTGCATTCTTCTTAAGAAGTCTAATATATGTTATCATTTTAATCTCTGACAAGTCCTAGAATAAGAAATATTTGTCTTTCTTTAATGCATAGTTTTCAAATATATCTGAAGAAATTCTTTTTTTAATTAATACTTAACCATATGTAGGAGAGGGAACAGAGAGCAATGCAGAGAGTTTTGGAAACCAACTTTGAAGTTTCTCTGAATTCTTCAGTCAACTATATGATTACAAATTGGCAGAATCTCTTCATGAATTTGTTTTACTCAGGTTTAATATTTTCTGAAAATTGCATAGCCCAGAAAAATATCTGGCTTACTGGAATCCAATGATTGAGATATATATTATAATCTTGTATAAAGTGGTTTCAAAGTTTTCATGATCAAAAGACTGTAATATTATTATTCTATGTGTGATACGAGTTTGCTTATCAGACAGAACTGCATCTATTAACAGCTCCTTTTTTTCTTATGATTATTAATCTGGACACATGTTTCAACCAGAGTGCCTTACCAGCACAAGCTAACCACAGTGACTTCATATAATTTCAACCAAAAAAAAAAAAGGAGAAAGAAGTTTGTTATTTTATTTAAACAGGGTAGTATAAATAGGAGTAGATTTTTCTAAACATGAAAAATAGCTCACAAACCCCAATTTCTGCTGTTGAAATATCCAGGGACCTAGAGCAGTTGTTCTTAATTTTGATTGCACATCATAAACACCTGAAGAGGCCTGATAAAGAAAATGCCAATGCTTCAGCCCCAGCCCCAAGCATTTATGTCCGAATTTATGAGACAGTCCCAGATTCTAGTATTTTTTAAACCCTCCAGATTATGCTAATTTATAACAAAAGTTGAGACTCTCAATCCCCAGTATTACCAATTAGATTAAATGATATAAGTGAGAGACACATTTTTACAGAGGTAGAATTACCTGTCTGAGACAGAGAGTGAAGGCATTGTCTAATAACGAGACACCTCAGTCAATGTCATTGTTACTTTAAAGGATCACTGGTTTTAGTTTATTTCCAAAGCTGTTGTATGATCTTTGTCATAAATTAAATCTTCCTAAAGCAATCATGTGGGATGTACGTGGACGTTAGAATTTAGGAACTAGGTAAGAACATGGAAAAGAACTCCTCCTACTTAGATTACTTTAAGCAAATTATTTAACTCCATCTCTCTAACTTTCAGTTGCTTCATCTTCATTCCAATGAAAGCACCTGTGTTACAGACTTCTGTAAAGACTCAACAATAAAACACACATCAAAACAGTCTGCACAGTTCTCAGTACTGTTGGCACTCAATAAATAGTAGTGGATTCTAGATCATTAATTCCAATACAGCTAATTTTATATTTTTAAGATAAATGCCAAGGATAAACTTCAAAATTAGCCAAAAACTAAAGTAAATAGAAAACTTGCTTTTAATTAGGACCCTAAAGTTGTGGCAATATAATTTGATAAACATATACCATCTCAGCCATCTCAGTCTGCACTGCCAAATATTAATAGTGAAATGCCCTGCCAAGTGTTATTAGACAAATGCATTTGAGAAATACATTTGTGTGCTTTTTTCATGGAAACATTTGCATTATTCAGTCTAAAAAACTAATATTTGTTCCTATGCCCTCCCCCATGATCTCAGATTAGTAGGATGACATTAATGATCTTGGTTTTTACATTTACTGTGCATTTAAAGAACGGCAAGGTGGCTGAATAGGTGCATGGTGTAGAAAAGGTAAGAAAAGAGCTCTCTCGAATTGCATTAACACATGTAGATCTGTAGTCAATCAATTCAGTTCCTCTTTGAATTGATTATTTTTCAGTATATGAAAAATTTCGAATATTCTGGAGTCAAAACCCTCAATTCTTTCCTATGTTATTTTATTGCATGAATAGAAAAGTCTTGCCCCTCCATGATGTATTCTTTATGTATATTTGCTTTTTAGTTTAAAAAAATATGTTTGGACTGGGTGTGGTGGCTCACGCCTGTAATCCTGGCATTTTAGGAGGTGAGGCAGGTGGATTGCTTGAGCTCAGGAGCTTGAAACCAGCCTGGGCAACATGGTAAAACCCCATCACTATGAAAACACACACACACACACACACACATATACACAAACACACACACACACAATTAGCTGGGCTTGGTGGTGTGTGCCTGTAGTCCCAGTTACTTGGGGCCTGAGGTAGGAGAATCACTCGCGCCCAGGAGGCTGAGGCTGCAGTGAGCCAAGGTTGTACCATTCCTCTCCAGCCTGGGTGACAGAGTGAGCCCCTTTCTCAATAAACCAATATAGAGCATAAATAAATGCTTGAATTGTATATTTAGTAATTTAATATAGTCAGAATTAGGTTTGATATATGTTCTTATACAAATAACAGTATTGATTTTTAATATTGGTATTTAGAAAATTTTAGCATATGAAACAATTTTGAGTTATTTTCATAACATCATTCCATCTCTATATTTAAAGTAGATGAATAAATGTAGCATAAAAACTCATCATGGCACACATGTACTTGAAAATTCAACCCTAACTCCCTTCTCGGACCCACACCCTACCCACTGCATTGGCTTGACTCCTAGGAAACATGCTCATTCACTACAGAGAATCCAGCCAGCCCTGGATCCTACCACATGCTTTCAAATCACAACTTAAAGCATTTACACCCATTGATGCTGCCTCTTCAACTGGTAAGTTTATAAAGATGAGAGAGGGAAAATGAATAATGTCTCTCAGAAATTTCCTGTATGCCTGACTATATCAGCAATTATGTTTGTATCTTTTTATCCCCATAAACTCTTTGGGTGAAACTTGTTTTCTCCCCATTTTCATACCTGGGAGATCTAAAGTTGTGAGATGTGAAGAATGTGACTGGTGTCCCACAGCTGGAAGTGGCTAAAATCGGATTTTATAATCTAGGTACGTCTCAAACCAAAGAGCACCTCCTTACAGTCAATACAATGCTGTTTCCAATTTCAAGCTTTCTGCTTACAGTTCAGACTCTAGTTACCTACATTTCAACATATGTCTACATATATTTCTATTCATCATGTATTTCTCATGTATTATACTACGGATACAGTATTTTTGCCCCCTCACTTATGGTCTTATGAGATCTTTGAGAAATCATATATAGGATTAATGTTTGTGTCTTAAGCAGTCAGCACAGGGCAGGATAAGAAGAAGATGTGAAAATGATGTATGTTGGGTTGATGGATAGATGGATGCAATTTGATTTCATAGTATTGTCTATTCTCTTATTTTGCTTTCCATTTTAGTTATATTACACCTTCCAGAATAAAATTACATTATAATATATGTAGCATCCAAAATGGTTTGGACGGGGCTTTTATTTTAATTGAAGACAAAGTATTACAGTTGTATGAGTGATATCACACCTCTGCAAGAGAAGAAGTCTATTCTTTTAAAATATATACTGAAGACTTTGCATAGGAATTGTTTCCAACCCATAAAATTATTTACTGTGGCAGTAAATAGAAAACAAAATCAATTTCCCTCCAAAAATTTATGAGTGGTCTAGATAGAGCTTTAGCTAATATATCTCAAGGAGCTCTTTCAATAGGCCCTCACTGCTGCTGTTATTTCTTTTAAACTACACTCCACATTTCCTAATCAGCTATATCTAGACATTAAAGTAAAATTTATGATAAAAATAGAAAAGCCTGAAGTCCTTGAATTCCACCGATTTGAATAAAGCATACTTTATAATTGTTCAATAGTTGATTTTTCCCATTATTAGTTTTATTTCAATATTTTTGAGTCAGATAAATAGAAGCACATTTTTCCACATTTTATTCTGTCAAATCTAAGGTAGGGAAAGTTTCCTACATGAATAGTGTTAGAAGCAAATGAACTAAACAACTCTTCTTGTCAGTATCCTTCATTGTCAAGAATTGGATTTTAGTATATTTTAAATTTCAAAATTAGGAAAATGGAATGAGAATTTATTTTATAGAGACCAAAAGTATGAAATCAGGAATTTAGTCTAGATTACATCTTTAACACTGCTAGGCTAATTAGATACGTTTGAGCAAACTAGTCTGATCTTACTGTGACTCTAAAGAGTACACTGAAAGGAAGCAAACTATAGTATATAGATAGATATAGACAACTCTATATAGAGCTGTATATCTCTATCTCCACTGTATATCTCTACTTAAATATCTCTATATGGAGCTCTATTTATCTCTATATACTTCTATCTATAGATCTATTTCTATCTCTAGATAGATCAACATAGATGTCTATATATATCTGTAGATAGATATGTATAGATGTCTATATTACAATAGAAAGTATAGTTATCTACCTATAGCTATGGAGATACATAGGTAGGTATCTATCTATAAATAGCTATCTATAGATAGTTACCTATCTATATCCATAGGTACTATCTACAGATAGTTATCTATCTATATCGATAGATATAGATAATCTGTCAATCAATCATTTATCTATCTAAACAATTGAAAGTATTCAATGGCATGGTCATTTGGTCCAGTGATTTTCCTTTTTGGTAAAAAAATAAGAGGAAATAAAAGAAACATAGGACCCATTCTCATGCAGAAGGCCACTATGTAAAACAGATGAATGCTGAACTGCCCTGGTAAGCAAGGATGGGGATTTGGGACCTGTCTCTTTCCCTGTCTCTGAAACCTCACTCTAGAAGCCCCTCAATGCCACATGCCACAGATGAAAACCACCCACCAAATTCTATCATTGCCTCCAACATTGTGGAAATGGAGACAGAGAAGTAAGGGACTAGCCCCAAATGAGAGGCCTACTCATATAACAGCCACACCATCTGCATAGTTTTCAATTCAAAAACCTTGAAAATAAAAAAAATTAAAGCATTAATATTATTTTCAATTGAAAGAAAGTTAAAACATGGGAATTATGCAACTATGCAGTCATTTAAGAATCTTAGGAAGAGAAGAGACATCACGTTTGTTCTGACCTTCTTATTCTCAGTCCAGAAAACTTTCCTTAGAATTAAGACTTAACACGGCTCCCTTTTCCATTCACTACCACCAAATACAGAATAATTTAAAACCTTCTAATTCATTTCTAAAAGGGGCCAGAGGGGATGAGAAGTATCATATTTTAAAACCACATAAGTGAGGCAAAGTCTATTCCTGCCATAAAGCCACTGCTGGACTGAGTGTCAATTACACATGTAATATATCTAGTCTCCCTTCTTCAGTAACTTATTTTATGAACAGGGAAGGCCTGTTCTTCCTCTCATTGGTTCTACAGGATAATATTCTATTTTCTCAATTCCTGCATTGATGTACACATGCCTCAGGCTCATTTTTGATTCTATTGCTTTTATTTTTGACATCTGACAACAGACAGAGGATGTGGATTTATTTTCATCTCCCTGTTCACTTGAGTGCTTGCTGGTCAACCTCATTTTCAAAGTCCATGTGATGTCTCCTGTTACAGAGCTCAACTTTACTGTACAAGAAGTGGTTGGCTGCTGTCCCCAGAACCTGATTTTCTTTTTTCTTTTCTTTTTTTTTGAGACGGAGTCTCACTCTGTCACCCAGGCTGGAGTGCAGTGGCCGGATCTCAGCTCACTGCAAGCTCCGCCTCCCGGGTTTATGCCATTCTCCTGCCTCAGCCTCCCGAGTAGCTGGGACTACAGGTGCCCGCCACCTCACCCGGCTAGATTTTTGTATTTTTTTTAGTAGAGATGGGGTTTCACCGTGTTAGCCAGGATGGTCTCCATCTCCTGACCTCGTGATCCACCCATCTCGGCCTCCCAAAGTGCTGGGATTACAGGCTTGAGCCACCGCGCCCGGCCCAGAACCTGATTTTCTAATGCTCCAAATGGGTGGAGAAGGTGAAAATTGATAGCTGGATCAACTATTAAAAGGGGTTTTCTTTCTCCTTGGGAAAAAAGAAAAAAAGACTTGGACACAGCTTTTACTTCTAATGTCTTGTTTCTGTCTCCAGGAATGAAATTGCCCAGCATTTCCTTTTACTTCTGTCTAGTTGCCTTCTTTGAGTTCTATACTGTCTTTGATGTCGAATGGAAATTTTTACAAGGGGTGGGAATTAAACAGCATTCAGAAAGCCACACATACTTACACAGACACACAGATACACATGCACACACAATCAAATGACAAATTGGCATGGAATGCTGCGGGTAAGATGGATAACAGCTTGTCTGATGTTTGTCACATTATAAAGTATGAACTCATGAAATGAAGACCAAAGAGTGATGGGAGCCATCGGGAATCTTCTTACTTACTTTTTGGGAAAAGAGCATACTCTACAGTTCTAGTGGTTTTTTCCATTTTTTTCCCCTTGGACTCGAGGTTAATCAAACTTCCTCTCAAGTTCTGCTTGCAAAATATTCACGTCTAGCTTTCACAGATGTGATTTCCTACCTCTGTTGCCGTCTTCACAGGTATTTTGGCAGAAAGATAGAAGAGATGTCATCAAGGGCTGCTTTCCAAATGCCATTTTAAACCATCTTTGCAACCCTCTTTTAATAAAGGATGAGTAGACGAGGGATGTTCTGTGCTCAGCTCCAGAGAATTTTATTTCCCTCTTATGTAAACCACTCCATGTCAGAATTAGAGTTTATATAAAATTAATGTGTTATATATGCCAGGCCTAAATGACTTAATTTTGAATATATAGACAGTTTCAATGACTAAATATTAGTATGTGGAAATTGAAGGGCCTCTCAGGAATGACAGAGCTCCCAACCCTCCTTTATGTTTTGTCTAAAGCAGAATTTAAAGGTTTTTAATAGAATTTAGAAGGGCTAGAAATCTCCATATATACAGCCTAGTCTGCCCTGATTTATCGGTGGATTTCCTGTGGAATTTTTATGCGACACTTGATTTTCCCTGTGGGGCTTGTTAACTCCTGATTGGGTAATGTAAATTTCCAGCCAAGATTAAGTACAAACAAAGCCAAAATTCATTTATTTTAATAAGGAAAATTGAGGTTCTGAGGTCTGGTGTTTTCTTTCGCAAATAAACTAGTCTGTCAGGCAGCTCATTTTAAAATATTTGGTAGGAACTAAGAAAAAATAAATTTAGTGCTCCAATTTCTGGGTTATCCTTTAAAGTTTTGAAATGAGAAATGATTTTATATACAAGTATTCTGTTTTAGCCCCATCCTTTCTCCTCTTTTGGCTCATAAGACAAACTGCTGGGAGAAATATCTACTTTTCCTTAGACCTCAATCCTTTCCACCTCAAATGCCTTGCAATACTCATCCTCAACATAGAGATGGCATTTCTGCTGGCATTTAGCAGATGAACATGAATTTTCTAGCTGGAGAAAAGCTAATGATATACTTGTACTGGCAATTGTATAAGCCTCATATAATTTTTCTACCATTTATTTTTCACACACAAAAAAGTTTGTTATAATGCAATGAGAGACCTTTGCAAGTGTAACGATGATACGGGATTGAGAAGAGAGTATTGCCCAGAGAGAAGAGACATTTAGCAAATACACTTGATGGTGTGGGAATGCTGATTGGGAATGCAGTAGAAGAAGGAGGAAATCAAAATTCCAGATTTCCTGGCTTAAGTAAGTTGATGACAGATTTACAGATGGGAAAAACATGAAATGGGGTAGATTGTTGATTGAAAGATAAGAAAGTTAATAAACTAGCATTTGGATATGTTGAGTTTAAGACACCTTTGGGGCATTCAGGAGGTAATGCCGATATTTTGAAATACAGATCTGATGCATGGTAGACAGTCTGAAGATATAGTTATCCGTCTTAGAAGAGTTTGCAGAAAAGTTTATTAGACATTCTGGATATTGAGACTATAATGTACAGTGTAGTTTGACTTCTGCTATAATCCTGGCATATAAATGCCTATATCAGTCAATGTATATTTTTGAATACATGAATAAATACAAAAGTGAATCAGTGAAAGAATTAAAATAATATTAGAATGGAGAACTTATATCAAGATGAATGAAGACAATTACTAAAATTTTCAAATGAAATATTTCAGTACTCTATCATTACTTATTTGCTTACAATTTTCTATGCTTTATTATTCAGCAAGTTCGTTTTTTAAAAACAGTTTTCACTCTTATCTTTTTTGGTAATCTTTATCAGTCATACCTTGCCACAACTCTGCTTAAAAAGTCAGTCCAAAACTCAGTGTATTGAAAAAATCAATTATTTATTCTTGCTCAGATGTCTTCACATTGGTTGGGGTTCAGTTGGCTTAGATTTAATTCAGCTGGGCTTGGCTTTAGGCTGCAGGTTAGATCCAATATTTCTCATATATCCTTCATCATTCTTAGAACAGCAGCTAAGCTTCTCAAAGCAGAAGCATAAGAGGAAAACCTCTACTTTCCAATCACATTTCCAACTTCTTGCATCCTGTCTGTATTTTCTCTTAAAAAGTCACATGACTGGTCCAAAATTAAGGTGCAGAGAAATCCATTCTCCATACAGAATCATGGGAAATGGGTGCATATTTTTGAATAATAATTCTATTTACCACACTTGCCAAAATCAGTACCTTGTGTTTAGATCTTCCCAAAGTGTGAAGTCAATAAATTTCCTACAGGATATCTTTCTTTCAATGCCCCATGTCAATTCTAAGGGGCATCATCTTTGGTATTCCTGCCAAATGGAATCTCTCCACCTTAAACTTTCTATACTTACATGAGTTCTAGGCCAGAAAGCAGAAACCTTTCAAAGTAATCAGTCACTGAATGTTTCCAAATTTCTCTAAGATATTTCTCTCCAGCTTTTTTTTATTTGCTGCATTGTTTCTGAGCCCAGTGTACCGAATCCACTATTTTATCTTTCTTATATAGCCACTCAAATTATGTCCAAATTCAAGTCATGCCCTACTCAAATAAGCCTGCATATAATTTCTGCCTGCCTATAAAAAAAAGTACATTCTTAATGAAAAACTCCTATTTGACCATTGGTTTGCTATTTTATTAATGCAGGAAGTATCTGTTGAGCAAGTGCTGAGTGCCAGATGCACTGCTATGGGTAGGAACAAAGTAGTGAAAAAGAAGGCAAAGTCTCTTGTTCCTCATGCAGCTTTATTCTAGTGAAGTCAGAGAAAAAAGAAATACAAGAACTGTCTAAGACATATATAAGAAAAAAGCTTAATAATGCTAAGTACAATGCAATCAACTAAAGGAGATTATTTGATAGACAACAACTGGCCTCCCTCTTTAAGTTGGGCACAGAGAAAGCCTCTCTGAGGACAAAACATTTGTGTTAATGCTTAAATGGCAAGAAAGTGACAGACATGCAAAGATCAAAGGGATTAACATTCTAGGGAGCGAGAACAGCTAGTACCCAGGCCCCAAAGTAGCAGGAATGACTTCAGCAAGCCTGAAAAACAGGAAAATGGCCAGTATGTCTGAAGCATGGAGAGGGAAAATATATGGATTAATAAATGATATTGGAGAAAAACAGGAAAAACACCATTTAGGGCCTGAGGTCAAGAAATAAGATTCAGATTTCTGACACAGTTTGGCTGTGTTCCTACCCACATCTCATATTGAATTGTAGCTCCCATAATTTCCATGTGTCCTGGGAGGGACCTGGCAGAAGGTAATTGAATCATGGGGGAGGGTCTTTCCCCTGCTATTCTTGTGATAGTGAATAAGTCTTATGAGATCTGATGATTTTATAAAGGAGAGTTCCCCTACAGAGCTTCTCTTTGCCTGCCACCATATAAGACATGTCTTTGCTCCTCCTTCATCTTCTGCCATGACTGTGAGGCCTCCCCAACCATGTGAAACTGTGAGTCAATTAAACCTCTTTCCTCTATAAATTTCCCAGTCTTATTAGCAGCTTGAGAACGACTAATACAATTTCATTCTAAGGATTATGAGAAGACACTGAAAGCTCTTAAAGATGTTGCCTTATGTTTTTTTCAAAGGGCATGTTGGCTATGTTTTGGATAATTGATTGATCAGAAGTAGTCAAGATTGGAAGAAGAAACCCAATTTTGTGTCCAAGGGAGTAGTATAAGCCAAAAAAAAAAAAAAAAAATGGTGGTGGTTTGGAGTAATCTGATAGTTCTTGAGATGGAGAAAAATGAAACAGTGAAAAAATTTTAGATGGAATGTGAAGGAAGAGTTGACAGGCCTGTGGATGGATTGGATGCTGAGTGTAATGAAAAGACAAATTAATGATGGGTCTTAGGTCTTTGCTTTGAAAAATTAACTAAATGAGTATGGCGCTTGCTAAGATGGGAAAAAACTTGGGATGATAAAGTTTTGTTTTCTGTTTTGTGTTGTTTTGTTTCATGAATAAAATGAAATCAAGAGTTTTATGTGGCAAAATAAGTTTGAATTGTAATGGAGATGTCAAATAGACAGCTGAATTAAAGGTCTGACATTCTATCAAAAGATCAGGGCTATAAATTATAACAATTATATCAATATCGTGTTATGGTATCATTTTAATGTATGAATACATTTTGGATCAGGTAACCTGCTTGATTACAGATATGTAACGAAGGCTTAGTAACCTGTTTTATAATAGGTATGTGATTGATATGGTTTGGTTCTGTGTCCTCACCCAAATCTTACCTCGTAGCTTCCATAATTCCCATGTGTTGTGGGAGGGACCCAGTAGGAGATAACTGAACATGGGGGCAGGACTTTCCTGTGTTATTTTTGTGATAGTGAATAAGTATCACGGGATCGGATGATTTTAAAATTGGGAGTTTCCCTGCACAAGCTCTCTTTTTGCAGCTGCCATCCATGTAAGATGTAACTTGCTCCTCCTTGCCTTCCACCATGATTGTGAGGCCTCCCCAGCCATGAGGAACTGTAAGTCCATTAAACCTCTTTTTCTTCCCCGTCTTGAGTATGTCTTTATCAGCAAGGTGAAAATGGACTATTGCAGTGATTAAGCTAGAACTAGAACACAGACAATAAATTTCCACCTACCACAAGGCTCTTAACTGGCTTTCTCTAATGCTTGAAACAGAATAGGTAGGCAATACATACACAGAAACAACAACATCAATAAAACAAAACAACTAGATGAAGTGAGAGTCAACTGTCTTCCAAGGTTTCACAGGTCTTGAATCTGGCCATGTTCGACTTAATAAGACAGATTCCCTACTACTGCTCTACACAAATTGGCCATTCTGGGCAACCCAAGCTCCCTGTAACCAAGGTGGGCTTTTTTACATCCAACTAATTGCCCCTACCTTTTCCTTGATTTACAATGCCATTTCTATTCTCTGTGTTTTCCAATTTATACTAATTATCCAAGGTCTTAAGCATACTAGTCCACGAAACCTTGGTTTATTTTCCACTAGTTTACATTAACATCTAATATGCTTTTATTTCTTTAAAAGAAAAATTGATGCTCTTATATTGTATTGTATTTATTTAATTGTCCTTGAGTTGTCAAGTGTTTTTTCTTCTCAACTGGACTATGCTGCCATTTTGGGGTTTCATATTCTTTTTATGAAAACATTAATGAAAAAAAATATGGGCTCTGGAATGAGAAGATCCAAGCTTAGATTCCGGCTTCATGCTTTATCAACTTTGGGTTGATAGGTTATTGTTTAGTCATTCTAAGCCCTCAGTTTCCTTTTTGGTAAAATAGTCCACCATTTTGGTAAAATGGTTCCACCTCATAAGGATGTTTTAGGGATGATATGAGTGCAATATGCAAAACTTGTCTTACACCTTTGCACCTTCAAAATTCTCAATAAATATTGGATTTCTTTATTTTCTTCTGCTTAACACCTTAGTACCTATGCAACTATTGGGATCACGATAGGAGCTGCCACATGCTCTGTGGAAAAAAAAGCAGAAAAGAATGTAATTCGTTATGAATTTCTATACCAAAGATTTCTGTTTGTTTGTTTTTCCATTTGCAATACCCTACTGTGACTCACTTGATTTTCTGAAATGTCCTTCTTAATCAAAGTGTTTCGTGGACTGCAATTTTGCAAATTAAAGTGGATTAAAATTAGTTCTATCAGAAAATTTCATGACATCCTCAAGCCCCACCTGGAAATAATTGGAGACACCCTGGGGTATCACAGACTTGGTCTCAGGAATCACCACTGTCTATGTTGCCTCACTTGTGTGTTTATAAGAACTAAATTGACAGCAGCAGTTCATTAGGAGAGCGTGATTGAATGTGCATGGTTTGCTGATAAACTTGCAAGCACTTAGAGAACCATGAAAAATGCCTTCTCTCTTACCAAAAAGTTGAACATAAAAGGTCAAAGTGGATGTGTGCATACATTTGTGTTTCATAAAAATGAATTAGAAATAAGATGATCCAGATATCCGGTTCTAATGAGAAATTCGTCAATGTTAGGAAAGGTATTTAGAGATTGCTTTGATATGTTTTACATCTTTTTCTAATATGCTACCTAAGATGTATGCAATTCAAAAGAAGGAAGCAATGAGAAAAGGAGTGTAGAGGGAAGGAGCAATATAAACTCTCAGCACTGTATCTATTTAGTATTCACTAAGCGGCCATGAATAAAGAAGAAAATCCCTCCTCAGTATTTAACTACTTGGGGTGGGTCATAGAAAGTGGCAATTCCGCCCGAGTTGAACAGGTGCTAATCATGGATTTCTGAGGAAGAGCTATCTCTCGGAAACCCACTGGCATGTACAAAGGGTGAATTTCCATAACCTTTCTTAATAACATACACCTAGCTGGGCATGATAACTCACGCCTGTAATCTCAGTACATTGGAAGGCCTTGGTGGGTGGATCGTTTGAACTCATGACTGCAAGACCAGTCTTGGCAACATGGCAAAACCCTGTCTCTACAAAAAATACAAAAATTAGCTGGGTGTGGTGGCATGCACCCGTAGTCCCAACTACTCGGGAGGCTAAGGTGGGAGGATGGCTTGAGCCTCGGAGGCAGAGGTTGCAGTGAGCTGAGATCATGCAATAGGGCGCCAGACCTGGTTTAAAAAAGACATATATGCATATATATGTGTATATATATGTGTATAAATATATGTGTGTGTGTGTGTGTTTATGATGTTTAGATAGATAGATAGATAGATGGATAGATAGATAGATAGATAGACAGACTTTAGGCTGGGTTTGGTGACTCATGCCTGTAACCCCAGCGCTTTGGGTGGCTGAAGGGGGAAAAGATGGCTTGAAACTAGGAATTCAAGGATCTAGAGATCCACGACCCCGTCACTGTACTCCAGCATGGGTGACAGAGTAAGACACTGTCTCTAAAAAATTTTTTTTAAAGAAAGAAAATAATTTACAGTTTAACATTGTTTCCTGAGTTTCCTTTTAGTACCATTGTCTTTCCTAGGACTTGCATTTTGAAATATGTCGTCTTGTTTCTCAGCACACCAAGTCAGGGAAGGCACTCTGTAGAATTATCCCAAATTCTTTGAACATTTAAAGGTCATTCTGTGGCTAAGGCTGTGCTCATTAGCAAATGATCTGCACAGTAATTCCTCAGCCCAGAGGGCTCACAACAAGAAGGGACCTCATTAGGAAGTCCACTGACATCCCCTTCCTTTCTCCTTTTCATCTGTTCACTTCTTCCTGAGAAAAGCATGTGCCCCTCCAGATCTGCCTCCTTTGGCCAACGGCCTAAACTCATGGAAGTCAGCCACACAGGAAAGTGGATTCAGCAGCCTCATTTGCAGTCCCCAGGGACTCTTTCAGTACTAATTACAGCAAACGTATCAGGCAGGCATCATGTCCTCCAGCCAGTGATAATGGGTCAAGGGCCAGAGCTTCAGGGACCTTCTCTCTTGCATTTTCTGAAATATTTTTGATCTTAATGTTTTCTCTCTCATCTTCCCCATGAGAACCTTCGTGCAAGTTCGAACATGAGGATAAAGTTTAGTTTGAAAAATTCAGTCATTGTAATAGATGCACATAATGAAATGGCTTATGTAATAATATTACTAATAGCTAATATTTATGGACTGCTAAATCACCTTGTCTGTATTCTCTCATCGGACCCTCAAGGCAATTCACAGGTATTACTGGATCTGTTGTTTCAGTTAAGAAAATTGTGACTCATGATTAGAAGTAACTTGTTCAAAACCAGTAAATGGTAAACTCAGGTCTTAAATCTTAATCTCTGCTATGTCATACCCTGTGCCCCTTCCACCAACTTAGGCTACCAATAGTTAAGAGAATGAATGAATGAACAAAGGAATGAATTGAATATTTATAAGTACAAAATTGACTTTTAAAAGATCCCTGTTATCTAGGGTAAGATCTTACGTCCTGAGAGTCTTCCCAGAATTCACAATGTAGGAATTTTTTGACTGTTTTCTCCTGGGTCATCCTTGCTGCAGATCAGATTTTCTTCTGCTCCTGAGGATAAATATTATTGATTACCTTGACACAAGCAGTAAGTTCTGAATTGGTTCCTTCCTGAGTTGCATCCTTTGATAGTGATTTGTCTTTTTCCTCTGTGTTCATTGGCTTTGGTGGGTTTTCCTTTAAGTAAGCAAATTGTAATTATGCTTGGAGGCATTGCTTGATTTCCATTGCCCAGTGCCTCAACCTCTCTTCCAAATAAACCTAATCACAGAAAATCTTAAAGCTAAAATAAATCTGGAGGTAATTTTTTTAAGATCATAAAATGAGTTGGGTTCTAAGGTTTTGGGTGTTTGCTTTTTTGTTGTTTTGTTTTGTTTTCAAGGTCAGAGAACTTCAGAGAGCTGACTGTGGGCAAAAGGTCTGAGTGAGGATAGAACAGCATAGACACAATAAATAATGAGGTGCAAGTCCATTCATTAAGTTATCAGTAAAGCAAATGTAGTAATAGTTAAGGACTAATTGAGTGACATTGGATAAACCTCTGTCAGTCTGTTTTCCATCTGTTTCATAAGTATTTGAATACCTAACTCATGCTTTCTGGAGGTGAGGTTTAATGGGAGTACACTGTAGAAAAATGCACAGAGAGATGCTAGTCACATTGGATATGTGCAGTAAGTGTTTCCATTTATATAAATACCCATCTATCTACCTGTTTGTTTGCATAATCTGAACCCAGCTACTTTCTCTGAGACTCAATTTCCTCATCTGTAATATGAAGACAGTATTACCTGTCTTGTGGTTTTCACTGTGTTGTTCTACTATTTGGATTCTAAAGGCAGGACATCAACTGAATGACTTGAAATTAGACAGAACTGGCTTTATCATCAGTACTTTTCTCAGTAATCATGTATGAAAACTTTAACAACCATTTTAAATTCCATGAGATTCTCATTTTTTTTCTATGACACTGGTATTACCAGTCTTGCAGGATTTTTATAAACATTTGAGCCAATGTTGCCAAGAGTCATACATGTGCTACTCTACTCACTTTTACCCTACCATCAATAGTGAAAATCATTATTATTCTAAAATGGGAACCTAGAAAGTTAAGACAAATTAAATTGTAAGTGATCAGTAGTAAGTAATCAGTAAGCTGGGACCTGTAGTCACATAGGAATCCTAAATGCCTGTTTCTTTAACAAGGCTGGAGAATGCTGTGATGGACCTGAATAAAAACAAGACTGCATCTCAAACACAGAGAGGTAACTGAATTCAAGAGAGGTCTACCACTCTCCTAATGCCAGCCTTGTCTTAGCCTCCTCACAACTACAAATGTCAAAGCAAGGCTTATTTACTATTGTGCTGAAGATGAGTTTACAAGTCGGTTTGAGATGTTGATCCACCGAAGACTCAAGTTGACGCTGTAGGGGTCCGGCACTCTGGTGATCACCTCTGGTCATGGCCAATTCTGTCGTTTTACTCAGTGTTTTCAGGAACATTCCCAACAAACAGATTGTACTATATTGATAGCTTTTTTACACACCTGTCTAGAAGACACCATTAGAACCAATTTCATGATGTCTCTTATCTCTGCCTGCCTTAGTCGCAAGGCCTCTGGTTGTCCACAGAGCCATTAATCTAACTCAAGTTCCCCTCTCTTCCTGATTCCCTAACCCAGTGATTCTCAAAGAGTCATCTTCAGATTAGCAACATCAGCTTTGCCTGGAAACTAGTTAAAATGCACATTCTAAGACCTTACCCAGTCTCACAAAATCCAAAGCTCTGGGTTGGGGTGGAGCTATCTGTGTTTTACATGTCCTCCAGGTGAACGCGATGCACCCTGACATATGACAACCAACGCACAACTCTTCACTGCACCCTTGGGAACTCACAGTCTGTCAGCAGCAAATCTCCACTGTCTTACTTGTCTCCAAATGTTTTCTTCACTGTCTTGCTCTAACTGTAACCTGAATGGACTCTGATGAGGATGCTACTTCACTGTAGCTTTCTCAAGTACTTCAAATATATATTTTCAAGAACTTAGAAAGTATATTTCCATGATAAAATATAGGTCAAGAAAAGCACACAAGTTAAATGCATGACTTAGTGAATTGTTACAAGATGAATACTACCCAGTTCACAGAGAGAACTTTGTAATCACTCCAGAAACTCTTCATACGCCCGGTCCAATTACAAACCCTCTTTCTTACCGTAAGTAACCATTATCCTGACTTTTATAGCAATCACTTTCTTGTGGTTTCTACTTTTATGATCCACATATGCATCCCCAGGCACTGTAATTTTTTATTGCCAATTTTTTCTTAATTTGACATATCTTTTAAGTCTGTCTTTTATGTACAGGTCTCTTCTCCATCCCTTTTCTTTCCCTATATTTTATGTGATTAAAAACCCAGGTCATTTGACATATAATCCAATCTGAATTGTGCTGACCACATACTCATGATACAGCTCAATGTGTTCTTCTGTCCATCGCAGTTAGGTTAATATCATCATGAAAACTCTTATAGTTTTATCTTTGGGCATTGGGAGCCTCTTCAAGTTGGGCCTTAAATCTTTTTGGACATGATTTTAATGGCCTTCCTTGATATCTTGTCATACCAGAGTGTGAGCTGATATTCCCAGTACATCCTGTACATTTTCTGCACCAGAACTGAGATAACATATTTCTTCCAGCTCTAGTTTTTATTTCTGAGAAATAACTTTCAAGAACACAGCCTTATGTGAGGACTATCCATTGCTGTTGTGACAAAGGGTAAAAAGTGATGACTTACAGAGAAAGAAAATAGATCATCATCAGACTTCTTGAAGACAACACTTTATGCAAGGATAAAAGAGAGTAACACATATACTCAAAGGAAAGATGTAAGCTTCAATAATTTTATATCCAGCAAAACTGGCTTTCAGGTATAACAAATACAGACAAGCTGTTATCAACAAGAAAGCACTAAGGGAATATTGTACTCATCTGATCTATTTCTGAGGAATCTACTGGGTAACAAGCTTCAGATAACCAAACAACCAGAAAGACATCAGCATAAGGAGTGGTGTCTTTCCAATTATTTTGGTTGTCTGAAGTTCATTATCTGTAGATTCCTCAGAAAAAATCAGATGAGTACAATATTTTCTCAGTGTTTTCTTGTTGATAACATTGTATGTATACACAAAGACACACACACATCATACATACACATCATATACACACATACATATGTCACTATATGTGCATCTTCTCTCTATATACTATGATAATATGTAATATATATAGATAATATACATGTGTTTATATATACATGTATATGTATATATACACGGACACATATGTATGTGTATGTTTATATGCATGTACATATATGTATGCATATGTGTATATAATGTATATATACATTATATACATAATAAGCATTTACACGCATATATGCATGTATATATAATGTATAGATATATACATTGTATGTAGTGTATGTACCTATATACATATACATGCATGTATGTGTGTATATGTGTGTGTATATATACACAGTTTTTAGTATGGAGAAAAGAAGATACAGATCTTACAGAGAAGAGGTTAATGTAAAGCTTTTTAGTCTTTAAACTGTAGACATCAGTGTGAAGTTCTGAGGTATTTTAGCTTATATAGCTCTTATAAACCATTTATCATTTATTTCTAGACACTCAAAGAACTTTTTCTTATTCTTGAAAGTCCAATCATTTTATTAGAATATACCTTGGTGTTGGTGATTCTTGGTTGAAATTTTCAACACATCATTTCTATTTGCTTTGTTTTCAGATTTTGTGTTCCAAATTACAGTTTTCAGGATTTATTGTTCCTTTGAGTTGATTTTCTTCCTCATGGAATCCTAGTCTCCATGTGTTCAATTTTCTTTGTCTATTTTCAACAGTTATTGCTTTTTCTTTTCTCCTTTTTATCGATTTCTTTAATTTTTTGAATTTTAAAATTGTCTTCATTTTTATTTTTTACTTTTCATATGGCATTTTAAGTTGAGTTTATCCACTCTCCTGTTTCTTCTTGCTTGATTTTCAATATTAAAATATTTTTGTTTCTAATTTTTAAAAATATAATTGTTTATTTTTTATAATTCTAATTTATTTTTGTTTTATGTCTTGTATGACTTGCTAATTAATGTCTTTTAGCTTGCTTTGAAACAGTTACAGTGTCAACTGCTTTTATACTTACTTTTCCTGTTTATTTATTTATTTTCCATAATCTGCAAGCATGTTATTTTTTTTTCTTGCCCTCATTCCTCTTATAATATCTTTGTATAGAATTTTACTTTGACATTTTTGGGTGGCTAAATTTCATGAGAATCATTTTTCTAAATGTTTTAAATGAAGTAGTGTTCAGGGAGGTGCTCTAACTTCACACAGCTACACCTCTCTCTCTTTTATGAATTTTAAAACATACAGAGCCTTACTGTTGAGCTTCTTCTAATTTTTAACCTTTTATCACTTTGCACTTTGGCCTTTCTCTTTACTTTCGTTCTTGTAACTTCCCAGAAGCCTAGGACAGTTTTGAAAGTTCCCAGGGCCAGGGCTGCACCTACCTTTCGGACTTCCCTAGATAGGACCTCTCCTACTGCAAAGGTACAGATCCCCCCTAGTTTCCTGTGCTGCCCTCTAGTGGATATCTGCTGGCTAATTTTTGTTAATGTTGCCTTATTGGTTGTTTTTCTCCTTCCAAAACAGGTACCATGAAGCTCTTGTCGCTGTTGGTGTTTTTTCCTTACTCTATTGAATTTTAGCATTTGTGGTGATGCTTTGTCACCTAATATTTTTGTGAATGTTCTCTATTAATTTTGGGTTGTGTATCTAGTTGTTCTGTGTTTAATGTGGTATTTGGAGAGTTTCAAACTGCTTTCTTGTTTTTTGTTTTTTTCTCACCTCATGATTACCATAGCGTCTTTAAGTGGGATGGACCTCTCTCTTGATTCTTGTTACTGGTTCAAACCATTTATTTTCCCTCCTCCTCCAAAGCCTGAGTTCCTCTGAAGCTCATAAGATCAGACCATTCTACTTACTATTCCTTTATTTATTAAATACTAATTTCAAGTCACTTCTTCTCATTCATTAAATATTTTTACCATTAGATCTCTATACACCATTATTCACTATTGCTGCTTTTTTCTTCTTAGAAAGTTCAATATTCACATAAATTATTCATTCAATATTCCAATCTTATGACTCTCTGAATATATTCTATCAGCCTATTATTTCCCAGCTCAGCAACACATGCCCATGATCATATTTGAGACATCATTGATAACCACATCATTTGCAAAATCTTAATTTCAAGTGTAGCACTCTCCTCTCAACACTTTGTCTTTCTATATCACTGATGCTATTACCCCCAATCCAGAAATTCTTTGACCTTACTGAGACCTCCAATCCATTGACAATAATATGTTTCATTGTACATATCTTCATGTGTTTACTATCATCCTTAATATAGAGAACATAGACCACCATTAGTTCACTCTCTTAAATATATCATCCGTTCTCTTTTCCATTCCTCCCATCATTAAACAAGTGTGGTTAAATCCTAATCATGGTTAAATTTCAACCTCTACCTACTGTGTGACAGACTATCACCACTGAACATAACTGGAAAAAAATAGAAAAACAGAACCGTGCTCACTGAGGGAATGTGACATTTGTAAGGAACATTCAGGACTGCCAGATACTTGTACTATACCTCTCTATTTATCTACTCTCTACTGGGGATGTCAAACTCCCCAAGCCCACTTTCTCTCTTCTCTTTCATTTGATGAAGTTAATCACTGTTTCACTGAGGACAAACAAAAACCACTATAATATGTATATGAAAACAACCTCATCTTTCTTCTACCAAATTTAGCTATTTGCATTTATAGCCATATTCACTGCATTCCTCCTGTTACCATGGATCAAATCTTTCTGCCTCTATCCAAGCTTAACTCCAAATTTAATCACTGGATTCCATCCTCATGGACTGTTCAAGGACTTTGTTCAAATAGTTACTTATTTCTACTGCATGGTTATGTCTTTCCTCCCTATACTTGTTAGCATGCAAATTTGCTTTGCATCTTAAAGGAATATAAAGGAAAAATATTAATTCAATTAATCCCTTGAGCATCTGTCTTTTTTTCTCTGTGTCCTTTTGTGGGAAATTAAAACATCTGAACACGCACCTCCTCAATCATTGTTTCCATTTTCTCACTTCAATGACTCTCTTATCTATTGCAAGCAGGCTTGGGTCCTATTGTCCGTTGGGTCCTATTGTCCCCTCAAAATAGCATTTTCTGCAATCAATGGTGATCTCCATTTTAAAAAAATCAAATGGCCAATTCTCAATCCCCATATTTCTTGGTCTTTCAGTTGGACTGTGCAGAGCCCATCTCTTCTTTTTAGGGTGAGGCTGGAGGGAGTTACAGGACGGTACATTTCTCCTATTTCTTATTCACTGACCACTGATCTCAATCATTTTTTTCTGAGTTTCTTTTTACTTCTTGCCTCTAAACACTGTGGGTCTCAAGGCTTTGACCCTAGTCCTTTTCTTTTCTCCATTGTTATGATAACAGAACCTGAACTTTCAGACTCTGTGTTTACACAAGAATCTCTCCCTTTGGCCTAGATAGCACTTCTTCTTGTTTTCCTGGTTAACTCTAATTCATCAATGGGAAGAAGTGTAAGTCCTCTGTAAACATTCCTGATTCCCATAGGAAGATGAAAAATTCTCCTTCATTTCTCCCAATGGAGAAACATAGTCCCTGGAACACAGGAGGCATTAGATAAAGGTTGTATATTAAGAAATGGCTTTCGATGGTCTTCAAACTGAAGTTCAATTTCAGATGATTAGCAATGTTGGCATGGATGGCCCAGGTGAGGAGGTTTCTGCAATAGCATTTGGGCTCACTGCTAAAAATTACCATGACAAAATAGCAGAGTCTGTTATGGACATGATGGTACAGATACCACATCTGGTCCATCATTTTTAGAGGGAATTCCATTTTCAAAGGCCTGAGGTGAAAGAAGAAGGTACTTTTAAGAGAATAGGGTTTGATGTTTTGAAGGTCAAACTATGTGAAAGAAGTGTTAGGCTGAACAAACACACATACATTCGGTAAAAAGAGCTTCAAAGTCTTGCCAAAGAAAACTGGAGTTCATGTTTGCTTGTTTGTTTTTGTCATAGGAAACACGGTACCATTGAGGGCTGAGTTGTTTGTGGTATTCTGGGTTGTATTCGTTTGCTAGGGCTGGTGTAACATAGCAGACATTTATTGTATCTCTTTTCTGGAGGCTAGAAATCTGAGAACAAGGTGTTGGTGCAGCCATTCTTCTTCTGAAAGTGCTAGGAAAGAATCTGTTCCAGAATTGTCTCCTAGTTTCTGGTAGTTCCTTAATTGAGGGGGCATAAATCCAATTTTCACATGACATTTTTCTGGTGTGTGTGTCTCTGTGTCCTAATTTCCTCTTTTTACAAGGACACCAATCATATTGGGTTAGGGGTCCACTCTATTCCAATGTGACCTCAACTTAACCAATTATATACACAATGATCCTCTCTCCAAGTAACGTCATATTCTCAGTTACTTGGGGTTAGAACGTCAACATAATCTTTGGAAACACAATTAGACCTGCAATGTGAATGTTCATCAAAAATATTTCTGACATCATATGTAAATTCAAATGCCACCTCTCCAAAGAGGACTCCATTTTCACCTATCATTAGAAATTCATTTGTTGTAGAATAGATTGGGAAAACCCAACAAGGGAACTTTTGTAGATTTCTTCTTTCAGCAAGCGGCCTGGTTAAAAGGTGGAGCAGGAATCGCAATATTATTTTCAGTCAGCACTCACTGATCTTGCAGAGGATCTACATAGCAAAAGAGAAAGAGCCGGGGCTAAATACAGAGATGGAAGCCGTACCTCTTTATTTCCGTGGGTGATGCTCAAAAAGGCCTCCTTTTCATGTCTGGTAGCATCACCAAAGTTAGGCCAAAAGAAGTCAAAGTAATTTAGATTCAATCTTCTCTCAGAAATGAAATGAACAGAAGTTTTATTAAAAGGAAATGAAGAGGAAATTGAACTTTCATATTTCATTGTGCAATTGTGATGACAAAAAACAATATTCGTGAACAGAAGTTTGAAAGATTGTTATTTATATGTCTTTCCTCCCCCGTTGAATTCACCCACACTCTACTTGCTCTTGTCAAAACGGGGCAAAGCATTTCTTTTCTCTCCTTATGAGCTGATTCATGTTAATAGCGCAGCTAATCTAAGCAAATGTGCTCTGTACATATTTTTAATTTTTATTTTACATTTTGCTTATAGAACAAATTTACTTAAAGTAAGTAATAGTGGGAAGATAAAATTAAAAAGTCATACATTTTAATAACATTATTAGCTACAATGTAGATAAAATATTTTTGGTTTTTAAAATCTTATCTTGAGAAGAGTGTATTAGAATGTGGCTGCAGTAAATAAAATCATAAAGGAGTTGACACTGCTTTAGCAAATTTTCCTTTGGAGAAATCGGAACATTTATTTTTAGAGTTTCGTTTCTAATTGTACCCATCTATATACAGACAGTATCACTGAATTAAGGCTTACTATGAGCAAATTATTTAAAAGAAAGAGGATTTGCTTGCCTTATTTGAGCCACTCTGGGCACTAAAATATTGACTTTGATTGTCAAGTGGGGCCCTCAAGGTGAAAAATCTATAACACAATCTTGAGAGGTCCTTAACATAGGACTTCATGAATATGGAATGGGGCTGTTGGGAATACCTGAAGGCACAATTAGAAATGGGTACTAGAAGCTGCTTTGTCTCTATACCTAAAACTCAGCTCCCTTCTCCATGGCATTTAGTGTGTCTCCTGTTCTTTCACACTATGGAGATGGAGATCATTGTTAACCAATGGAGATTGTAGGATGTATCATCAGACTATGATAACTCTGGCCATGATGTCCTAGCAAATAGTTATTTCTCACCCAGCCTACCTGTCCCACCTAGGTGAGTAGGGGGCTCTGCTCTGTGTAGTCCTTGAAGTATCTGGGCTGCAGAGGCTCCACAATCTTGTACCCGCACCTTAAGATGCACAGCAAAGTAGAACAGATCCTAAAGATTTGCATATGGTGTTTTGCAGGTGCAGCTCCCAAATGATACAGATTCGTTCTAACCACACTGACAAGCTAGAATTAGTCCTATGCAACTGATTAACTCCAAGAAGCTGGGAAATCTTGGGAATGTTTAGTGAATAGTAATGTAGGTCCAGTTCTTCTTATGACACACCACAGCCCATCTCACATTTCCCTCCACATGTATTACCCCAGTTTTTTGTTTGTTTTTTGTCTTGAGATGGGGTCTTGCTCTGTCACTGAGGCTGGAGTACAGTGGCATGATCTTGACTCACTGCAACCTCCGCCTCCAAGGTTCAAGTGATTCTCCAGTCTCACCCTCCTGAGTAGCTGGGATTACAGGCATGTGCCACCATGCCTGGCTAATTTTTGTATTAGTAGACAAGGGGTTTCCCCATGTCAGGCAGGCTGGTCTCTAACTCCTGACTTCAGGTGATCCACCTGCCTCAGCCTCCCAAAGTGCTGGGATTACAGGCGTGAGCCACCATGCCCAGCCTACCCCAGCTTTTTGAGGTATAGTGTGGTTGGTGGCTAACTTTCTTTTGACTGGTTGGCAATGCTTCAGGAGGGAGGTTCCACAAACCTGGACCATCATGCGAAGTAAGGTCAGAGGCTGGGGACAGAAAAATGGAGAGGAGCCTGTAGTTTGTAATAGTTATGTTTTGGAAAGATTTTTCAGGAGTCAGATCATTTCCTTGACTTTTTCAACCATGAGTTTATTACATCATCAACTCTGTCCTTCTTATGGCCATGTTCAAATCCATAGACTGTATAATAAGAAAATTAGGGCTGGACATGGTGGCTTATGCCTGTAATCCCAGTACTTCGGGTCGTTGAATGAGTGGATCATGAGGTCAGGAGTTCAAGACCAGCCTGGACAAGATGGTGAAACCCCGTCTCTACTAAAAATACAAAAATTAGACCAGCACAATAGTGGGCACCTATAATCCCAGCTACTCGGGAGACTGAGGCAGAGAATTGCTTGAATCCAGGAGGCGGAGTTTCCAGTGAGCCGAGATCGTGCCACTGCACTCCAGCCTGGGCGACAGAGGGAGACACCATCTCAAAAAAAAAAAAAAAAAAAAAAAAAAAAGAAAGAAAACTAGGCCACCAAGATAGGAGAATAGATCTTCTAAGGGATGAAGGGATGCATCGAAGAACTAATATGTATTTGAGAGAATCTGACAGGCGACATTCGTGGCCTTCTAACTAATTAAAGAGGTTATTTCTGATTAGGATGCTGCCTTAGGAGTGGCTCTCAAAGTTCAAGGAGGAGCTAGAAAAGAAGAATGGATTTGCATTAAAGCAGAGGAGACTAAGGTCCTAAGTAGAGGAGCTTCTGCCCTTGAATATAATAAATGCTGAAACTAGTTAGCAGTGCAAAGGAGTGGAGCTGAGCTATATTCTTTCTTACAAAGCAGAGGTCTTGAAATTTAAAACTGAGTGTGTCCTTAAATGTCACCTAGTCCACCCTTTTAATTTTATTTTTGAAATATAAACATCAGAAGAATACATTTAATGGAATGTTAATAGTTATTCCTGGAAAAAGAGTGTTCTGTGGATAATTAAGTTTATAAAATGCTGCTTAAACAAAGTTAAGAAGATACATTTGCTGCAGGGCTTATTTCAGTCTTTAATATATAATGCCCATAGCTACTGACCAAGAGAAGGGATACATTAAGGAACATTTCCTGAAGACTTAACCAGGATACACTTTTGTTGTTGTGTTGTTGTTGTTTCTTGTTTTGTTTTGTTTTGAGACAGAGTCTCTCTCTGTCGGCTAGGCTGAGGTGCAGTGGCGTGAATATGGCTCACTGCAGCCTTGGCCTCCTGGGTTCAGGCAATCCTCCCACCTCAGTCTCCTGAGTAGTTGGGATTACAGGCACGTGACATCATGTCCAGCTACATAGTCAAAATAATCTCTGTAGCAAAATGTACGTGTATTAATATTGAAATAAACAGTCATTTCTTTTTGAGAGTTTAAACACTAACACTTTGGTTAGAAAAGAGATGGACCTGTAAGTGTTTTTACCTCTCAAATTCATCAATGTCAGTAGTTCAAATAGCTGTCCCAGAGATAGTTTTCTTAAAGGCAATCTTAACCACTATCACTTATCAGCTCTTCCCTTTCTTGGTCTTTGGGTTCCCCATGGGAATTCAAATCTCACTGAAAATGCAACATACAGTTGAGCCTTTTACTGCTATCCACCTAGAAACATAGGTAATCTGCACAAGTGCTTGTTTGCGTAGGAGAATGTTCTCGCTGACATCTGCAAAATTCATTTGCTCATTGATTGCATTTATACAAGGATGATTTGGTATTTAGGCGAGCCTAAGCTACAGATAATCACGCAAATACCCTCGGAAAGTCCTTTAGTGCAGGGGTTCCCAACCTGGGTCCGTGGACTTTTAGGAACTCCGCCATACAGCAGGAGGTGAAGAGCCTCGGGCAAGGGAGCATTACCGCCTGAGCTCTGCCTCCTGACGGATCAGCTGCAGAATTAGATTCTCAAAGGAGGGCAAACCCTGTTGCGAACTGCGCATGCGAGGGATCTGGGTTTTCCGCTCTTTATGAGAATCTAATGCCTGGTGATCTGAGGTGGAACAGTTTCATTCTGAAACTATCCATCATGGCCCACCCCCGCCCCGCACGGGGGAGAAATTGTCTTCCACCGAAAGGTTGAGGACCGCTGCTTTATTGTATTACCCAGGCTGTTCACCTGTTTTTCAACTGCAACATTGGTGGAATAGAATCTCAGAGACAAACTTTGCCGCATGTATTTGCTCTGACTTTAGCTTCTCATTCCCGTGTGTATATTTGATGCTTGAAAACGACCAAAATTACAAAATACAATAAACACATGAACACATAGGAATTTGTCTAAGTAGGATAATATCAGTCTCGGTTAAAAAAAAAAAAAAAAAAAGAGTGCCACTTTCAGCTTCAGAATTCATCACTGGCACATGGTGCTCATTAATGGCCCTGACGGAAGACCCTGAATGTATAAAAAGGGCTCTGGCATTTTCCAGTTAAGAACACATAAATAAAAACTCAGAATGAAAATCATATTACTCCCAGGCCACAGTTTATTTTCTATGATTGGTTTGAAAAGTCAAAAACAGCAACAGAACCTGCGTTTCTGACTTGTTCACTTAGTGAATTTGTTCTGAGGCATGGAAAAATTGGAAGTTTTAGCTAAAATTAAAATTTGATAAAGGTCAGTTGAGACTATAAGAATAGCTGAGTGGATCCCACTAAGCTGACCTGTGGCCGTTAATAATAGTGATTTCCAAGGCAAGGCATGAGGAAACAAACTACTTCTGTGAACCAAATAACGAAGCAGTTTTAAAATAAAATTGGGGGGAACAAGGGAAAATGAATAGCCTTTGTTAACATAATTAAATATCTTTCTTGCTGGGATCATTGCTAGAGTAATTGTCCATAGTACTTCCATTTTTATTAAGGGAAAGCTTTTATTCATGCTAAGTTAGATCATATTAATGGCATTAGGGACTTTCAAATATATTTCAATAACACTTTTTGCAGGAAAGAAATCCATTTTTGAATCCATTTGGAGAATTAAAATACACCATAGAACATTTTTGCATTTATTGAAAATTCAAAAATCTGGCTGGAATGTGAATGTCAAAATAGCTTACTGGGGCCTGCTTGAATCTGATAACAAAAATCACTACGTCACTTTACATATCATTGAATAATGGACTCCAAAAGGTAAATTTTGCTCTTTTGTTTTGGTTTTGGTTTAGAATGCAGGGATGTAAAACAAAAGGTGTATAAACAAAAGGTATAAAACAAAAGGTGAGCACATGGGTGACACCCTTGTGGTCTGGTACAAAATGAATTTAAGTCATGTAAATACTTCCATGTAAATTTCATTTTAACTCAAATTATGTACAGTACTGAGACGTAGTGGTAGATTATCAAACTGGTAATATTTTAAAGGATTTTTTAAAAAGACATTGAAATATACTTAAGAATATTGAGATGATAATGCTTATAATAAGCCAGCATTTTCTCATTCTAATTCTTATCATGTTTCTATGAAGTGTGTATTATTATATCCTTTTGGAGTTTAGGAAAGTGAGTCACTACATAAACTTTCCTGAAAATTCGTAAGAATCTACTAAGTCTTTTAAATCTGCATGATGGATCAGGTTTGTCATTGCACAGATGAGTAAAGAATAAATACCACATATTGCGAAGTAGACAACAGCTTCCTGCTTAAATAGAAAATGGATGCGCTGACATCTGTGGAATTTTGTGGTGATACAGGTTAGTCCTTGCACCCTGCAGAGCTGTGCTTTCTTAATGTTCTCTTGAATACAATATGCACACAGCCATTTTAGCACTGGATTAAGTTTCAATTTGTTTTAGCAAGGGTATCAAAAGCAAACTGCAACACAAAGCAGGAGCCGACACAGGAGAGCTAAGTGTGCCTCTTCCTGGCCCTCAGAGTCCCTGACACGATCAATCAGCTGCTGACAACCCTGTATACTCAACATGGAATTTATGGAATCAAAGAAACAGAAGATTTAGATACAATGAATGAGGTCACCGAAACATATTATTTATTTATTTTCTATTAGAGACAGGCGGGAGTGCAATAATAGCTGACTGCAGTCTCCGACTCCTGGATTCAAGCGATCCTCCCACCTCAGCCCCCCAGATAGCTAGGACTAAAAGCACATGC
This sequence comes from Macaca thibetana thibetana, assembly GCF_024542745.1. Taxonomy (NCBI): domain Eukaryota; kingdom Metazoa; phylum Chordata; class Mammalia; order Primates; family Cercopithecidae; genus Macaca; species Macaca thibetana. The sequence goes on along the minus strand of NC_065597.1, from coordinate 7,765,209 downwards.
CACCACACCTGGCTAATTTTTGAAAACAATTTTGGTAGAGACAAGGTCTCACTATATTGTCCTGGCTGGTCTAGAATTCCTGGCCACAAGTGGTCCTCCTGCCTTGGCCTCCCAAACACTGGAACTATAGGAGTGAGCCACCAGGCCTGGCCAAAAATTGATGAGCTTTTAGCAATAGATTTTATTTCTATTGCATTCATAGTGATAACGAAGGTATTTTCTATTATACATACAATGCATCTATCAAATTATTTTCGTATCTAATGTCTCCTGACAGCCATTTCTTATTTCTTCAAGAAACTCATGTCATGTTAAAATTTCTTTTAAAGCCATGAAGAACTCTTAAACCTGACCACAGTTCTGTTCACTGGAGGTTGGCTCATGGTCACAAACCTGTTAGAACTCTGTGTGCTATGGAAAAATATTATAAATTCAGAATCCGTCTTCTTGTTTGGAAAGATGAACTCCCAGTTATTATGAATCGGTGGGAGCAGATGCAATGTTGTTGATTACTTTTTAAAATCTTTCAGGGTCATTCTACATGATTTCATGCTAAATAACATCCACTTTCAGTCCATTTCATACGGATAATGATTTCCTAGTAAGCAGTCATTTCCTCCTGCAGTACCTGAGAAAACTTCTCGTTTTCTGAATGCTTTGACTTGTTTAGGGAAGCTCACATGTATATGACTATAATGGATGGTAATGGTTATAGAATCAGAGGCAAGCTTTACTGATGGAAAACTGGTTGGAAAAGAAATGTTATCGGCAATTTAAAGCTTAACATAACACATAAAAAACGAGTTCAAGTGCTATGCTTGGAAGCAAAGACAGTGTGGAATTCAGTCCTCTTCAAAGATTATATTTCTTTCAAGGGGTCTGGAAGCAATATTATGAAGGGATTGTAAGCCCAGGCACTGGAACCAGTCTGATCTGACTAAATCTTGTCTTTGTTACCTATTAGCTGGGTGAGCTTGTGCCAAGTGTGCATGATTTCAATGTTTCAGGTTTATCAACTGTTTGGAAAATCACTAGTTTGAGATCATCATAACATGTATTTTATGAAGTAGTTAAGAAGATGCAATGAAGTGACTACGTGCTTTAAATCATGTCTGCACATATCAAGGACACAGTAGGCATCAAGTGATGATAATCATAACAGTATTTTCCCATCTCACTGGAATTACACATGGTTATGTCTTTGATCTCCTTCCACAAATTCAGCTCACTAATATTCTGGAAAACTTTCCCTGTGATTTTTTTGTATGTATTTCTTATCCTACTATTTTATCATTCCTTATGTACTCATTCATTTAGTTATTGATTAACTCATTTTCTCAGCATACATTTACTGAATATCTATTTTGTCCAGGTCTTGTGAAAAATACCCCTCCCCGCAAAGAAAACAAACACACAAACAAAATTGTCTTCTGATAACTTGTAGTAATTAAATAGCCACATTGGAAGGATTAGGGTAATGAACTTTGGGAATACTTTGGGAACACTAAGAAAGTTACCTATTGAACCGTCTTAACAGTCTTGAAATGCTTCCTGGACAAAATGGCTTCAAAAAAAAGATGCCAAGATGAATAGGAATTAGACAAATTGAGAGTGTGGGGAGAGGTTATGGTGGTGAGAATATGATGGGATGATGGGAAAGCACAGATAAAGACATTGTATTGGGGCTTTCTATTCCACAGAAACAGAACCAACAGGAGATGACATATACATATAAACATACAACATACATATTTAATATTTACTTATATATACATGTATATGTATATATACACACATACACATTAATATGTGTACACAATAATATGTATATGTTTATTTGTATATATACATGTATATATGCATGTTTATTTTATGTATGTGTATACAATATATGTATTATGTATGTGTATTTAGTACATATATGTACATATGTGTATTATGGTATACACATGTATAAAATATAATATATAATATTGTATATACATATATAAAATACAACACAATAATATGTAATATGTGTATATATATACATGTGTGTATACTTGCATATACATGTATGTGTGTATATAGATGTATATTTATATGTATAGATGTGTGTATGTGTATATATAGAGAGAGAGGAGAGAGAGAGATTGATTTTAATGAATTGGCTAACTGATCACCTGATTGTGTGAGGGTTATGAGTGCTGGCAAATCTCAAACCTGTAGGTCAGCTCAGTGGGCTGGAAATTCAGATGTGAGTTAATGTTACAGTGTTGAAAATTCCTTCTTCCTTGGGCAATCCCTTTCTTTGCTCTTAAGGGCTTCAGCTGATCAAATGGCTAACATTATGAAGGGTAATCTGATTATAAATGTTAATCACATCTAAACAACATCTTCATAGCAGCATCTAGACTGGTGTTTGGCCAGACAGCTGAGAATCATAGCCTAGACAAGTTGACACATAATATCAACTATTACAGAGATCAAGAGAGCATCATACTCTGAGGTACTGAAAGAAATGAAGGGTAACTGGGAAAGAAACAGAAAAGACAGCAATTACCCATGAGAGGTAAATTACGATCAGATTACACACAGACTCTTAAAACAGGAGCTCACTCTCAATCTTAGCTGTTTGGACTTTAATATTCACTCTACTAAAAGAGGAAGTGGCTGAATAGTTTCAAGGAAGAGAGTTATACTTTAAGCCCATAGCAATGCCCCTCTGCCTCCGTTTCATTCCTTGAAACAGTCACATTCTATTTTTTTTTTCTTTAAGGGGCATAATCCTACCATTCTCATATATATCATTGTACTTGAATGGAGCTAGATTTGAATAGTACTAAAGTAAAATAAGATATGGTCTTTATTTTCTATAAAGACAAAGTTCCAACATTAGATAAATTATAAAATTCCTCCTATATCCTAACATACTTTGTCACCTTTTTTCTCAATTCTCTTTAGTATGATAACTTGTCCTAAACCAATAATCTGTGAAGATGGAATTCTACTTCATTGGAGTAAATGTGTTTCAGTAGCATGGCTGTCAAACCAAGCTGCTGGAGATTTGCCTACTTCAATGCTGTCCAAAGGAACTTTGTTCAATGAGAAAGGTGTTCTACATCTGCACTAACCACAGTGGTAGCTATTGGCCATTTTTATCTATTGAGCATTTGAAATGTGGCTAGTGAGACTGAATAACTAAATGTTACATTTTATTCACATTTAATCAATTACAATTAAAATTGAAATAGCCAGATGTAGCTAGTGGCTTCTGTATTGGACTGCATTGCGTTCACCTTTGGCCAGGACCCTGGCATCAGAGACCCTGGCATCAGAAGAAGCATGAGTGCCTTTCCTCTTTAAGAGAAGAATCTGATGGCTTAGGGAGTATTTACAACTAGAGCCCATGTACCCTTCTCTTCTAGACCACAACTCAGAGGCTCCAGAATTCCACCCCCAAATGGCCAGAAATGTACATCTGAGACCTATGCTGACAATTTTCTCAAGTCTGCCCTTTGGAGGGAATTTCTTGTAATCAGAGTAGGGAGTTGTGGTTAGAGTTTCCAAGTGTGCTCCTGGTTTTAAATTGATGTGTGAGAGACCACAGAGAATTGAGATGAGGTTAGATATCTGAACAGAAAGGGTGTAGGCCAATTATGTGCACTTTTTTTTGTGCCAATAAGTTGAGAATTGTAAATCTAAATCTGGCTTTTGAGTCTCAGGTTCCCAAGGCGAATATGGGCTATGAGTCCCTTACAGATATGTATTCATTTGAACTTGGCCAGAGAAGAAGAAACCCAGCAAAAATGGAGGAGGGAGCACTGTGAGCTTATCCTGGACAGGGGGAGAAATTAACTTCTACCGACCCCTCCAAAAAACAAAGAGGAAAATAAAGTAGAATTTTGTCCTGTGGATTTCTTAAGAAATTAGAGGAGAAGGTTAAGGGAGAAAAAGGAACAAGTTAACAAGTATTCATTCTGTTTTTGCTATGACCGTGTATTTATCAAGATTCAATATTTTATTGAACTGTTATTAACTATATTTATTACTCTTAAATATTTAGAAATAAGGCAGATGGGCCTCCAGGTGCACGCTTGCCTCAGGCCTCAAACGTCTTAGGGGTGAGCCTGGTGACTACAGTGGAATCTTCCATTTTGATACCCATTATACTGTCTCATTATTAATGTGTATTTTCATTTTTGTCTTACCAGATTGTGAGGCAATCTATTCTTCAATGACTAATAAATAACTTAATAACATAATAATCCTTAATAGATGAGAGTTAAAGGAAAAATATAAAATAAATACCACAAAAAGAGCACAGATTTATTCCCTCTGCATCTGCAGATAGGGAGTTTCCCAGTACTGGAATAATTAGACCACCAAACATATATTTTAATCTTAAAACTCAGATAGTCTTACAATGAAAATCACTTCCTCCTTTATCAGCTTAACCAGGAGATGTAAGAATTTTTACATAATTTTACAAATACTTTAATGTGGATGAGGGAAGGAAGGAGAGAAGGAAGGAAGCATGGAGGGAAGGAAGGAAGAAAAGAAGGAAGGGAGGAAGGAAGGAAGGAAGGAAGGAAGGAAGGAAGGAAGGAAGGAAGGAAGGAAGGAAGGAAGGAAGGAAGGAAGGAAGGAAGGAAGGAAGGAAGGAATGAAGGAAGGAAGGAAGGAAGGAAGGAAGATAAGGGAAGGAGAAAAGGAAGGAGTGGGGAGGGAGGCAGGGAGGAAAAGAAGGAAGAAAAGTTGGCCGGTTATGTATATGTTTTCTCACTTCAGATCTCAAATCATTAACCTGTGGGCAGCCCTTATTTGTCATGGTCTGGCCTTAGGTAAGCTTGAGACTCACAATTTGATGGAAGAATATATTTAATGGTAAGCATGTCTCAAACATCAGCTGTGTTTTAGATCTGAGTTACACAATATGCAACACGTTCTCTCCTCTCCTATAGTTCTAACATTGTTCATTTATTCAGCAAATGTTAGTAGAGAACCCCTCTAAAAATATCTTCTCCCAGAGGCATACATTTACCTCCTAAACAACAGAATTGGGCTTTTTATAATTTCAGCAATGAATCACTTCCTTAGAGTGAGAGGAATTTTGGATTTAGCATGTCATATTTCACTAAAAGTAAATGTAAATGAAATATGTATATTCAATTCTAGGATGTGTCCTGTAGAAAGGTACTAGGTTTACATTTGGAAATAATAGAATAATTAATAGCTCTCTATTTGACTTAATAACAGATTTTTGATTACCATTTTATATTGCAGTAACTTCTTATTTAACATCTTTTATACATTCTTTCTGCCTACTAATCACCTCCATTCTGACATGTCAACTTAAGGTGTCTAAGATGGAACTTATAACATACATACATTTCTTCAAAAATAGCTTTTGCTTTGACTTCTGAAATTTGCCCTATAGAATAACTATTTCGTCCATGTGACTCTAGAATCCTCTGACATCCACATTTGAAAGGAAGAAGTGCAATAGTCTCTGTTTGCAGATGAAATGATCTTATATGTAGGCAATCCTAAAGACTTTACCAAAAGCTGCTAAAACAAATTCAGTAAAGTTGTAGAATACAGAATCAACATGCAAAAATTAGTTGCATTGCTATATACCAACAACAAACTATTCAAAAAGTTTTTAAAAAGATTTTATTTAGGATAGAATAAACAAAAATTAAAATAGAAATAAGTTTAACAAAGTGAGTGATCTATACACTGAAAAGTACAAAATATTGATGAAAGAAATTAAAGACACAAATAAATGGAAACATATTTTGTGTTTATGGATTGGAAGACTTAATATTTTTAAAATGGCTTTACTGCTCAAAGCAGTCTACATATTCAATGCAATCTCTATCAAAATTCCAAATGACTTTCTCACAGAAACAGAAAAATATATTAAAATGTATATGAAACCACAAAAGACCCAGAATAACCAAAGCAATCTTGAGATGGAAGAACAAAGCTGGAAGCATCCCACTATCCAATGTCAAAATATATCACAAAACTATAGTAATCTAAACAGCATGGTACTGACATAAAAACAGACACATGGAGCAATGGAACAGAACAAAAAGCTCAGAAATAAACCCATGCATTTATAATTAATTGATCTTCAACAAAGATGCCAAGAATATTAATGAGGAAAAGACAGTCTGTTTACCAAGTGATGTTAGGGAAACTGAATATCCACATGCAGAAGAGTAAAATTTGGCCTTTATCTAATACCATATACAAAAATAAAATGAAATAAAGCCTTAAATGTGAGACCTGAAACTATGAAACATGTGTGTCCAACCTCATGGATTGTGGGCTGCTTGTGGCCCAGGACGGCTTTGGATGTGACCCAACACAAATTCGTAAACTGTCTTAAAACATTATGAGATTTTTTTTTTACCACTTTTTTTTAGTTCATCAGCTATTGTTACTGTTAGTGTATTTTATGTGTGGCCCAAGACAATTCTTCTTCTTCCAATGTGACCCAAGGAAGCTAAAAGTTTGGACACCCCTGCAAAGTACTAGAAGTTAACTCAGGGAAAAAGCTTTTGACATGAGTTTGGGCAATGATTTTTTGGATATGATCCCCAAAGCACAGAAAACAAAAACAAAACTAAACAAATGGATTCACATCAAACCAAAAGCTTCTTTATAGTGAAGAAAACTATCAGCAAAGTGAAGAAACAACCTATAGAATGGGAGAAAAATATTTCAAACCATACATATTGTACGAGGGATTAATTTTCAAAGTGGGTCATGAACTCAAGCAACTCAATGGCTAGAAAACATATAACCTGATTAATAAATGGACAAAGAATCTGAATCAGTATTTTCCAAAAGAAAATATGCACATTACTAATCATCAGGGAAATGTAAATCAAAACCACAATGAGGTATCATCTTACACCTGCTCAAATGGATATTATCAGAAAGACAAAGATAACTAGTGTTGACAAGGATGTGGAGAAAATGGAACGCTGTTTTTCCACTGAACACTGTTGTTAGGAATGAAAATTGGCATAGTAATGGAAAACAGTAGGGAGGTTTCTCAAAAAATTAACATGCTGGGTGCAGTGGCTCACACAGTATGAAAACTGTGGAGAACTGTATGGAGGTTTCTCTAAACAACAACAACAACAACAAAAGCTAAGCTGGGTGCAATGGCTCACACTTGTAATCCCAACACTTAGGGAGGCAGAGGCGAATGGATTGCTTGAGCACAGGAGTTTGAGACCAGCCTGGGTAACATGGCAAAACCCCATTTCTACAAAATCAGAACAACTAGCCAAGTATGATGGCACATACCTGTAGTCCCAGCTACTCAGGAGGCTGAAATGGGAGGATCACCCGAGCCTGGGGATGTTGAAGCTGCAGTGAGCCTTGATCACACCACCGCATCCAGTCTGGGCGACAGAGTGAGACCCTGTCTCAGACAAAAAGAAAGCAAGGAACTACCATAAGATTCAACAATCACACTTCTTGGTATACATCGAAGGAAATGAAATCAGTATGTCAAAGAGATATCTGCACCCACATGGTCATTGTATGATTATTCACAACAGTCAAGATATTGACTTAACCTAAATGTCAACAGATGTGAGAATAAAGAAAACATAATACATAAACACATGTACAAACATATATATAAATATAATTCTGCCTTAAAAATGAAAGAAATCCTGTCATTTGCAATAACGTGAATGAACCTGGAAGACATTATACTACATGCAATAAGCCAGGCACAGAAAGACACATATGCATGATAGCACTTATACATGGAATCTCAAAATGTCAAAGTCACAACAGTAGAGAGTAGAATGGTGGTTTCCGGGGCTGGGGTTGTGGAAATGGAGAGATGTTGTTCAAAGTGTACAGTTTCAGTTATGAAACTATGCAGGATGAAAAAGTTCTGGAGGAAAAAAATTTAAAAAGACTCTGGAGTCCTTTATAAGTCTACTCTCCCTTTCTCTCCATTTCCAGTCACCCACATCTCTCTGCTTTAAATAAACTTATTCATCTAATTTTCCATTGCTAGCTCAAAACCTGGGCAGTTTATAAGTAAGCTATTCAACTAGTATTGGCATCTTTACTCTCTGTTCCTGTTACCATATTAAATGTAAAATCCCAAACAGTCCTAAAATACAGATGTGATTCCTTCACTCCAAAACCCCTAAATCATCCTGTGCTTTCCCTTCCCTCCTAAACCTAAACCTCAAACACTTATGTATTCCTGTATGCTATCCTATTTTTATCTTAATATCGTCCTTCATCTAAATTGCCTTTATTCCCTCCCATGCCTGATGTCTTTCTGTTTCTTACTTGGACTGATGGAATCCTTTCATTTGAAGTACTCTTCTCGTTGTTCTTATTTCTTAAAATTTTACCTATTCTCTCCTTTAAAACTCAGAACATGTGGCCTAAAGTGTCAGCACATCAATCATTGGTTTTATTCTATCAGTCAATATTTTTCAAATATTAGATAATTATATACTATGTGTCACTAAATACTAGTTAACTCCCTTTGGAGTTAAAATAAGAGAAACCCAAATTAAACTTCTTCAATGAGAGACTTATTTAGAACATAATGGCTGAATTGCAATAAGGAATAATGGGAAATTATATACATTAGCTGTTCTGTCTTATTGAATACCATGGTAAATTTAGATTTCAAAACAATAAACCCAGAATATTTTAAAATAAATAATTAAGGAGTTTTCTGTAAAGGTAATAAAACCTCTCCAAGAGCCTAATGGCAACATTGCAGTTTAATTTTAGGAAAACCTGGATCTGTGGACAAAACCATCATCATATTTCTCTCCCTATCAAGATCTTTCTGCATGCTCTGTGCCCTCTATCATCAAACTTACTGAAATATTTATTTCCCCTTTACTCATGGACATGACAAAGAAAGTTCCCAAGATCATAGCCTTCCAGTTTCAAAATAATGTGGCTAGACTGAGTTGGTGTTTTTATCCATTCCAGATATCCAGGTGCCTTACTTCATTTGGGCTGTCATAACAAAATACAAAAGACCAGGTATAAGCAACAGAAATTTATTTCTCATAGTTCTGGAGACAGAAACGTGGCTAAGATCAACATGCCAGCTGATTCAGTGTCTGGGTAGGACCCACTGTCTAGTAGATGAGACCTTCTTGCTTTGTCCTCAGATGGTAAAAGGAGCTAGCCAGCTCTCTGGGCTCTTTTATAATGGTACTGATGCTAATCATGAAGGTTCTACCCTCTTGACCTAATCATCTCCAAGGACCCTCCTCCTAGCACCATCACCTTAGGGTTTAGGATTTCAACATATGCATTTTGAGGAGACACACACATTCTGACCATAGTGCCAGAAAATTATCTGGTTGTTTCTACTTGAAATATTTGCTGATACAGTATTTTTGAGCCAGGGTTTGGGACTACTTGGTCTCAGCAAGGCTGGGAAAAGTGGCTGCTTCCAGAACACAGGGAGTTCTGGGTATCCCTGATTCATAGGTGCCCATTGCTGAGATTGGTAAAGATGAAGAAGAGGACCAAATCCTGCCTCAATGATGTCAGAATAGAGTAGAGGGATGTGATGCTTCCCTCTGGATATATTTGAAGCCATTTTCCAATTCAGTAAGATATTTGACCTAATCTTAGTATTCTTCTTCCCTTTATTGCATTCATGTGTAATTTTACATTTTTAAAGATTAATCTCAATTTTAGCATTTTGGGGTAGTTACATTTAACATGGACTTTTAAATAACTGTACTTGTGGGGAAACATAAGAACAAATTAGTCTTTAATATACTTTTCATGTAATTGAGTTGCAGCAGTGTGCTTTCACTTCCCTAGCTAACCTTACTTCTCTTCATGACTCTTCTGAACTATTCTCCGTTTAATGGGATTGCTCCAATTAAATTTTACAAAGCCTTATGAATGTTACTATCCAGGTATTTTAAAAGGTTTGGAAAGCACTTAAAATTCTACTGGGGTAACAAAGCCAGCAGCACCTCCTGCAGTATTTATTTCCTTCTTCCCTTACACCTGGGCTACTTTATTTATCTGGCAGAGTTCTTTGCTGCCAAAAATATATTTAGTACACTTACTCCTCTAATTACCAGAGCACAGAGAATCCTCTCAGAGAAACTTGGAGAGGGGTCCCCACACTAAGAGCCAAATGGGAAGACGAGTGAGCTATTTCTAAGAAATCTGTTGAATAAAAATGTGTGATCTACAGTGGGCAGCAACCTGAGTAAGTTTTCAGGCAGCCACATGGTGGGATCGCTGGGCATTGTGTCAAAAGATCAGAGAATGTGAGGAAATTATAATAACAAGTGGATGATATTTTTAGAATCATTTTAACATTCTTTATGTTTCAGAAGAATAGAAAGAGAAGCATAATGATTATAAAATTTACCTAACATTTCCCAGTTTTCCATTCCAACTTGTTCAATAGTTCAGTACCATTCGTTTATTAAAATAATTTACCATTGGACTTTTATAGACAAAAGTTTACTTGGGGGTGACTAATCTTTATTTAGAACCCTTCTCTGTACTACCCACTTTTCCCTAGTCTTATTGATTATCACTTCCAAGCAATATATTGAATAGTGATCTCTCCTGAATAATTCCAAATTTCTTAATTTTTTAACATTTCCAGAAAATATGTAAACACCCTCATATAAAATGGAAGGCAATTATTTAAATACTATAAATATGTGCTTTATTTACAATAAAAAGTAGGTAAATTGAGATCCTTGTAAAGCTAAAGTAGTTTAAATTTCAAGGGTTGATATGTGTTTATAATATTTAAGGGGACAGAATCATAAAAGTGTTTCCTTATTGAGATGCAAGATGAAGTAAAAAAGAGTTTCCAGAAAAAAAATTTAAAAGTACACTATGTTAATCACTAGCTTTGTTGTTGCTACTGAATATGAATGAATTAAGTCATTAATTGCTCATAACCTTTTTCTTAAGTGTCAAATTTACATACCTTTAATTCAGTATTTGTAACTTTTTCTGATTCACTTTTGGTTATAATATATACTGATATGTATGCATATGCAGCTTTCGGTGATACTTGTATTTTTGTTTCTTGTATCTTCAACGACTCAAATTGAAAATATCATTTAAAGAAATATAAGAGAATCCAGGATTTTCATCTGTTTTTCATTTGTAAGTAAATCTATGATCTTATTATTTCCCTTACAACTAAGGGATAATTCAATAATTCAACATTACATACCATTTAAAATTGAAAAATTTACCTCTAAAGTAAGGTGGAAGATTTTAAACTAGTATAAAAGTAAGATTTGATGGTATATATTTTGTTGAAAACAACTTCTGTTAGCTTTGAAGTCCATGGTCTATTCTGAGAGCTTTGACCATTTCTATTCTCTTCAATCACATTGCCTGGCATGTGACTAGAAATTATCTATTCACAAAATGATTGTCATTTTAATCTTGCATCTTGTTACAATCTGGTAAAATACATTTTACGTGTCAATTAAAAAATTAAGTTTAAATTAAAATTCATCCCTATGGGGCACCACCACTCAAATGCCTCAGCTTGCCTCAGTCATGTAGATAATCATATAATGAGATACCTGCATATAACACTAAGCTTGTTTGCTGTCAGTATCAATCCCTCATGCCTCTGTGTGGCTTTTGACACCTGTGAAAAGACTTATTCTCATTCTGAAAGTATTAAACAGTGGAAAAAAATGCATATCCAACTCAATAAAAGTTCAACAAATAGATATTTCAAAGAAGAAAAAATAAATAAAATCACACAGATTCACCATCTAATTTCTTAGATTAATAAAGTGGATCTAGGTAGACCCCAAAGGGTCATTAGTTTAACACATGTGACATAGCATTGTAAGGGCAGAGACTGCTTATTTTTTACTGATTTATTTTTGCTTCCAGCTTTTATTTTAGGTTCAGGAGATACATATACACATTCGCTACATGGGTAAATTGTGTGTTGCTGGGGGGTGGTGTACAAATGATTTTTGTTATCCAGGTAATGAGCATAGTACCCAATAGGTAGTTTTTTAATCCTCAGCATCCTCCCACCCTCCACCCTCAAGTGGAGTCTGTTGTTCCCTTCTTTGTGTCCATATGTACTCAATGTTTAGCTCCCATTTATAAGTGAGAACATGCAGTGTATGATTTTCTTTGTTGATTCCCTTAGGATAATGGCCTCCAGCTGCATGTATGATGCTGCAAAGCAAATGATTTCATTTTTTTTTATGGTTGTGCAGTATTTCATGGTGTATATGTACCACATTTTCTTTATCCAGTCTACCACTCATAGGCATCCAGCTTGATTCTATGTCTTGGCTACTGCGGTAACATATATGTGCATGTGCCTTAAGGTACAGCAATTTAGATTCCTTTGGGTATATACCCAGCAATGGGATTGCTGAGTCAAATGGCAGTACTGCTTTAAGTTTTTTGAGAAATCTCCAAACTGCTCCCCACTGTGGCTGAACCAATTTACATCCTCACCAGCAGTATATAAACATTTCCTTTTCCAGAAAACTCACCAAGGTGCTATTTTTGGACATTTTTGTAATATCCATTCTGACTGGTATGATACGGCATCTCAGTGTGGTTTCACTTTGCATTTCTCTAATGATTACTGATGTTTAGCATTTTTTCATAAGCTTGTTGGCCTCAAATATGTCTTCTCGACAAGTGTTCTTCATGCCCTTGGCCCATTTATTAATGAAATTGTTTTTGTTTGCTGGTTTGTTCAAGTTCCTTATAGATTCTGGATATCAGATCTTTGTCAGATGCACAGTTTGCAAATATTTTCTCTTATTGGGTAAGCTATCTTTTTACTCTGTTGATTGTTTCTTTTGCTGGGCAGAAGCTTTTTAGTTTAGTTGGGTTGCACTTGTCAAATGCTGTTTCCGTTGCAATTGCTTTTGGAGTCTTCATCATGACATCTTTGCCAAGGCCTATGTCCAGAACTGTATTTACTAGGTGTTGTCTTGTTCTGGTTCTCAAGAGGAATGCTTCCAGCTTTGGTCCATTTAGTACGACGCTGACTTGGGTTTGTCATAGATAGCTCATATTATTTTGACCTATGTTCCTTTGATGCTCAGTTTGTTGATGGTTTTTAACATGAAGAGATGTTGAATTTTATCTAAAGCCTTTTCTGTATCCATTGAGATAATCATGTGTTTTTTGTTCTTAGTTTTGTTTATGTGATGAGTCACATTTATTGATTTGTATATGTTGAATCAACCTTGTGTACCAGGAAGTAAGGCTACTTGATCATGGTGGATTAGCTTTTCAATGTGATTTTGGATTCGATTTGCTAGTATTTTGCTGAGGATTTTTGCATTGGTGTTCCTCAGCGACATTTGCCTGAAGCTTTCTTTTTCAGTTTTGTCTCTGCCTAGGTTTGGTATCAGTATAATACTGGCCTCATAGAATGAGTTTGCAGGAGGCTCTCCTCAAATTTTTGAAATAGTTTCAGCAAGATTGGTACCAGCTCTTTAAACATCTGGTAGAATTTAGCTATGAATCCATCTAGTACAGGGCTTTTTCTGGTTGGTAGTTTTATCTTATTATTATACTGATTCAACTTCAAAACTCATAACTGGCCTGTTCAGATATTTGATTTCTTTCTGATTCCATCTTGGGAGGTTGTATGTTTCCAGGATTTTATCTGTTCTAGGTTTTCTAGTGTTTGTGCATAAAGATGTTCATAATAATTTTTGAGGGTTTTTGTAGTTCTGTGAGGTCAGTGGTTATGTCATCTTTGTCATTTCTAATTGTTTTTATTTGGATCTTGTTTTTTTTTCTTAGTATAGCTAGTGGTCTATCAATCTTATTTATTCTTTGAAAGAAGCAACTTTTGGTTTTGTTAATCTTTTTTATGGATGTTCGCATCTCAGTTTTATTTAGTTCAGCTCTGATTTTGGTTATTTCTTTTCTACTGCTTGCATTGGGGTTTGTTTGCTCTTATTTTTCTAGTTTCTCTAGTTATAATATTAAGTTGTTAATTTGAAATCTTTCTAACTTTTTGATGTAGGCATTTAGTACTGTAAACTTCCCTCCGAACACGGCATTAGCAGTGTTCCAGAGATTCCTGAATCTTGTCTGTTGATTTTCATTAGTTTTTGACGAATTTTTTTTCTGTCTTAATTTAACATCAGTCAGAAGCAAGTTGTATTTATCATTATGTAATGTCTTTCTTTGGTTTTCTTTTTGTTGTTGTTGTTGATTGTTGCTAAAGTCTGTTTTGTCTGAAAGAAGAATAGCAACACCTGCCTTTTTTTGTTTGGTTGTTTGTTTTCTCTTTGATCAACAGATATTTCTCCAGCCTTTTACTTTGAGCCTGTGGGTGTCATTGCTTGTGAGATATGTATCTTAAAGACAGCATACTATTGAGTATTGCTTCTTTATCAAACTTGCCACTCTGTGCCTTTTAAATGGGGCATTTAGCTAATTTGTGTTCAAGGTTAGTATTGATATGTGAGTATCTGACCCTATCATTGTGTTGTTAACTGGCTATGTAGACTTTATTGTGTCTTTATTGACACTTTATAGTGTCAGTGGGCTATGCACTTATGAGTATATTTGTGGTGGCTGGTAATGGTCTTTCATTTCTGTGGCTGGCACTCTCTAAAGAACCTCTTGTGAGGCAGGTCTGGTGGCAACAAATTCCCTCAGAATTTATTTGTCTGGGCTGGGCCTGGTAGCTCATACCTGTAACCCCAGCACTTTGGGAGGCTGAGGTGGGAGGATCACTCTAGGCCAGGAGTTTGGAAATGTGCTTGTCTGAAAAGGATTTTCTCCTTCACTTATGAAGCTTAGTTTGGCTGGATATTAAATTCTTGTTTGGAATTTCTTTTGTATAAGGATGCTGAATGATATGACTTCGCTGTGTCCACACCCAAATCTCATCTTGAATTGTAATTCCAATAATCCCCATGTCTCATGGGAGGGACCAGGTGAAGATAATTGAATCATGGGGGTGGATTCACCCATCCTGTTCTCCTGATAGTGAGTTAGTTCTCACAATACCTGATTGTTTTATAAGGGGCTTCCACCTTTGCTGGGCACTCATTCTCTCTCCTGCTGCCCTGTGAAGAGGTGTCTTTCAGCATGACTGTAAGTTTCCTGAGGCTTCCCCAGCCATGTAGAACTGTGAGTCAATTAAACCTCTTTTCTTTATAAATTACCCAGTCTTGAGTATGTCTTTATTAGCAGCATGAGAACGGACTAATACAGTAAATTGGTACCGGGGAGTGGGATGCCGCTATAAAGATACCAAAAAATGTAGAAGTGACTTTGGAACTGGGTAACATGCAAAGGTTGAAATAGTTTGGTGGGCTCAGAAGAAGACAGGAAGATTGGGAAAGGTTGGAACTTCCTAGAGACTTGTTGAATGGCTTTGACCAAAATGCTGATAGTGATATGGACAATAAAGTCCAAGCTAAGATGGTCTCAGATGGAGATAAGGTACTTGTTGGAAACTGAAGTAAAGATCACTTTTGCTATGCAAAGAGACTGGTGGCATTTTGCCCCTGCCCTAGAGATCTGTGGAACTTTGAACTTGAGAGAGATGGTTTAGGGTATACGGCAGAAGAAATTTCTAAGCGGCAAAGTATTCAAGTGGAAACAGAGCATAAAAGTTCAGAAAATTTGCAGCCTGATGATGCAATAGAAAAATAACCCTCAATTTCTGGGAGAAATTCAAGCCCACTGCAGAAATTTGCATAAGTAATGAGAAGCATAAGTAATAAGCAATCTCCAAGACAGTGGTGAAAATGTCTCCAGGGCATGTCAGAGACTTTTACAGCAGCTCCTCCCATCACAGGCCTGAGGCCTAGGAGAGAAAAATGGTTTTGTGGGCCAGACCCAGGGGCCCCCTGCTCTATGCAGCCTTGGGACATGATCCCCTGCATCCAAGCTGCTTCAACTCCAGCAATGGATCAAAGGGGCCTATGTACAGCTCAGGTCATTGCTTCAGAGGGTACAAGCCCCAAGCCTTGGTAGCTTACAGATGATGTTGGGCCTGTAGTGCACAGAAGTCAAGAACTGGGGTTTGGGAACTTTTGCCTGATTTCAGAGGATGTTTGGAAATACCTGGATGTCCAGGCAGAAGTTTGCCACAGGAGCAGAGCTGTCATGGAGACCTTCTGCTAAGGCAGTGTGGAAGGGAAATGTGAGGTTGGAACACCCAGAGTTCCCACTGGAGCACTGTCTGGTGGAGCAGTGAGAAGAGGGCCACCATCCTCCAGACTCCAGAATGGTAGATCCATTCATAGCTTGCACTGTGCACCTGGAAAAGCCACAGACATTCAACGGCAGCCCATGAAAGCAGCTGGGAAGGGAGCTGTACCCTGCAAAGCCACAAGGGAGGAGTTGTGCAAGGATGTGAGAGCCCAACTCTTGTTGGGCCTGTACCTCCAATGTATCTAGGAAATAACCAACTTGCTTTTGATTTTACAGGCTCATAGGCAGAAGGGACTTGCCTTGTCTCAGATGAGATTTTGTACTTGGACTTTTGAGTTAATGCTGGAATGAGTTAAGATGTTGGGGGACTGTTGACAGGGCATAATTGTGTTTTGAAATGTGAGGACATGATTCAGGAGGACCCAGGGGAAGAATGATATGTTTTGGCTGTGTAGCCAAATCTCATTTCAAATCATAGTTCCCACAATTGTCCATGTGTCATGGGAGGGATCCAGGGGGAGGTAATTGGTTCATGGGGGTTGATACCCTCATGCTGTCCTCATGATAGCGAGTGAGTTTCCATGAGATCTGAGGGTTTTATAAGTGGTTTTCCCCCTGTTTTACTCTCATTCTGTTCTCTCCTGCTGCCATGTGAAGAAGGACATGTTTGCTTTTCCTTCCATTATGATTGTAAGGTTCCTAGGGCCTCCCCAGTCCTGCAGAACTGTGAGTCAATTTAAACTCTTTTCTTTACAAATTACCTAGTCTCAGATATTTCTTCATAGTAGTGAGAGAATGGACTAATACACTGAATACAGGTTCTCAGTCTCTTCTAGCTTGTAATGTTTCTGCTGAAAGGTCTGCTGCTTGTCTGATGGACTTCCTTTTGTACATAACCTACCCTTTCTTTCTACCTTCCTTGAATACTTTTTTCATTTTCATTGACCTTGGATAATCTGGTGACTGTTCTTTGGTGATAGTCATCTGGTGTAATATCTCCCAGGGGTTTTCTGCATTTCCCAAATTTGCGTTTTAACCTCTCTAGTGAAATTGGGGAAGTTTTTGTGTATGATATTTTCAAATATGTTTTCCAAGTTGCTTACTGCCTTTCTCTGTCTTTCTTAGATTCCAGTGAGTTGTAGGTTTGGTTTCTTTACATAATTCCATATATCTCAGGGATTTTCTTCATTTTTTAATTATTTATTTTTTATTTTTATCTGACTGAGTTGATTCAAAGAAACAATCTTCAAGCTCTGAGATTCTTTTCTCAAGTTGGTTTATTCTGATGTTAATACTTACAATTGTATTATGAAATTAATGCAGTGAGTTTTTCACATTTAGAGTATCAGTTTGGTTGTTTCTTAAAATGGCTACTTCAACTTTTAGCTTTTGTATCATTTTACTAGATTCCTTGGATTCCTTAGATTCTTTTGATTGTGTTTTAACTTTCCCCTGAATCTTGATGAGCTTTGTTGACACCCAGATTCTCAATTCTGTGCCTGTCATTTCAATTTTTTCAGATTGGTAAATAACGATTGCTGGGAAGCTAGTGTGATAATTTAGATGTAAGTGTCTTCTTACATCCAAATGTAAGTAGAGTTTAGAGTTGCTCGTGTTCTTGTGCATTTTTTTTTTTTCTTATCTAGTGTTTAATGTTTGAAGGTGCTGTCCTTTAGATGGGGCTTTTTGCTTTTATATTCTTTGATGTCTTTGAGGGTTTGACTGTGGTAAAAGTTGAGGTTAGTTAATTGGCTTTACTTCTAAATGATTTTAGAGGGCCAAGCTCTCCTCCACACTCCTAAGCTGCATTCTCTAATCCTGGAGGCTTGGTACTTGGCCCATGGCTTTATTCCCTGGCCCACTGAGGTTGAGCAACTGCTGTGCTGTAAGGGCCAAAGTGTTCCCAGTCTGTTGGCAACAACCTCCACTGGGGGTGCTGGCAAAGGTGCTTTGGCTGACTGGGCAGCAGTCGGTCAACAGTGGTTGGGGAAGGCAGCCAGTGGGTGCACAGTGGTGGAATTCAGTCTGCAACAGCAACCTTGTTAGGCACAGTCTGCCAGTGAAAGAGCTATGATGGTGGCAGCTGGAATGCGTTATGACCGGGCAGTTAATGCTGCTCTGAAAGCAAGTACTTTCAGTCAGGAACCCTGGAAGGGGCTGGCATATGGGGGGTGGGCGGCTCAGATCAGATCAGCCTTGTTCCATGAGCAAGATAGCCCTGATTTGTCCAGGTCAGGCAACCAATGAGGCTAAAGCCACCTAGAGGAGCATGACAAGCCTTGGGGAATGTGTGCCACCTCATCCAGCTCTCTGGGCTCCATGCAGTCGGGAGTTTTGCCTTTGCCAACTCTCCAGGCAGTTCTCCCTGACAGCTCAAATGTCCATGTTGGTCATAGGGTCTCCTGCAGCTAGGATTCTGGAGGTCTGTGGAAAGAGTGGGCCACTGCACACCTATTTTATTCCCCCTTTCCCCAGCAGCCACTTGGGGCCAGAAACAACTTCTGGTGCTCAGCAACCCTGTGCAGGGTTACAAACTTCCTCCCCTTTAAGCCCAGGATATGCATCTTCCATCCATCCACTTTCAGTGCCTTCTTTCTCAAGATCTGTTCAGTGTGTGCTTGTCTTCTTCATGGCCTGGTCTCTCAGTAGGGGAAGCTATTCCTAGCTGCATCTAATTGGCCATCCTGGCTCCTCTCACCTGCTTATTTTAATTTTCAGTCTAATGCTCCTTCTAGCATGACTATCTCCTGTCTGAATATAAGAACATGTGACATTTGTATAAATGAAAAATAATAATCCAGAGACATATAGACAAGAGGATTACCTCAGTGGATAGCTTTCCACATATTTCGGGTTTGGAGGTTATCTCAGAGATATAGTAATGAGAGTTAACAGGACAGATAAGGCAACCCACCAGGGGAAAACATTTAAATTTCATCAGGTAAGTAGTTCTAGGAACAGAAGAAATTGAGATTTCTATGAGATTCATCAAATTCCAGATGCTTGAGAGGAAACTCTAGTTTGTAAAATGGATTATATTCCAGAAACTATTAGTAAATTCATAAAATGAAAGTTTTTAAAGTAATCATGCTCCATTTAACATCTATTCAACTGGCAAACTTCAAACAATTAATATTTAATTGATGAGGATGCTGTATTAAAAATAACCTGCCTTATTGGCAAATGATTTGGCTTGCAAACTTAAAAATATTTTGACCTAATGAATCAAATTCTGGGAAAGGGTACTAAAAATAATCACAAAAGTGGTAATATAATATGCACATTATATTTTACTTTGCATGACTAATTATAATCATAAAAAATAGAAATTCTTAAAATGCCTAAGAGTAGAGAACACCTTAAATAAGTTACTATTTGTCTTCAAAAGAGAAAATAAAACAGACATTCACTATGGTAATTATGAATTGGAAAAACCATGAACAATTCTATTTGTATAATAGTAAGTTTAAAAGGCAGAATGCAAAAGTATTATGGTTTGAACTCACTTTTATGTTGAGAAACATTGGAAGCTATATTTATAAATGCAAATACCAATTTTAGTACCTGGGGAGTATAAGTGAATATCCTTTCTTCTTTGGCTGTCTCTTTAAATTTCTAACAATGTTATCAATAGATGCAATACAAATTCCCTAACTCATTCCAGCTTCAGTGATTTGGGCTACTTCTCGAAGTCCTCCACTGGAATTTTGGGAAATACCTATAGTGTCACATAAGTCCTCTGCAGAGCAGGCCTGGGTATTTTCTTTCTCCTTTCTAGATGGCTTTGTATGTCTACGAAAGAACACCAGAATCATCCTTGAGACTGCTGATGCCTCTCCAGAGAAAACTGCCTCTGGAGTTTTCAAGAGAAGACTGCCTCTCTTAGAAACTAACTCTTATTGGTCACAATGCTGCAAGACTCATACTAGGTCCTCCATCTCCTGGGGCAGGAAGATCCTGTATGTTCTGTGTAAACACTGGAAGACCCTTAGAAAAGCCAAGAGTATTCTGAAAACAGTCAAGAGGAAGGAATACTCCTCTGGATATATAAAATTCAGTTTCATAGACTAGGACAGAATTCCATAGGTGGCAGAATGGAGGACTCCAGAGGATAGAGAAAAGTCCACGTTAGTTTTCTCCCACAATACGCTCTTCCATTCTCCACTATAAATTGCACAATATCCAGAGACCAGCACATTTTTTTTTATTGATTATTTCTAGCATATATTTTAGACCCATAAATGTAATAGATACTCAACAGATATTAGTAAAATAAATGAATAAATAAATGAATATTGCAGATAGATCACTGAGAGCTGCTAGTCACCTGGATATCCATCATAATGAGGTTTAGTTAGTCAAGACACCACTAGATAAAGGGATGTCCATTTGAGTCCTGTATGAATGATGTCCAATATGCAAAATATATCTAACTTGGCCATTTCTAGGGGTATCCAATCTTTTGACTTTCCTTGAGAAGAAAAAAGCAAAACAAATCTCACAATGTTTTAAGAAAGTTTATGAATTTGTGTTGGGCCATATTCAAAGTTGTCCTGGGCTGCCTGTGGTCCGTGGTCTCAGGTTAGACAAGCTGGATTCAGGCCTGTTTTCTAACTATCCATGGTAATTCAGTCCACAAATTTCTAAAATAAGCTTATCCTCCTTTCTGCCTCTTCATGTTTTTCATAGGCTACTGGCTCACTGACCTTCTCTTAATAAGCCTCATATTCTATTCCCCTTCCAGAGGGAAACTCTCATTTCCTTATTCTGACAGGCTCTCTCTCTTACATCTCTGCTTTGTTACATGCTGTTTGTTATTGTAGAAAAGTCTCCTTTAGCACCTAGATCATAGTAGATATTTAATACAAATTTTTGAATAAGTCAACTATTCATCTGTCAAAGACTTTGTTTGAAAAAATATGTAATAACTCAATGATCCCTTTTGTAGATTTAGGATACTTTTATGAAAATAAGTGCTTTCAATTCTTCTTCTATAAAAATATTTCCACATTTATAATTTATGAGAAAAAAATAAAACATATTCTCTTTATCTTTCTCTTATCTTTGGAAAAATGCAAACTCTTTTAGAGGAAAAAATGTATTAATGTCTTTTCTAAAACACAATCTGTTTTATCTTGTAATTCTTGTTCATATATATTGGGTTTTCCACATATTTTTACATTAAAAACACTCTGGCAAACATATTGTGTCATTTGATCTTTAATTATTTTATTCATTTATTTAGCCAAAAAATAATTATCAAACATTTAATAAAATGCACTCCATTAGCCAAAAGGGATTTGAAATGGATTGCATAAGTGTTTAAGGGGAAGAGCAAAAACAGTGGCAGGAAGTAAGCATGCAAAAGTACATAAAATAATGTCATTACAGTTGTAAAAGGGCTACAAAAGAAAAGTTCAGGGTACAATGATATTTTGAAACACTAAGAAAGCTGTCCCAATGTAAATGCTTTACAATTTAATTCTAAATGATGGCAAGGAGTCATCTAAGCTGTAGGAACGGAACATACAATGCCCCCAGAAAGAAGTAGAAATAAGCTTAGACTGTTTGAAAATAAAGGGAAGACCAGGATGACTGAGATACAATGAGATATAGTAGAATGACTCGAAATTATGCTGTAGAGAAAAGTATACTGCAGATTATTTAGATCCATGTAAGCCAAATTTACTATTTTAAGCTGGATTTTTAAAGCAATGGATCTAACAAACACACACAAAACACTCTACTCAACAACAGCAGAATACATAGTCTTCTTAGGCAAACATGAGACAATTCCCAGGAAAGATGACATATTAAGCCATAAAAAAGTCTGAAATTTAAGAAGATTGAAATCATATAAAGTATGTTTTCCAACCATAATGAAATTAATCCAGAAATCAACAACAAAGGAAAAAGTGGAAAATTCATAAATAAATGAAAAGTAGTGCAGTGTTGAATAACCATTAGATCAACGAATAAATAAAAAAGGAAATTAGAAAACACTTTGAAGCAAACAAAAATAACAACACAGCGTAATGAAACATGGGATGCAGAAAAAGCAGTATGAAGAGTGAAGTTCATAGTGATAAAGCCTACATTAAAAATGTAGAAAGCACAATAGTGGGTCAATTGGAAAAAATTCAATAAGGTTTGTAGCACTGTATTAATATTAATTTGTTGATTTTTGCGCTGCAGTTATGTTTTTGGGAAAATATACACAGACTTATTCCAGAGCCAAAATGCACTGTGTCTGCAACATACTGTCAAATATTTCAGAAAAAAACAGACTAAAGTAATCGTGGCAAAATGTTAACATTTGAGGAATCTGAAGTTTATACAGGAATTCTTTGTACCATTTTTGTAACTCCTGTAATTCTAAAGTTATTTCAAAATGTAAAAGCTAGTCAATTCTCTAAAATTAATAAGAAATATCACAAATAACCTGACTTTATAATTCAAGGACTGTAAAACAAGAACAAACTAAGCCCAAAGTTCGCAGAAGCACGTAAATAACAAACGTGTAAGCCAAAAGCAACAAAATATTTTCCAACATCGAAAAAGAAAATAATGAAGCTGAGCTAATTTTTATATTTAATCTTAGCCAAAACACCAAGAAGCAATAATAATTGTTTTTTAGGAATGATAAAATTGACAAACCCTTAACTAGACTAACTAACTAAGAAAGATAGAATACTAAAAAGAATAAAGTCAGAAATAAATGAAAAGGCATTACAACTGATGCCAAAAGAATAAAAAGGATTATAAGAGGTTATTATAAATAATTATATACCAACAACTTACTAAGACAAAATCAAGAAGAAGCAGAAAGTTTGAACAGCCTAATGGCTACTAAAGAGACTGAAGCAGTAATACAAACCTCCCAACAAACAGAAGTCCAGAACCAGATGGCATCACTGATGCATTACATCAATAATTAAAGAACAAATTTCAATCCTTCTCAAACTCTTCCAAAAATTGAAGAGGAAGTAATACTTCCAAACACATTCTACAAGGCCAGTATATCCTGAGATCATAGGAAAACAAAGACTCCAGAAAAACATAGAACTATAGATCAATATCCATAATTAATACTGATGCAGAAATTATCAAGAAAAGACTAGCAAGACTGAATTCGGCAGCATATTAAAAGGATTATACACCATGACTGAGTGGGATTTATTCCTGGTATGCAAGGATGGTTCAGTATATGAAAAGTCAGTTAATGTGATATACCACATTAACATAATAAAGAATAAAATTATACCATTGTCTCAATAGGTGTAGAAATAGCATTTGAAAAAATATGGCAATCTTCCATGATACAAACACTCTACAACCTTAGAATTAAAGAAACTTACCTCAGTTTAGTAATACAGGCCATATATAAAAAGCCCACAGCTAACACCATACTTAATTGTGGAAAAAATCAGTTTTCCCTCTATGATTAGGCATGAGACAAAGATGCCCACTATTGCCATTTGTATTCACCAAAGTACTGGAAGTCCTATCCAAAGCAATTAGGCTAGAAGAAGAAATAAAAGGCATCCAAATAAGAAACAAAGAAGTAAAATTGTCCTTGTTTGCAGACAATATAACTTCATATAAAGACAACACTAAAGACAAAAGAAAAAAAGAAAAGAAAAAAAGGTTAGAACTAATAAAAATATTTGGTAAAATTTCAGAATACAAATTCAAGATGCAAAATCAGTTGCAATTTTATAAACTAACCAACAATCTTAAAAGAAAATCAGGAAAACACTCCTGTTTAATATAGCACTAAAACAAACAAAAAAATACTTAGGAAAAAAACTTGATTAAAGAGATGAAAGACTTAAGTAATAAAAACTGCAAAACACTGATAAAACAAACAAGACACAAGGAAATGAAAAGACATGTTCATGAATTGTAAAACAGAATTATTAATATGCCCATACTACTCAGAACAACTTACATATTCAATTTAGTCCCTATCGTATTCCAATGATATTTTTTAAAAGACAGAAATAACATTCAAAATCCACATGACCATAAATAGTCAAATCAACCTTGATATAGAAGAACAAAGCTGAAGGTGGCATACCTTTCTTTTAAAAAAAAAAAAAATTATGAAACTAAAATAATCAAAACAGTATGATACTGGCATAAACACAGACGTAACGATCATTGAAATAAAATAGAGTTCTTGGAAATAAATTTATGAATACAGTCAACTAATTTTCAATGAGGAGGCAAAGAATATGTGTAAGGAAAGAGTAGTTACTTCAAGAAATAGTATTGGAAAAACTGGATATCTAGATGCAAAGTAATGAAATTGTACTTTTATCTTATACAATATGTAAAAACCAACTCAAAATGGATTAAATACCTAATCATAAGACATGAAACTATAAAACTAATAGGAAAAAAACACAGGAAATCTTTCATGACATTGATCTTGGCAATGATTTCATAGATGACACCAAAAACAAGCAACATAAACAAACGTGGGACTACATCAAGCTAAAAATTTTCTACATAGCAAAAGAAACAACAGAGTAAAAAGATAAACCATACTATGGGAGAAAATATTTGCTATTCATACATCCGATAAGGGATTAATATACAAACTATATGGGGAACTCTTAAAACTCAATAATGAAAAAATGTATAACCCAGTTAAAAAAGAAAAAAAAAATGGGCTAAGAACTTGAATAGCCATCACTCCCAAGAAGACATATGAATGACCATCAGGTATATAAAAAATGCACAAGGTCACTAATCTTCTGTTTGCATATCAAAACTACCAGATATTAACTAACACCTGTCAAGATGGGTATTAAAACACATGCACATACACACACACACACACACAACAAGTGTTGGCACAAATGTAGAGAAATTGGAACCCTTGCACATTGCTGATGGGAATGCAAAATGATGCAGCTGCTATAGAAAATAGTATGGAAGTTCTTCAGAAAAGCAAAAAGAGAACCACCATATAATCCAGCAATCTCACTTCTGGTTATTTATCCAAAAGAATGAGAATCAAGTTCTCGAAGAGATAATAGCATTCCTATCTTCATTGTAGAACTGGACAAAATAACCAAGATGTGGAAACAACCTAGATGTTCACTGATACATGGAAAGCTAAAGAAAAGGGATTTCCTATTCAATAAATGGTGCTGGGAAAACTGGCTAGTCATATGTAGAAAACTGAAACTGGACCCCTTGCTTACACCTTAAACAGAAAACACTCAAGGTGGATTAAAGACTTTAATGTAAAACCCACAACCATTAAAAAACCCTAGAAGAAAACCTAGGCAATACTATTCAGGACATAGGCATGGGCAAAGACTTCATGACCAAAAAAAAAAAGGAATTTCCATGAAACCAAAATTAATAAATGGGATCTAATTAAAGATCTTCTGTACAGTAAAATAAACTATCATTAAACAGGCAACCTACAGAGTGGGAGAAAATTTTTGCAGTCTATCCATCTGACAAAGTTCTAATATCCAGAATTTGCAGGGAACTTAAGCAAATTTACAAAAAAAAAAAAAAAACCATCAAAAAGTAGGCAAAGGATGTAAACAGACACTTCTCAAAAGACAACATTTATGTGGCCAACAAACATATAAAAAAAAGCCCAACATCACTGATCATTAGAGAAATGCAAATCAAAACCACAATGAGATACCATCTCAATACAAGTCAGAATGGCAATTATTAAAATGTCAGTAAACAATACATATTGGCAAGTCTGTGGAGAAAAATAATGCTTTTACACTGTTGGTGGGAATGTAAATTAGTTCAACCATTGTGGAAGACAGTATGGTGATTCCTCAAGGGTCTAGAACCAGAAGCACCATTTGACCCAGCAATCCCATTGCTGGGTGTATAACCAAAGGAATATAAATCCTTCTACTATAAAGACACATGCACATATATGTTTATTGCAGCACTATTTACAATAGCAAAGAAATGGAACCAACCCAAATGCCCATCAATGATAGACTGGATAAAGAAAATATGGTACATATACACCATGGAATACCATGCAGCCGTAAAAAGGAACAAGATCATGTCCTTTGCAGGGATATGGATGAAACTGGAAGCCATCATCCTCAGCAAACCAGCACAGGAACAGAAAACCAAACACCACATATTCTCAATCACAAGTGGGAGTTGAACAATGAGAACACATGGACACAGGGAGCGGAACATCACACACCATGGCCTGTTGCCGGGTGGGAGTTGAGGGAAGGAAACTTAGAGGACAGGTCCACAGGTGCAGCAAACCACCATGGTACACGTATTCCTATGTAACAAATCTGACTGTTCTGCACATGTATCCCAGAACTTAAAATAAAATAAAAAGAATTAAAAAAGAAAATATGGTACAATTGAATACTATTCAGCATTAAAAAGAAAAAAGTTTGAAATATGAACTTAAATGAACTTTCAGAACATTATAGATGTGAAATAAGCCAGTCTACATCAAGACAAATATTGCATAATTCCACTTATATGAGGTATCTAAAATGGTTAAATTTATAAAATCAGAGTGGGAGAGTTGTTACCAGGGGCCTGAGATAGGGAGAAACGGGAAGTTATTAATCAATGGTCTTAAAGTTTCAGTCAAGAAAGATTAATATGATTTGGAGATCTTTTGCACAATATTGGACCTATTTATAGTCAGAAATAAAGTATTGTTCACCCAAAAACTTGCTAAGAGTGTAGATATCATGCTAAGTGTTCTTACCATAATATGATAAAAATAAACTGGTTATATTGAAGATCAAAGAATTATTGAAGCTTAGAATATATTTTAAGATTAAACAAAAAGTTTAAGTACGTAAAGCTGGAGGTAAATAAAATAGAACGAAAGGAGTTTTATGTTTTTCCTTTTCTATGAAATTTTTTGTATCAAGAGAGGTATAGATAGCTGCAAATCATAGTGAATTCTGGGAATAATAGCCATTGGAGTTGTAAAAATTACTCTAGCTTTAAGACTTGTCAAAACAATTTCATCATTTCAGAAAGGAATTCTAGCACATATGTCAGTGTCAGCTGTGTGACAGTAAAGAATCCAGTTTCAGTGTAAGTGGGTTTAAATGGCTCTTGCTGCCCCCTTAGCTCTCCTTTTCTTAAGAGTGGTTGTAAGAGAATATCAACATATGGTGTATTTGGCAGTAAAACATCATTAGTGGAAAACACCCGCAACTGCAGAAAGTTGGAAGAATTATGACAATTACAAAGAAACTTAGCGCTTGACAATATATATGGTTTAAAGATGTTATTTTTCTATTCTACAAGGGATATTACGCTGGTACTTCAGCAGCATTCATTTTCCTAGTTATATAGCAATAGCTTTCAATTTTTGTTTAGGAATTGATCCTAAATAAGCACAATACCATTCAGTGGCTGCAGTGATTGTTTCAGGGTTAAATCCACGACACATAGACACATGATCAGATTTGCTGGTACTTCTCGAAAAGTGTCTTTCTGCACTAGATTTCCAATTTTGACAATGTAGAATTGAAGTTTCTTTTGCCACCTTTTTTCACAACACAAGGAGAATAGAGTCAACCTGAATAATTGCAAATGGGAGATAGAAACTGGATCTGTTGATGTTATCAGAACCCTTGTATCCAGTCACATCCTCAACCTGGATCTGTCTGCTACCTGAGCTAAAGAAAATTTTTCTTTTTGCTTAAGCTTATTTGGTTGAGTTTGTTGGTGTATTACTCCGTTTTCACACTGCTGATAAAGACATACCAGAGACTGGGTAATTTATAAGGAAAAAGAGGTTTAACGGACTCACAGTTCCACGTGACTGGGGAGACTACAATCATGGAAGAAGGTGAAAGGCATGTCTCACATGGCAGCAGACAAGAGAAGAGAGATTGTGTAGGGAAATTCCCCTTTACAAAACCATCAGATCTCATGAGACTTATTTCCTATCACTAGAACAGCAAGGAAAAGCCCCACTCCCATGATTCAAATTACCTCCCACCAGTCCCTCCCACAACACATGGGAACTGTGATAGCTACAATTCAAGATGAGATCTGGGTGGGGCACAGCCAAACCATATCAGTTGGTATTGCTATGGGTATAATTATATTTATTATTATTATTATTATTATTATTATTATTATACTTTACGTTCTAGGGTACACGGCATAACATGCAGGTTTGTTACATATGTATACTTGTGCCATGTTGGTGTGCTGCACCCATCAACTCGTCAGCAACCATCAACTCGTCATTTACATCAGGTATAACTCCCAATGCAATCCCTCCCCCCTCCCTCCTCCCCATGATAGGCCCCGGTGTGTGATGTTCCCCTTCCCGAGTCCAAGTGATCTCATTGTTCAGTTCCCACCTATGAGTGAGAACATGCGGTGTTTGGTTTTCTGTTCTTGTGATAGTTTGCTAAGAATGATGGTTTCCAGCTGCATCCATGTCCCTACAAAGGACACAAACTCATCCCTTTTGATGGCTGCATAGTATTCCATGGTGTATATGTGCCACATTTTCTTAATCCAATCTGTCACTGATGGACATTTGGGTTGATTCCAAGTCTTTGCTATTGTGAATAGTGCCGCAATAAACATACGTGTGCATGTGTCTTTATAGCAGCATGATTTCTAATCCTTTGGGTATATCCCCAGTAATGGGATGGCTGGGTCATATGGTACATCTAGTTCTAGATCCTTGAGGAATCGCCATACTGTTTTCCATAATGGTTGAACTAGTTTACAATCCCACCAACAGTGTAAAAGTGTTCCTATTTCTCCACATCCTCTCCAGCACCTGTTGTTTCCTGACTTTTGAATGATCGCCATTCTAACTGGTGTGAGATGGTATCTCATTGTGGTTTTGATTTGCATTTCTCTGATGGCCAGTGATGATGAGCATTTTTTCATGTGTCTGTTGGCTGTATGAATGTCTTCTTTTGAGAAATGTCTGTTCATATCCTTTGCCCACTTTTTGATGAGGTTGTTTTTTTCTTGTAAATTTGTTTGAGTTCTTTGTAGGTTCTGGATATTAGCCCTTTGTCAGATGAGTAGATTGTAAAAATTTTCTCCCATTCTGTAGGTTGCCTGTACACTCTGATGGTAGTTTCTTTTGCTGTGCAGAAGCTCTTTAGTTTAATGAGATCCCATTTGTCAATTTTTGCTTTTGTTGCCGTTGCTTTTGGTGTTTTAGACATGAAGTCTTTGCCCATGCCATCCCCATCAAGCTACCAATGAGTTTCTTCACAGAATTGGAAAAAACTGCTTTAAAGTTCATATGGAACCAAAAAAGAGCCTGCATCTCCAAGACAATCCTAAGTCAAAAGAACAAAGCTGGAGGCATCACGCTACCTGACTTCAAACTATACTACAAGGCTACAGTAACCAAAACAGCATGGTACTGGTACCAAAACAGAGATATAGACCAATGGAACAGAACAGAGTCCTCAGAAATAATACCACACATCTACAGCCATCTGATCTTTGACAAACCTGAGAGAAACAAGAAATGGGGAAAGGATTCCCTATTTAATAAATGGTGCTGGGAAAATTGGCTAGCCATAAGTAGAAAGCTGAAACTGGATCCTTTCCTTACTCCTTATACAAAAATTAATTCAAGATGGATTAGAGACTTAAATGTTAGACCTAATACCATAAAAACCCTAGAAGAAAACCTAGGTATAATTATATTTATGTATTTGTCATTATTGACTAAAACAGTGAAAACTGATGAAGTACTCTCAAGGTAGATTATCTCTAAGAAGAGTATCTTATATTCAATAATAGAAAATCCAAACTATCAATGAAAATATTTTTAAATTGTCAATCCAATAAATATTTTGGAACCGTTTTTGTTTGTTTGTTTGTTTGTTTTTTAATAAAAGGAATGGGCTTGGAGAGAGTCGTACACAGACCTGGCCCTTCATGAAGGCTTTCTTTATCTGGAAAAGGAAATTCAATAGATAATTGCAATGGCAGACATTCATGTCAGAGATAGTAGCTTCCATGAGAGCAAATAGGTAACACAATTATAGCTGTTGACATTGAAGGCAACCCAGGGAACAAATGTACTAGTTCTGTTTCTGGGTACAGAAATCAACTCTTGAATTGGGTACTACCTGAGAGCTTGTTGCATCATTTCAGCCTATAGGACACTAGCTCCCTGACTCTTCCAATGGTACCATTTTCTTTCACCGGAGAATCTCAGATTCCCAAGACTGCCCCATTCCCTATGACATGTGCTATTCTTAGTACCCTGTTCAAAGCTACACCCTATAGTCTGAGGTTGTGGAGGCTGCTTTCTCATATAATCACAGACAATTCTTTCCCTTGGAACTACACTGTATCCTAGACCTTCTCCTTTTTAATTTTTAGAGATTATTTTTCAAGACTCTATTCTCCATTCTACAGCACTTGACCGATCTCCCTTTTCCCTGGGTATGAGTGTTGCAGCCCTACACAAGCCTGCTAAGGTGCTGAGGACAATATGGGGAACAGTTAAGGATTTAAAAGTCTTAAAGTATAGGTGATATTTTAAGCAGTAAATGATAAATCTAATGCTTTAAAAATTAAATTCAGAGTGAAAGAGAATCAAAACCAACTGTTTGGAAATATTCCCCATAGTTATGGAATTTTGTTGTTGCAAATGTATGTATTTTCTGTTAAACCTTCATATATGTACATGTTACCAAAAAAAGGATAAGAAACAAGTACACAGAAAATATAATTTCTTCTTAATAAGTATTTCTAAAAGTTCTTTGGATTCTAAAACCAATCATTGTTTAATATCATAGGAAACTGGCATTTATTAAGTGCGGCCCACTCCCAATTACATAAATGGAGAACAGATATCATGAGCTTAGATATCGTATACACACAAACACAAACACACACACAAATGTATCTTGTTGGGCTTACTGTTGACATTAAAGTTAATAAAAGAGAAACTGCAATTGGAATCAGATCTTTAAATATCTCTATCACACATTCAAAGCATTTTAAAAAAAAACATATACAAACACACTTGTTCTCACTAAACATATTATTAATTGAAGAAGTGGTATGATACAATTACCTACACAAATATATTCATTATATTAATAGTGATATCAAAGCATGTATAATGTTAATATATAAAACAATATTTTAAAGACAATTCCATCTTACTATGTATTTTATTGCATTTTGGCATATGGCAAATGCTTTACAGAGTATTTATATTATAGGATGTAAATGTATACATTTTCTTCACAAATACATATATATGTATTTTTGTTACCATTTAAAAATATCGTGCTGTTCAGTGTGTGATTAAAAAGTAAAAGATTGTAATCACTGTGTTGAATTATACACTGCCCGAGGATAAAAGTTCTTTCTACTTATTGTTTCATCCCCAGAGTTTAGCAAGTGCCTGGCACAGGAGCCACTAGTAAATATTTGGTAAATGAATGAAAAACTAGATGAAACCATTATTTCTATGTAACCTTGTTTCCAAGAAAATATTACTATTAGAAATTATGTTATTTAGATAATATTTTGATGTTTAGCATTTTGTATTATGTTTTTGTTTGTTTTCATGTTTGTATTTCCATCTAGGTGCTTATCTCTTGTTACTTTTAGACATTAAAAATTGTTTGAAAAATGAATAAGTGAACAAAAAATAGGTGCTAGTATACTTATACTCACATTTCCTATAGGACAGAGAGAGCATCCTTTTATAATAAGCAACTTTTTTGCCTACTGTAAAATGCCAGAGCTGAAATTTGTCTGTTGCATTTCAGCCACACACAGCTGTTAGAGTTCCTGAGTATTTTTAAAACCAGTGACGTGAAGATTTGGATTTGGAAAGCTTAGCAGTCTTAAGGAATTTCATTACCTTATTTTGTTGAAGTGAAAACGGGAATTTTGATCTAGTTAAAAAAAAATCTTTTATGATATATGTTTAATGTCAGTGCTCCAGAATTTCAGTCAGTGGTGACTGGGAGTAAATGTGACAAATTCTTCTGAAATCCAGGGGACAAACAACAAGGCTGAGGTACTTGGATCTATTTGTTAATGGAGAATACTTGACTAAGATGTATGGCACACTTTTTATTTATTTGCAGTGGCTCAAAGGCAAATGCACAATTCAAGGCTCGTTTTTAATGTGAAGCATTAAATTAAAAGCTTCCCTTGGGGACTTTAAATGGATGTCTAAGAGAATAGTAACTCTTAGGTCTTTTATGATTATTTTGCTTGCTTTTAAATCGGTTCAGATGGGTTGGAGTTTTTGGATGGCATTTTCTCATCATCATACCACTTGGACAGATATTTAGTAACAGGGATTGTGTTAACAGATTTAACACAAAATCATAAAATTTTTGCTATGAGAAATTAACAATATAAATCATTTTAACATAATTTATCTACTTCAGGATTTTTTATATCGGATGTAGCAAGGAATAAATTATTCAATATACTTCTCAAGGGATTTCATATTTAACATCTGCATGCTGTAGGTGGTAGGGGATATTTAGTTTCTCTTCTTTAGGAAGACATATTCCCCCCCCTAGACATTTCTATCCTCTTCTTCCACTTGTTTTTCCTCTCTGTGGACATAGGCAGTCACTCTGTTGGTAGGTACAGTCACTGGTTCACCTTTCTGTATTTGGTGGAAAAAATCAATCTCAAATCCCCAAGGCAAGGAATTTGGTTGACAGTTATACTATTCCCTCTACCACACCTCCAGCCCTGACAACTGGGAGACAGAGACTCTGGTTTTCTGTGTACATTTCAAACATTTCAAAGTTCCTGTTAAGTTGTGTGTGTGTGTGTGTGTGTGTGTGTTGGGGTGTTTTGGTGATAAAAGTTGAAGAAATATTGAAATGCCCAGTGCTGATTGTACTTATAAGCTGTCTTGTACTCCAGCCTTTATTGAAAATAAAACTAATATGTAGTGATCCATTTTAATGTATTCGTTATCTAACCTAATGGGGTCTAATTCAAGAGGAACACAAGAGAGTATCATTTATTGGCTACATCAAACCCCATCTGGTCTTCTTAACGTTACCCACACAAATTCTGTTCTACAGCTAAATCAAATTACTTGCACTGTCCAGATATTCCAAACTCACATAAACTTGTTATTTTGCATAGATTGGCATCACACTCTCCTTTTTGTTGACTGGAAAATGACTATTTGCCTTTTGGGACTTTAAACACGTTTGCCCCAGGACAGATCTAGTGACCCAGTTTTTCTTGAAACAGGATGTCATACAACCCTGAACCCCAATTCCTGTAAGAGAAGGTTCTGTAAACTACTTCCAAAAGGCCAAATCTGACCCACTTCATGTTTTTGTAAATAAAGTTGTATTGGAACATAACCATGACCATTCACATATGCATTACGTATGCCCACATTCACAGCACAATAGCAGAGTTGAATAGGTGTAACAGATATCATGAGGTGCACAAAGCCTATAATATTTACTATCTAGCCATTTACAGAAAATGTTTTCTAAACCCAACTCAAGTCTACGATTACCTGATATCAAATTCCAAGTATTCCCTTTATATAGAGTCACTGTTTTCTAATTTATCATAAGCTCTGAGTAAACAATAACTTTATAATTTTTACACCTGCCACCACTGAAACACACACACATACACACACACACACACACACACACACACACACACACTCTTTCTGGGAAGGTACCCGTAAGAATAAATCTGTAGGAAGAAACAGCTTTGTCAATATAGTCAAGGGGTCATAAGCCTGGTGATAGAATAAAAATAAGGCCCAAATTTAAGGAAATAACATAATTGAGAGAATAAGAATAAACACTAATGCTGGGTTATTAGCATAATGTGATCTTGTGTATCAGTATGATGAGACTGGGTTCAGCTGTTAATTCCAAGAGTAGATTCAATAATGTATTTACACATATTATGGGAGAGGATTGGTACTTTATGGGAACAATGGGAGACAATAGAATCTCACCATTTATTTGTTTATTCCTTATAGACATATTCCTGATGTTTTATGCTGCCTGCTGAAGATTCATTAGATAGCTCAAGGGATTAGGCCTATTAGCCTCCAACAATAATAAATAGGTCTAATAGTTGTTGACACTCTTTCTCTTTGTTAAACCTCTTTTTATAACATTGTTGAAGAAGGATTATAAGTGGAGTGCATCCAGTTGTCTCAGGGAAAGGCTACTGTGAGTCTCTCTGAGGGAAGGAGCTCAATGAAGCTTTGTATTTCCAATAAAGTTATCTGTATCCTTCCTGCCAGAAGAAACTCCAACATACAGGCAATATATCAGTGCCGCAAGTTTTCTTCAAGCACGGAAGTACAAGGGTGTGGATGAGCATTCTTCTGGACTAAATTCAACATTATGGTTCCTACAAACTTGTAGGAACAAACTTGTAGTTCCTACAAACTTTGTAGGTCAGTTCCTACAAACTGACCATAAGTAAGAAACATAGAAAGCAGTTGATGCTGTAAAATTGAGGAAGAATTTGCTGAGCAATGGCTGTAGATACTACTTATGCAACTGGCATCTGCTTGAAAAATTGGATGAAGATAAAAGCTACAGAAAATTGCAGAGTCTGAAGTTTATGATGGTGAGGAATCGAATGCATTGCCAACATCAGAGTCCCACTCCTAGGAGATTAAAAAGATCTGCAAAAGCCTCACCCCTTTGAAATCACAAATGGCTGAGACAATGATAAAAATGTAAAGATAGTCAAGCTGTGTTTTCTTACCTTTAGAAAGTGTAGTGCAGACCATTTTAATATCAAAACAAATTTGATAATTTATGCCAGATGGAGCTGTCTCCTAGAATACAATTTCAAGCATTTACCCACAGATTGTGAGCCCTAGAACAAATGATTTCATATCTGTAATCCTCAATGTTCTTACCATTAAAATAAAGATAAACGTAGGTTTACCATGAAGGTTAGATGAGATAATGACTAATAAGTAGGTGATTAGTTTTAGTAAATATTTGTTTCTTTTTTCATCTTATTATTTAGAGCTGAAATATCTTTTTGGAATCTTGAGTTGATTGATCAAATAATATACACACTCTACCAATTAGTAGTTACTACTCTTTATAACAGGCTATAAGATTTTAAATGCACTGCACCATTGTATAAGGCACTGAGATAACTTCTCGATATTTGAAGAGATAGCCTTGTAGAATCTTCTGATTTATAATATTATCTATATTGTGCTTGAATTTAATTGACAGATAGACTAAATAGATCAGTCCTGTTTGGTCACACTCATTTCATATTGGAAATCGAACACAATTTCATGAATTCAGAAGTTACCCATGAATTTAGCCTTTGGAATACTTTTTTTTTTCCAACTTGAAAGCTTATATGCTTTTTTCTTTAAAACTAATATTATAAAAGTAATTTGTGTGATTTGAAGTTGCAAATTTCACTCAAATAAACTGATTAGAGAGTCCTGTTGACATTTTAATTATCTCTTTTAAAAAATTTAATTTTAAAGTTTTCCAAAGTTAGATTTGTAATTTCTTCAATTCCCACCAATCTTCTGGATGAGGAGATTGAAGCCTGAGAGTTGAAATGAATTCACATTGAATACTGCTGTAGCTAAGAATGCCACAGGTCTTCTCAGTACTAGGTAAATGATGTTTTCCATTCAAGCGTGCTACCATTTCCTTTGCTTCCCTGCAAACTTTGGCAAACATTCTTTTTTTTAATTATTTTTTATTATTATTACTTGAATGCACAGATGATTTTAAGGCAAAAGTAGTTTCTGTACCAGTTATTCTGTTGGAAGCCTCCAAATGGCTATCACCTTGCTCCTATGTGAATATACATATGTATTTTTAAGTACAGTTGTGTTATCCTGTGCATGCATTATCTCATGAAACTCTACTCCTTACAAAGAGTTATATTTGTAGGGTGGCAAAGTACCCCCAGGAATGTTTGTTTATAGAATAGAGAAGAATTTGACAGCTGCAATTTGCATTTAGAAGAGTTACTGGCAATATCCCACTAATATGTTTGTCACTTATAAACAAGTTTGGAATGCTGGTCCAAGTGTATCTCAATTTAAAGAATTTCAATAATTAGAAATAGGTTACTTAAAAGAATTAGCAGTTATAATAAACAGAAAACACCCACTATAGTATGAATTTTAATTATTTATAAAGCAGAAACTCAGTTTACTAACTCATTTATGTAAAATTTTAGTTCAAGAGAGTTCAGAGTATTTTTAGTTGTTTTATTTTTTAATATATCTCGTAGGAAAGATAGTACATACAATATAATCTCCATGGAAAAGGAATTTACGATTCAAATAAACTGATTAATTTATCCAAAAGATTCAGTGAAGTGTGTGTGTGTCTGTGTGTGTTTGTGTGTCTGTGTGTGTGTGTCTGTCTGTGTGTCTGTGTGTGTGTGTGTGAAGAGGAAATGTCAGAGATCAATCCAATCACTTCTCTAGGTTTAGAGTCCTTTCCCATTTCCTATTCTTTCTGATATCTTTGCCATTGGGGTACAGTGCAGCAAAGGTGAGAAACTCTTTATTTATCACACCACGGACATAGTCAACAACACAAGCAGCAGTTTCATTACCCCTTTTACATGTAACTCAAAAAGAAATGTGTTGTCAAAGTTTAAATAAAGCATAATTGATTCTGCTGGAAGACCTTTTGTGTCAAAACAGAGAAAAGATGTAATAGCGGAAGTTTGGACATTAATCCTCTGACTACAGAGACATTTTCAACGAAAGAAGAATTAAAGCAGAATAGGATTGTTTTTGAATTGAAACTTGTGAGAAAACTTAAGACGTGAAAAATTGCTTGCATAGAAGTAGAAAATCCAAACGTTGCTTAGGGAGTGGAAAACTGTACTGATGAAATGACTCTTTAGCAGAACTGACAGGTCTGAAAAGTGTGACTGCAGGAATGACAAATTGTTTGTAATTTGACACAGGAAACTGGGAACCAGAGTAGTATTTTGGCAAAAGAGCGCCCAGAAGATTAGTCATCCCTAGAAGAGCACCCTCTCAAGTAGGCAATGTGAGAAACACAGGTGGTCTCTGAATCAAATCCAGGTTTTTCTGATCATTTTGATGGAGGAAGGATGGTCTGCACAGGAGCTGATGAATGTCTTTGATAAGAAGACAGACCAAAAACAGAATATCCTTTGGTCAAGTCTAGCAATGTCAAGGTCTTCTGGTTTAGGAAAGGATGGATTACTACAAAGAAAGTGTGATGACTTGTGCTGAGTTCTCCTCTTCCTTTCTTTTCTCAGCCTTTCTATCACCTTCACTTCCTTTTTTTTTCTTTTTTAATCTCTGGGTTTTTTTTTTCTCTTTTCTCTACACATTCATGGAACACTCACTGTAATATAGGTGTTATTCTAGACAGTAGGGACACTGAGATGAACAAAGTATGATTTCACTGCACTTAAGGTGTTCTTAAGTGCAGTGAAATATATTGTAGCACAATCTCTTGAACACCCTTGTTTCCTGGGAGTCACCTCTCTAAGCACCACATCAGCAAAACATACAACCTTCTCCCACTTCTTCTTTAGGTAGCAAAATCCAATGGCTGTACCACATTTTATCTATAAAGCTTCGTCATCCGTGGCAGTCTTCATCTTCACGTAGGTTATTGGTTCAAGGATGGCAATTTCAGAAGGGATACCACAGAGAACGTTGTCAGAGTCCTTACAGAACCACCATTTGCCTCCGTTGGGGCCTGTTTCATAGGTTTAGACATCCCACTAAAGTTTACTTAAGTAATGGGGAGGGTAAGTCAAAGCATTTTTTCACTAGTCAAGGACAAAAAACAATTTCTGGAAATCCTGAGAATCAGAGCTTAAGAGACAAAACAATATCTGTTAGATTACTAAATACAAACTATTCATTTTAGAGTGTAAAGACTCTGGGACTAGATAAGAAGGGGACCCATATTAGGATCACTATGATCATAAACAGCTAAGCCAAGGCTTTTATTTCCCTCCAAGAGGTGGATTGGAGGCATTGTTAGTCTGTCTTTTCTACTTGGAAAGACAAAATAGTGTGTAGAGATTCGCATTGTGAACTTTCAAGCCAAAAGCAACCCAGGAACTCAACAGAAAAACTGAAAGAAAACACAGACACTTTGAAAGAAGTGGTGGGCAGCAGCCTACACCGTGAGCGAGGCGGAGAGCTGTGTCTCCAGAGCATGAAAGGGTGAGAGACTGTCTCCATGAGGTACAGTCCTACTAGGGAGCCGGGTAATCCAGGCCACGTGACAGCACCTTGCCCCTGCACCTCGCTGGTGCTGACTTAATCAGCTGTGGTAAGTATATGAGAAGTAGAATAGGGACATGCTTTACATGCATTCCCAGACCCCAGCAGGGAGGGAAACCATTCCTGATACTAACTCACAGTGAAATGGTATGTTCCCTGATCCCCCTCACACGGTGCGCAATGGGGGTGCAGCTAGCTTCTTCAGTGACTCGTTACTCAAACCTCTTGCGGAGCATACAGAAGGGCAGGCTGTGGTGCTCTGACCCCACAGCAGTGTCTAGGGGTGAATGTTTACAGCTGAAGCCCCAGAGGGCGTGTGTCACAGGGTACTGTTTTAGTTTAGCTGTCTGGCAGTGGCTTGTGTTAGCTGAATTACACCTCTGCCTTATCACAAAGACAGAGAGCTTTCTGTATCCCTGGGTTCTTGCGTTGGTGTACCTGAAGGAGCAGATCACACGTGGGCTTGGAGAATGAGCGCAAGGTTTGCTTGAGTGGCAGTAGCTCTCAGCAGATAGGGGAGCCAGAAGGGAGATGGTTTTCCCCTGGAGTGGGGCCGCTCAACAGCCTGGGCTCTCCTCCAACTGCCCCAGCCAAACTCCACGTCATTCTGCCAGTCCACTGCCTGCCAGTGTGCTGGCATCTGTCTGTATGCTCTTCCATCGGTGTGCTCCCTCAATGTCCAGCCACTAAGGTCTTGAGGTTTTTATAGGCACAAGATGGGGACATGGCAGGCCAAGGTCTTGGGAAATGCAACATTTGGGCGCAAAGGCAGGAGTGCCTGTCCTCACCTACATCCCTGGGCATAGGCCTGGGGTGGAACCCTGACCAAGGACCACTCCCTTCCCTGCCCAGAACTTCCCTTCCCCGTTTCTGTCTCAATAGGAGAACTCCTGGAAGTCTGCCGGCTAACTCAGGTGGTGGTCACAAACTGAGAGAAGCTCCCAACTGAGATTTATGATATGATCTTGAGTGGTGACTAACCCCTTGTCCAAAACGAAGGAATGAGCAAAAAATGTGCTGTAGCCACGCAGGAGCTGGGTGCCCCTGCTTTGCTAGTAAATTAGGAAGGGTGTGGCCTGAAAGTTGACAGTTTTTGTCTCCGTGGAGAAGCCTTGTGGCCTTGGGCAGTTTTGCATTCTAAGCACAGGCTGCCTGGAACCCAGCTAGCTAGCTGTTGCTAGCAGAATACCTCAGGTGTGAGACCTGCCTTATTAAATACGTGGGAGCTGAGTGGGGCAGCTGCTTGGTACCCTCTCTTTCCCAGTGCAGAGAATTCTGTGCTGTGCTTCTCCTTGGAATATTACCTCAGCAGCCAAGGAACTGCCCTCTGATCCCCACTGAAACCGCTGATTGTACCCATACATGGGGAGCCAGGACACACCTTGCCTGACCCAGCCTCCACCCAACTTTGCCCCTCCACCTGTCCTAATAATGTTATACAATAGAGAGGGATGTTTGAAAGCTCCAAAGCCCCACCCCTTGCCTAAGACACCAGATTACCTACCCTAAGTAACATAAGGCAAGCACAAATCCCACTGCTACCACTCCAGCTGGCACCCTTTTGCAAGAACCACCTCCTTGCTGAAGGCCAATCAGCACAGCCCATTGCAGCATTGCAGGCACGATAACACAGAGCTTAGGGTGAAGAAAACTTCTGTGCAACCTCAGTTACTACAATTGCCTACATCACCCTGGCTAACCAGGAGGTCTTGAGCCTGTCCATGTGCCCAGTATATTACAACTACAGCTGGCACTTGAGAAAGCCAATACACTAAGGCTATATAAAACCAAGAAAATCTTTCAGAGTCTACAGCAGTTACCTGCCACCCCCAGTAAAGCTGATGCTGGTACTCACTGCTGGGAGACTAGAGGAAGTGTCAGCTCGGTCCAGCTCCACCCAACATTGGAGCTAAGAGTGGAGCCCAAGCCACAGCACATCCTGTAGACCTATTCACAGACTAAGGCATTAGAGAGCTTCTCTAGTTGGCTGGCAAGAGACAAAGATGACCAATTCTCCTAAGAAAGAAAAACCAAAATTAATGGTGTATAATCATAGCCCAAATGGAATGTTACCAGGAGAGTGCTAGAGTCTATTGGAGAGTTCACTGGAAGAAGTTACAGTACGTACACATATGCACAAAAGAAAGTAACATGAAGCTGGCAGAGATCAAACACTGAGAGATTTAGTATTCCATGGAAAGGGTGGGTGGGAGTCCTCTCAGACTCTCTAGCCCCTGTGGCAGACTGCTGGTTTCCAAGATCATGGAGAGTTTCTTGCACGCACAAGCACAAATGCTGAAGTAGGCAATGATTTGGGGCCTCCTTGAGGGCATTACTTGGCTCACAAAAGGTTC
The DNA here is from genome assembly GCF_024542745.1 of Macaca thibetana thibetana. NCBI lineage: Eukaryota > Metazoa > Chordata > Mammalia > Primates > Cercopithecidae > Macaca > Macaca thibetana. Next base: position 7,724,409 of record NC_065597.1, on the reverse strand, counting down.
TTGTCTTTCCCCCCAGAACTGAGCTGTAGTAGCAGGCATTGTACTGGGTGTGCACTCATTGTGAAACTTTGTTCTGCTCAGGGTCCTTCAACTCTTGTAGCTTCACATCACTGGATTCTTTGCAGACATTCTCCAGCACCAATCTGGAGTATGGCAGCCCCATAGGGCAGCTATACACAGAAGGACAGCAGGATTCACAGTAGTCTAGCCCTGAGGGACTGCTACTCATAGGGGAAGTTGGAGTGCAACACATCAAGGGAGCACCCTATGGGACAAAAGAAACCAGACTTAAGACCTTGAGTCCCAGAACATTCTGCTTATGGGAAGTTTCTTTCAGCAGAGGCACAGGTGCAGTGCTGGACTCTGGAGAAAGACTGTAGTCCTATCCCAACAGTCAGGCAGCCCTTGCGGTTGTGAAGGGTCTTGAAAAGGGGGAATTCTTCTTTCCATCACCCATCACTACAGATACAGCTGGGGCTTCTCCCCCAGAAGCTTGGTATGATTGCATCTGTAGACGACCTTTCTTGAAAACTTCAGGGTGACTGCATTCCTGCAGAGCAGTGCCCTCCAGGTTCAGGCTTGACTGGATGGTAGAGTCACAGTCCATTTCAAAATGGAACATCAGTATTCCTGAAGATGAAAATGGTTGCCTATTCGATCTAAATAGCTATAACACTGGGTCAGGAGTGTGACAGGGAGGTAGATTTCTTTCCTCTTGGCCTGGAGGGGGAGCTGAAGTGGCTCCCCTCCCTTCTGCGTGAAAAGGCCTCAGTGCACTTCAATGAGAGCTTTGCCAGCTCCTGCTGTCAAAGCTGGGACTTCTTCCCATCACTGGTATATTGTATTTACCCTGCTATACCCACAGTCTATTTTTACCTGTGGACACCTCCTGAAGGCCTGAAGCCTAAACTATTCAATCCAATGAATAAAATATTGGAGAAAAGAAGTTTTAAAAGTACACACTACTGGGAACAATGTAAGTTTCATGAGACCTCTGCCATTCTGGCCCCACAGGAGACAGTGCAGCTACTCACACACCCAGAACATTGCTACTACAACCAGTATCTGAGAAAGAAACTGCACAAAGATTCTCTATAACCAAGAAACTCACAGTGAGTATTTGTCACTGAATGCACTCAGAGTCAAAACTAGGAGATAAATTATAAAAATTGGTGTCACATCATCAAAAGGAAAAATAATTTTTTAAAAGCAACCCAGTGTAATCAAAAATAAATTTTAAAAAATTTATCCAAATGAGAAGGAACCAGAAAAATAATTGTAACAATATGAAAAATGAGATTATATAACTCCCCCTTAAAAATTACATTAACTCTCCAGCAATGGATAGGAACCAAAATGAAATTTTTTAAATACCAGATACAGAAATGAAAAGAATAATTATTAGGTTATTCAATGAGATACAAGAGAAAGTTGAAAACCAGCATAAAGAAATTAACAAAACAATTCATAATATAAAAAGAAAACGTTTCTAAAGAGGTATATATTTTAACGAAAAATCAATCAGAAGTTCTGCAAGTAAAAGACACATGTAGGAAACTACAAAATACAGTGGAAAGTTTCAACATTAGACTAGACCAAGTAGAAGAAAGAATTTCAGAGGTTGCAGATAAGTCTTTTGTATCTACCCAATCAGACAAAAATAAAGAAAAAATAAAATAAAATAAATAAAGTCTCTGAGAAATATGGGATTATGTAAAATGTAAAATATCCAAACCTAAGAATCATAGGTGTGCCTGACGGAGAAGAAAAAGTGAAAAGTTTGGAAATTGTGTTTGCAGGAATAATTGAGGAAAACTTTCTTGGCCATGCTAGAGATTTAGACATCTAAAAACAGGAAGCTCAAAGAACTCACATGAGATTAATTATAAAAAGAACATCACCAAGGCCTATAGTCATCAGGCTATCTAAAGTCAACATTGAAGAAAGAATTTTAATTGCAACGAGACAAAAGTATCAGGTAACCTATAAAGGAAAACTTATGAGACTAACAGCAGACTTCTCAGCAGGAACTTTACAAGCCAGAAGAGTTTGGGGTCCTACATTTAGTCTCCTTAAACAGAATAACTATCAGTAAAGGAGTTTGTATTCAGCAAAACTAAGTTTCATAAATGAAGGAAAAATAAAGTCTTTCCTAGACAAACAAAAGCTGAGACTAGACTAGCCCTACAAGAAATGTTAAAAGAAGTTCTAAATGTTGAAACATAAGGTCACTACACACCAGTATAGAAACTCTTCAAATCATAAAACAGTAAAACAATGAAGAAAGAAAAGCAACTAGGCAACAATCAACACTATGACGAATGGTAACTCATATCTCAATATTACTGTCAAATGTAAATAGTTTCAATGCCGCATTAAAAGATACAAATTGGCAGAGTGGATGAAAAAAGTCACAAACTGTATATCTACTGTCTTCAAGAAACCCACCTAACATATAAAGATTCTTATAGGTTTAAGGGAAACTATTGGAAAAAGACATTCCACACAGATGGAAACCACAAGTGAGCAGAAGTAGCTATTCTTATATCAGATAAAACAGACTTTGAAACAATAATAGTAAAAAAAAGACAAAAAGGTTATTACATAATAATAAAAGTATCAATTAAACAAAACATAACAATCCCAAATATGTATGCATCTAAATGTGCAGCTCCCAGTGTCATAAAAATAATTATAACTAGATAAATAGTAGTAGTGATTTCTTTTCTCTTAAGAAAATAATAAACAGCAGTAAAATAATAAATAAGCAACACAGTAATAATGTGGGACTTCAACACTCCACTGTCAGCATGAGACAAATGAGTGAGGCAGAAAGTCAACAAAGAAACACCATACTTAAATTGAACTCAATAACAAAGGGACCTAACAATATTTACGGAACATTCTACCTAAAAACTGCACAATATACATTCTCTTCATCAGCACATGGAACATCTTTCAAGACAGACCATATGATAAGCCACAAGAAAGGTTTCAATAATGTTTAAAAATCTAAAGTATATCAATTATCTTCTTTTACCATAGTGGAATAAATGTAGAAATCAATTCCAAAAAGTACACTCGAACTCATACAAAAACATGGAAATTAAACAGTCTGCTTACAAATGATTTTGGGTTTAGCAATTAAATCAAGAGGAAAATTTTAAAAAATTTGAAATTACTGATAACATTGAAAGAAATATCAAAACTTCTGCGATGCAGCCAAATGAGTGCTAGGAAGAAGGTTTATAGCACTAAACACCAACATTAAAAAGTCAGAAAGATCACAAATTGACAACCTAACAGCACACCTCAAGGAACTAGAGAAACAAGAACAAACCAAGCCCGAAATTAGCAGAAGGAAAGAAACAACAAAAATAAGAGCAGAACTAATCAAAATTGAAACAATATAAAAGATTAATAAAATAAAAAGTTGGTTTCTTGAAAAAATAAACAAAATTGATAGAACACTAGCTGTATTAACCAAGAAGAAAGATGATTCACATAAGTCCAATTAAAAAAGAAAATTGAGACTTTACAACTGATACCAGAGACATACAAAAGATCATTTGAGACTACTATGAGTACCTCTATGCACATAACCTAGAAAATCTAGAGGAAATGAAAAAATTCCTGGAAACCTACAACTTCCCTTGCTTGAATCAGAAAGAAACAGAAATCCTGAACAGACTAATAACCAGCAGTGCGAGTGAATCAGTAACATAAAATCTGCTAAAATAAAACCCCAAGACTGATTCACAACTAAATCCTACCAGACATTCAAAGAAGAATTGGTACCAATCCTACTGAAACTATTCTAAAAGATCGAGAAGAAGAAATCCTCCTCCAACTCATTCTACAAAGCCAGTATCACTGTTACCAAAGCCAGGAAAATATATAACAAAGAAAGAAAACTATAGATCAATAGTCCCAATGGACGTACATGCAAATATTTTAAACAAAATACTAGCAAACAGAATCCAACAGCATATAAAAAAAATTCACCATGATCAAGTGAGTTTCATCCAAGGAATGGAGGTTTGGCTCAACATATGCCAGTCAATAAATGTGATTCATCACATAAACAGTATTAAAAACAACATAAGATTATCTCAATAGATGCAGAAAAAAACATTCAATAAAATTCAGCATCTCTTTATGATAAAAACATTCAACAAACTATGCATAGAAAGAACATACCTCAGAATAATAAAAGCCATATATGATAAACCAATGGACATCATACTGAATGGGGAAAATCTGAAAGCATTTTCCCTACGAACTGAAAAAAGACAAGGATGACAACTTTCACCACTTCTGTTCAACATAGTACTGACAGTCCTACCCAGAGCCATCAGCAAGAGAAAAAAAAAAAAGAAAAACAACAGAAAATGACCATACTGACCAAAGTAATCTACAGATTCAAGGCTATTTCTATCAAAATATCAATGTAATTTTTTAAAAAATGAGAAAAAAAATCCTAAAATTCATATGGAACCAAAAAAGAGCCCTAATAGCCAAAATTGGAAAATCCAAATTAGAAAATAGAAACTCAAACTACAACTGTTTGCCAATGATATGATTGTATACACAGAAAACCTTACAGCCTACTCCAAAAAACTACTAGATTTGATAAATGAATTCAGCAAAGCCTCAGTTTACAAAATAAATGTGCACAGTTCAGTAGAACTGACATAGACCAACAATGACCAATCTGAGAATCAAATCAAGAACTCAATTCCTTTACATAACTACAAAAAAAAATTCATACGAGGATTCTTAACCAAGGAGGCAAAAGATCTCTACAAGGAGAACTAGAAAACACTAAAGAAAGAAATCATAGATGACACAAATGGAAATATATCTCATACTCATGGACTGGAAAAACCAATATCATGAAAATGACCATACTGACCAAAGCAATCTACAGATTCAAGGCTATTTCTATTAAGATATCAATGTAATTTTTTATAAAATTAGAAAAAAAATCCTAAAATTCATACGGAACCAAAAAAGAGCCCTAATAGCCAAAGCGATCCTAATCAAAAAGAACAAATCTGGAGGCATCACATTACCTGACTTCAAATTATACCACAAGGCTGCATTAACCAAAAAAGCATGGTACTTTTATAAAACAAGATATACAGACCAATGGTTCAGAATAGAGAACCCAGCAATGAAGCCAAATACCTACAAACACCTGATCTTTGACAAAGCACACAAAAACATAAACTGGGGAAAAGATACCATTTTCAATAAATGGCCCTGGAACAAATGGATAGCTGCATGAAGAATGAAACTGAATCCCTATTTCTCATCATATACAAAATTTAACTCAAGATGGATTAAAGACTTAAATGTAAGTCCTGAAACCACAAAAATTCTAGAAGAAAATCTAGGGAAAAAGCTCTTCTGTACATTGGCCTAAGCAAAGAATTTGTAACTAGGACCTTGAAATCAAATGCAACAAAAACAAAAACAAATAAATGGGACTTAATTATACTAAAAATCTTCTGCACAGCAAAATAAATAATCAACAGAGTAAAATGATAATCCACAGAATAAGAAAAATATTTGCAAACTGTGAGTCTGAAAAAGAACTAATATCCAGAATCTACAAGGAACACAAACAAATCAGTAAGAAATAAACAAAAAATCCCAATAAAAGGGGCAAATGACATGAATAAACATTTCTCAAAAGAAAATATACAAACAGCCAACAAACATGAAAAACGCTCAACATCACTAATCAATGAAATGCAAATTAAAAGCACAATGAGATACCACTTTACTTCAATCAGAATGAACATTATTAAAAAGACAAAAAACAACATATATTGACATGGATGTGGTGAAACAGAACACTTAACACACTACCTGTGGGAGTGTAAATTAATATAACCTCTATGGAAAATGGTATGGAGATTTCTTAAAGAACTGAAAGTAGATCTATCATTTGATCAAGCAATCCCACCAATGGGTATTTACCCAAAAGAAATTAAGTCATTATATCAAAAAGACACCTGCACACATATTTTAATTGCAGCACAATTCACAATTGCAAAGTATGAAATCAACCTAAGTGCCTATCAAGTGATGAATAGATAAATAAAATATGGTATATATAGGCAATGGAATACTACTCAACCATAAAAAGAATGAAATGATTTCTTCTGTAGCAACATGGATGGGACTGAGGCATTATCCTAAGTGAAGAAACTCAGGAATGGTAAACCAAATACTGAATGGCCTCAGGAATGGTAAACCAAATACTGCATGGCCTCACCTATAAATGGGAGCTAAGCTACGGGTATGCAAAGGCATACAGAGTGGTATAATGAACATTGAAGACTTAGAAGGGGGGAGGGTGGCAGAAGGGTGAGGCTTAAAAACTACCTATTAGGTACAACACATACTATTCAGGTGACAGGTACACTCAAATCCCAGACTTTACTGCAATACAATTTATCCACGTAACCAAAACCCACATATATCCCCAAAGTTATTGCAATAAAAACAAATTACAATGAAAAAATAAATAATATTCTTTAAAATAAACCAAGGCATAGATATTGGTATTCCAGTATTAATCCAATGCTATTTGACTTGTTTAAGAAAGTAAGAGATAAAAAGCTCTTTTAAATGTGGAGGAGAGGGAGGAAAGATAATTCTCAGCAGTTGTGCACGTGTTAAGTTTATGAATGACCTAGAACAGAATATGGTATTGAATTGAGATAAATATTTCCATCACTCTAAACACTGCGCTTTGATTTTTCCACAATTATTTCACAATGATGTTTTTAAAGTCTGTTAGTTGGAGAGAAAGAAGTAGAATGACTTTCAATGTTTTTACAATTTAGTTTCTTAAGTCACCAAGAAGATGAATCCTCTTTAGCTCTATGTGTTTAGGTGATCTGAGACAGTTCAAGAGTTGTAGCTGTTAACAGCCAGGTCACCCCATTTCTTTAGTTAACGAGGTGACTACTCTTATAACATGGATACCCAGAACAACTAACATCTCTCTGACCGTTGGACTGGAACTGATGACATCAAGTGACAAATAAAGTCATTCTCAGAATAAAGTGTGGGTTATATCACCCAAACCCATCAATTTCTCTCTTACCTAAAATTTTCAAAAAATTATGGCAGCATGGTTTTTTTGGCTAAAATATCCACATAATTGCCTCAATTCTTCACATCATGAGTGTGAAATATTACCTTGTAATTCTTACATTAACTTACCTTCTTTGTGAACCAACATTCGAATACTTTGTCAAATGTAAGGTAGACAGTGTGGCATTCACAGGTTAAATTAAAATGCAATTAGAGAAAGTAATGGTTCTCACTCTGACAGGAGTAGTGTAATAGAGATGGTGCCTTACTAGAGAGCATTAATTTTTAAAGGGAATTAAAAAAAAAAAAAAGACTCCTACTTCTCTAGCAATTCTACTGCAATAGTCTTTACCACATTGCTAAACATTGCTTTAGCTTTCCACTTTAATAGTGGCAAACTCTGAGGTCTGACATGAAATAGGCTATTTCATCTGAGATGGTTTAAGCTGGTCTAAGGAGTGACAGGAGAATACAGCAAGCAGTCAGTGCTAATGACAGCATACCATTTTTATAGACTAAAGGTCAAGCAATGAATTTCAATTATAGAGTGTCAAGATGCCCAAATGCTGGTACCTGATAACAAGTCAGAAGCTCACCATTTCGGTAAGGCTCCTGTAGAATTTCAATAAAGCTCTTAGCCCTCAGTACAGCCTTTTTTAATGCTTTTTTTCCTTTGCCAGAAGCCAAGAGATATAATCTTTTCTAAGCAACTCCATCTATAGCACCCTTCAGCCAGTGTGTTGCAAAAGCTAAATGAAGCATGCCTTTCTAACATATGGGCTTCCCCTGTGGTTCATCTTCCAATGTGTTTGGGAGTGACATAGAGAAGAGGCATAGATTTTCATCTGCACCATTTAAATGGAGTTTTCAAAAAACGTATTATTAGCTCAGCAATAGTAAAGGCTCCATGATGACCCGATAAGACCATTTTCCACTCAAATATTTGAACAGGTTGGAATAAAAAAGTAATTGCAAGGGACCACACTACTCATTTCAAATACAGCATGTGAAGATTTATGTTAAAAAAGCAATAAATATCACTGATTCTATTAAGTTCACTTCCTGTATTGCTTGGGGGAATGCTTAGGAAAGCCAAAATGAGAACAATCAATGTATTCCATCATTTTATGCTGAAATAAATGACAAATGGGTTGAGTCTTCCATCCAATTATTTAATATTTTTTTAAATTATAATATGCCCCAAAGACAACTTCTGATTTTCCTCTTCAAAGTTGCTTCACCTGTGGTGTTTCTCAACGCAGCTGTTGGAAGTTCCCTTTAAATACTAAGGCCAGTAAAATTGGATTCCTTCTTGATTTACCATTCTACTCTCACGTTCCACAGACTACTCAGTAGGAAATCTTATTGACTCTGGCTTCAAAAAGTAACTAGAACCAAATAATTTAGCCCACTCTCATTGTCACCATCATAGTTCCAAGCACCAGGATAAGCTGCATGGGTCTGCGCAACTAGCCAACTTCCAGCCTCCTCTGCTTCTATTCTTGTCCCATCCTATCCCTGAATCTTTTCTCAAAATAGAAAACTGGATGATTATTTAAATGTTTAAATAAAATCATGTTGTTCCTTCGTTCAGAATCTTACAACAGCTTCTCATTTCACTCACAATAAAAGCCAAATTCTATCAGACCTTACGTAATTTGGCCCCTTTGTTACCCTCTGGTCTCATCTTCTAGTCTTAATCTCACACTCACTTTGCCCCAGCCACTAACACTTTGGCAGCTCCTCAGAAACATTGCATGGATTACTCCTGTCCAGTAGATACTCTCATCATTTTTCAAACATTTTACCTCCTTCAAGTATTGCCCCAAATTACAATGTCACCTTCTTCATGAGGTAATATTTAAAAAGCCTATTAAAAATGGCTGACAATCTCTACCTTCACTTACTGTTTGTGTGACGGAGAACGGACAAGATGGAGGAAGGTGAACAAGAAGGCACAGTCCCTGTTGCTTCCGGGTTCTTCATCACCAACTTACCCCGGCGCGGGAAAATGTAGCCCGTGCCCGGGAAAATGCAGATCAACTGAGCAGGCCCCGTGACGTCAATCTGAGGAAACCGAAACTACCCGACCACACCTATGGAAACGCCCCAATCCCCCCACTGCCCTCCCCTTTCCGGTAACAATGCATAAAAGTCGGCCGCCAGCGGGAGTCCGCGTGACTTCTTCGGCCCCTCCTACTTGTAGACCGGAAAACTTCACGGGAGAGGTGCCGGCTCCACTTCCCTGGCCCCATACCTGAGGACCAGAGAACCTCCCCGGAGAGTGTGTGCATATTTGCAATAAAAGGCTGCTGCTTTCTTATGTACTTTGGCCTCATGTTTAATTATTTAGCTCTCTTAAATTAAATTAAGACACTTACATCATGACCAAATCCTGCATTTTCTATTTTTCCATACAGTGTTTATCATGTCCTAATATATAGCTTTCTTATTTTTGTGTTTATGTCTACACCTGCTGTATTCCTTTGTTAGAATGCAAGCACCACGAGGGCAGGAATTACTGTGTTTTTCTCAATGATGTATCCTGAGCACTTAGAACAATGCCTGTTCCAAGAGAGTACTCAAATATTTGTTCAATAGGTGAAATGGGCATGATTCTTTATCTCTATACATTTAACCATCCAGAAACTGGTTTACCCCTTAAGTTGAATAAAGTATTTTGAAAACATCAGTCTGATTACATTCAGATAACAAGGATACCACCACAATCAACCATATTCATTCTTATGGAATATGTGAAAAAAAAGTATTAATTTGGGCATAAGTTCTGAAGTGGGCTTTGTCTTGAGCTAGCAACATAGACATGAACCACCTTTTCCCCAGCGGGACCCTACCTTCAGCCTCCATAAAAAGAAGATAAGGTGGGGGCAGGGCCAAGATGACTGACAAGAAGCAGGCACATTCTGAGGCTCCAATTGGAAAAACAAACAAAAAACAAAAACAAAAAAAACGTAATAAGCATATGAATCCTTCACCGGCAACCAAGATATCCAGGTTCTCTCATCAAAATTGACTAGAAGGCTGGCCTGACTCCCGGAGAGAAGGAAGAACAGTGTGCTGCCACGGCCCACCTGACAGTCACACGGGGAAGGGAAACCTCCTCCCTCCAGCCAGGGAGGCAGTGAGTGAGCATGCTACCCAACCATGGACACTGTGCTTTTTCCACGGAACTATGCAACCCATGGATTGGAAGATTCTTCTCGTGAACCCAAGCCACTGGGGCCTAGCATCCCAACCCTGGAACATACAGATTCTTATAGCCTCTCAGCTACAATCTGATTAAGCCTGCTGAACTCCTGAGGGGAGAGACAACAAGCACCAGCTGTGGCTGCCTGCTGGCTAAGCAGTTTGAGCTCCTTGGGGGAAGGGACAGCAGCCAGCATTGCCACTGGCAACTGCCAACACACTAAGCTCCCTGGGCGGGGCAAGGGTGGCACTAAATTCTACAGCTCCAGGCTTTTTTTTTTTCTCTTGCTGGAGCCAGGAAGGTTGGACAGCTTAGTCCTAAGACTTCTCCCCACAGCCCAACACACTGGCTGTGGCAGACTGCTACCAGAGTGCCTTTTCAGGCCTAAACTTGACCCATCCTTCCTCACTGGGTGGGGCTTCCCTGCAGGATCTCCAGTAACTCTAGCCAGAGGCTCAGGGACAGAATTCAGATCTCCCTGGGCCTGAGACCCTAGGGAGAGGGGTAGCCACAGTCTCTGTGGGCCAGAGGACTTACCCTCTCCTCCTGTTCTGAGGAATCCAGGCAGCCCAGACAAGTGGGTTTCCCCTCAGTGAAGCACACTCTCTCCACCAAGGAATAAAGTGCTTTCTTAAATGTGTCCTGCTCCCTGTGCAACCCAACTGGGTAAGACGCTCCAACAGGGGTTGTCAGACACCCTATGCAGGAGCGATCCTACTGGCATCAGGTTGGTGCCTCTTGAGGACAGAGGTTCCAGACGAAGGAGCAGGCACCCATTTTTGTGTTTTCTAGCCTCCTTGAGTGACATCTCCAGGCATGGAAGCAAATCAGATGAATAGGGCCTGAAATGAACCCCCAGCAAACTGCAGCGGCCCTACGGAAGAGGGAGCTTACTATTGAAAGAAACAAACAAACAAGCAGAAAGTGACAAGAACATCACCAACAACATAAAAGGCCCCCACAAAAACCCCATCCAAGTGTCAGCAGCCTCAAAGACCAAAACTAGACGAACTCATGAAGATGAGAAAGAATAAACAAAAAATGTTGAAAACCCAAAAGGCCAGAGTGCCTCTTCTCCTTCAAATGATTGCAACGTCTCTCCATCTAGGGCACACAACTGGATGGAGGATCAGATGGACAAATTGGCAGAAGTAAGCTTCAGAAGATGGATAATATAAAACAACCCTGAGCTAAGGAAGCATGTTCTAACCCAATGCAAAGAAGCTAAGAACCTTGATAAAAGGTTAGAGGGATTGCAAATTAGAATAACTAGTTTAGAGAGGAAGATAAACGACCTGTTAGAGCTGAATAACATAGCACAAGAACTTCATGAAGCATACACAAGCATCAACAGCCAAATCGACCAAGCACAAGAAAGGGTATCAGAGTTTGAAGACTACCTTACTGAAATAAGACATGCAGACAAGAATAGAGAAAAAAGAATGAAAAGGAATGAACAAAGCCTCCAAGAAATATGGGACTTCATAAAAAAACCAAACCTACAATTGATGGGAATACCAGAAGGAGATGGTGAGAATGGAAACAAGGTGAAAAACACACTTTAGGATATTATCCCGGAGAACTTCCCCAACCTAGCAAACACACCAACATGCATATTCAGGAAATACAGAAAACACCATTAAGATACTCCATGAGAAGATCAACCCCAAGACACATAATCATCAGATTCTCCAAGGTCACAATGAAGAAAAAACTGTTAAGGGGAGCTGGAGAGAAAGCCCGGGTCACTTACAAAGGAAGCCTATCAGACTTAACAGCTGACCTCTCAGCAGAAACTCTATAAGCCAGAAAAGATGGGGGGGCCAATATTCAACATTCTTAATGAAAAGAATTTTCAACTTAGAATTTCCTATCCAGCCAAACTAAGCTTCATAAGCGAAGGAGAAACAAAATTTTTTCAAGACAACAAATGCTGAAGGGTTTCCTTACCACCAGGCCTGCCCTGCAAGAGCTCCTGAAAGAAGCACTAAATATGAAAAGGAAAACCTGGTGCCAGCCAATGCAAAAACACACCAACATGTAAAGACCAATGATACTATGAAGAAACTGCATCAACTAGTGTGCAAAATAGCCAAGTAGCATCATGATGACAGGATCAAATTCACACATAACAATACTAACCTTAAATGTAAATGGACTAAATGTCCCAATTAAAAGTCACAGATTGGCAAACTGGGTAGAGTCAAGAACCATTGGTGTGCTGTATTCAGGAGACCCATCTTACATACAAAGACACACACAGCCTCAAACTAAAGGGATGGAGGAAAATTTACCAAGCAAATGGAAAGCAAAAAGCAGCAACAACAACAACAACAAAAACAACAGGTTGCAATCTGAGTCTCTGACAAAATGGACTTTAAACAAACAAAGATAAATAAACAAACAAACAAAAAACAAAGAAGGACACTACACAACGTAATGGAAAAGGGAACAATTTAACAAGAAGAGCTAACTATTCTGACTATATATCCAATAAAGGTGGACCCAGATTCATAAAACAAGTTCTTAGAAACCTACAAAGAGACTTAGATTCCCACACAATAATAGTGGGAGAGTTTAACACCCCATTGTCAGTATTAGACAGATCAATGAGACAGAAAATTAACAAGGATATTCAGTACTTGAACTCAGCTCTGGATCAAGTGGACCTAGTAGATGTCTACAGAACTCTCTACCCCAAATCAACAAAATATACATTCTTCTCAGTGCCACATGGCACATATTCTAAAATTGACCACACAATTGGAAGTAAAAAACTCTTTAGCAGGCCGGGCGCGGTGGCTCACTCCTGTAATCCCAGCACTTTGGGAGGCCGAGGCGGGTGGATCACAAGGTCAGGAAATCGAGACCATCCTGGCTAAGACAGTGAAACCCCGTCTCTACTAAAAATACAAAAAAAAAAAAAAAAAAAAAAAAAAAAAAACTCTTTAGCAAAAGCAAAAGAACTGAAATCATAACAAACAGTCTCTTAGACCACAGTGCAATCAAATTAGAGCTCAGAGTTAAGAAACTCACTCAAAACCACACAATTTCATGGAAATTGAACAACCTGCCCCTGAATGACTCCTTGGTAAATAATGAAGTTAATGCAGCAATTGAGAAGTTACTTGAAAGCAATGAGAACAAAGAGACAATGTAGCAGAATATCTGGGACACAGCTAAAGCAGTGTTAAGAGGGAAATTTATAGCACTAAATGCCCACATCAGAAAGCTAGAACGATCTCAAATTGACATCCTAACATGACAATTAAAAGAGCTAGAGAGGCAAGAGCAAACTAATCCAAAAGCTACCAGGAGACAAGAAATAACTAAGAAGAGAGAAAAAATGAAGGAAATAGAGACACGAGAAATCCTCCAAAAAATCAGTGAATTCAGAAGCTATTTTCCTGAAAAAAAAAAACAAAAAACAAAATAGATAAACTGTTACCTAGGCTAATACAGAGAGAAGAATCAAATAGACACAATAAATAATGATACAGGGGATATCACCAGTGACCACACAGAAATACAAACTACCATCAGAGAATACTATAAACACCTCTATGCAAATAAACCAGAAAACCTAGAAGAAATGGATAAATTCCTGGATGCATACACCCTACCAAGACTAAAAGAGAAAAAAAGTTGAATCCCTGAATAAATAGACCAATAACAAGCTCTGAAATTGAGGCAGTAATTAATAGTCTACCAACCAAAACAAGCCCAAGGCCAGATGGATTCACAGCTGAATTATACCAGAAATACAAAGAGGAGCTGGTACCATTCCTTTTGAAACTATTCCAAACAATTGAAAGGGAGGGACATCTCCCTAACTCATTTTATGAATGAGAATTATGGCACCACTCTGATACCAAATCCTGGGAGAGACACAACAAAAAAAGAAAACTTCAGACCAGTATCCCTGATGAACATTGATGCAAAAATCCTCAATAAAATACTGCCAAACCAAATCCAGCAGCACATCAAAAAACTTATCCACCATGATTGCTGCGATGCAAGGCTGGTTCAACATATGAATATCAATAAACGTAATCCACCACATAAACAGAACCAAAGACAAAAACCACATGATTATCTCAATAGATGCAGAAAAGGCCTTGGATAAAATTCAACATCCTTCATATTAAAAACTCTCAATAAACTAGGTACTGATGGAACATATCTCAAAATAATCTATTCATGACAAACCCACAGCCAATATTATATTTAATGGGCAAAAACTGGAACCCTTTGAAAACTGGTACAAGACGAGGATGCCCTCTCTCACTAATCCTATTCAACACAGTATTGGAAATTCTGGCCAGGACCATCAGGCAAGAGAAAGAAATAAAGGGTATTCAAATAGGAAGAGAGGAAGTCAAGTTGTCTCTGTTTGCAGATGACATGATTTTATATTTAGAAAACCCCATCATCTCAGCCCAAAAACTTCTTGAATGGATAAGCAACTTCAACAAAGTCTCAGGATACAAAATCAATATGCAAAATTCACAAGCATTCCTTTACACCAACGTTAGGCAAGCAGAGAGCCAAATCATGAATGAATTCCCATTCACAATTACTACAAAAAGAATAAAATACCTAGGAATACAGCTAAGAAGGGATGTGAAGGACCTCTTCAAGGAGAACTTCAAACCACTGCACAAGGAAATAAGAGATGACACAAACAAATGGAAAAACATTCCATCTTCAGGGATAGGAAGAATCAATATCATGAAAGTGGACATACTGCCCAAAGTAATTTATAGATTCAATGCTATTCCGATCAAACTACCTTTGGCATTCTTCACAGAATTTTAAAAAACTATTTTAAATTTCATGTGGAATCAAAGAAGACTCTGTTAGCCAAGACAATCCTAAGCAAAAAGAACAAAGCTGGAGGCATCATGCTACCTGACTTCAAACTATACTACAAGGATACAGTAACCAAATCAGCATGGTACTGGTACCAAAACAGACACATAGACCAATGGAGCAGACCAGAACAGAGACCTCAGAAACAGCACCACACATCTACAACCATCTGATCTTCAACAAACCTGACAAAAACAAACCATGGGGAAAGGATCTCCTATTCAGTAAATGGTGCTGGGAAAACTGGCTGGCCAAATGCAAAAAACTGAAACTGGACCCCTTTGTTACACCTTAAACAAAAATTAACCAAGGTGTATTAAAGACTTGAATGTAAAACTCAAGACCATAAAAACCCAAGAAGAAAACCTAGGCAATACATAGGCATGGGCAAAGACTTCATGACAAAAACACCAAAAGCAATTGCAACAAAAGCCAAAATTGACAAATGGAAACTAATTAAACTAAAGAGCTTCTGCATAGCAAAAGAGACTATCATCAGAGTGAACAGGCAACCTACAGAATGGGAGAAAAATTTTGCAATCTACCCATCTGACAAAGGTCTAATATCCAGCATTTCGAAGGAACTTAAACATATTTACAAGAAAAAAACAACCCCATCGAAAAGTGGGCAAAGGATATGAACAGACACTTCTCAAAAGAAGACATTTATGCAGCCAACAAACATACGGAAAAAAGCTCAACGTCACTGATCTTCAGAAAAATGCAAATCAAAACTACAATGAGATACCATCTCACGCCAGTCAGAATAGCAATTATTACAAAGTCAGGAAGCAGTACATGCTGGCGAGGGTGTGGAGAAATAGGTATGCTTTTACACTGTTGGTGGGAATGTAAATTAGTTCAACCATTGTAGAAGACAGTATGTCAATTCCTTAAGGATCTAGAACCAGAAATACCATTTGACCCGTTAGTGGGTGTATATCCAAAGGAATATAAATCATTCTACTGTAAAGATACATGCACACGTATGTTTACTGCAGCACTATTTACAATAGCAAAGAAATGGAACCAATCCAAATGCCCATCAATGATAGACTGGATAAAGAAAATGTGGTACATATATGCCATGGAATACTATGCAGCCATTAAAAGGAATGAGATCATGTCCTTTGCAGGGACATGGATGAAGCTGGAAGCCATCATCCTCAGCAAACTAACACAGAAACAGAAAACCAAACACCAAATGTTCTCACTCATAAGTGGGAGTTGAACATTGAAAACAAGAACACAGAGAGGGGAACAACACACACCAGGGTCTGTTGCTAAGTAGGGGTTGAGGACAGGGAACTTAAGAGTATGGGTCAATAGGTGCAGCAAACCAGGATGGCACATGTATACCTATGTAACAAACCTTCGTGTTCTGCACATGTATCCCATTTTTTTAGAAGAACTAAAGAAAAAAAAAAAAAGGAGATAATGGAACTATAGAATTTCTGTTCTGTAACTGACATGAACATGCAATTTAAACTTTTGATTCCACAGCAGCCTATCTGAAAGGACAAGTAGGGATTGTGATGCTCATTTCTAAAATATTTTATAATTTATTTAATTTTTTTAAGAAAGAAGTTATGCAATTTGCTCAAGGTCACAAAATCAGTCTTGAAAAGGATATATGTAGTGTCCCAGTTCCAAATACACAGGCTTTCTCTGGTGTAATGTGATGATACTGTCATATCCAACAGTCATATGCAGCAGTTAATGTCTTCATTGTATTCTGACAATCTTAGTTCCATAGATTTTTATTGGATGCTAGATATTTTGAATTAAAAACTGTAGACGCTATGAACAACACTAC
This sequence comes from Macaca thibetana thibetana, assembly GCF_024542745.1. Taxonomy (NCBI): domain Eukaryota; kingdom Metazoa; phylum Chordata; class Mammalia; order Primates; family Cercopithecidae; genus Macaca; species Macaca thibetana. Next base: position 7,707,400 of record NC_065597.1, on the reverse strand, counting down.
CTACTTCAAAAAAGACTTTTTTATTTTTATTTTTTCCTGGCTGGCAGGGAGAACCAGTTGATTATCTTGCTGCTGCTGTGGGTTAGTTTTGGCTTTATTCAGGCTGCTCTGTTTCCATTTTCTCTCTATTCTTAAGTTGTAGTCACCATGTTCTTGTTACATTTGCAGGGCTTTAATGCCAACCTTCCTCTTCTCGTTGACAACTGAATGCTAACATTTCTGTTAAGTTCTTTGGTCTTCCAGATGCTGGTTTATTCTGAGTTACCTGGTCTTGTCTCACGCTGGAGCAGATTTGGAATTGGCCAGTTCCTCAAGAAGATACTATACACAGAATTTTTACCTCACTTCTTTCCAGTTCTCTTCTATCAAAGATGTTGCAACTATACCCAGCTTATTTGGTATTTTGGAATTCTATTCTCTGTTTCCTCAGTAACCAAGACTGAGCTTTCTCCTTGAGTTTCATTTCATTTTGCGGTAAACTGGCACGAAACCTCATGGAAAGGATGGGGTGAGTGTAGAGCTTACCCGTGTATTTACTTTTTCACAACATTTTAGTCTCTCAAGGCCTGCCTGCTGTCATTGTTCTATCATGTGTTTAGGCAAGTTTGTTTTCAAAATTAAGTTGTATGTAGTACATAGTTAATTCCAGTGTTAGAGTTATTTCAATTCAAATTGCTTACTAATGGCCAGCTTTGGAAATCCAGTTCTTCCTGATTGTATTCTCCTTGAAATTACTAATTATGATCTCTCTATTTCAATGGCGCTTACTGTTTGGGCTCTTGATCTTTTCTTACCTCAATTTAGAAACCATGCTCATTAAAGAATTTTGACATCAAATCTGTTTCATAGACCCTCCAAACCAACTCTATGTGTATATCTTAACTATTAAACCCATCTCAGTGTTAGTTTATTTCTAGATAAGGAAGTTATGTCACAACAAAATAAAACAGAGCAAAACCTCATCTTTTCACGTTAGTTTTAAACATTTTTTGTAAAGTGTGTTATTAGGCAACTCTGCTTGCTGACTCATATTTTCGGTATTATTTCAGCAATTTTAACATCTAACTTTTACTGCAGGTACAATAGCAAACTTCAACAATGAGCCTGGCATTGTGTGATTGATTTGCGTGCATTGCCAATTTTATCTGCATCTCAGTGTTTTGAGTCTCACTATTAGCATTTTTTAGAGTCCCAGTTTCCAAAAGGCAAATTATAATGATGAATATTAATAGTTTTAGAAACTAGATAGCTATCGTGTTTCCTATATAATCTTTGGCTTTTAAAAGCCCAAAGACCTATTTTGTGGTCGAGACATAACAGTCTCAGTCAAAATCTATGTATGAATATTTCCTTTTATTCCCAAATTATTATATAACTTTTGCTTTTTCCATGCTACCTATATCTTGAATTTGGAAATGTGATACTTTTTTGTCTAAAGCTTAGCAAAAATATTGTGTAATAGATATAGTCCCCTAGGTATTCCAAACATACTTGTATGTATATAAGACCTCTTCATTAATGGAGAATTTATATGAACATATTTTTCTGAGAAAGGCTGGGACTTTAAATTTGATGGATCTCTACTATATGCTGCAGAAGAAAATTGGAAGATTTGCTGAGGATTTTAATATTTCATTCAAATGAAGAATTTTCTGGTTTGTGGTGAAAGATTAAAAACTAGTGTCTTTACTCTGGCTGAAATCTTACAATTAAAATTAGAAAAATAGTTTCTCATGTTCTAGTCAGGCTATCTGCTTTCAAATCTCAAATACCCACAACACACACACATGCACACACACACACAAAGTTATAGGTACTTGGGCACAGATATGTTCATTATAAGAATATTTTTAAAATACAGTTTCAAATGTGTATATGAACTAATGATCAATAGCAGGTAAACGGATGAATAAATCATGTTTCCTCAACAGGATGGATGAGTATCAACTAATAAAAATATATAAATAAAAGACAAATAAAAATTATAAAGTCTGCAATAACATGAAAAACTAATACAAAACAACAGAGTTAAACATACATCTATGTTGATTGTAGCTATGGATATACATGTATGCACCTGAAAAAGGTTGATTTTCCCAAATTAAAAATCACAAATAACTATTTTAATAAGCTGATGGGATTAATTTGCTTTAATGGGTAAGTATCTTGACCTTTTTAAGCTTTATTTTCTTCACATATATCTGAAAGAAAAATTATTCCTCACCTTTCTAGTTCTAGAAGTTATTGTGAAGATGATATGAAGCAGTGGAGATGTTAAGAGTTCAGTTCATAATTAAGTGTTAGGAAGGTATCAACTTGAAAAATAAGTGTTCAAAGAAGCTTCACTATTAAACTATCCAACCAACCAACATTTTGCCTTGTTATTTCCTTTATAGCTAACACATAGTCTTGATGTTTTACACCATTTATGTTTTGGGAGGTAACTTTAAACAGTTGTTTTGCTGGAATTATTTTTAGATTTAGGACAAGGATTTATAATAAATAATAAGATGAATACAGCTAATTTGTTATTTTCATTCTTTATTTAATTTTGCATTATTTTAGACTAATTCTTCTTAAATTTGGGATATCTGCACTAAGATCTCATGAAGACTTTATGGAAATGCAGATTTCTGTGCATCTTCCAAGTTGTATGGAATCAGAATCTCATGATCGAGCCTGATAATCTATATTTCTGAGAAGTTCCTTGAGTAATTCCTGGAAGTGTTTTCCTTTGTGAACCAACATAAAATGCAATATGCTGAGGTGTTGATATGCCAAATAAAAAACTTACAGTTTTATCATCAAGAGTCTCACAGTGCAGGAGATGGACAATAATTTAATGAATACTACAAAGTGATGAGCCCATCAGAAGATGAGGAGGAGTGAACCAGGGAGAGAAGTAAGCGGTGACTGACATTCCTGACAGAGCAATCTCATGCTTTCTGACGGGCTTGATTGAGGGTGTTTGGAGGGATACGGAACATGGTGAACTTGGACGGTAAGTAGCTTTCCAATTGTCTCATTTTCTGGATTTTTGATTTTAGATTTTGGAAATCTGGATTTTGGATTTTCTGCTTAAGACCAAGAGGGCGTTGAAGAAATAGAGGAACAGACTTTCTTGAATAAGAGAGAGAAATGGTTTTCTGATTAGGTTCATTTATTGGGGGTAGGGGTTGGGAAGGGAATCAAGACATCCTTAGAAATAGAGCAAGAATAAAAATGTTGATGACTATCCCATCAGGCCCTGAAATAGAGAGTAAGACAACTCGCAGCTGCAGCTTAAGGAGAAAACAAATGCAATAATGTATGCAGCGTGGTTCCTGTTTTTTTCTTATTATCCTTTATTTGTTACAGGGTTTGTAGTTGTACTCTCTCTTTCACTCATGAAATTGATAATTTGTGTATTCTCTCTCTTGTCTGTTAGGCAACAGTTTTTTCAATTTTATTTATGTGTTTTCCATAAAACAGAACATCAATTCATTGATTTTTTTCTACTGTTTTCCCATTTTCAGTTTCATATATTTTTGCTTTTATCTTCATTATTTTTTTCCTTCTGCTGCTTTGAGTTTATTTTGCTTCTGTTTTGCTGGGACCTTCAGATGCGAGCCTAGAGTTTGTTTCAAAGCTTCCTCTTTTCTAATGTATGCATTTGGTATAATAAACTTTCCTTTCAAGGCAGTTTTAGTTGTGATCCTCAAGATTTTATATATTGCATTTTTATTTTCATTCAGCTCATTGCTCTTGTTTTTTACAGTTTTCCTTGGGACTTCCTCCTTTACCCATGGATTATTTTGAAGTGTGTTGTTAGTTTCCAAGGGTCCATGGATTATTTGAAGTGTGTTGTTTAGTTTCCAAGGGTTTAGAGATGTTCCTATCTTTCTATTATTAGTTTCTAGTTTGATTTCACTGTGTGTCAAATATTAGTAACATTGTATGTCATTTCAGTTCTTTTAAATTTGTTGGATGGGGTTTTATGTAATAAATGTGGTCTACTCTAAAATACCTTCCAAGAAAAGTTTAAAAAGATGTTTGTTTTGTTGTTGGGTGGAGTGTTCTACGAATGGCAATTACAGCCTATTGATGATGTTGTAGTTGACTTGTTCTGTATCCTTGCTAATTTTCTATCTAGTTGTTTTATTAATTATAAAGATAGAAGTGTCGAAGTCTCTCATTACAATAGTTAATTTGTTTATTCCTCCTTTAAGTTATGCCGGGTTTTTTTTTTTTTTTTTTTAATATGTTGTAGCTCTGCCACCTGGTGTATGCACATTTAGGATTGTTATATCTTCTTGAGACACTAATCATTTATCATTATATAATTTCCCTCTGTTTCTTCTCAGGTCTACTTTATCTGATATTGATATAGCCACCCCTGCTTTCTTTGGAAAGCATTGTAGGTTGACAGTTTTTCCCCTGAAAATCGATGTGCTACTTTCTTTTGGCCTTCACAGTTTCCAATGAGAAATCTATTGTCATTTGAATTGTCCCCCCAAATGCAAGTTGTTATTTCTTTCTTGCTGCCTTCAATATTTTCATTTAGTTTGCCCTTAGTTTTCACAAGTTTGGGTATGATGTATCTTTGTGTGGTTCTTGGTGGGGGTGGGGTTATGCTGTCTAGAGTTTATTCAGTTTCTTAAATCTGTGGGTTTATATATTTTGTCAATTTTGGAAATTTTGGTGCCATTATGATTTTTTTTGAGTATACTGCTAGTGATATCCTCTGTTCAGATGACCTGAAACACATATGGACGTGGTATGATTATCAATGGACAGTGGGGAATATCCTGGCTCTTTACTCAATCTCCTCTGATACCACCTCAATGGGGAGAATGGGTTGCCTCATTACTGCCAGGTGGGAGTCAAAGTCTAGGCTATTACTGCTGGGCAATGGGGAAAACTCAGAAACTTTCTCAAATTTCTCTGCAGAAAGGTTGGAGCATCTTCTTTCAACCTGGAAAGGATGGAAGTCTAGGCTCTTCACTCTACCTTTGTTGATGGGGTTGGGGGTGGAGTCACAGAGTGTGTGCATGGGTTTGTGTGCATATGTGTTATTTGGCTGCAGTGGGGCAATTATTACTGAATGTTTTCTGTCTTCCTTGGCTGCCTCTTTCCTGGTCTTTTTACTGGAAAGGGCAGATTTTTTTTGAGACATTATTTTGTCTATGTACTGACATTTCCAGATTACCTGCATCTTCATCTCCATTTCTGGAATTTATTGGGCAAAAATAAAATCAGGAAACTCACCACCATGTCATTCCTTAAGTCCTGAAATCCCTAGTCTTTGTTTTCTTCCTTTCAGCTTTCAGAATCTTTTCACATTTGTTTTAAATATAAGCTGTAGGGTGAATGTTTATAATTAGTGGGAGGAATAGGGCAAAGTACATCTCTTCCATCTTTCCAGAATTAGAAGGTCACACATTTTGTTTTTACATTGGAATCCCCAGATATCAAGCCATTCCACTAGCCCACACTTTTTGCTAATGCTCGTCTTCTTACTCTGGTCCCAGCAAAGTCTCTCTATCAATGGTAGGAACTCTTCCTTCTGCCAGTAGTTTGAATAGCCATTCACTCCTAGGTATGGGGCAAAGGTTAACTGAGATAACATACCTGAACAGTCAAGCTGAAGTCAACATGAGAAGAATGTTTTAAGCTATGCTAATGACATTTGTATTCTCCCTAGATAAATTATGTTGGTCCACCAGGTATTTTTACACAGGAGAATAATCAAATCACTGTTTAGACAGCTAGGAGTTGATAAGATAGTTATTCTAAGCTTCAAGTATTGGGTGATGAAAATCACTTAGGTATTTCAAGATGCTCATGAGAAAAGATTTAGTTTCCACAGAGCCCACAAAAGCACAACAAAAACAAAATGTGAACATCAAAGTTTATCCTGCTCATTTAATTATTAATAATGCACCAGGCGATAGTGGTGTCCACAATTCATTTGGAAAACATTTTTAAAAGAATAAGTATATACATTTATTTCCTATATAGTTGGATGTATAATTATTGAGCAGGTTTTAAGCTGCATTGGCCAACACTTAGGATCACCTACGCTTTCACGGTTGAAAATACAAGTCTATCAATGCCTACAATCATGCGATTCATCTTCATTATTGTCAACATTGTTCCATTATTTTGATACATGAAGGTGCCATGCCCCTGGCTATTGTGGGAACCTCCATGCATGAATATCAGATCCCAGAGCTTCAGTCCTCATTGCATAATGTCATTCTTACCCTTGAACTGATTTAATATCCATTTTACCAAGCTGAAAGTATGAGAAGCCATTTTTACAGCTATTCCAAACATCACTAAGTGCACAAACTCTAGATAAATAAAGTACTAATAATCCATTATATGTATACTATACAGCATTTTTTGCTTTTCAAAGTATATATTACTCGTTTATTTAACATAGTTTTAAAACATATATGCAGTAACAATGTCTGTGTTAGATGCAGGGAATGCAATGTGGAATCATGCTTTCAGAAGCTTTTCTCAATATACACCCATGGGAAAGAGAGGAAAAGCATTGGTTACCCACACTTTACAGATGAAGAGAGACCCAGAAAGATTTTCCTATCTGCCCAAGGACACCCACAGAACTAACAATAAAGTTATCCTGATTCTTCATGCCCTTTGTCCTCTACTCCACCTCACATTTTAACCATGTGTTTACTTAATGTATTATAATCCATTAGCACTGGATGGCCTTGCTCATCAGAGAACAGTAAAAACATGAACTAGGACATCAAACTTCAGGAGAAATGGAGCACTATCCCATTTCAAAACTTCAGCTTCCTTACTTGACGGTCACAGAAATCACCCTGTACATTATTAGGACAAGTGAAGAAGAATCATAATGGTAATTAGACAAAGTACAGATGACTCAAAGTATGCATTCAGCAGATGATGTAATAGTCATGTCTCAAAGAGAATCCTAGGGTACATGCTGTTGGGGGAAATTGACCGACTTGCAAGGTAAAAAGGTAAAAAAAAAAAAAAAAAAAAAAAAAAAAAAGGTAGAAAGCCACTCTGTTATTGAATTTATCACATAGTTACAGAGAAATTGATTCTTATGCCTGTGCCCACCCAATACATTATCATTAATATAGTTATCATCACCCTCCCTCCTATCCAACATAGTTCTGCTATTTGGCAGGAATGTACAAATGTCTGATGAATTAAAGAAAGAATAAGAGCAAGAGAAGTAGAATAGATGAAGATAAGAAAAAATATGGATTCAAACAGTGTTTTTCAGATTGGAAAATGAATGAAGACTAGTAAATTCTAAAATACCCCGCAATTCATATCTCTGTGTAATCTGAGCACACTCCTTTAGCGCCTCACATTCATCATGATATCTGTTCCTGTCTGATGGCAGCAGAAGTGGACATGTCTTGCTGCCCAGTGATTTCTCAAAAGAGAGAGTCACAGTGGATTCCTAGAATCGCTCTGAAACCTGGAAGATCTGGCACTAACTTTAAACAATGATATAAGTGGATACTTCGCTATTGAGATTTGGCTCTGAGAACATGAAGTGGTCAGGAAGAAAAATTATGTTCTTTATTTAATTTAAACATTTACTATTGTTTTAAAATATATTTAAATACAGAAAAGAAATTGTCAAAGTTCACACTTATGAATGGCACCAAAGAAGATGACAGGCAAAAGATCTTCTAGTGGAAATTAGAATTTCCAATTTAGAATTTGTCCCATTCCAGTTCTTTGCATTCTAGGTATCTGTCATTGAGCTACTTCTTCCTTGAGAGTCCCAAATTCCCCATTTATCATTCAGTCATGTTTTTATATTCATCTGTGCTCAGATAAAGCAGAAACTATGTAAAGAAGACAGCTAAATCAGGGCCGGGGTGTAATGGCTCACACCTGTAATCCCAGCATTTTGGGAGGCCAGCGTGGATGGATCACTTGAGGTCAGGAGTTCAAAACCAGCCTTGCCAAGATTATGAAACCCCTTCTCTAGTAAAAATGCAAAAATTTTAGCTGGGCATGGTGGCGCATACCTGTAATTCCAGCTACTTGGGAGGCTGAGGCAGGAGAATTGCTTGAATCTCGAAGGCAGAGGTTGCAATGAGCCAGGATCATACCACTGCACTCCAGCCTGGGTAGCAGAGTGAGATTCTGTCTCAAGAAAAAAAAAAAAAAAAAAAAAGAAGAGGAAGACTATAAAATCAATAGTTTGAGTCAAACTCAAAAGTTTGGTGAGTCAAAAAGTTTTAATCGTAAGGGGAAATGTTAAACATATATTTAACAACTTAGCATGGATTTGTTTCCAGGTAAAAAAAACTGGTATCAAATCTATTTGACAATATATTCCACCATTGAATACTGATACTTGTCTGATAAAATCCTCTCATCACACTAAAAATTGTGTGGAACTATCAAAGTTCATATCTAGAAAGATCCTTAGAGATCACCTACAAGCATGGTCTCTAAAACAATGGTTTCCTCAATGCTAGAGAATATATTTTATCTGTATTTATATTTTCAATATTTAAAACAACATAATAATCATTTATTGAATATATGTTGCATAAGTTAAAGGTATTAAACACTTGCTCTTTAAAAGCCCTTATTTAATAACATCTTACATGGACCATTCAACAAATCATGAAATAAATTTGACTTAGCAAAGTGAGAGAATTTGACTTAGCAAACTTTTATAATAGCAGTTTTAAGAGTAAGAAGAAATGTTAAGCCCATCTTTGAAAGTTGACGGAGATTTTTTTTCCTGGTAAGAACATTGATGTCAAATCAATTCAACAGTGTGATAAACTACTGAGAACAGATACTAGACTGATTAAGTCCTCTAATAATTTTGCAGAGTACAGTAAGAAACTTCAAACAACTTCAAGGAAATATAACATTTCTACTATGTCACTAATATCCACCATAGATTCAAGTCAGTTACTTTTCTCCCGAATGTCTTATGAGTCTTACTGAGCTTATAACAATTCCCTGAATATTCCATAACCCATTCTTTAATTACTAATGTTCCTCTTTCTCATTTGGAAAAATCAAAAGAACCAGCACCACACCAAAACCTTTCAATGTCTATGAAATCATCTCATACTTCCCCAATAAAATGACACATTCTGATATCCCACAACAGTTTGTACCCATTACAATTCATAATCTTGTATTTAAAAATATAAACACCATATTCACCTCCTAAATTATAAGATATTTAAGGAAGATGATGATTCTTATATATTTCCATGGCACTTAAAACATGCTGAATACAATTCTTAGCTGTCTCTCTCATATACATACACATATACATATACATATGTGTATCTATATATAGGTATCTATATTTGTGTGTGTGTAGATACCTATGTGTATCTATATATGTGTGTGTATATAGATACCTGTGTATAGATACATACACATGTATATATTCACAACACACATATATATACACACACATACATATGAATAATTAATAATTGATATATTTCCTATGTTCCAGGTGATGATATAATCATATGTTTGGATAAGTAAGTATAATCATGTGCAATTATGTATATACATATATGTAGATACATAGATATGTAGATATACACCATGTAGATACATAGATATGTAGATATACACTATGTACATGTCTACATAGATATGCAGATATACACCAATATAGATATATAAATGAATATAATAAGGTACAAATGAATATACAAAATATAAAAAACATTATCACTATTTTACAAAGGAGGAATTAAGGTACAAAGAAGTTAAATAATTTTTCCGTGGTCACAATGGCAGAGAAGGTAGCAGAGTCAGAACGTGAAGGGAGGCTTCTGCCTTCTAGGTTTTAGAAAAATGTCACATTGCCTCTCATAGGTGCTATATCCCATTTATAGTTAATTCACCAGTGTCTACCACTGTCTGACCTAGAGTAAAAAAACCAATATATATGTGTTGAATGAATATCATTATATGAATTTTAACATTCCATAAGTTCAATTTCCTGTGGCAGAATCTTAATAAGATGGTTTTCCTGTGAATTGCTTTAATATGGGCTTCCACTGAAGGTAAATCATTTAGAGGTAACTTATACTTAATGGATTTCAGTGTATGTTTTAGATAAAGTCAAAGCATTTATGCTCCAAGAGTTTCCAGTACACACTAATACGACAGAATTAAAATATTATTTTTATGTTGTATGCTGTATGGTAATAATTTTCTTTCCACAATTCATTCCTATTTGTATAGAAAATTTTCATCAAAACTGTACCTTTTGTGACTTTAAAGGCTTTCTTCCTTTAGACTGCAGAAATTTCTCCTACGTTTAATGCTACCCTGCCTCCCACATCTTCTTATGGATCCTTAATTAAGTGGGTGCCTATTCTATGGAGGTCCTTAAGCAGAATGGGTGGAGTGGCCTGGCTTTCTCTCAGGTTACTGAAGTTCTCCAGTATAATCTTCCTCTGCCTCCATATGCACAAAACCTCATCCAATTTCTGAGTATCTAGTTTTCATCTCTAAAATGTAGCTTTCCTGGATCAAGAAAAGATCTTCTCTTGCCTTTGTGTATTCTATTGACTGTGCATGAGGAACAATGGGAGTCCATCTGAAATATTTTTTGTTTTTTACTCACTGCTCAAAACCACCAATGCGCACCATTATTGGGTAACCCCTGTCTCAGCCTTGTACCCTGCCTCTACCTTCACATGTCAGAAAGCAATAGGGATATATATCTATATCTATATCTATCTATCTATCTATCTATCTATCTATCTATCTATCTATATCTAATGAGCTTGTCCTGGAAGGCAAATTCTGCAAATTGGGCTACTTAGAAGCAAATCCTCCAAATTAGAACTTTAATTATCCAGGTTCAAGTACAAACTCTTAACCATTTTTCTTTCTGGGCCCCTATTGTGTCTTAACAATTTAGTTACTAGAAACTGATTCTAGTAACATGATATTCCTAACTCCCAAAATTAGTAGAGCTGTGCATTTGTTCACCTGTGTTGCATGGATATATTGGTGGAAGGTAAGAAAAGGTGGCTCAGGCATCATTAATTCTCCTTTTCCCAATATAACTATCATGTTGCCTTTTCTTCTGTGTCATTATTTTTTGTGACATTGTATGATAATTTCAAGAAGTTGTCTTCTTGTCTTTTCTTAAAAGTGACAAACATATTCCTACAAAATTCTGTGGTTTCCAGTATGTCCATTACAAAAGCGTATTCACCTGACTATCAATTTCTTTTTCTCTTGTTTTTCAAGTTTTATTTGTTAGGTTTTGTTCTTTTATTCAGTCTTGTTGAATGAAGAAATATATATCCAGATTCATATTTTTTTTTCCAATAGGCACAAGATGCAAATTCTCCTTTCATCTGCTTGCCTTTGGGGGCTGGAAAGAAAACCTTTGCCCCACTCGCTAACTGATCCTCTGAATGTGTAGAGTACAAACTAATAGAGAACAGAAAAAAATAAAGATTTAGCATGTTTTCTATATCCACGTCACCCAACAATGTCTTATTCATCATGTGTACTACATATTTCTTAGGAAACCAGTAACCACTAGTCTCACCAAAGTCCCTTTATTTCTCTCCTAATTTTGGTTAATTACTGAATTATCTGATAATGTAGAGAGAAGATCCTTGCTGTTGATAATTTTATTTTTGCTTAATCTACCTTGTCATTACAGTGTGCAGACAACTATCTCAAATTTAGGAATAGCCAGCTCTCAATTTTAGTACATAATGTTATGGTCTAGATTTTGTTGGGTTTCTTTGGAGAATTTTCTGAAGTATTATTTTGAGATGACACAAGAGGTATTTTCAGAATCTACCAGCAAGTTACAACTTTAAACTGACAGTCCTCTGAAATAGTTTTAAGTCCATAAAGTGCCATATTGCCTAACAGAGAAAAATAGTAAGTTTTCTCATTTTCCTTTTGAACTCTCTAATATTTTGATAATGTAATTCAGGAGACCATTTTGTCTCTCAGTCACCCTCATTATCTTTCTTCTAACCAACATTCCATGCTAGCTAATCACCTCATCCAGAAATTAAGATATAATTGATGATAAAAATGAAATTGCAAAATTATTGAATTGTGTTGGTTTGACTAACAAGGCTTATATCTAATAGTTGATAGCTCCCATTTAAATGCCTTAGCTGGCTGATTTTGGAACTCAGTAATTTTATTAAATCGGGTCTTTAAATTTTGCCATAAAATATGTCTCTGTAAGTTATAAAAACTTAGAAACCCTGTTAGCCCTTGGCCTTACTTTAAACAAAAAATGTTTCTGATAATACCAAACTTTTATAATTTAGAAAGTAACAGATCGATTCAAGTTTATAATTCTGAGAGCCAAAACATGAGAAAATGTGTCTGGAGTGCTTTTCACATGTAGAAAAAGAAATTCAATAAACAAACAAAAAACAAGACAGACACACAGCCACAACCTCTTTCTAATAGATCTTGTTAAATACCTCTATTTTTAAAAATAATGTAAAGAATGCTGTCTTTTCCAGTAAAGATATAGGAGAATATGAAAGCTCTTCATTTATATGGTTAAGAAAAATGGCAAAACCAAGATTAAATGAAAACCTTACCCTTCTGCAAGGGGTCTTTTGCAAGGTCTTGCTCCGTCTTCCAGACTGGAGCGCATTGGTGTGACCATGGCTTGTTGCAGACTTGAACTCCTGGGTTCAAGTGATCTTCCCACATCAGCTCCCTGAGTATCCAAGTCTGTTAGCCTTCTTTTAGTTTTCTTTTTTATTTTTCCCCAACAAACTATATTTTACCATGCCTCTAGGTCTTCGTATCTGCTTAACCTATGCTTCATTTAACCCCTGCTACCCAACTAATTTGTCTACTTAATTCTTACTTACTTTACACAACTCACTGCAGAAGTCTTTTCCAGAGAATTCTTTCTGGATTCTCAGACCAGGTCAGGTCCCCAATATATTTATATTCATTTCTCATTATATTTCTACTTGTGGCACTTATCCTCTGCTACTTTGCATTATTATTTTAGTGTATGTTATTATTTGATTACAAACTATCTTTTCAGTGAAAATGTAAACTCTATGATATTAGGAATCTCATTGACTTTAGGGCATTGTTATAACAATAGTGCAGAACATAGTGCCGTATATGAAGTAATGTCTAATAAGTATCATTATTTCAAAAATGTTTAGAGAACTGAGTGGAATTATTTTATTCCAACACTATTTCCCTAAAACCAATAGATTGTTATATATATATATATATTATATATATATATATATATAAATTGGCTCATGGAATTATGAAATCTGTAGAGTATTATAATTTTCTATGTGCCAGCTGGAGAGCCAGGATGGCTTGTGGTATAGCTCCAGTATGAGTCTGAAGACCTGAGAGCAAGGAGGGTTGGTGGTATGAGTTCTAGTTTGAGTTCAGGAAAAGAGCAATGTCTCAACTCAAGAGCAGTCCGGTAGAGAGAGGAAATTCTCTCTTACCTCACCTTTTGTTCTACTCAGGCATCTATCAGATTTAAGGAGTTCCACTCACATTGGAAAGTAAAATCTGCTTTACTCAGTCTACAGATTCCAATCATCCAAAATCACCCTCACGCACACATCAGAAATAATGTTTAACCAAATATCTAGGTATCCTGTGGCTCAGTCCAGTTAACACATACAATTAACTATCACAGATAGGTAGAGAAAAATTTCTTCTATTTCCTAAAAATGGTATTTATGTTAAAAATGATCAATTCTTTGGCACTGCCACCATTCAAAAAGGATGGACGGGATACAGAATATTTAAATCTAAAATGTTGAAATAAAAAACCAATGATCCCACAGTAGGCAGGCAGTTGATTCCACCGAACAAAGCTCTGAACTTAGAATGAAAAGTTGTAGTTGTGGATTTGCCACTCACGTGATGTATGATTGTGGGCAAGTCATCATCTGGTTTTGAATGGTTGCCATAGATGGGGAGAAGTATGGGAAGAAACAAACATTTATCGATACTCTCCTACAAACTACAAATTCTCCAAAGTGTTCCGCATTTGTTAGGCTACTTTATCTTAAATTATATCTGAAACACCCTAAAGATTAACATTCTCATCTCTTTACACGGAATCTCCCATATGTGAGGTGATGTGGTCAACCTCACATACATCAGCTCGGTGACATTGACTACCAATTCCAAAATTATACAGTATAAAAGGTGTAAGTGATAATACTAGTTAAAAACTACGTGTTTTTTGGACTCCAAGAAGATTCTCCTTTTCACTATAAACTGCTGTGTTTATATTTGGGAATAGTAGCATCTTTCTCACACAGTTGTGAGATTTGAATGTGATTACGTATGTGGCCACAACTAACAGTGCTTGACTATTAGTAGATAATTAGTCCATATTCAATGAATACAAATAAATGTATATTCAATGGAATAATTTGTGTCTAATAAACACAAACTGCCATAGCACAGGCTCCTCACATCAAGGCTTTATTCGTCACTGAGAAGTTCTGCAAATATAGATCGGATTCTTCTACCGTAATGCTCATACAAACTAATTTACATCTTTCTATAAGAACACTTGGCTAGAAGTCTGAATCACTGAATACATATGAGGCAACTCTGAAAATAAAAACTTGCATATCTAAGACATTGTTTCACAAAACTAGTAATTAAGATCTACTAGCTGTTGAGAAACAGTAACCTTGAAATACATTTTTGGCTCTGTATATCACAAAGCAACATTTTATGATTGTTCATAAAAACATGCATGGGCCTAGAAGCTCTGGTTATTAAATGAATAAATAATGTGGCAAGTGCACAGAAAAATAATAATTTGAATAATAAACATGAGTTGTTTGGGTATTTCAATTATTTATTTATAATGATAACACTTTAAATTAGATACTGGGATATTCATAATCATTGCACAAACTCTAGTTGACTATTTTAGCTCTGTGGACTTAATATACTATACATTTTCAATGTGAGCCAATTTGTCTAATAAAATGATGAAAAACATCTACCAGTTCAATGAAGCAGCTTTATAAAGACTGTAATTTAAAGACATTAGAGTATTAAGCAATCATTTCATGCTGTTTCCTGCCTGCATGTTGAACAGTAGACACACAAATCTAAAAATTCTGATGCTTTAGAACAGTTCCAAAAAACTTAATATCAAACAGAAACTTCTTTCAGACAAACAGAATACTCCCCAGGTACAAAAGTCAGAACAATACAAATGTCTAATTTGCATCTCTCATAATCAAGCGTGCATTCAAAAGTGCAATTAACCCAAAGTCGAATTCAACCTGAATGGTTATGAGTTTGTTAATATGGAGAAGTTGAGTTTTCTTTTCTTTTTAATTTCTTTTGTTAGTATAAAAATTTAGTTATATTGCTTCACACCTTTTCTAATTCCAATTTACACCTGAGCCCGAGAAATTTAATGTTTGGGCTTCTGAAATCAGGCTACTTTTTTTGTGAGTTTGTGAAGCAATGAGAGGAAATAATTTTGTCTTATAAAGATTGTAGCACAAACAGAGGACTTTTCCCTGAGTATGGCATATAATAAAAAAGAACTTGTATAATCTCACTGAAAGGTTATAAGGGAATCGAGGGGAAAAAAATCAGTAAATCAAAGTAAGTCTGTGCTCTCGAAGCCTGAAATTATTTATATCTGGATTGGGCTTGGGACCTTTGGGCATGAGAACGGTTTTCCTCTAAGGAAAAAAAAGTTCTCTTTGTTGTGATTTCATGACGTTTTCTCTAAAACATTGAGGAAAGAGCACGGGCATGACAACTAGAATAAAATTAGTGGGAATGTAAAACTGAAAACTCAAGAATGCAATTGTGTGTATTAAATTTCCCACACACAATTATGTTTGGTGTTATCTAAGGAAGTAAATGAATAGCCACTTATAATTATTTTCATAATCATTTAAACTCAAGGTCTGGCTTTAGGAGATTAGAAGTCAGATTGGTCAGCAGGGCAATGAGAGAATATGTTTCTGGCCATTGAGAATAGTGTTTTCATTTTACGTAGAGACAAACCCAGTGAGATACACAGCAATTTTCTTCAATAGATTTCAATTCAGCAAATAATCTTCAGCACCATACCTGCCCTGGAAGTACATATCTTTGAACAAGGCAGTGTTTCTTCCCTCAGGATGCTTGCAAACTAGTGGATGATTCCCAGATGTCTGGAAATTAATTGCCGCACACTTTTCACTCGGTCTATTGTTCTGTTTACTATACCTGGTTAATTTAGCAAACAAATCTAAGAAGCCACACTAGCAATATCTAACAGTTTCAAGAGACTCAAAACAGATGTATTTCCTAAATACTCTCTGTATGAATGCATCTTGGGTTGTAGCTTTCCATAATGATAAGTGATAATTTGAAAGGAATTCCTTCATATGAAAATGCACAATGTACTTGTATGAACAAACTTTAACACAGTCCAAGCCCACGGCACATTAGCAAAATGGATTGTGGAAGAGCACAATTGGCAAATAAGTGTGATAAAGTGAAGGGAATTTATTTATTTATGAGGTACATGAAGGTATACATACAAATTTGGATTGTTCCCTTTCAAAATTCTTAAAACATATTAATGAACAATCAATTCTGTAGGGAACCTTGAACTATTTACACAACTTCCAGTGCTTGATAGGAAGTCAAATATTTGTTTAAAGGAAGAATAAAAAAATGAATAGGTGGGTGTTTGGATGATGGATGATGCTATTGCTCAAGACAATCAGATGTTTTCAGAAAGCTAATTTTAAGAGAGTTGAACTGTTCTATTTGTTACTGTCATTATTAACAAAAATTTATTACCTGACTGAGGATTTAGTATTTCTGAAGCCTATGAGTAATAAATAAGAATCAATTAAAAAGAATTATCACCACAAGACAATGAACTATCACAAGCTGTCACTGATGATTACCACAACAGGACAGGAATATGAGAGGGGGATCCAGGAAACCACAAAGGAGGGACTTACGGAATTGTAGCTTCCATGTTATCTTTACTTAGAAGAAAATTCTCAGCTCTGTTCTCCTTTTCTTCACACTCTACTAAGGTCATCAGAATCTCTCACCTCGGAACTTTTTGACAGACTGTATAAGCATAGGTCATTTCACTCTGAGGGTTTACATAAATCATCCATTCAGTAGTGATTTCTGTCTCCACAGAAGCTCTAGTACTACAAAAGAATGCTATTGTCTAAGCAACAGATAAATGATTGTAAATACTTTATGTTCTATTGAAAATATCTCTCTATATTAAAGATTAAACCTATGACTAGTAGCTGGAAAAGAAAATGAGATATCTGCAATTATTTATATATTTAGTATGCTTCAACTCAGATTCCTGAAAGTATTCCTCTATCTTTAAAAGCAGAAGTAATTACACCAGGCAGAGAAAGAAGACTAGACTGGAAATATTTTTAAAGCTGTAGATATTGAACAAGAGAGAAAAGAGAATATGAGACAATGAGGACATTAGAATATGAGGAAGTTACTTGAGGGCAAGGACCTATTAGCACTCATTGCTGTATCCACAACTCCTAGAGCAAGACCTATGATTAATGTTTTTTAAATACTGGTTGACTCACTTGCAATGCCCCTCCTAGCAAAGGAATTCACCAAAGCTATTCTGGTTGCAATATTCAGATAGTTAAAAACCAGACCTCTCTCCCTGTAGTCCTAAATTGCTTTATTTGTAGTTTGAATAAATATGTATTCATTAGATTACTCTGCGGTATATTAAACAAAGCTTACTCTGCAGGGAACAGTAACTTCTCAACAAATTCTTCAATTGCTATTAAACATAGAATTAGAATATTTCATTCATTGAACACATATTTACTGAGAACTCCAAACAATAGGCCAGGTTAAAACTAAGGGTTAAAAAATGAATGAGAAAACACAAACTCTTCCCTTCAAGAGCTTATAATTAGAATTATTTTATTATTATTATTATTTTTATTTTTGAGGGGAAGATTCCTTACTGAGGTATTCCTAAAAGCTTTTACAAATCATTCTTTTGGTACCTGGAGTGGGAAGAAGCATCCCATTTTATACTGTGATGCCAGAACAATTATGAAAACTATTATTGTTTGGATGCAACATCGCTAACATTTGTGAACATCTAAAATTAGTCACACAGAGCCAAGATTGGCAAATTGGGCTTCTTGTCAAGCTAATGTGCAGTCCCAATCCAGTATGAATACAAAATAGCAAAGCACAATTTCTTACGTCTCATAAACTGTGGGAGTAATATCCAGAGATGAGTCTCTAAATATATTGAGTCATAGCTGCGTTGCTGAAATATGTGTAAACTTTGCCAAGGGACTCACTCTGATGGCTTCTGCTTCTTGCATGCACAGATTCGGGTGTAAATACCAGAAACATCCATATCTTTGTGTCTCATACAGAAAAATCTTTTTAAATATTTATTACCAAAGAAACTTAAAATGTATTGTGTGTGCCAAAGACAGAAAGGAGAGATAATTTTAAGTGCCCTGTTTGTCCTTTTTATTTCATAAAAATACCATTTGAGTAATTTTGTTTTGTGCTTTGGATATATCAGCTCAAATATCACCTCTGGAGGCCTCTCCTGAACAGCTTAATGGATGTCATCCTTCATTTTTCACCTTTCATTCCCTTTGACTCACCTTACTTGGCTCATTTTCTATCCTAAGAGTTTATATATAAATACAGTAACTTTAAAATAGTGATATTAGTCGACTTGTTTACTCTCACTGCCCCTCACTAGAATGTAAGCTTCTTAAAAGCTGGAGCCGCCTGTCCAAAAATACTACTTTTTTTCTATTCCTATATCCTAGAATAGTGTTTGGTGTATAAAACATTCATAGTAAATATTTGTTATTGAGTTATAATTAATTAAAGTTTTTCTGTGCAGCAATTTCCTTTTCCCTCAAATTCTACATTTATTTGGAATTATTTCATGAATAACTCTAAAATCAAACCAGTGGGTCTTAATTTTGTATAATTTCATTCCGAATAAAGTCATTTTCAAAATTAAACTCTATTCCCATGTAGGGCAGCAGAAATAATATTTCTCAAATGGTGTATTCTCACAAACACCAATGCCTGCTAAATATAACACAAAAGTAAAAACACTAGATTCCAATCTCATCTCTGAACAGGAAATGAAAAATAACCTGTTAGCATATTGAATCCCATAATAGAGTAATGTATCATGGCCAATTGAGGTTTAATTCAAAACTGTAAAAATGATGTGGTTTTGGTAGATTTTATAATATCATCATCTTAATAGGAATTAAGACTTTTCAAAAATTTAAAGGTCAATAATCTGCATCATGCATGATTGTGAAATGTTAAAATATTTTTATTATGGTAAAAATAAAGATGCAAATGTTCATAATAACCACAGTGTTAAACACTAGTTTGAAAGGACTAGAAAAGAAAACAGGAAAGAGAAAGAAATCTAATCGGCATATTTTGGAAAAAAAAGTGGGCATGTTTATAATCATTTTGAAATTATAGAAATGTATTATTGGAAAATACATGGGTAATAAATTTTTTAAAAATTGAAATATTAAGAGAATGCACTGATGTTGTTGACTATTAAATGAGTTAAATAAACCAATAGTTTCTTTATGCATAAATCACAGCTGGCTAAAAATATAAAAGAAGAAATAAAATCCTCATAATGATAAAGATCATTCAATAATTAATCACTAACCTCAAGAATTGCATATTATCCCGGCCCGCGGGATAGTCGAAGCAGGCCCTGGAGGAGGGGGTGGGAATTTGGGGAACAAGAGATACGAGAAATGGAGACAAGACAGTGCTCTGATCAAGTCTCTCTTTTAATGGCGGTAATGCAGTGCCTTATATACACTTGGAGGGAAAGGGGTTGGGCCAGAGGCGAAAATGATCTCATAGTGGAGGCGTGGCCAGATAGGTATTGGTTTCTCTGGTCGAACGTCATGTTGCACCTGCGCTGTCAGGTAGTAATTTTCGCGGGCGCGGGAAAAATGGGTGAAGAAGAAGCAGGAAGAGCGCCATCTTTTATGAGGCATTAATACAGGGAAAAAGGTAAATCTAGGGAGGAGGTAGAAGGTGGAAATGAATAGAGCTCAGGCGTTTTTAATCGTCAGTTATTATTCGCTATGGCCGGGGCGTGCAGCTCCGGACAGCATATAGTCTTTATGTAGTGAAGAGCATAAAGATCAACTTGGTTACAGAAAGATCTAAAATCTGTATAAGGATACTCAACTTATGAATTCTTATACTGATATGTACATTAAATTAATTTGTCATGAAAGAAAAACTTTAGAAAAATACATTCAACAGTGTATTTGAGTAAGGAACAACTCATGAATTGGGCAGCAGTCAGAACCAGAAGAGGTTCAGAGAGCTTTGTACCAGTAACAGAAGCAGTGAGCCTTAGTAGACTGAACATGGAAGCAAAGGCAAGAAATTACTTAATTGACTATAGCTAGGCTTTTCCCTTATTTGAATATAGCGTCGTGATGCATTCGCCCTATTTGGCTATGGTCTGATGGGAGGTTTCTTTTTGTAGTTAGCTGACTGTTCATGATTGGCTGAAACTCTTTCTTTGCCTTTTGTTTTGTTTTCAAGTCAGTTACAATAAATGTTTATAAGTTAAATTCACATATATTTGTGTAAGAGCTCTGGTACAGAAACAAAAGCAGGTTAATGGTCTGCTACTTATATTGCTTTAACAATAGTATAAAAACATTTGCAGGGGAGACATGAAAAATTAATCTAAATTTAAAAATTTATTTAAAAGGTCAAAATTGTAGAACTAGCTAGGAAGAAAAAAAGAATGAAGGAACAGAATAACAAGGCATTACCAGATATTTTAAATATTTAATAAGTTATAAATCTATAGCACCAAAAAGTACATGATAGATCAATCGAAGGAAGATAATAAAGTCCAAAAATTCAACAAATATGTATGCAAACTTAGCACATGAGAAAATGCTATTTCTCACTTAAAAAAAAGGGAGAAATAATGAATTACTAAAAATTATGTTGGTATACTGGTAAACTCTCATAGGGAGAGAGAATTCTTGTGTCACTCTTTTATTTATCAAAATAAATTATAGAGACAAAAAAATATTTAAACAAACTAGAAGAAGTCTTATCTTCTTATTTTCCTGCAAGTAAGTTTTTCTATGCAAATCATTAAGCCAATAAATTATAAAAGTAAAAATTGATGTCTGACAACATTAAAAGCATTTAAAAATTTTAAAAGCTGCATGTCTTTAAATCCTTTTACATAAGATATAGTTAGGATAAAACACACACAACAAAGAAACTTTTACTATTTTTAATGTAGAAAGTTTCACTTCAAATACTTAAGTGAAACAATAGAAAAATAATGGAAGCAATGACATTATTATAAGTGCATTCAAAGGGCATTCCTAAATTACAGCCAGAAAAACATTCTAAATTCAGATTTTAAATCCCCATACTGCAGCCAGCACTACACACACCCTAGCAATTTTATATAAACTATAAAACAGAAATTTGAAAAGACATTGTAGCATTCAACAAGAGAAAAAACGAAAACCACTTCCACAGAGCAGATTAGAACAGAAAGGCAGTAAGGCAAGAAATCTAATAAGGCAAGCAGAGCTAATTCTGGGGTCTTGCATGGCTCCTGCTTCAGAAGCAAACATTTATGGCAGAGACTGTTGGTTTTTGTCAAGCAATAGGGAATAAAGTGACCAACACATGGCTGGGTTTGGAGTCAGACTTTATGACTTGAGACCACAGGCTGGAAAGGCACATCTCTGACCCTGAACAGATGCTGATGAAAGCTGCAATTTGCTGCAGCTTTGGCTAATGTAATGTGGAAAAAAAGAGGATGGAAAGCACCAGCAGCCTCACAGCCAGGAACTGATCAATCCGCATGGGCAGAGTGACAGCATATGTCACATCCCCATTATCAAAGAGGAGTGGAAATGCCATGATTCTGACCTCATAAGCAGGACTGCCATAAAGGGGAGGGGGAAGGAGGAAGATGGATGCCCTGACAAAACCCCTATTAGATAATGAAGATAGAAAGAGAGAGAGAGACAGAGAGAGAGAGAAAAACTGATTGAGTCTTAGTCAACATAAGCCTACAAAAAATATAAACCATACTAACATAAAGAATCACAAATATTAAGTCAACATATATAAAGAATCACAAACATTAAATACATGAGGAAACAAATGAATCCATCAAAAAACAGACACTGATAGAAAAACATAAAATAATTTAAAATTAATGAAGTCCCAAATCTTCAGAGAAAGGGAGAGGTAATTTAATTAAAACAAACACAAAAAAAGAAACCACAAAAGAACAGCACAAAAGAACATGAATATATGAAGATACGAAAAAGACGAAAACAAAATGCTCTAAATGTTGAATACAGTAATTGAAATAAAAGGCAAAAACAACGTTGATATTGCACAGAACAGAGGATAGAACTGGTGAAAAGCAAACACAGAGTCCACTATGCAGGACTAAAATTAAGGACACATGGAGGAGAGATTGAGATGTTACTGCAGAATTATATTATTTGAGAAAAGAACAGAGGAAATTAAAAGGCATAATATTTAAAAAGCTGATTTTTTTTTCCAGAAATGAAGAAAAACACGCCGGATTGAATTGAAATGACACTATGAGTCTAAAGAGGATTAATACTATATTGTGTGCATCCAAATACATACTAATAAAACTGCAGAATACAACTATAAAGTTAAAATGTAAGGTGCAAGAAAAAATGAAGGTAAAATTAGGGGATTTCTGAGAAGAAGGGGGAGCAGAAATGGAGTAAGAGGAGGAGGAGAAGAGAAAGAAGATGGAGACAAAAGATGAAGATGGGTGAAAAAGGAGGAGGAAGAGGAGGAGGAAAAATAGAATTTACCACCCATAAGGCCTCCCTTTAAAGCACCAATGACAAAAACCGTCAACATTCTTTGGTAAATTTAATTAACAATTGTCTGTAAAAATCATTATAGAAAGAAATTCTAAAAAATGTTATTGTAAACAAATAAAAAGAGAATTCATGGAAGATGACAATTGAATAGTAGTATGTGTTAGAAGATTCTCAACTCTCCTAATAATCAGGAAAACACCCTATTATCAATACAACTACAATGAAATGCAATGCCATGCATGCTGGGTTGGATTATTCAGAAACTATCAATTCCGTATTTGCATGTGATTACTTAAATGCCTGAATTGTCGGTAGAATATCTGCATTTGATAAAGCGCTGAGGTGTGCAGTCCTCATATGTTTTCTATGGCTTTCTATATGTATATAATGTGTTGCTGATACATACGTCTTTTCTAAAATAGTCAGCATTTGGTCAATTTCTAGTGATAATTTACATACACAGTGGTCCCCTCTTATCTGCAATTTTGCTTTCCACACTTTAAGTTACTTGCCGTCAGCTGAGGTCTAAAAATAGGTGAGTCCAGTACCATAAGGTATTTTGAAAAAGAGCGAGAGGCCACATTCACATAATTTTGATTACAGTATATTGTTACAATCGTTATATTTTATCATTATTGTTATTGATCTCTTCCCATGTGTAATTTATAAATTAAACTTTATCATCTTTTGTATATACATGAAGAAGCACCGTATATATAAGGTTTGACATTTCAGACATCCACTACAGCTGTTTAAATGTATCTCCCATGGATAAAGGCAGAAATACTTTCAGTAAATATTTTACATAGGTCTATGCAATATTGTTAAATAAAAAATGAAAGTTGCTAAAACATATATAATTGTAACTTTACTTGCACACATAAACATACACTTAAAAGAGAAAGAGAAAAGGGCAGAGAAAGAAAACAAGAAAGAGAGACACAAGGTCAGGCAATTAGGTAGATAAGACATAAGCAAAGTGAGATACAGACAGACATAAGAGGGGAAGGCAGCAGAATGTCAGATACGGACAGACTGACAGGAAAAGATAGACTGACACAGACACAAATGAAGACCTTTGGACAATGCACTAATTCATGTAGTATTCTCCCTGGGGAATTCAGTTGTAGTGTTTTTATTTCTGCTTTCTATTTTTTTTTTTTTCTGTTCATAACTTTACATTAGATTAGCATTATTTTAGAACAACAATAACGATTTTTAAAAATATTGCTTCTATTTATGCCAGTGTCACTTCTTAAGATATACCCGGAAATCCTTTGACACTTCTTATATCATAACCAGAAAAATAATTTTAGAATGTGAATAAGATGTATAATAAGAATAATTAAATATGTACAACTAATGAATTCATTAATGCCAGCATCTCCCTTTGGAATATATAGTGAAATTCCTAAACACTTCCCACTCCTTAATGAATAAAATGATTATCTCTTTTCACTTTATATTTTTCAAAGTCCTCATAAGCCTATTTTTAAAAGAAAAATAAGACACATGCACCAATTAAGTGATTTCATTTATTGAAGCTGTGACTGATAAACTGTGGAAAATCTTTAGTTTAAGTAACAATATTAACTAGTTATATATGTAAACTCATTTACATTTTCATTAAAATCAGCCATTTATTTATTCAACCATTTACCTGTTCACAGTAAACGTGAAGCTTAGGCAGGCATTACCTTACTGCTACAAATACATCTACTGACCTTTAATTGTACTTTTCACCAGTCATAAATACATGTGCCATGAAGAACAAACCTAAATATTCACCTGGAGATGGAAAAAATAACTGTACTTAATGTCATTTGCAAATTATTATCAACCCCAACAACAAATCCAACAATAATTATAAGCATGAGGAAATTGAATCTACAGTCTCACTTCACATTGACCTTTGTGTACTACGCCTCACCATTCACTCTGCATAACATGCATCTATTCAAACCTTTGAGCCAAATTCCCTGAAGTGCATTGTTTAAGGACTAAAACACTTCAAACCAACTCTTCATGGCCTCAAGTTTTCTGGCTCACCAACATTATTAAAGCAGTGCGACATCCCAGGATACCTGCACAGCGACTTGCTCTTCTTCCCACAAAACACAGCTTAGCTACTGCTGAATGTGTTTTAATAGGCAGGAGGAGTAAGTTCTTGTATAATTGCTTCTTGGGTGATGATGAAAAGTTCCAAGTGAAGAAAGGACTGTGACTAAACAAGAAATCGAAGATGAACTACAAAGATGTCCCATTATCAGGGTCATCGGGAGCCCTCTTGTTCAGCAATTAGGAATCAAGGAAGCCAACATTAGGTATGCTGGATGTGAGCCTTATGCTAGGAGGCCTCCCACTTTCTATAAATTTCTGAATTATTTATTAACTTAATCCAATATTAAACAGTGTGTGTATTGGAGAGAACAAGTTTCTAGTTTCTCTTCTCACCACTCTCTCTTCCTTTTGTGTGTGTGTGTGTGCGTGAGAGAGAGATACAGTCTCACTCTGTCACCCAGGATGGAGTGCAGTGGTGAGATAGCGACTCGCTGCAGCCTTTGCCTCCTGGGCTCAGGTGATTCTCCCACCTCAGCCTCCTGAAGAATTGAGACCACAGGAATTCACCACCACACCCGGCTGATTTTTTGGCATTTTTTGAAGAGACAGGGTTTTGCCACTTTGCCTAGGCTGGTCTCGAACTCCTGGACTCATGCAATCCACCTACCTATGCCTCCCAAAGTGCTGGGATTACAGGCATGAACCGTTGCACCCAGCTCTTCTCACCATTCTCAAGCCCTCCTATATGACTAAGACCAAATTGAAAAAGCAGGCACTGTCATTTCCAAATTTATGTATGTTGAAATCTCATCAGGTGAGAAATGAAATCTATCCAAGGGCATAGAACTAATGATACTTTGTAAACACAACTGTAGAAAATATGTGAGAAATATAGATTTTTTAAAAAAATCTGTATCAGGATTACTATGCACAGGTTTTGTTGTTGTTGTTGTTGTTGCTGTTTGTTTTTTAAGCAGCTTTTCTATATTCTTAAGGTAAATTCGAGACACATCCTGTTAGATACAGGGATGCAGGCATCACTGTATAATTTTAGGTTAAACATCATTCTCACCCAAAACATATTTAAAAGAAATTAGATAATGCAATTAAAGTGTATACACATTCCATTTTAGTGATGTTATTTATTTTCCAAGAAGTTTACACATTTAATATTCTGTGATTTGGAACCTATTAAAAAGTATATTAAACGTAAATATTCTGGGAGTCATTTTGGTGGCAGAATAATATTTTAGACACAGCTAATTGAGAGCACAAATCATCCCACTTAAAACTACGTTAAGTCTAACGAAATTGTAAATTAAATTGAGAACGAACCTGTGCTTTTCTGATCATCATTCTTTCAAAGAGATACAGTTGGATAAGGACTCAATTTTTAAGGGAAGGTTTGGAAGTAACCAAAAGAACAAAATATCAAAACTTTATAGATGGACGTTTCCTCATGGCACAATTCTAATGCAAACCCAGTAGAAATTAGACAATATTTGTTAGGCTAAAAGGGTTGTATTTTTAATAATCTTCATATTTAATACCTTTTTATTCTCTCGGGTTCTCTAGAGGCAAGCCCTGACAGATACATGCACTAGATGGGGTGGTGGTCAGTTCTAGAGAGAGGAGCTAGAACCTCACCTTCTGCCTGTACAGCACTAGCACAGCTGGTTGATAAACAGGATCCAGGTGACTCCCAAATGTAAACCCTATCCCCTACTTCTCCCCTAAGTTCTAGGTTCGTATATCTAATTGCCTGGTTTCTTGTTGCCTATCTACTAGAAATCTCAATATGGCCAAAAGAGAGCTGCTCATCCTTTTCCAAATTCCAGCCCTCTCCCAACACTCTCTGTTTCAAAAAATGGCATCATTATTCACCCAGTTGCTCAGGACCCAAAGTGACAATGTATGATGGTTTCCTCTGTTTTCTTCACATCTCATATCCAAAACATCAGTAAACCCACTTGCAAATCATATGTCAGATTTGACCAGTTCTCACCATTGCCTCTGTAATTGCTGGAGTCTTTGGTTACTTTCTCTCTATTCTTGCCTTATTTACAAAATAACTAGAAAGATCAGATAACTCCTTGCGACCCCAAAATGAGCCCAAAATGCACACTCATTGCAAAATAATTACAAAATACCGTACTCCAAATTCTTACCAAGGTGTAGCAAAGCTTTACTTGATGCCGATCAATCCCTTACCCTCTTTAGAAACATCTTGATATTATTGTTATTTTACTTCTCCATTTACACTTCAGAGTCAAGTAACATCATAAAGCCACAATGTATTTTAATTGAAATGCCACTGAATTTGTGGGATTAAGTCTGTAAAATAGAGGCCTTTATGCTAGAAACTTCCTGTCCATGTACATAGTATTATTTTGTCATTTATTCAGGTCTTTTGAATATAATGTTATACATTTATCTATAGAGGTATGATACCTTTTTGTTATATTTATTTTGCATTTGATATCCTCTGGTGCTGTCATACATTCTGTCTTATAGTTGTATTTTGTAATCTTTTCTAGCTCTTTGATAGAAATTCAACCACTTCCATCATGTTAGTATGATGCCCACCTACCCTATCCACATTTCCTATTACTTTTTGCAATTACTCTGAATATGTAGTCCCTAAATAAATAATCATATCTTCTGTAAATAATTATAGTGAAATGGCTGTGTTGTCTGGGGTAGATATTCTGGTTCTTGGTCTCAGTCGAGAAAGAATTCAGGACACGGACACATGTGAAGAGTGGGTTTAGGAGCAGAGAGTTTAAAAATAAAAGAATATAGAGAGAAAAAGCTTCCTCATGCTGAGACAGTGGGTTGCCCAATAGAGGGTCTCTGGTTTGCAGCAGAATGCAGTCGGTTTTGTACAGAGGCTTGAGGAGGAGGTAATTGATTTACATGGAGCCCAGGAGATTGGTTTGACCAGGTGTGCCATTTACATAGCCCGTGAAAAGACTGGCCCTCGCACCCTTGTCTTTTGTGATGCAAATATGGCTTCTACCTGGCTGGTTGCCATGATGCCAGTACATGTGGTTTTACCTGGAGGGTGTCATGACACCTGCACATGTGGTGACAAGGAAAAGAGGGCGAGAGATGCCATATTGAAGGCACCTGGCTTCCAGGTACAGCTGACTGCATTTACATATAAAAGCTTCTAGTCTGCATATCTATGCCTGATATTTCAGGCTGCTTTTGTAAGAGAAGAAATGGTCTGGCAGCTGCTTTTTATTAAAGGAAATTTCCACTGAGTACTTTCACCCTTTCTGGCTGCCTAAAAATAATTTCTTAATAACTCCTGTATTAACAGTTTTATGTTTTTTTCCAACCTCAAACATCGAGTTTTTTTACCTTAATTTAATTACTGATAAATGGTAAATACAAGTATTACACTGGCACCCTGACTCATTTCCAATTTTATAAGCAATATGCCTAATAATTTTTTGTTTGAGATTACACTTAATCTTCATATTTCTTTATTTCTTTGTCAGATTAAGGAAACTCTATTCTTCCTTTACCAAGCAGTTTGCTTTGTCTGCCACTCCTCCCCCACTAATAATAAATTAATTTTATCAGGCATAGATTCTCTATATCATTTGAAAATAAATTATTGTTATTTTTAATATGTTAATATTGTGAATATATGAATTATTCAAAGTTCCAAGATCAGTTTGTTTATCCATTCAATGAAATGTACTAGAATTTTCTTTATGACCTAGAACATTACCGTGCTTTTAAAACATGCTTATAAATTCTTGGACACTTCACTCGTAAGTGTACCTTGGCAGGCCTTTGTGACTACCTTGGAGAAGAGAACATAAAGGGCATAGTCTTTGTAACTTTCAAGATTACATCATAATCATCAATACAACTTCTGACTGCCTCTTTTTGTCTCTGTGGACACAAACCTTTGGATCTTGAGTTATCAAGAATGGAGTCCAGCTATTCTGAGCCTCCATGATGAAAATACAACATGGCAAGATTACATGGAGATGGAGAAGCTTATAGAGCCACTATTGTTCCAGCTCATAGTTGTTGAATTTTCCCAGTGCAAGTGCCACAAATGCTAATGAGTAAAACTTTACATGGTTCCAGCCCTTGGTACCAACTATAGCATCATGAGAGATAATACAATTATTGTTCTTTTAACCTTTGAAGTTGAGTGATTTAATATCCAGTGATAGATAATTGGGGGAAAAGTTACCATTTTTTTTTTGGTTAATATTTCAAGGAAACATGAGAACTTGAGAAATAGAAAGCACTACTCTGTTCATATTATTAAAGTTATTGATTGCTTTGTTCAGAATATTTGTTACATTATGATATTTACATATTGTACATTTGTCTGAAGTTCATTTTATATGATATTAATAAAGTTACAAGTATTCTTTGCTATGATTCCCTATGTTTTTCTTATTTATTTATTTAGTATATATTGTATACCGAGATTTTTTCCTAATATCTTTCTCTTTTAACTTCTGAGTTTAGTCCATTTATATTCATTGTACTTAGTTCATTTATATTCAATTATTAATAATTTGAAATTAACTTATTACTTCAATATGTAATTTTTTCTCTTAATTTTATCACATGTAAATGGATATTCACACTCTTCAGTAGTAAGAAAATAATTTTATAACAATGTAGGATTTCATGTTATACTCACACTTTCAACTCTCATTGTGATGACATCTTTGAGACCAGAAATGAATAGAAGTTGCATATATTCTATTTGCTTCCTAAAGCCTAAATATTTATCATCTGACTCTTCCTAGAAAAAAAGTACTAATTTATTTTCTAGTCTATTAAAGATACAGTCTCTTCTTATGTCTGTTGGTTTACAAACTTTATTGAGTTATTTGGGCATCTTCACTTCATATATCTCTGGCAGCATCTTTTTAATTTCTGTGTCATCCTATTTTAGTACTCTATAAAATACTTTTGACCACTGTAATCTGATATCATCTGAATTTGGGTCTCTCTGCCCAAATCTATGTCAAACTGTAATCCCCAGTGTTGGAAGAGGTGCTTGGTGGGAGGTGACTGATATCCCTTTTGGTGCTGTTTTCCTGATAGTGAGTTATCAAGAGGTCGGGTTTGTAAAAGTGTGTAGCACCTCCCCACTCACTCTCTTTTCCTTTTCCTCTAGCCATGTAAGACGTGTCTGCTTCCCCTTGGCCTTCCATCATGATTGAAAGTTCCCTGAGGCCTCCCCAGGTATACTTCCTATAACAGGCTGCAGAATCATCAACCAATTAAGTTTTAATTGGCTTTATAAATTACCTAGTCTTAGGTATTTCTTTATAGCAGTGCAAGAATGAACTAATACAGTCTTCATGTGACAAAACTTCTGAGGCTTTATCTGGCTGTAAATACTTTTAACATGACTTCAATTGCATGACCATGTGGGTTAACACATCCCTTCTTTTCCTCTAATTTGTTGAAAATAATTATCTGTTGCTTTATTGTGTTTAATATTGTTAGAAATTATTTTAGCCTTAATCTTGTTGTTTTGCATGTGATATTTTTTCTATAAAAATTTTAACATGCACATAATTTTTTTAATATTGTTGAATTTCACTCTGAAGTAGGTCTAGGTGTGGCCATTTTCCTTATCACTTCCTTGGTTCTTGACAAGACATTTCAATCTGAGTTGCCTTTTATTTCTTAAGTATTAGTACTCTATAAAAGTAATTAAATTATTTATTTAAATGTTTCTTTTTCTTCATTTTAATTTTCCTCCATGATTTTTTTCTTTGAATCACATTCTTTGGATGAGAGAGTTTATATTTCTGTTTCTGTACCTCTAAGTTTTCTTTTAATATATTCTTCATATTTTATTTTAGAGAGATTTCTCAGAAGATATTCTCTCAAATTAATACATTTTGCCTGGGCTCAGTGGCTTGTGCCCGTCATCCCAGCACTTTAGGAGGCTGAGACAGGTGTATCACTTGAGGTCAGGAGTTTAAGATCAGCCTGGCCAACATGGTGAAACCCTGTCTCTACTAAAAATAAAAAAAAAAAAAAAAAAAAAAAAAAAAAGCCATATGTGGTGGCACATGCCTATAATTTCAGCTACTTGGGAGGCTGAGATAGGAGAATCACTTGAACCCTGGAGGCAGAGTTCACAGTGAGCTGAGATCTCACCACTGTACTCCAGCTTGGGTGACAGAGCAAGACTCCGTCTCAAAAGAAGAAAAAGTAATACATTTTTTGGCCTTGCCTTTTTCTGAGACATTTCTCAGAAGATATTCCCTCAATTCAATATATGTTTCTAATATCTTGATCTATATTACATTTTTACATGTAAGATTTATCTTTTAATGTTTTACTGTCTTTGCCTCATATTACTAACATCTTAAATGTTTAATTTAACATAGGTGAATATTTTTATCCATATGCTCTACAATTTTTAAATTGGTGAAATATTTAATTCAGAATGCTTACTTGTTTTTAAAATGGTTATTGTTCTAAATGTCTTGTTTTTGAGTATGCGCTTATTTTCCTTAAGGAGTTTCATCTGTTTAGTGAGGTAGTATTTATAAGGAAAACCAAAAAATACTGGATCAAGAAAGTCCCAAGTATTTAATGGGTTTGTAAGAGATGCCCTCTATAGTAAAGAGCTTTAAACACTAAGAAACTGCCATTATAAATTACCCCTCAAAGAACTACTCCCCTTCACCTCCCATCCCCTACTCAACCCATGAGGTAGCTGGGAGAGGAAACACTGTGTTGAACCTTACCATGTAATGCCCGGTACGGAAGAATTTGGAATGTGGTGCTGAAAAGTAACAGTGCAAGGCTAATTAGTTCCTGCCTGTTTTCCTGGCTCCTCACATTAATGGAGCTCAGCTGCTCTGTTTTCATTCTTTCTGAGCCCTCATCACCATCCCTCTAATATCCACATTTCTATCAATAGTTTATTGAAGTCAACCTAGGCTTTTTATGTGTGATATGCCAAAACTCTTTCAACTTCTGTCAATTATCCTGCCCTAAAGACACTTCTGCACATTTATGTATTTGTTGCAACAGCATTGTACCTTTTGGTACCAACATGTGTATTAGTTTGCTAGGACTGCCATGCCACAAGAATACAAACTGTATAGATTGAACAAGTATCTCATAGGTCTGGGTGCTAAAATGTCTGAAATCTAGGTTTTAACAGGGCTGGCTCCTTCAGAGGTCTGCAAAGGAAGGATCTGTTCCAGGCCTCTATCCTCATCTGGTAGATGGCCACCTTCATGCTCACACAGCCGTCTTTTTGTACCTATATTTGTGTCTCTGTTTTCAAATGTCCCATTTTTATAAGGACACTAGTCATGTTGGATTAGAGTACATCTAATGACCTCATTTAAATGTTGTTACTTCTGTAAACATCCTATTTCCAAATAAATTAACTTTCTAAAGTACTAAAGGTTAGGATTTCATGAAATGAGTATTGAAAGGACACAATTCAACCCGTAACATACTACAATATGTGGGATAGAAAAAATGTGAATGGCTCTGTAAGTATCTACCTTTGACCCATCTTGTCTCAATTGTTAAGTTTGATGTTCTCAAGACTAATATATGTTAGGTAGAAATACTATCTAGAGATAACCAATCTCCATTCCAATTTATCTTAAATAATGGAAAATATTTGTTTCAGGCACTATGCATAAAAGTGTAGTTTTATCTATTTAATATTAGAAATACCACTTGTATTCTGATTCAACACTCCTCTTAGCCTATACGTCCGTGGTTGGGCAACAGCATCATATTCATCTTACAGGTCCTTAATGACTTTGGGTAAAGACATCTTCACACACTTTAGTCTGTGGAACTCAGGCTTTACCATATGCTGTTTAGTGTATACACCTTTGGAATTATGAAATGATAGCTGAGGCTTCTAAATTACTCCCTACCTCTAATAATGA
Organism: Macaca thibetana thibetana; assembly: GCF_024542745.1. Lineage (NCBI taxonomy): Eukaryota > Metazoa > Chordata > Mammalia > Primates > Cercopithecidae > Macaca > Macaca thibetana. Next base: position 7,674,456 of record NC_065597.1, on the reverse strand, counting down.
TGAGGGCTGGATTATTTCATCTACAAGTCCATGACCATAATTTTTTTACCATTGGATCACCCCATAAGAACATCAATAAATTTTGTTCTTAGCTAATTTCTCATTTTTATTTCTAAAAAACCCTTTTCCTTTACTTTACGGCCTTTCTAATTCCACTTCAGAATTTCAGTTAGGTATAAAGTGTGCATAACTGCTGGAGTTGACTCCATCAAAAACTGAAACCTGTGGTCTCCCTAATACCAGAACAAAGAGCAAGCATATGTGAAATCAAAGCCTCACCTAGAAATTCACAGTGTGTGACCGCCTTGGCTATGCGTCATCAAAGTGTAGATTGGAAACATCTTTAAAAGCATTGAAGTAAAACAGAATGCAGTGATATTAGCTAATTTTGTCACCATCAAAAGGTGCTTGAGATGTGATTCTGCCACCCTTGTCAGGGAATAGATGAAACGTCAATCATACTACCCAAATTAGTGCCAGTTATGGCACTACAGAAGAAAATGTTGGGGTGAATCTCTGGGGGTGAATAGAATTTTCTTGAAATGAAAAGAAAACTGCTAAGGTAGAATATTGACAAGAGAAATTCTGATTTCCATTACTGTTTCTTTTTCCCTGACTCTTAAATCATAACAAATTTTTTATTAAAATTTCTCAACTTCTGTATAAATCCAACCTAAAACCAGTATGTTCACAGTACTCTATTAAGACATGGGATGTAACAATTAATGTAACTGTTTGCATTAAAATAAAAAGTCAGATATACAAAAATTCTATATTGTTGTTTAAATAAAATAAACTTTCCTTTAAGTGAGAGTATTAAATTGGAGTACTGGTGTTGTCAAGGATTTCAGAATAGTAATCTCCCTAGTATTTGAATAAGCATTTTAACTTCAGATCGTTGATTGGAAATTATAATTGAATTTGAACTGTAGTATTAGCTAATGACAAAGTTTATGATGCAGATATATTGTCATTCATTAAAAATATTTTGCATTGTAAAAGATCAAAAACATAAAGGCTTACTTGACAAATGTTCATTCAGAAGCATATGTTTTCAATAATGTGAACTTTTTACAGCAAAGTGTATACTAATCATGTTTTTTTTATAGAATTTAAAATAGTTTAACAGCATTTTGAGACAAATGTCTTACAAAAAATCTGTTGCTACTATGTTTAAATGATCTCATTAAAAAAAAACAGGTTAAAATATACTGAATAGCCTTTTTCTTCTGGTGAAATACGGCAACTTAAGATAACTTTCTCAATATTTTTATGTGTAAAATAGGAAAAAATAATGATATATATTTGAGGAGCTAGGGATGCAGAGTAAGTTAATTAATAGGTATGAGACAGTTATCTAGAATATAGTATGTGCCTAAAAAAAATTACGTGTTTTGTCATTTATTTTCTAAAAATTAAAATGCTCTCTTCTAAAGTTATTCAAATTTTCAGACAGTAAGATTTCTTTTTAATAAATCATGCTGCAATACTCAACCACGAAGGACAGTGTGTGCGTGTGTATATGTGTGTGTGTGTGTTGTGGTGTGTATATACTGTGTGGGAGTGGGTATGATATGATGTGTGTGTATGTGCATGTTTTAAATGTTAATAAAAAGAAGTTGGTTCATTAAAGTAAATCACTGTCCAGGTTTGATATAAACTAATAGGTTGGATTTAGAATAAGGACTTTGTAAACAATAACATTTACTATGTTGGGTCCACAAGAATTCATGAGAACCAAAGGCAGATTTTAAAAGGTAGAGTCAAAAAGCAAGCAGTAAACAGAGAATGGGTCAGCACCAGAGATGCAAAGAAACAGAAAGGTGTCAAAAAGCTAAAGCAAGGACAATAATATAAAGTAGAAATTAGTCTAAAACCTATCTTGGGTTGAGTTCCTCAAAAAACAAATGCTGTGACCAGGTGCAGTGGCTCATGCCTGTAATTCCAGCACTTCGGGAGGCCGAGGCACGCGGATCACGAGGTCAGGAGATCCAGACCGTCCTGGCTAACACGGTGAAATCCCGCCTATACTAAAAATACAAAAAAAAAATTAGCCGGGCGTGGTGGCGGGCGCCTGTAGTCCCAACTACTCGGGAGGCTGAGGCCGGGGAATGGCGTGAACCCAGGAGGCGGAGCTTGCAGTGAGCCGAGAACGCTCCACTGCGCTCCAGCCTGGGCGACAAAGCAAGACTCCGTCTCAACAACAACAGCAGCAACAAACAAACAAACAAACAAACAACCCAAATGCTATGGTGGAGTTCTACAGCAGACAGTGTCTTCAGGGTGTACATCTACAGGGGAGTGAAGGAAGCCGGACTGGCAAGAGGGAGAATTGATCTGTGATACAGTTGAAACTAGGGTTGCAGCCATTCCCACTACTGGCATGACCCTTCCAAGTGGGACCACATGAAGACAAGCAAAGAGAGCCTTTATACTCCCTTACAATTGACCAGTCATTGGGTACAGGCTGCCCATCAAAAGGGGCCATAGCCTTGGATAAAGCAATTCTCTTCAGCTGAATGCAATTTTAGGAGTGGCACCAACACGGAAGAGGGGGAATGAGCACCTCAGATTTGAAATGGGGATGGGGGTACATGCAACAACATCCACTGCACCATGAAGACAAATTTTGAAGCGTAATTTTATTAGCCTTTGGTTTTGAGGAGAGAAGGGAATCGCAGCAAGAAGTCAGGAAAAGAATTGGAAGATCAGATAAAATTACACTCAATATATACTTTTCAGTTTTCTTTAGAAAAGTAAAAGTTGACCAAATAATGTGGAAATGGCCAGCATTCAGAAACTCCCTTTTTTGATGATAGAATCATACAATATTATCAGTATTATGAGTGGAATTTGTCAATGAAGATGTATTAATTAAACTACTTTAAATTATATTTCTGGTGTGCACAGCTGTTTCCAATTACATGATTATAGCTTACATGGCATTATAGCTTAATGCCAACAATAGAAATCATGTTTTTTTAGCATCCATGGGAGAATACAGTATACTATGTAACTATAAAAATAAGACCTCATTCGGCAAGAACATGGGAAGCAGAATGAGAACTACAGATCAACCGTTGAGGGAACTCATGCAGAAATACGCCCTCTGGCATGACGCTTAGACTTGTCTCAGAGCTCTCTTTTTGCCAAGCAGATCTTTAAATTAACAATGGGTCAACTTTAGAAGCATTCAATTATGGAGTAGTCAACATAGATATATATTTCCTTGTAGTATTGGCCCACAGCTTTCAAATAAGGTGTCCCAAGATCACTAATTATGTCACATATAAAGTTCAGTGAAGCTCCATCACTCTTGCTTTCAATCATTCTTCCTTGGTCTTATAGACATAGAGCCAAGGAGAATAACTTGTAGCTCATAAACCAGAAGAGCTCAAGATTTAGCCCTCAGGCTTTGCGCTCAGACACATTTGAGTTTAAATCCAAGGTTTTTTTTTGTTTTTTTTTTAACATAGTCACTCTGATTTTTAACAGTTAGATGAGGAAATAAAATAATACGCATCAAAAATTCATTAGTAGAGATACTACTTCAGCCTATTAATTGATAAGTTACCATTTATTGGAAACTTCCTGTGTGACAGAACTGTTCTATTCACATGTATTAACTAATGAATACTCAAGTCACATACACACGGCCAGTACTATTATTATGCCCATTTTATAGATGAATAACTAGGGCTTAAAGAGATTATGTAAGTTACACAAAGTGACTCTGCTACTATGTGGCAGGGCCAGGATTATCAATTAGTAATAATAATAGCTGATAGTAATGACAAACAAATGTTAGATGCTGTGGTCATTCATCTATAGTGCTGCTAATTCTACTTCTGCTACCATCACTGCCATTACCAGTAGTACATAGTGTTAAGATACTAAGAGAAAGTACAATCTGGCTATAGAATTATTTTATTATGTCTACTTCTGGTTGAAATGTTGGTTCCTTATGGTAATATTTAGCTAAAAATTATGTCTACTTTGTGATTTTTTCAGGTTTAAGTTATTTGCATATTTGCTATACAATTTTTCAACTTAAAATCTCCAATATATTACTTATAGAAAGTATTACTCTATCCACTGTAGATGTGAAAAGGACTGAAGCACAACGGCAGGAAAATAAACAGGCAGGATCTGAAACTTGAGGTGTAGAAGGACTGAAATTAAAACTCTGAGCTCTGAACTGAGATTTTGTCCACTGAGTTTATTATAAAGGACAAGAGAATTAACAATCTTAAGTCTCTCTCTCTCTTTCTCTCAATCAGATGGGCAGAATTTCACCCCATTTGGACAGTGTATTTGCAATGGTATGATCTAAAATATGGGCTATGTAGAGTAAACATTTCACCTTTGGAGCCTTGTGTGCTCCCCTTTTGTTAAGTTGTCATGCACAAGAATAGCTAAATCTCAGGAAAAAGAGGGATCACATGATTGACAATGTATAGTCATTGAAGAAAGCATACAGCCATATAAAATATGGGATCCAGTTTGAACCACAAGACCAACCACTTCAAAAAGCATACTCTGACTTGCCATTCAGCTGCTTCTCACACAGCCAACTCTAGGTAATGGGTTCCAGGGTGAACAGCTATAGGAAATCAATACTCACAATGGTCAACAATTCTTCAATCAAAGAATGGAAAATAAGTTACAATGGGCATTCCATGAAACCAACTTTCTCCATTTCAGTTCAAAACATAATTTACTGATCCACAATGTCTGTTTAGGTACCACCAAAAACAGTCTCAAGTTCTAGCAATACGTGTACTAAATGTGAAAAAATCTGCATTTCATTATCCAGGAGATATTTGTCAAATGTTCTACCAGAAAAAGGAGTAAACTCACTTGAATCACAGCTAAACTATGCCTTCAAGGAACTTACGAATTATGAAGTAGAGAAGAAGAAACATATCAGTAACTACAGAGCCAGAATGAAACTATTAAGTACCCTTGGAGCAAAAGGGTGAAATCCTCATCCAACCAGATGGGCCTGTCTTGTCTTGTCTTGTCTTGTCTTGTCTTGTCTTGTCTTGTCTTTTCTTTTCTTCTCTTCTCTTCTTTCTTTTTTTTCTTTTCTTTTCTTTCTTTCTCTTTCTTGCTTTCTTGCTTTTCTTTCTTCTTTTTCTTTTTTTAACACTATAGTGGGTCATAGGACCTCTCAAGTAGCTATTACTGCTTTCTGGAAGTACACTACAATAATTTATTTTCAGAACAACAAACTTTCACTTTTTCCAAATTAATTTTCAATATCTTCAGTTCTGAGAATGTCTTCTCATCATCACCATTCCAATGCCTTCTACCTTGTATAAATTATTACTACCTGGTATTTTCTTATCTCCTTATTCAGATATGTTCTTATTTTTTTCTCTATTAGGCTGTTCATTCAGAAGAGAATGACCCTGTCTGATTTGTTCTCACTGGGTCAGTCATGTGCTGGGGCTGGCTTGTATGAGTCATGAGAGTGAATTGCTAAACTTTTGGGAATTTTGTGTTCTGGCTGACATCACACCAGTAGCTTAAAATTGGTCATTTTAGGTGGTATTAAGCTACAAGAATCAACAAAAGCTACAAATATGTTTTTCCTGGAGAACCGTTTGTTAAACACTTAGCAGCACACCACTTGCTGTGTCTCAGTGTCTAGAAACTTGATTACAACATGGAAAGGCCCAATCAATGTTGACTGGATAAGTGAATGCACGTGTGAATAGTTTTCATCTGGAACTGTAGTAAGCTGACCACCCTTAGAAAGCCTGGATGGACATTTCCTAAGGAGAGGAAAACAGGCTGATCAATCGATTTATCTGTCATCTAGATATCTGTATCTATCTAACATACAAAAAGTATTAACCAGTGTTAGTCAATTTTTCTAAGAGCTTGAATAGACAATATCATTCAGCAATATTGCAACAATGTTTCATATTGACAGTCTGACTGTTTAAATACACTTGCATGTTAGAGAGAACCTTTTGACACATTCACCAGCCCTAGTGGGTTGGGGTGTGTGTGTGTGTTTAACTTACTTCTTGTCTATAAACAGTATGCCATCAATTGCCTTAGGATTTGAAAGTATTCACTAATTGGGAAACAGATTTAATCACTACATATTGAGGGGAGCCATATTCAGAACAGTCTTTGTCACTTCACAAGTACAAGCTAAAGATAAATATCATATATGTATTGCAGCTTATAAATAGATATCTAGCATAATGTTCAAACACAGCAATATTTGAACCATTGGGTATGAGTTAAAAATCAGTTATGTGGCGTGGGACAAATTACTTAAACCCTACATTTCAGATTTCTCATCTATAAATTTGAAAACTATTACATTATTTACTGCCAATTTTAAGAATTAAATAAATACTTATGAAGTGTTTGGCCAAGTACTTACAATATATTAATATATTAGTTTCTCCAAAGAAACAGAATGAATAAGATGTATATGTATATAGAGAAAGAGATTTATTATAAGATATTGGCTAACATAATGTAGATGCTGTAAAGTCCCAAGATCAGTAGTCAGTAAGCTGGAGAGCCAGGATATCTGATGGTATAGTTCAGTCTTAGTCCAAAAGGCTGAGAACCAGGAAAGACATTGGCGTGCTTCCAGTCCAAAGATGGGCAGATTCAACACCCAGAAAGAGACAATGGTTCAGTTTGAGTCTGAATGCAGGAAAACAAACAACAACAACAAAACAGCAAAATAGAAAAAACCCACAGAAGTCCCAGCTCAAAGGTAGTCAGGCAGAGGAGTTCCTTCTTACTAGTGATAAAGGGTCAGTCCTTTTGTTATATTGAAGTTTTTGACTAATTGGATGATGTCCACTGCGTTAGAAAGGTTAATCTTCTTTACTCAGTCTAGTGACTCAAATGTTCATCTTATCCAGAATTACTTTCACAGACACATTCAGTGTCTAACCAAATACATGAGCACCTCATGGCCCAGTCAACTGACACATAAAACTAACCATCACAGTTCAGTTTCCAATATATGTTATTACAAAACTATTAGTATTTATTATTATTAATATTATTAATATAAGGTGCAAAACAATATGCTGGGCATTTTCACATGTGATATGTCTTGCTGATTTTATTCTTTCACATACAGTATCTCTATTAAGTTTCAAAAAGTGCTGCAATAGAATCTTATCACACTACCATTAACACTAACTTAAAAAATAAATAAAATAAAAATTCTTGAGAAATCTGCATTAGTCTGCTCTTGCACTACTATGAACAATTATCAAGACTGGGTAATTTATATAGAAATGAGGTTTAATTGATTCACAGTTCTGCATGGGTGGGAAGGCCTCCAGAAATTTACAATCATGGCAGAAGTTGAGGGGGAAGAAAGGCAAACTCTTCACAGGGCAACGGGAAGAAGTGCCAAGCAAAGGGGGAAAAGCCCCTTATAAAACTGTCAGATTTCATGGGAACTTACTATCACAAGAACAGCATGGTGGTAATCACCGCCGTGATTCAATTAGCTCCCACCAGTTCCCTCCCACGATACATGGGGATTATGGGAACTGAAATTCAAGATGAGATTTGGGTAGGAACACAGCCAAACCGTGTCATTCCACCGCTGGCCCCTCCCAAATCTCATGTCCTCACATTTGAAAAGACAATCATGCCTTTCCAACAGTCCCCCAAAATCTCAGCTCATTCCAGCATTAACCCAAAAGTCCAAGTCCAAAATTTCTTGTGAGACAAGACTAGTCACTTCTGCCTATAAGCCTGTAAAATCAAAAGCAAGTTAGTTACTTCCTAGATACCATGGGGGTACAGGGATTGGGTAAATACACCCATTCCAAATGGGAAAAATTGGCCAAAACATATGGGCTACAGGCTCCATGCAAGTCTGAAATCCAATGGGGCAATCATTAAATCCTAAAGTTCCAAAATCATCTCCTTTGACTCCATGTCTCACTCTCAGGTCATGTTGATGCAAGAGGTGGGCTCCATGGCCTTGGGCAGCTCTGCCCCTATGGCTTTGCAGGGTGGAGTCACCCTCCCAGCTGCTTTCATGGTCTGGTGTTTAGTGTTTGTGTTGAATGTCTCTATCCTCTACAAAGTACACGGGTTAAGATTTATTTTTCAAATAGAGTATTTGTGGCTTTTCCACACCTACAGTGCAAGCTAAGGGTGGATCTACCATTCTGGGGTCTGGAGGACAGTGACTCACTTCTCACAGATCCACTAGGCAGTACCTCAGTGGGGACTCTGTTTGGGAGCTCTGACCCCACATTTTCCTTCCTCACTGCCCTAGCAGAGATTCTCCATGAGGGCTCTGCCCCCTTTAGCAGACTTCTGCCTAAACATCCAGGCATTACCATACATCCTCTGAAATATCGATGGAGGTTCCTAAACCTCAATTCTTGACCTACGTGCACCCGCAGGCTCAACACCACATGGAAGCTGCCAAGGCTTGGGGCTTGAACCCTCTAAAGCAACAGCCCAAGTTATACATTGGTCCCTTTTAGCTATGGCTGGAACTGAAGCACCTGGGACCTGCAGGCAAGACCATGTCTTGAGGCTGTACAGAGCGTAGGGGACCTGGGCCTTCCCCATAAACCATTTTTCCCTTCTAGGCCTCTGGCCTGTGATAACAGGGGCTGCTGGAAGGTCTCTGACAAGTTCCGGATAAATTTTCCCCATTGTCTTGGAGATTAACATTTGACTTCTCGTTACTTATGCAAATTTCTGCAGTGGGCTTGAATTTCTTCCCAGAAAGTGGGTTTTTCTTTTCTATTGTATTGTTAGGCTGCCAATTTTCCAAACTTTTATGCTCTGATTCCACTTGAATGATTTGTCACTTACAAATTTCTTCCACCAGATACCCTAAATCATCTCTCTCAAGTTCAAAGTTCCACAAATCTCCAGGACAGGGGCAAAATGCCCTTAGTCTCTTTGCCAAAGAATAGCAAGAGTCACCTTTGCTACAGCTCTGAGCAAGTTTTTCATCTCCATCTGAGACCACCTCAACCTGGACTTCATTGTCCATATCACTATGAGTATTTTGGTCAAGCCATTCAGCAATTCCTTAGGATGTTCCAAACATTCCCACATTTTCCTATCTTCTTCTGAGCCCTCCAAACTATTATAATCCCTTCCTGTTACCCAGTTCCAAAGTTGCTTGCCCATTTACAGGTATCCTCATAGCAGCGCCCCACTCCCTTGGTAACAATTTACTCTTTAGTCCAATCTCATGCTACTAATAAAGACATAATTGAGCCTGGGTAATTTATAAAGAAAACAGGTTTAATTAACTAACAGTTCTGTATGGCTAGGAAGGCCTCAGGAAACTTACAATCATGGCAGAAGGTGAAGGGGAAGAAAGGCACCTTCACAGGGAAGCAGGAAGAAGAATTGCCAAGCAAAATGGGAAAAGTCCTTTATAAAACCATTAGATTTCCTGAGAACTCACTCACTATCACCAGAACGGCCCCATGATTCAATAACCTCACACTCAGTCCCTTCCATGACTCATAGGGATTACGGAACCTACAATTCAAGGTGAGATTTTGGGGGGGACATAGACCAACCATAACAAAACCCTATCATTTAACCCTATATTCTTCTGCTGTGTGGCACACAGTAGAGCCTTAAGGAGTTCTTTGTTGAATGTGCTTTGGGAAAATCTAGGGCAGTACTCAGGGGCTTTATTTTGGGAAATAAAATGGCACACGTATCATCAGAAAAAACATGCTCTTATTTTAGCAAATGCTATTTGAATTATTTTTTTTTACCTCCATCCTCCACAAAGTCTATGGGTTCAGGTTTATTTTTCAAATAGTTAGAGGTCATTATATAAAAATGACCTCTGAATACAATAGTAGCAACATAGTTAAAAAGTTCATAGTTTGGACGGTCAGCGTTAACACAGACTGGAGAGGTAATTTGGCAATCCCTTCCCTTTCCCCTAGGTAACTTGATGAATGACCATTTCCTTTATTCTCTGTTCAGAAGTTTTATGGGCCATGGGGAGTGCAAGATCAGAGTCATCTGTTCCTAAATCAAAAGAAGTATTATTCAGCCACACTTAAATAAATGAAGTAAAATACCTGAACAAAGCATTTTCAAATACTAAAAATTCCACTTTTCAGAGAAATTTTGATAGTGTTTGAAAATAAACAAGAAGAAAAAAACCTTACCTTTGTGGTTTCAAGGTAAGGTCAAGACTCCTCACATGGCAAATTATTTTAGGAATTGGCATTTATGTAGTGCTGACTTAAAGTAAGGAGTATGCAAGATTGTTTAACTAGAGCTTTGTTTAATCTAGAGAAATTTCTAGGTATTTACAAGGATCATCACAATATTGAGACAACCATCAGTCTGAATAAAACAAGTAAGTTTTACTCCAGTTCTGGGAGAAAAACACACAATATAGAATGAAAAAAAGAGAGGATCTCAAGTCCTATAATTGAATTTCAAGATTTCCATTTATGATACTCTTATATAATCGGAGGCAATCTGTTTTTAATAAACATATCTCCAACATTAAACCACATCTGCTGAAAAGTACTATCTGAATACTCTATTTTAACAACTCTCCTTAATCATGAGTCCCGAAAGAAAGATGATACCTCAATTCTTCTGTACTTAAATTTGTCTTAGAAATATATGTATATATTTTGTGTCATCTGTCATTCTTCCTTCTTTTCAACTTCTGTGATCAACATAATTTTGAATACTACTAACTTTGCCTCATAGATTTCTCTTGAATTCACATACTTTGCTTCTTTCCAACCACCATTTGTCCCAAGTGTGGGCTATGCTAAACCTTCATCACAATTTTCAAAATGTTCCCTGTATAATCCTCCCTTCTTCACAGAGAACCAAAGAGTTACCTATCAAATGTAAGAGGCAATTTGACCAAGTGATTTCTCTGACAACCTTCTCTTGCTATCAGTATAAACTCCAAACTTCTATCTCTGTCTCATAAGATCTTCCTGAGATGGCCACTGCTTTGATCCCCAAGCACTCATCACTCCTGTGTTCCAGTCTTCACTGCATCATACTACTTCCATCCTTCCAAAGCAAGTTGTGTTCTCTGTTGAACTCTGCAAACCTAATCATCTAAAACCTAATTCATTTTCTGTCACCTACTCATTTACCTGGCTGAAAGTCATCAATTCTCAGACTCCATTTGAGTTGCAACTATGTTACCTGACAGGCCAGGAATTGCTCATGTGCCTTCCTTATGTGTCCTCATCATACCTATCAGTCCATTTTTGTAGCTGTATTTCAGACTGATTCTTAAAGACAAACTGTAGCAGATCTTTCATTATAAATTAAGGCTTTGTCACAGGTTCTGGACATAGAACTGACTCAATATTTGTGGAAGGAAAAAAAAGAACTTTGCTGTAGGGTACAATTATAGAAAACAAGAACAAGGCAGGCTAATTTTCTTCTTCCTCCTCCTCCTCATCCTCTTCTTCTCTCTTCTCTTCTTCTTCTTCCTCCTCCTCCTCTTCCTCTTCCTCTTCTTCTTCATCTTCCCCCCCCTTTCTCTCTCTCTCTCTCACATGGAATCTCATTGAACACTGTATGACTTATTCCACCCTGCTTTTCCATAATCACAGCCATACTGATGAGGTATTTCAATTTATATTAAAGATCCAGATGGATTTATTTTAAAGAGAGAGGAAGAGAGGGAAAAGAGAATATCAAACACCAGTAGAAGATTTAACACTCATGAAGCACTTATTGTGTGCCAGACCCTCTACTAAGTATTTCACCACCATCTATCATTACATCCTCACATCAGTAGCATGTGAGAGCCACCATGATCGCTGCCCCTTAACAGAGAAGAAAACTAAGACATAGAAAGAGGGACAACTAAGAATTGAAATACATCCATCCACCAGCCTCCCATGTGCACACTATCTAGCCATGGAACTTTCCTCACTATACATTAAACCACTGCTCAGATCATTGAATGTATCAGAGCTCTTGAGCAATGCTTTTTGGTTCATCTAGGCCATAGAGCCAGAATTCAAGAATTGGAGATGTTGTCATAGATGTGTGTTTAGGAATGCTGGAATGAATTAAAGCACATTTCTTTTTTTCCCAATTCTTATATTTCCTCCCTCCCTATGCTAACGCTTTCCTTCATGGCCATCCTGCCCAGAGCAGTGCAGTGACAAGGAAATATACACAAAAAAAAATTGCCCCAGGAGTACATTCTAACCTTGTCTAAAGTCAAAGCACTTGTTAGTAGTAAAAATCTGGGTTCATGAAGCCCCTATCATACCATGAGTTTCTCCTTTTGCTGCAAGACTCCTGAGTCTGTTTCTCCTGACATTTAGTGTTTCCTACAGATCTCCAGGCATCACTCCCTGTCATAGTCCATTACATTGCTAGCTCCTGAGAGATGAAAGCTGCTGTTAACGCACCTGATGCCCTTTCTCTCCAGGAGCTGCATTGATTTTAGATCCTGTATTGCAATTTCTTTTTCATATATTTCATGGGAACAGGGTCCACCCATTCATTTATCACAGGTGCTACTTCTGGAGTATTTGAAGTTTGCCCTTTGCTCCTCAGGGACCTGTACAAGCCAGTGCTATGCACATTATAGGTGTGTGATAAATATCAAATATTTACAAATAAATCTAAGCACTTTATATCATTATTTAGGAAGGGAACAACTGATTATCCTTGTTCAGGTTTCTCAAATACACCCACCTATCTGTTTCTTGCATTTACTCCCCTGTCTACAAGGATGAGTTTTCTTTCTCCTTTTGAGTTAACTTGCATTAGCTAACATTTGACATTCAGTTCAGAACATTCCCTGTTCTATGGAATCAGACTAAGTCCACATGTCTCTCTCTGTTACAAGTCAGGTTGTGATGGTTCATTCACTCATATGTTTATGGTGTCTCCAATTAGCCTCTTTCTTTTCAAAATCAATGGCTATAGGTTCTTCCTATCTAGTATCTTTTATTACAGCTGGAACCAAGAGATGACTCAATATTTTTCTGTTGAGTGAATAAACAGTATTCTAAACATTTTACTAAGTTCAAGAGAAGCATATCAATTCAATCACCTGAAGTCCAACAGTTTGAATAGGACAATGATTCCAGACATCCATTTCATGATATTCAGCCTCTATGTTATGCTAAAGGACCAAATATTGCTCATTTATTGAAGTTTGACACATTAAATAATAATTGTTCTAACACTGCTGCCAAGTTTCAAACTGAGAAAAAGAAGGTCAAGAATTCTTTTCCTCTTCTTCCTCTCTCCACATTGTTCTCCTTCTTCTTCTCCCTCTTCTCCTCCTCCTCCTTCTTCTTCTTATTCTTCCTCTTCCTCCTCTTTCTCCTCCTCATCTTCTTCTCTTTTTTCCCCCTTTCCTTTCTCCTCCTCCTCCTCCTTTTTCTTCCTCTTCCTATTCCTCTCCCTCTTCTTCTTCTTCACCATGAAGGGGTGCATTTGCAGAGATTCAACATTTAACATTCTGAGAGCCATTCTGAGCTTTGCTATTTCCTAGGGATTGCCATTTAAACGGAAACTCTTGATTTTCTCATCCCAAAAATGGAAGTAATAATAAACACTTTTATATCTTAAAAGGTTTTTTATAAAGATCAAAATATATTAGTTATTATTCATATTTGTGCTCCCTGGAAGATATTCAAAGTAATATAACCTCTGCTGATACTGTGTAGAAGCTCTCTAATCTATCTATCTATCTATCTATCTATCTATCTATCTATCTATCTATCTCTATCTTAAAGTTTCCAAACAACTTCAATTTATTTGCAGTTATTAGGAACCTAAACCCATGCTACTGTACTTTTTATTATAATTTTCCCTGGGTGCATGTTTTTATTTCACCAAATGAGCCACAGGGGTGAAATGTAAGAGTTAATTCAACTTGAAGTAAACTTAATAGAGTTTCTCATCTAAATACAACGGAGAGCATTTTAACAGGACTGGGTTACAGTGTTGTAACATTATGATTTTCAAATACAGCTGTTTCTCTAAATTATCACCACAGCTTATGGGAAAAATAAAAACATCTTGCCCTTACTGTAGACCCACTGGGAATCCACGTGAAATATCTCCCCTGCTGATTCCGATGATTGGTGCTCATTTTTCTTAGCAAATCTTGTGCCCTAGCAACTGTGTTTTGTTCCAGGACTTTTCACCTTGGCTACAGACGATTGAACCCAGGAAGACCCGTCATTCAATGGAGTCAAAGGCTTATCAGTGATTTGTCTGTTTAATACACGGGCCAGTCCTGTTTGCTAGTAGCAGGAATCTGGTTAGACATGCCAATTCTATCACCCACTTGATGTTTTAACTTAGCCGAGTCACTTATTCACTGTAAGCATCAGTTTAGGATTAGATAAAACAAATAGAATTGAAAATGTATGGCAGAACGCAGTGGCTCATGCCTGTAATCCCAGGACTTTGGGGGGCCGAAGCAGGTAGATCACCTGAGATCAGGAGTTCGAGACCAGCCTGGCCAACATGGTGAAACCCTGTTTCTACTAAAAACACAAAATTAGCCAGATATGGTGGTGGGTGCTTGTAGTCCCAGCTACTCAAGATGCTGAGGCAGGGGAATCACTTGAGCCTGGGAGGCGGAGCTTGCAGTGAGCCAAGATCGTATCACTGCACTCCAGCCTGGGCAACAGAGTGAGACTCCGTGAAAAACAAAAACAAAAACAAAAACAAAAAGAAGGAGAAGAAGAAAGAAAATGTATGATTTGTCCTTTTGTAAAGTAACAATAGAACTCAACTCACAGGCATTTAAAAATTTAGAAGGTGCATAGAAAATATCTAGATTATGGGTACTTTTCATCCCACATCTCATGGAGTTGTTGAGAGGAGTGGCTTAGCCAAAGTATATAAAGAGTTTAGAATAGTTCCTGGCACCTATAACTATTCAATGGGAGTTAATTATATGTTGGGATTATTATGTTATCTAACTCTAGGTCATGTGCTTTCCTTAGTTTCCTATAACATCCACTTAAAATGTATTAAATCCATGCCTGCTCATGCATTCTTTTGGCAAGATTCCCTGAACACCTCCTGTGTGTAAGCACATGCTGAGTCCCTTTGCCTGGAATGCCCTTTCCTGTGTTCCAGGACTGCCTAACCTCTTCTCATCCTCCACGGTGACTTTCAGATGTCAGATATGCCTTCGAACCTTCACTGACTCCTTGCCCTAGAGAAAGAATCCTTTATCTGCACTTCTTCTGCCCCTTGGGACATACTTTATTGTCTGAGCTCATTACAAAATATTAACATCAGTTGTTTTCATAAATACACACAGGGCTACAACATACAGCTATGAAGGTTGTGCCCTGTATGGAATCTTATGACAAGTCAGGGATGCTCAAATGTAGTCCTGGCGTTTAGACAATGCTCTTTGGCATGAGCTGAACCTAATTAGTACAATAAAATGGCACATGTTTTGCAATGTATTTACCCAAAGAGATTGCATTTTATGATTAATTGGAACCAAGAGGAGCACCTTTTTCTAATCGGCACAATTGGTCATGGTGACCCTGACCATGTCCTCGTTAGCATGTGCGTTCTTTGACATCTGGAAGCAGATTCATCTTAAAATTCATTAATTTATACATCCATTCATTTAATCATTAAACAAATATTAATTGAGAACTTACTTTGTTACAGTCACTTATCTTAGATTCTGGTTCTCTTTCCTTTGCCCCTTACGTGGTGTATAATATAAATATGCTTCAGTTTCTGCATGTAATTGGTTGTAATTTTGTTTTCATAAATGCCTGAAGGAATGTGAATAACTAGCATGCTAGACAAAGTTTCCTTCTTCCTTTAATCTTTGTTTTTCCACCACTTACGAAAAATCTGATTTCTGCATCCCTTGCAGATTATGTGAAATAATAATAAAAACTGAAGCCAGCTCACAGAAGCTACAGGTACCAAGTATGTTTATAATATAGATTCATCCATCCAGCCATATTTAATATTGATGTGCAACTAAAACATGCCTGGTTTGAGTCTATGCCTTAGGTATATACAGGTAATTAATTTAGGGCCCCAACTCTGTAAAGTTTTTGAGGTGGAGTTTCACTCTTGTCTCCCAGGCTGGAGTGCAATGGCACGATCTTGGCTCACTGCAACCTCCACCTCCCGGATTCAAGCTATCCTCCTACCTCAGCCTCCTGAGTAGCTGGGATTACAGGTGCCTGCCAGCACACCTGGCTAATTTTTGTATTTTTAGTAGGGACACGGTTTTGCCATGTTGGCCAGGCTGATCTCGAACTTCTGACCTCAGGTAATCCTTCTGCCTCTGCCTCTCAAAGTGCTGGGATTACAGGTGTGAGCCACCACAGCTGTTCTATAAAGTTTAAAGTAGATAAACAGTACAATTTGTTAAGAAATTGACTTAAACACTAGCAATCAATGGTAATAGAAATTTAAAGAAGGAAAAATTGACACTACTTTAATTGTCTGAAAAGACAAACTTATCTTAGGATTTTGGAGGCTGGATATTCATTGCAAAACCTATAGGAAAGCAGAGTTAAAAATTAAACAACACTAAGAAAATGTGTTTGGAGGAAAACTGAAGCTTTGGCTAGACTTGAAATTTTTATGCAGGCATTGAAGGGAGTGTTTGGCATGAGGGGGAGAATAGTTTGTAGAGGCTCCAGAAACCCCAAATATCTAGGCTCCCATTAGCTAAAATCTAGAGGTAGATTGGCATCATTAAAAGGAAGAGTTGGGAACTAGTGTATCAGATAAAGTATGGTGAGTTTTATGCTCAAAGGCCTGGATTAGTCCTGTTGGAATCATATTTTAAAAGCAGCTTTAAATCTGTTGTTTTCTATGAAATCTCCTGTATTTAAACATTGGTAACATATTCAAAATTGTTTTTTAACTGTGTAGGCCCAACTAAGCATATCTTAATATATAGATCTCCAATGTATAACGTCTAAGATAACGGTTTTGCCAGTTTTCATTTTAAAAGGTGTTCCCGGAGAAGGGAGGAACAGAATGGATGAGGTGATGTAGACCAGGTTTGCATTATAAAGATAGTTACTGGCCTGGCGAGGTGACCCAAGCCTGTAATCCTTTGGGAGGCCAAAGCGGGCAGATCACGAGGTCAGAAGATAGAGACCATCCTGGCCAACATGGTGAAACCCCATCTCTACTAAAATACAAAGAATTAGCCAGGCATGGTGGCCTGTGACTATAGTCCCAGCAACTCAGGAGGCTGAGGCAGGGGAATCGCTTGAACCTGGAGGCTGAAGGTTGCAGTGAGCCGAAATACTGCACTTCAGCCTGGGCAACAGGGAGAGACTCCATCTCAAAATAATAATAATAATAATAATAATAATAATTCCCACATAGCTAGAAGTATGGCTCATAATAGGAATCCTCGGAAACGTGCATCCCGACCCTTTGAAGTACTTGTTAAAAAGACTTGGTCTAAGGCTCCACCCAGACTTTTGGAATGAAAGTAGTTTGTGAGTGCCCTGGAGAGACTGAGTACTCTTACACAAGGGGAATCCCAGAGGGACAAAGATCGCACAGTGTGTTATCTCCTTGTTAAAGCAAACTAAATATGGCCTGAGAAGGACTCTGTTCTTCTATATTTGAGTCCTTGAGGATCAACTGTAACCTAGCTTAATTGTCAGACAAAATTGAAAACTGAATTTAATAGTATGCACCCGTAACTATAGCTGAGTGTTGGCCAATCCCAGAGGCCATACTTCAACCACTCATAGACTGCCGAGTGTTCAAACTGCATTCAAATAAGGCAAACACCGAGCTTTAACCAGTCTCACTGTTTCTGTACCTCACATCCAATTCCTGTGCGTCACTTTACCTTTTTGGTCTATAAATTTGTTCTGACTGCGAGACACCCTTGGAGTATCTGTGAATCTGCTGTGATTCTGGGGGCTGCCCGATTCACGAATCATTCATTGCTCAATTAAACTCCTTTAAATTTAATTCAGATGAAGTTTTTCTGTTACCATCCTCATCAGAAGAAAACATGATTTTGTGCTACCTTATTCAGTGTAATAAAATAAATTTTGCTTCTTAACTGCTGTATAAAATGAGATATGCCTCTTTTATGAAAGTAATGGCAGTCTTTGAAATATTAGCGATCATGAGAGTTAACTTCCAATTTAGTGCCAATGCCACTCATTTTTAGAGATTTACCTATTGATTCAATAACTCCTTGGTAATCATTGTCCATAGCACCTGGTACACAAAGGCCTCCAGATTAGTGCATTATTGACCTAGGAGATGATGCTTTTACCATTCCATTCCGGCCAGTGCAAAGTTTCAATGTGCTCACTTCATTAATTTCCACTTAAAAAAAAAAACACACACACACATTACTCTCATTAAAATTGATGACTGCTATGCTTACCCACAAAAGAGAGACTCCATCACTCACTCTGTAGCAGCAAGAGATAGCATAAGATCATTTTAATTGGCTGTATTAAGGCATAAGCACTTACTTTTCCATTTATTAAATTAATAAAATTATCAAGTCCTAATTTTAAATCCTTTTACTGTCACTCACAGAACGTTCCCTGTTTTGACCTATCTTGTCCTTTTACTCTATCTACTACTAAAAATTTTACCACAGAGAACATAATGATAAACTCCAAGGTATATGAAATATTCCTGTAGAATCCAAGTGCCTCAAAATCTTAATATTAGGCAACCATGGGCTAAAGATTCTGTTTTCATCGGGTGAAAAATTGGGACGTTTATCTTTATTATTGAATCAAAGTGGGCCTCAGTTAATGGTAAGGGTGAAAGAGATTGTCTTAATTAAGAATAAACATTCTGGGAAATCACATACTGGAAAAACAGATACAGAACCCCAGTGTATATATGTCCAAATTGTATACTTTTCTTATCAACTGAAGTACAGGAAGAGTAAATTTTACAAAAATTATCAAACATCACAAAAGGCCTTTGCAAAAAAAAAAAAAAAATAGTGTTATAGGCCGGGCGCGGTGGCTCATGCCTGTAATCCCAGCACTTTAGGAGGCTGAGGCAGGCGGATCACGAGGTCTAGTAGATCAAGACCATCCTGGCTAACACGGTGAAACTCCGTCTCTACTAAAAATACAAAAAATTAGCTGGGTGTGGTGGCGGGCGCCTGTAGTCCCAGCTACTCGGGAGGCTGAGGCAGGAGAATGGCGTGAACCCGGGAGGCGGAGGTTGCAGTGAGCCGAGATCGGGCCACTGCCCTCCAGCCTGGGCGACAGAGCAAGACTCCATTTCAAAAAAAAAAAAAAAGTGTTATAACAAGTATAGTGGCACAAAATGTGTTCTTTAGCATCAAAGAAACATTTTGACCTCAGAGGAGCCAACTTAGAAATAAGTGCCTGAAGTTTCCTTAAAATGAGAGACCATCGTAATGTAGGGATAGTGCCAGCTTAGAGGCAATCCTTTATTGGCAAAAATCATATGAAAGGGCTCTCAAGGCTGAAAATAGGAAGAGAGCACAGAGTGGAAAGAAAGGCCCACGATTAGGAGAGCTTGAGGCTATCGTTATATACTAAGGTTGTGTGTTTTATTCCATGCGGTGAGCCCATTTCCAATCCCAATGATTGATCTCATGAATGCTATAAGTTTCACACCATAAATTGTAATAAAATGATAATACCAGAAAAACCAACGTCAACTGCATTATTTCATTCAATATTAATTGAAGTATTGGCAAACCATTTCTTAATCCTCATAAACACACAAAAAATGCAGAAAACATTAAAACTATTTTACTCCACCATGGGGCTTAACTATAAGCCAATAATTTAAATAAAATTGTGGACAGAAGCCTTTTTATGCAGAAATTTTTGAAGCTGCATTAAAGCATTAAAAGTGTGCCTGGCCAGGCGCAGTGGCTCAGCCTGTAATCCCAGCACTTTGGGAGGCCGAGGTGGGCGGATCATGAAGTTAAGAGATCAAGACCATCCTGGCTAACATAGTGAAACCCCATCTCTACTAAAAATACAAAAAATTAGCCGGGCGTGGTGGCAGGTGCCTGCAGTCCCAGCTACTCGGGAGGCTGAGGCAGGAGAATGGCATGAACCCTGGAGGCGGAGCTTGCAGTGAGCCGAGATCGCACCACTGCACTCCAGCCTGGACAACAGAGCCAGACTCTGTCTCAAAAAAAAAAGAGAGAAAAGAAAAATGTGTGCCTAATGAGGAAAGTATTTTAATAGATGTTATTTCTTTACGTTCTATCTTTGTTTTGGACATACAGTTCAGCCTTATTGCATTTTCACAATGTGACTCAAAAATTAGAACAAAATTAAAGCAAAAACTTAGATTGTTTATTTATTCAGTAATCATGGGCTCTCACCTTCTGTGTCTGAGGCTTGTGTTAAAAAATAGGATTACAGATGTGAGTAAAAATGGCGCAGATCTTTAAGGAGCCTATGATGAGCTACTACAAATGGTTTGCCAGGCCATTCACACTCCTCAAGCCTTAAGTTACTGCAACGTACTTTGAACTAGCTGGATACAATTTTCTTCTGTTCTCTTTTCAGACAGAAACTTTAATGAGTAACTCAGAAGGCTGCATGGAAAAATTAGCTTGCAAACTAAATATGTGGATGTTCCACAAGTATGCTGGGCAAGGCTGTTGTGCAGATTCATTTTAAATCTCTGTTACCATTGAACAAATCTTGCCTTCTCATCAGTGTAAGATTATAACTTGTGTTTACAGTTTTTATATTCATTACCATTTTATTCCTATTTGCTACATCCTATTGTCTATGTACCAGGTAGTCATTGAACAAGAAACTTTAACTGCATTATTTTGAATTTGATCTTCAACACAATCAAAACACTATTATTATCTATATATGACAAATTTAAAAATGGGACTTAGGGAAATTGAATAACTTGCCCAAGGTCATGAAGGTGTCAAGTGAGGAGAACAGGATTCAAATTCAGAGGACAGATCAATCTCTCAGCCAGATACTCTTAACCTCCCCATTATCATTGCATTGGGTCCTTGTTAAAACAAATAAACAAAAATATCTGCAGTATTCTTTTGTATATATTTCCAGAAATTGGATTGCCGAATTATATGGTAGTTCTGTTTTTCTTTTCTTTTCTTTTTTTTTTTTTTTGAGAAGGAATCTCGCTATGTTACCAGGCTGGAGTGCAGTGGCGCAATCTTGGCTCACTGCAACCTCTGCCTCTCGGGGTCAAGCGATTCTCCCCCCTCAGCCTCCCGAATAACTGGGATTATAGGCATGCACCACCATGCCCAGATAACTTTGGTTTTTTTTTTTTTTTTTTTTTTTTTTTTTTTTTTTTTTTTTTAGTAGAGACGGGGTTTCACCATGTTGACCAGGATGGTCTCCATCTCCTGACCTCATGATCTGCCCGTCTCGGCTTCCCAAAGTGTTGGGATTACAGGCGTGAGCCACCATGCCCGTCCTCGTTTTTCATTTTTTAAGGAACCTTAGTACTGTGTTTCATAGTGGCTGCACTGCAGCATTATTTCCAATTAGCCAAGATAAGGAAACAACACAAATGTCCACCAACAGATAAATGAATGAAGAAAGTATGGCATATACATACAATGACATATTAACCAGCCTTAGAAAAGCCGGAAATTCTACGGTTTGTGACAACTGAGATGAACCTTGAAGGCATTATGTGAAATGAGTGAAGCGAATCTCAGAAGGACAAGTATTTCATGATTCCACTCACATGAGGTCTCTAAAAACACACAAAAGCAGAGAATGGAATGGTGGCTCCTAGGGACGGGAGAGAGGGGGAAAAGGGAAATTGCTTTGCAGTGAGTATAACGTTTCTGTAATACAAGACGTATAAGTTCTAGAGATCTGCTGTATCTCATAAAACCTATAGTTAACAGTACAGTATTGTGAACTTTAAAATACTATATGTTGAGTGGATAGATGTTCAGTGCTCTTACAAAAAAAAACACACATGCACAAAAGAACACACAAACATTTCTGGAGGTGATGGATATGTATAGTACTTTGTTACGATGATGATATCATGGACATATGCTTATGTCTAAACTCATCAAAATATTTACATTAAATGTGTGCAATTGCATCTAAAGCAAACTAAGCAAAAGCGACAACAAACTGCTCCATGTCTAGCCATAGCACCATACTAGAAGCCAAGCACTAGCCCCACTAGGGACATAGACTCTCAAACTGTCCACAGTAGCACAGGTGTGATATGCTCTGGATGTATTTCTTGGCATCTCTCTCCAATCTGGTCATAGTGGAGCTCCTTCCTTGTTCTTGCTGCTATCCTTGTGCAATAATGTCTGTTAGTTTTATATTCACTTATGTTTCCCACTAGATTTTGACCCCCTAAAACCATTTATGCCATATTTACCTTTATATCTCCACTCTGGAGCACACGATCTGACCATGACAAATAATATATGTGGAATATGTGTTGAATCAACAAATAAATGACCATAGGAGCAAATAAATGCAATATTGCTTATTCTACCCTGCTAACTATAATTAAATCATATACTTTTACTGAGTTGTGAGAAACTGTGTTTGAGAAAAGGCGCACTAACCAGGAAAATAATTCACTCAAGTTTTACTGCCATTCAAGGAATTCCAATTAATTAAGGAGAAAAAATATTAAATGCCAGAAAGGGAAGTCTATGACGGAGGTAGCATTTGTTGTTACTATCCCTAGGTTGTAGAAAGTGTTTCTTGTAAAAAATAAAATAGAGTAGTGGTTTTTTTGTTTGTTTGTTTGTTTTGAGACAGTATCATTCTGTCACCCAGGCTGGAGTGCAGTGGTGTGATCTCAGCTCACTGCAACCTCTGCCTCCCAGGTTCAAGCAATTCTCATGCCTCAGCTTCTCAAGCAGCTGGGATTATAGGTATTCATCACCATGACCAGCTAATTTTTGTATTTGTAGTAGTAGCGGCGTTTCACCATGTTGCCCAGGTTGGTCTTGAATTCCTGACCTCAAATGATCTGCCCGCCTTGGCCTCCCAAAGTGCTGGGATTACAGGGGTCAGCCACCACACCTGGCCTGGATTCATATTCTTGAACGAATGCAATAGCACTAAGTGAACATGCTAACAAAACGCCACTGAACATTTCCATCTGTGAACACAGTAGGCACTCAATAAACATTGCTGACTGATTGAAGAGATGACTTGGATTGAGAACACAGATCATACCATCATACCAAAGAGTTTATTTTCTGTTAATGGGTTAAAATAATACCCTGTCAGAATAGGACATGCAACATTTGAGCCCTACAGATTCTAACAATGGACTCTACAATTGCACTTTCTTTTTCCACATGCAACTGTACAAGCTCTCTTCAGTTGCTTTCAGGAAAATCCATTTAGAATTATCTATTGATATTACTGGGTGAGCAAAACCCATGTACCTCTTGTTTTTCTTTATTTCTGTGTCATTTTCTCAAACAAACAAATAAGAAAACAACCCAGAAGCACAGAAGGCAGCATCTGGAAAATGTTCTTTGTAGATGGATCGCACCTCTCTCATGTTTGTGGGAAGCTCTGCTGCTGGAATGACTTCGGGGAGAACAGGCTCTTTATCTGCACAAGTGAGAGCTTTTATTTTTCTGTCTTCCTCAAGGAGAAGATGATACAATCATAGTTCAGCAAAGCAAAGTCAGGAGAAGGGAGAGGAAAATAGTGTGAACGAAGCTTTTATCTGACAAGGCCTCTTTTCCTTGGCTTCTTTTTTTGGCCTTAAAACTAACACACCCAGTGATACAAACCACCTCAGCCTTTATGTAGATTATCCAGTTCAGAGAATAAGGTGAGTTTGTTCCTGGAAAAGTTGCCAATCCTGAAGTGAAGCCAATCCTAAGGGAATGTCCAACTGCAGCTTTTGGCTGATGGAAGCATGAACTCACTGGTGTTAAGACATTTCAGCGATGGGGAGCACTCAGTTTTATTTTGGAGCATCAATATTGCAAATGCCCACTCTAGATGTAAAACTGGTTCATGTGTGTTTAATTTATTGGAAAGACACTGCAGACTATTGATTTTTTTTTCTCTTGCAAGAAAATGAAAGAAGCATACCAGTGTGTCCTTGGGCAATTGACGTAAGTTGCACGTGCCTCTCCTTCCTCATCTATATCAGGTACAGAACTGAAAGAAGCTCCTGGCATAGTTCATTTATTTTGCATTCATGTATTGAGTGTATCATATATATTAAATCACATGTAAAGAAGATGGTGGCAGGGGCAAAAAGGGAGCAGAAAGAACAGAGGAAGAGGACAGGTAAAGGTGAGATGCTCTGTGTGGAAAGAGTGAAATACCTCGTGAACACATATTTAAAGAAAATGTACGTGAAGAAATGCATATACTAGGTAGTGGGCCTGTACAAAGAAAGTAATAAATAACTCAACTTCAAGGTCTCAAGGAGTCACAAAGGGAGGGCAATTGAGTTATTGACTAGAAGAGTACCAGCAAGGGTTCTGTAGGAGGAGGAAGGGTGAGGGCTTTTTAAGAAAAGGCTGAACATTTTTGAGAGGGTGGAAACAAAAAAGGCCATTGACAGACCCTGTACTGCATAGAGAGTGATGAAAAACAAGCTGGGAAGTGTTATAGACCGTAACTCCATTTTTATTTTAGCACAAAGAAAATGCTTAGAAATAAATGCACCAAAATGTTAGCAGTGATTGTCTCTGCATGCCACAAGTAAGAGTTGATTTTATTTTATACCTTATACTATGTGGTATTTTCCAAATATTCTGTAGCAAGCAAGTATTATTTTAAAATTAGAATAAAATGCTATAATATGTTGTATCTCTCACAAGTTACATGGTGCTATGGATTCTTTTAACCTAATGAATATTTACACACCTACACACATGTGCTATACATGCTGCTAATTTCAAGGTCTAAGAAGACAAAAGACACAGTGCTTATTCTCTTGAAGCTCAACAGTTTCACAAGGAAGATGGAAAGCCAACTGGACTAAAGAGAAAGGTCAGGTTACACGGAATCACCCAAGAGTATTCCTCGCTTCAGAGCAGTTTCCTGGGACAGTGTACCAGGCGAGGGGAGCCAGATTAGTCTTTGAAGGATAGGTAAGAAAAGGTAGTCTGGATGGAGAAGTCAGAGGGAACAGAAGAAGGATTGAGAAGGGGTGTAGGAAAAATCACAAGCAACTCTGCATAATAATGTAAGATGAAAAGAATGAGCCACCTGCACTGTATGGAATCTTCATGGTCCAGCTTAAAGATCACCCAGATTGGATGGAGTGGAGACCATTATCCGTAGAAAACTAATGCAGGAGCAGAAAACCAAATACTTCATGCTCTCATTTGCAAGTGGGAGCTAAATGATGAGAACACATGCACACATAGAAGGGAACAACACACCTTAGGGCCCATCACAGGGCAGAGAGTGAGTGGGAGGAAGGAGAGGATGAGGAAAATTAACTCATGGATACTAGGCTGGGTGATGAAATAATATGTACAAGAAATCCTCATGACACAAGTTTACATATGTAACAAACCTGCACATGTAACCCCAAATTTAAAATAAAAGTTAAATAAATAAAACCAAACAAATCACTTCTATGGCAAGAATATATCAGTGGGCTGTTGCTCAGTTCTAACAGTTTCTGTCAAATGCTCCTATCATTGATCATTTCTATATTCTGTGTTTCTATGTTTTGGAAAATCAGCAACTGGAGCTGCTTAAATGTTTATATGTTAAAATGTAACTGGATCAAACAGTGGCTTTGCAAAGAGAAGGGAAAGGTGAGGGGAGATTCCTTTGAAAAAGAATTTGACTGAAAATTTAGGAATTGTGGTATACAAAATTGCTTTAAAAGTAAAAAGATAAAAAGCTGGGATAGTTGGAGAAGTAACCTTTGAAAGCGTTGAGTGATGAAGAGTTCATTTATCATGAAATTAGGTTCTAGATAGCCTGGGACTTTTCTTAAGAGAGACGGGCAGGAGAACATAGGTATAGAAAAACAGAAAACTAAAGAGTTGAGGACATGAGCCTCAATAAATACCAAATGGGATGTAAGGCTGTGTCTGAAGTTGGTTGGATTTTCACTTATTACTTCATGGCCATCTGCTACTTTTTCTGAATTTGTACTGACATTTTTCCTCTTGGAAATCCCCTGCAATGACTCCATGACACTCTCTTATGTCAATCAGTCATGTAACTCAACTGATCAAGGTAGAGGCTTTGCCAAGATTGGCCAGAGAGGAGATTATCCCCTCAGACAAAACAATTCACCCAGAGGTGGTCACATGATGACAGGGTTTGGCTGTCTCCCCACTCAAATCTCATCTTGAATTGTGGTTCTCATAATTCCCATGTATTGTGGAAGGGAAAGATAACTGAAAGATAATTGAAAGATACTTGAATCATGGGGCCAGTTTTCCCCATCCTGTTTTTTTGGTAGTGAATAAGTCTCACAAAATCTGATGATTTTATAAGGGGTTTCCTCTTTTGCTTGTCTCTCATTCTGTCTTGCCTGCCACCATGCAAGATGTGACTTTGCTTTTCCTTCATCTTCTACCATGATTGTGAGTCCTCCCCATATGAAACTGTAAGTTAATGAAACCTCTTTCCTTTATAAATTACCCAGTCTTGGGTATGTCTTTATTAGCAACCTGAGAACAGACTAATAACACGTTATATAACCAGAGAGAAGATAAGTCCTTTACAGAAATGTTTAAGAACAGTAATGAAGAAAAGGTTAGCTTGGGAGATGCAGTAATCCTGGAGTTGGTGGAGGCAGCATTGAGCTATATGGCAAATCTTTTCTTGAGAATGAAGACAATGGAGACAAATGTGGAATTTGACTGGGGAAAAAAGTCAGAGAAAGACAGGAAAAAAAAAGAGAACAAAAAGAGTTGCAGAAACAGTGAGGAGGACAAGTGGGAGGAAGACCAAGAAGAAGACACAAGGACAATGAAGGACAACACGGTGTAAGCACCTGGAAGTAGCTGAGTCTGACACCAGCACCCACCTATTGGACTCCTCTATAGAAAAATATTGAAGAAATCAATGATTTTTTTTCTTAAATTAGTTTACATATGCTAATCAGGGATTGAGCATGTGTTATATATGGAATTTCATGTAAAGAATGAAGTTGAGGAGGAGTAAAAGAAAAGCCAGGAGAAGAAGGTAAAGGAAGAGGCAAAGACAAAGAGCTCAGTATCTGGTGAATGAAATGAAGGAGGCAGGAATATAACTAGATGAAAGAGCGGAATCAGGCTTTACGTAATCACAGAAGTGGGTCATGTCAGAATGGAATTCTCTGGGCAAGTTTCCAGAGGACAGGATCCCTGGCTGAGATCTTTGAAGAACAGGTGAGAAGGTGCAGTCCAGGAGGAGAAGGCTGATCAAATTTCTGTTGGTTAACCACTTTCTTGGCTCTGTGGTTCTATTATCAGCAGCCTTCTAATAATCCATAAGCTTTCCCTGCCTTATATAAAGAGCATTATCTTTCTTTTATTTCATTTACTTATTCATTCATTTATTTTTAGAGACAGGGTCTCATTCTGTCCCTCGGGCTGGAGTGCAGTGGTGTGATCATGCCTCACTGCAGCCTTGAAGTCCTGGGCTCAAACCTTCCTCCCGCCTCAGCCTCGTAAGTAGCAAGGACCACAGGCATGCAACATCAAGCCCAGCAAATTTTTAAATTTTCATTTTTGTTGAGATAGGATCTGGCTGTTGCCTTGCTGGCCTCAAACTCCTGACCTCAAGCGGTCTTCCTGCCTCAGACTCTGAAAACGCTGGAATTACATGCATGAGTCACCACATCCAGCCATCTTATTATTTTAATGCTAAGGAAAATCACTTCTCTTTTTGCCTAATTATATTCTGATTTCCAGCATTCCCTGCAAACAGTATACTACACAGAGACTTAATGAAAGAAGTGGGTGTAGCAGCTATCACATGGTCTACAGTTGAAATTATTTTGCGTTTGTATTATCTATTGCTACATAACACATTTAGAGGTTTAAATAAATAATATATGCATATTACATCACAGTTTCTGTGGGTAAGAAATCTGTGCTAACCTGAGTCTTCTGTTGTAGGGTCTGAAGAGACTGCAATCAAGGTGTCAACCAGGCCTGAGATCTCATTTGAAAGCTCACTGGGGGAAGGATCTGCTTACTAGCTAATGTGATTGTTGGCAGGATTTGGTTCCTGCTGGCTGTCAGATTAAGGACCTCAATTCCTTTTTGTCTGTCAGCCAGAGGCTACTCTCAGTTCCTTGCAACACAAACCACTCTATAGGGAAGCTTAAAGCATGGCAGCTTTAAGCTTCATCAAAAGCCATCAAGGAAGAGTCTATAAGGCGAGTCAGCTAGCAAGATGAAAGTGGTAATCTCATATAACATCATCATGGAGTAGCATCTCCTCATTTTTGTTATATTCTTTTAGTGAGAAGCAAGTCAAAACCCTCACCCATTCTCAAGGAGACGGTATTATATGGGAGTATACTATCAGGAGATGGGGATCACAGGCAGCCACCTCCATGTGTGTTCCCAGCAGTCTTCCTGCTTGGTAAACATAAAATCCCTCCAAGCTTTTCCAAAATATTTAAATTTACAGTGTAGTGAAATGAAGGTTGCAAAATATGTAAAAAGTAAAATTGGTAGAGGGAGGTGGCATTTCTAAATTTTTGCTTCAATAATCTCTTTAATCACCTGATAAATATGCATATCATTGTATCATCATATCATATCATATACTCGCAGAGTGAAAATAAAAGAATAATTTAGGATTTGAGCAGCTACAGTATGTTAAATATCCAGCTTCTCTCATTTGACTCACCAACTTTCTACGAGGTTGCTGGTATTATTCTATTTTATTCAGGATTATAGAGGTTTTGTAGGTAGAAAAGAATTATTTTTAACTAGTATTGTGCAAACTAACCTCTGAAGTAAGCTTCATTATCCTTTGTATCAATCCCAATTATCAAATTGACAAAACATCTCTAAATCTCATCAATTCATCTACAAAATGGGGATAAGGTTATCTTACAGTATTTTTGTGAGGACTCAGAGAGATAAAGAAAGCACTTAGCATAGAGTTTTGCACCTACTAATTGCTCAATAAAATTTAGCTTTTATTATTGTTAAACAATAATTCCCACATAGGGAATTCCAGATGTTGAACCCAATCCTGTCTGACTGTGCTCTATTATATGCATCTCTAATAAACTTTAGGCTGATTTAGTGCATCTCTAATTTAGAAATAAAAACGGGGAGCAAAGAATTAAAGTGGCATTTATGATAATAATACTGCAGAGGCAGAACTTAACTTGGTTTACCTGAATCTAGAGCAGTGTTCTCCAACTTGAGTGTCCATCAGAATCCCTAGAAGGGCCTGCTAAAATACAGATTGCTGGACCCCACTCCCAAAGCTTCTGACTCATTAGATTTGGGATGGAGCCTGAGAATTTGCATTTCTAACAGGTTCCCATGTGGTGTTGACGCTGCTAGTCCAGGTATTGTACTTTGAGAACCTCTGGTCTAAGGTATTGAAGTCATAGCATTATGCTCCAGCTGTTGTGCAGATGTGAAATGGATTCCATTTTATGTGTTCTACTGAAATTTTGAGCAGATGTGGTTTGTGGTTGACTGCATATGACTGTTTCATATTTAGGCTGCCAGGCAGAGCTATTTTTGTTCGTAAGTATGAATATTCCAGGCTAGAGTGTCAAATCACCTTACTATACTGCCTATGGTGGGGCTTGCTGTGGCATAAAGGTGTGCAAACTCAGTAAACTCTTATTAGAGCTGTGCTGTGATGTTTCTCTATTTCCCCTAAACAAGCAACTGGCCAATAAAAATCATGTGAGTAAAAGCTACCTAGGATCAATCTTAACTTGCTTGTATGGAAGGATTTAATATAAATTGGGTCTAGTTGGCAGAAAAATTAATTTCTTGGATTTCTCTAGAAAGCAAGCCAGATGTACTTTATTACATTTGGCTTTTATTCAACATGCTGCTGCAAGAATTCCAAGGTTCTCCTCTGACACTCGACTGTCTCTCCAGACAATCCTCTGTTATATACTAACGTATCATATACATGAAATACATGCATACATTGAATATTCAAATGCCTCATTTTTCAATAGCATATGCTTATTTTCCTCATACTACATCTACTGTCTAGTAATGGTTTCCAAAGGCTCTGATCCTTTGAGAAAATCCCTATTTAACATTAAATAAGTCACTTAAAATACATCATTCTTAGTCTACAAAAGAGATCTTTATTTGTTTTGTTTTTTGATAAGACATGTCAAAGACATATGTATCCTGACAAACAGTTATAAAACCAGGAACTCCTTCCAAAGGAAATTCTTTCTGGATATTTGAGCAATTTTTAAACATCCATTTCTATGAATTAATTTCTTGGACTTTTGGAGAGAACAAACATAAGGCTAGCCATCAAACACTGACACATAAATAGAGCGTTATGATTAATATCAATCTATTTTAGTAAATAAATACGTATTTTTATTTCTGTCTGAAGGAAAGAGAGAATGAGAAAAAAGCATTAAAAATAAAGAATATAAACAAAAAATACAAATATATTTGTTTCCTTTATTTACCATTATAGACCCAGGTTCCAGCAAATGTCTAGGAATTACTGAAAGACTGAGAAATATCTTGGAAAAAATGAAAGAATAAATGGATAGTTTTAGAATTGAGAAAGACAATTGTCTGCAGACATTTTGAAGAATATAGGATATGTCTTAATTTCTAAAATATTGTTAGTATTTTTTTCTTGTATTCTTTCTTGCAATACCTACTATTTTTCCACTGCATGCTGAAAACTATGCTAGAGGAACATAACAGTGAGCAAAGAGAGACAGACGTAAATCCAGGAGTCACCAAATATGTTGACTACACTGAACTTAGAATTCATATAGGGTAGGGGCTGGAGATTTAGTCAGCCAGATCTGAGAAAGCTTCTCTAAGAAAATGAATAGGAGTTAACTAGGCAATACAGAGAGGTGTGATCAAGGCAATTGGAACAGAACCTGCAAAGTTTTAGTGATGGAGAGAGCATGGTCCTTCAAGAACCAGTACAACTTGCCTTTCCAATTTGACATAAAGTCATAAAGTCAATTACATTATGACATTCACTGTAAATATAGAATGAAGCTTGAACATTTCACTTATTCATTTCACAAGTGACATAACCTGAGGGTTATTTATTTATTTTTTTCATCATAGCATAGGGCACCACTGCCCTTGCAAGGGGAGAAGTAGTACTTTGACTGAGATAAGAGGGTGACTCATGACTGCACTAGTCTAGCTCTTTTATAGTCCATAGTTGCTGGCTTAGCTAGTGGAATATATAAATATAGAGGGCATTTGGCAGTTAAACCCTTAATCTTATATTTCTACATAAGAAATACTCTTATGCAATCTCATGCAAAATACCCTCCTAAGGCAGCCAGATTTATCTTCTCAGCTGAGGAACTAGCATGGAAGCAATCTCTAATGACAGCACATTGGTGAGAGTACACATAGTGTTTATAATGGTCAGCATGCAGACCTCCAGACCACTGTTACTGACCTGATCAAAGCCATGGGCACCACTGGGAGGTTGTGCTCACACTTCTACTCCATAAATTTAGCAGACCAAGAAGTTTATTACTACCCTGAGACAAGCTGATGATGGAATGGCTAGTTGAGTTAGTGCCTCAGCCTTTTCGATCTATTTCCAATCACTGTTGGAGGAATCAAGTCTCTGTAATGTGTCCATTTTTATTTAGTTCATGTTACTAAGGCTATATAATAATGCTCCTGAAAGACAGTGTGTTGGACTTTTGGCAAAATCTCAAAGGGATGGTGAGACTCTTCTGGGGAGTAGGGGATGAAACATGAGCATTAACTCAATAGTCTTTCTGAAAGATGCAAACTAATCAAGAGGCTTGGAGAATTTGGCAGCTGGTTAGACGTGGCTTAATTTTAGATCCTATTGTTCAAAGCATTTTTAAGTAGAATTTCAGTATAACAGAGTTGTCAAGGATCTAGTAATAGCCAAATGTCTTAGTTTGTTTTCTGCTACCATAACAGAATAACTAAAGCTAGGTAATTTTTAATGAACAGAAATGTATTTGCCTCACGGATCTGGAAGCTGGAAGTTCAAGGCTGAGGGGCTGCATCTGTTGAGGGACTTCTTGCTGTGCCATAACAAGGCAGAAGGCATATCACATGGCAAAGGTGCATGAGACAGAAACCAGGGGAGTCAAATGAAACCTTTTTATCAGGGACCCACTTTCTTTATAACTAACCCACTCCAGCAATAATAGAATTAATCCCTTCATGAGGGTAGAGCCCTTGTAACCTAATCACCTCTTAAAGTTTCCACCTCTCAACACTGCTGCATTGGGCATTGAGTTTCCAAAACCTAAACCTTGGGGAAAACATTCAAGTCATAGCATTCTGCTCCTGACTCCTAAAATTTATGTTCTTTTCACATGCAAAGTGCATTCATTTTATTCCAATAGCCCCAAAGTCTTAACTCATTCCAACACCACCTCAGAAGTCCAAAGTCCACAGTCTCATCTGAATCAGGCATGAGTGAGACTCAAGGCTTGATTCATACAGTTGCTAATTTCTTCAAGCCTGTGAAATTAACAAGTTAGGTGTGTCCAAAATACAATGGTGGAACAGGAATAGGACAGACATTCTCATTCCAAAAGAAGAAACAGGCAGAAAGAAAGAGGTAGCTTGTTCTGAATAAGTCTAAAACCAAACAGGGAAAACAGGTTCTAAGCTGGAGAATAATCTCCCTCAACTCTGTGTCCCATATCCTAAGCACACTGAGGTGAGGATTGAGCACCCAAGTGCTCAGGCAGACCTGCCCCTAAGACTTTGCTGGACTCAGCCCACCCAGCAGATCTCACTGCTTGGAGTTTCCCACCTGCAGCTTTCCTGGGCTGGAGTTGCACGCTGGTAGCTCTACAGTTCTGTGGTCTTCAGGGCTACCTAACTCCCACTACTCCACTATGCATTTCCCTA
The DNA here is from genome assembly GCF_024542745.1 of Macaca thibetana thibetana. Classification (NCBI taxonomy): domain Eukaryota; kingdom Metazoa; phylum Chordata; class Mammalia; order Primates; family Cercopithecidae; genus Macaca; species Macaca thibetana. Next base: position 7,641,437 of record NC_065597.1, on the reverse strand, counting down.
TTGAGGATGCTCTGTGGTGACTCCACCCCATGAGAAGCATCTGCTTGTGCCCTCAGGATGTCTGATATATCCTTTGAAATCTAGGCGGAGGTTTTCTTGACTCCACAGCTCCTGTAATCTATGCATCTGCAGAGTAAGCCCCAGGAGGATGTTGCCAAGGTTTAATGTGCAACTTCTGGAGCTGGGCAGGAGATGCACCTGAGCTCACTTGAGCCATATCTGGGGCAGCCAAGGAGTGCTGTGCCTGGATGTGTGCAGCAGAGTCCTGAGGTTACGGGCATGGTGATGCTGAGGTCCCACAGGTGCCTCTCTGGAAAACTTGCCCTCAGGGTCCTAGCTTGTCTTTAGATCTCTGAAGTGCCTTTGGGATCATTCTCTCATTGTCTTGATGAATAAAACGTGGCTTCCTTCTATCCCTATTAATCTATTTAGCAAGTAGGCACTTGGCCACATCCTTAGTATTCTCCCCAGCAAGTGATTTTTTTTTTTTTCTTTTTGAGACGGAGTCTCGATCTGTCACCAGGCTGGAGTGCAGTGGCTCGATCTCAGCTCACTGCAACCTCTGCCCCCTGGGTTCAAGCGATTCTCCTGCTTCAGCCACCTGAGTAGCAGGCACTACCAGTACATGCCACCATGCTCGGCTAATTTTTGTATTTTTAGTAAAGACAGGGTTTCACCATGTTGGCCAGGATGGTCTCGATCTCTTGCCCTCATGATGCTCCCACCTCGGGCATCCCAAAGTGTTGGGACTACAGGCATGAGTCACCACACCCGGACTTTTTTTTTTTTTTTAATTTTTTACATGGCTCAGCTCAGAGTTTTTAAAATCCTTCCATTCTGCTTCATTTTTTATTTCAAATTTCATCTGTAAATAATTTATCTCTTCTCTCACTTTACTGTAAGTGGCCAAAAGTAACCGTGGAGCACTTTGAATGCTTTCCTGTTTAGGTATTTCTTCTGCCATGTTTCCTAATTCGTTGTTCTTAAACTCTACCTTCCATAAGCCCAAGGGCATGGAAACCATTCAGCCAAGATTTTTGCCACTTTATGACAAGGATAGTTTTTAACTCCAGTTTCCAACAAGATATTCCTAAAGGAAAATCATGGACACATTTTAGGATTTTGTCCATGCCCTCATGGACACCTCATCAGAATTTTTTTTTTTTTATGTTCCATATTTTTACCAACATTCTGATTACAACCACGTAAGTAATCCCTAAGATTTAGGCTCTCCCTACAGCTCCTGTCTTCACATAGGTCTTCACCAGAAATGCCTTTAATGTTCCATTTGTGGCAATATAGGCTTTTTCTAGCCTACTGCTCCAAATTCTTCCAGCCTCTATTACCTAGTTCCAAAGCTGTTTCCATATATTCAGGAATTTTTTACAATAACAGACCTGTGTCTCAACAGCAATTTTCTGTCTTAATCATTTTGTGTTGCTATAACAGACTGCCACAGATTGCATCATTTATAATAAATACAATTCTATTCAGCTCAAAGTTCTGGAGGCTGGAAAGTTCAAGATAATGGGGCCTCATCTGGCTTCATCGTAACATGGAAGGGATCACATGGCAAAAGAGTCCTCCAGAGAGAGCCAGAAAGCGGGTATAACTCAATATTTTTATTCAGGAACCCACTGCTACAGTAACTAATCTGATCCACAGCAATGTTAATTCATTTGTGGAGGTAGAGCCCTTATGATCATCTGTTAAAGGCCCCAATTCTCAACACTGTTGCTTCAGGAATTAAGGTTCTAAGACATAAACTTGAGGACACATTCAAACCATATTACCAACTTATTTCAAGTCAAATAATTTTGCAGTCAGTAAAACTAGGGATAATTTCTGTGAAGTGGTATAATCATATTTGATTATATGGCTTATAACCTCCAGTTTGATTTTAGCACATTAACCTTTGTCTACAAGTAAAAAAAATTGAAATGATTAGGACATGGAACAGTGGTTAACCGTCTATGTTCTGGAGATTGTCTGTCTGTATTTAAATTAAGACTGTGTCACTTACTAACGGTGTGACCCTGGGAAGTTTAGCAATACCCGAACCTCAGTTTCTGTATCTATAAAGTAAGGACTTAGGACTAAAGTCTCACTTGTTTTTTTCTTGCTCAAATTCCTACCTAAGGGGTTTGAGGGGCCATACCCTACAAACCATAAAGTCTCATCAGACGGGTTTATTTAACCCTGTATAACGTGGCCTGTTTTCCAACCTGACCCTGCTATAACATCACATAACAAATAAAGAAAGAAATCAAAATATTTTAACCTCAAATATATTTCCTTGTCATATCTTGAAATTGCCCTGCAAAGTTGTCTCTTGTGGGGAAAATCTACATCCTATAAAGAATCCTCTTTCCCCTTTTTTTCTTTCCATATTCAGGAGATAATCACCTAAGAGTCAGACATCTTTTTAAATCCAATAAGAAAACATGTTAGACTCTATTCTCTCTGAAGCCTGCTAGCTAAAAGCTTTCCTCTTCACAATACAACTTTGGACTCCACAATCCTTTCTCTTACCCCAAACATTTTCCTTCTATTGATCTCAGGTCCTTAGACAACTCAACCAACTGTCAACTAGAAATTTTTAAAATTTACCTATAGCCTGAAAGCCGCCATTTTGAGTTGTCCCTCCTTTCTGAATCAAGCCCGTGTACATCTTAAATGTATTTCATTAATGTCTTATGTCTTCCACAATTGTATAAAACCAGGCTGTGCCCTAACCACCTCAGACACATGTTCTCAGGATCTCCTGAGTGTTGTGTCATGAGCCATGGTCACTCATACTTGGCTCAGAATGAATCTCTTCAAATATTTTACAGAGTTTGATTCTTTTCATTGACAGGATAATAACACCACATGCTTCAAAGCATCGTCATGAAAACAGAATAAAATATTGCACATAAAGTGCTTAGCATAATTCCAGGGTTAATCATCTTCATTAAGATAGAATATAATCCTGTGAGCTCCACCACAATGCCACAGTCCACTACTGTTTGGGCATAAGAAGTTACGAAAGGGGCTGGGTGTGATGGCTCAGGCCTGTAATCCTAGCACTTTGGGAGGCCAAGGCAGGCAGATCACCTGAGGTTGGGAGTTCGAGACCAGCCTGATCAACATGGAGAAATCCCATCTCTACTAAAAATACAAAAGTAGCTGGGCATGGTGACACATGCCTTGAACCCAGGAGGCAGAGGTTGCGGTGAGCCGAGATTGTGACATTGCACTCCAGCCTGGGCAAAAACATCAAAACTCTGTCTCAACAAAAAAGAAAAAAAAAAAAGAAGAAGAAGAAGGTATGAAGGTCAGAGTCACCATTGCACTGGGCTCTTTCACACCACATAATGTAATCCATTACAGCCTCTCATTGTGCAGATCTACCAGCATAAGTCCATGTATTGAATGCAACACATTTTATAAGGTAGCTATCAAAGAGTGTTAGGCAGGCAAGGGACAGGATCCGGTTTGTATTGCAGAAAGAACAAACTGACAGCATAAGGAATATGGGTTAGCTTGATTGACACAAGGCCAAATTCTACAACAGAGATTGTTGGGAGAATTATGACAGTCTGACCAAGGGTAATAGCAGTGAAGACGGGAGGAGGGAACATTCTTAAAAATGTTAAAATGATAGAATTATTTAGATTTGCTACCTAAGTAGGTTTAGGATTTTGGAAGATCAATTCTTCTGGTGCCCAGCTTTCCATTTCATTTCCCCAATCCTTCTTTACGCTTTCATTTGTTCATGTGTCCTGTTTGTCTCATGTATGAGTCTTCTCTATGCATAACAGAGGAATGATAAAATAGCTGTACTGTTGATTGTTCAGCTTAACGTTGTGGGGATTCCCAGAAAGAGGATGAGAGAGAGAATAGTAGGGGAGAAGAAACCAAATGGCAGAGGAAGAAGATCTGGACCCAGGAGATCTGTATGATAGTACGGTCCTCTTGTGCTCAGCACATTCCAACCAGTCACAGGACTCTTGGAAGAGGATGGTGCACGACTTTTCCAATTCTGGGATTCTAAAAGACCAGGAACACTCTGCTTTGAAATGTTACACCAAGAATTTCCTTCAAGACTAGTGCTCAGAATGGAAAGGCTAGACTGTAGATCATTCAGTTGGACTGAAACAATCACATAAATATGACTGAAGAAACACATTTCAGTTTCTATTTAGAACTGAGAAGCATAATGCCAGTGCATTTGAAAGGGAGTGAGCATTTGCTATACAGTCTAAGACTAAAATACTCAACACGGTCTACAAAGCCTACGAGGGCTGGCCCGTGCCTGGCAACCATCCACCCTCCATTGATACCTGACTGCCATATTGCCCATTTATTTTCTCAACCTCCACCACAAGGCGCTATACTGGGGCCTTCACTCTTGCTGGCCATTTTGATTGAAGCACTTTCCCTACTCCTATTCATCTGGAACGTGTCCATTCATTTTGCACACCTCACCTTGGCTTAGGGAAAGGGGACCTGCTGTGTTATCTCTTCCAGGTCAGCCTCCTTAGAGAATTTTCTATGTGAACAGTCTGTGTTTCCATAATATCTATTTTCATTCTCCCAAACATGTATTCTGATTGTCATTATACAATAGTTGAGAGAGATGTGTGTGTGTGTGTGTGTATATATATATATTTATTTATTTATTTATTGTTATTTTTATTTTTTTTCAGCTAAACCATAAACCACACAGGAGTAGGTTCCAGGTTTGCTTTTCCATGCCACTACTTCTTCAACTCACAAAAGGCTTGGAGTATTCTAAATGCTGACAATACTGAATGAAATGATAAACGAGTACATTGGCATTGGAACATTTAATTTTGTGGAATCCAGATTCCATGAAATAATCTGGAAGTCATGAAGGAAGCAGTGGTTCAGGAGTCAAGTGAAAAACCCAAAAAGAAGAAAAAAGAAAAAGCCTCAGGAGGCTCCTTGGGAGAATGGAATGGAAGACTCATCTCCCTCTTTCTCCAAATCCAAGAAAAAAACACCTTTTTCCAAGGAGGATTTGGACAGTAACTGCATTGGTCTGCTTTCACGTTGCTATAAAGAAATACCTGAGCTGGATAACTTTTAAAGGAAAGAGGTTTACTTGACTCACAGGTCCATATGGCTAGGGAGGCCTCAGGCAACTTACAGTCACGGTGGAAGGCGAAGGCAGAGCAAACCTGAATCTTCTCACGAGGCTGCAGGAGAGAGAGGAGTGAGCAGCGAAGGGGGAAGGGCCCCTTATAAAATCATCAGATCTCAGATCTCATGAGAACTGACTCACTATCACAGGAACAGCATGGGGTAAACCAGCCCATGGTCCAATCACCTCCCACCAGGTCTTCCCCTAGACATGTGGGGATTATGGGGTTTATGATTTGAGTTGAGGTTTGGCTGGGGACACAGCCAAATCATATCTGCAGTGATCTTGAAGAGGCCACTGGCAGCACAAGTCTTCCTAGGAAGAAGAAATCTTCACCCAAAGAAGAAATAGGTAGGGATCCCAAAGAGGCAAACAACAGGAGCATCTCCCAGAAAGAACAAATTCTCTTCTGAAGAGGTGCCCGTCAGCAGTGGATCTGAAGAGGCTGCTGGCAGCAAAAGCAACTCCAAGAAAAAGAAAATGTTCCATAAAACCACTCCAGGAAGATTAGAATGTGAATGGACATTTCATGGGAGGTGGGGCAAACCATACCCCAAGGTGACATTTACCACCCTGTGCCCTACAGCCCACTAAAAACAAATTCACACACATGCAAATCCTTTTCCCAAAGCACGTATTATCTCCATTTGTATAGACAAAGAAAGTGAGGCCCAAAGTGATTATGCTAACCTTGCTGCGTCACAGATGCTGGATTTGACTCTTACCCATGGCAACTTATACACCAGGGTCTTTTCTATGTGCCTATTTTGCTTTCCACAAAGGTGGCCTCCACATGCAGTATGCACAGAATGCACATAGGCAGTCCTCATCTGGGGGATATTTCCATTCTCAAATCCTTGACGATTTATTTATGAAAGCCACATGGCCCAGCAAATGCTGAAACACAGATTGAATGCCACAAGGAAGGAAATGAAAAACTAAATTGTGAATCCCTATATTTGTTTCTGGTTGATGTTCCCTGAGAAAAATAGGCAACTAAAAAGAACTTACACCCCACCGACCTACCCACCCTCTGACTCTGACTCACACACAACTTACATTTCTCAACCCCTTTTAAGTGGCTCAGAAATGCCGGAAACAGTAAGGCCCATCATAACCTCCACAAAGAAGTGCTCCACAAACTGATAACCAGAAGCAGTAAATAGCAGACAGGGAGAAGAAAGATCAGAGTTTTGTACAGAAAATATAAGGTTATAGCACATAAAGAAAACTATGTGAGTGGTAACTTCAGTTTCCTATTTAATTTTTGTGTTTATACTCTGAAAACTCATTCTTTTTAATATGTATGTGTTTAGTTCAAACTCTGGAGTGCTTGCCATGTACTAACTTTCTGCTACAACCCTGGGAAAATGGAGATGAATAAGGAAAGGTCTTTGGCCACAGGTTCTTAAATTGGTGGGAGGAAAACTTATACCAGAGACTTTTAATTAAGATGATCATGACCATGATACTGGTACATTTTCAATATCCTGGAATTGTGGAGAAGGAAACAATGTGGCTCACCATTTGGAGTTTATTTTATATTATTATTATTTTCTCTTCCTACACAAAAAGTTAGTATCAGAGTCAAGAATGCAACATGTATTACATTGCTGTTTTTACATGACATCTGATTCAATTGACTTGGTTTGAAGCAGGACAGGTTATGACCTGATTTTAAGGTCATAAACCAATTTAAGTTTGAGAGTAATCTGTAAAATGTCAGTGTGCTCAGTTACTTTCTTGGCTTGTCAGGTTTAGGACCTCAAAAGTGTCAGCTTAGGATATTCTACTATATCTACAAGAGTGGCCTGCACTGTATTCTACCATGCACAGACAGCAAAATCATATCGGAGATGTAAATTTTGAACAGACAGAGCTTCTGTGAGGGAACCATCATGTACCAACGGAGACTCTGCAGGTGAAAACTGCCTTATACCATTAAGGGTTAAGTGTGGTGTCCCCAGCAACAGAGAAATGCATATCTGTTTCTGAGGGCATTGAGGAGCCGGCCTGGTCATTCGTGGAATGAGAAAATGAAGGTTCCATTTAGCTGGTGCATCAGTCTTCAGGAGCAGAGGTCAGTAGTGATGGAGTAGATTAAAACAAGGCAGAGGCATCCGTGGATTTCTCCTGCTATTTCACGAGTGACCTCATTTGACTCTCCTCCCTGCTGCTGACACGTCCTTTCCTTTAAAATTACACATAGTGCTAAACAAATGGGTCTCTTCAGAGTCACTTAGCAGAACTAATCAGCACACCAGCCTGGTTTCAAAATGAAGGGTCCATTCCGCGGTGGAGGAGGGCGATTACTTTTGTATCCTCCATCCAACTTGGGGTCACCTGCAACTCTGAAGGAATTGGTGCTCTGTTCCTTTATTCAAGGCAAGAAATTGTACCCCTGTCACACTGAAATCTCATTCTTTCATCTTAAAACTCATTTCCTTTTATAAAAGTGTTTTTCTTCCAGACTTTTCACATACTGGCTAGAAATTGTGTTCAGCCCCCACGCACATAAAAAGTTAACATTGTCTGTAATGCTGCCAGAGGCGGTGTTTCTCCTGGAGGGAGAATTGCCGGGTAGTGAGAAGAGGTTAGTGAAAAAAGCACATGCTTTAATAAACCTTCATTTGATAACTGAATCTCATTCTAATCAATGGCAGAATGCAGCCACTCTGCTCTCCACCCACAGTGATTAGGACTCATAAGCGAGTGCCGATGGTTCAAGCACGGGCTTGAAAAGGAAATGCAGTGTGGCAAACAGTTTCACTTTGGTTTGCAAACATTACATTCTGCCCTATTAAAAGCAGATCTCCAAATTGAATCTTTCTTATATAATATCTATTTGAGAGGTTCTTCCATTTTTTTAAATATTTGTATAACTTCCAGTAACTACAGTGCACCAAGGAGAAGACAGGTTAATAGTAAACCTAATTAAATCTCCTCACAATGACGTAGTGAGTCCCAGTTTACAATGTGGCTGTAAGCTGAGATCTCATTTTACATCTGCAAATACCTGGAGTGCCTGAAGGAGCTATCTTTATTATATTATTTTTTTCCTTTCTTCCTTTTTTATTTTTAAAAATGATAGATAGATAGATAGATAGATAGATAGATAGATAGATAATAGATAGATAGGAGATGAATAGATCTTTTTAAATAGAGACAGGATCTCTCCACATTGCCCAGGCTAGACTTGAACTCTTAGCATCAAAGGATCCTCCTACATCAATCTCCCAAGTAGCCGGCACTACAGGCACATGTTGCTGCTACCAGCTCTGTTACCTTCATTTTACAGACGGTGAAACTGAGGCTCAGAAGGGCTAAGTGGACTCATTGTCAAAAACAAAAAGCATGGTAACTCATGAGTAAGAACAGGGACCTCATTTTCTTACTTCCAGCCCTTTGAGCTAAACAACAGTTACGTATGAAGTAAATTCCCTGGCCTAAGTGTATCATAGAGCATTGTATCTGTCTCAATCCTAGAGATATTAAGAAAGAACGTCTCTGGAGGACACTTTGAAGTGCCTACGAGGATCTGGAAGACTATATATTATAATAACAGCCTTAAGTCCCATCTCCAATCCCTTTGGAAAGAAAGAGGAAGGGCAGTAGCGATACGACATTCCTCTCTTACTGTTGCCAACTAATATTGTAGAAAATATCTTTATTCATAAAGGGATCCTAGCATTAACTTTTTCACACTTGTAACAAGTGCCTAAATACATTTTTTTTTCCAAGTGACTTACCATAGTGAAGTTTTCAACTACATTTTGGGCATGAATGCAGATTAATGTCTTAATACTGTTCATCTGTGAGAATCACTTGCGGGTCTCTGATTAGATTTTTATGAGGTGGTTTCCAAATCAGACCCTGTCTATGCTCCTGACTGAGTACCTAGTTGTACAAGAATAAGTATGATTTCACACAAGCTTGGACAGCGAGGCTAATTGCTCAGACATCTTTAAATAGTGACAAAAAGAAAGTTAAGTGTAGCCCTGTAAAAGACAGGGCAACACTTCGACCTTCAAAAGCAGTAACTAATTAAAAAGAAGACATCATTTACAAGACAAGTTCAGTATCTTTAGTGTAACATATACAGAGAAAAGACATGCCCATTAAAGATTATCTGTCTCCTCTGCACTCATATGAGCAAGGATTTGTAAATAATTTTTACAAAGTAATCTCAGAATCATGTTGCTAAAATCTGGCAGCCAATATATATCTCCCAAAATTTTGTTCCCGTAGAGACTGTCATAGTTCTGGACAGGCAAGAAAATTCTCTACAAATATTTGCTTGTGTTTGCTGAAAGGTTAATTCAAAGTGAGGATTCCTGGCATAGAGGGGCCATAGAAACAGATCAATGAAGTCGAGTCTATCCATCCCCTAGAATATTGTAGGCATCTGATTCAAGCAACACGTATAGTTTTAAGTTCTGATGTCAAGTAATGCATGGGCCGCATGAGAGTTTACTGGATAAACAACTCTTTTAAAATGTTGCTATACCTTGGAAATGAATAATGAAATATATGAGAATATGCTCAGTAGAATCTTCTTTTTCTCGTAGCTTAATATGATTGACAGTAGCATGTAGTTATTTATCTGGAGGTAAAAACAAATATTAATCTGAGCTGCACTAAAATTCTCTGAAGATTTCTCCCAACACACCTTGATGAAGAAAGGAGAAAAGCTGTTTTTTTTTCTGTTTTAAATCTTTTTATTTTTTATCATCTCCAGTGAAGCTGTCAGAAAGGTTTTCGAAGACGAGAGGTAAGTTTTATTGGGGAAAAAACAACAATGGAAATTTTACTCAGGGTTTTGTTTTATAATGTCTATAGTAAATGATTTTATGACTCTACAAGTTGCTATTGCTTAAGTTAAAGTAGAGAGAGTTTGGTTTTTGTTTATGTGTTTATAATATAAAATAAGTATATATTCATGATAGAAATTTGGGAAATATAGAAGAGGGAAAAGATAAAACAAATTACCAATAATTTTGCTAATCCTCGAAAACTGCTGGAATACTTTGGTAATTACTTCCCATAGTTATGTATAAGCTTCAGATACCTACGTTTATTATTAGGCATACTGATTTTTAAATTATTTTATTTTTATGTATTCACTCTAAATAAACATAAATGATTGATGAAATAATAATATTCTTTATGAGATTAACCAAAAATTATTATTGTTGAATATTTCAAGTGATTTTCAATGTTTTGTTGATATAGTAATACTATAATGAATATCCTTTTATAAAAAGACTCTTCTGTATTTCTTTTGAACAAAGTTTTAAATGATAATTCCTGAGCCAAATGGTCTTCGTTTTTCAAGCTCCAAATGCACACACCAAATGAATTTTCAAATTGAATATGACTTTTCCCTGGTAGAATCCCTTCTTCCCCACTTTTCCTTCCCCTTCTTCTCTTTCTCTTTCTTCCTTACCCCTTCCTTCCTTCCTTTCTTACATTCATCAGAATAAACGAAGGTCACAGTTTCCCCATGAAATAGCAATGCTATCCCTTTTAGAGAGGCATAAAGCCATTCTGCAATATAATGCTATCATTAACTGTTAGTGTGTAATTGAAACATCGCTATGGTATCATGAAGCCTATTTTTCAGATTATTTTAATGTGGAATTGCCTTGAAACTCCACAGTAAGAGTATTTCTGACTTCAGCATAAATTTTATTATGAAGTCTACTGGTCTTACTGGTTCTATTTCTTCTCATGACTCTTCACTTTTTGAGCAGCATAACATACTGAAAAATAATAATTAAATTAAATTTAGTTTATGCTCTGTATCAGGTATTGTGTTTAGGATTTCACATACATTATCTCATTTAATCTACACAACAGTGGCATGAGAAAGAACTAGTATCTTTTTTTTCTCATTTTACAGATGAGAAAATAAAGACTAAGAAAGTTTAAATAATTGCCCTGGATCTCGTAGTTAATAGGTAGATGTATTAATCTGCTGGGATTGCCATAATAACATACGATAGATCGGGTGGCTTAAACAACAGAATTTTATTGTTCACAGTTCTGGAGGTTGGAAATCCCAGATGAATGTTTGGGAGAATCAGTTTCTGGTGGGGCCTCTCTTCCTGGCCTGCAGATGGCCACCCTCTTGCTTTATTCTCACATGATCTTTTCTCCATGCCTGACCTCAGAAAGGAATCGAGAGACAGAGAGAGTTCTGACATCTCTTCCTGTGAGGACACTAATCCTATTAGATCAAAGCTCTACCTTTATGACCTCATTCAACCTTAATTACCTCTGAAAGCTAACTGCCCAAATGCAGTCACATCAGGGGTTAGAATTCTGGGGTTACAAAATTCAGTCCATAGCAGTAGTGAAGCAACAATTCAAACTCAGCTGTTCTGTTCACCTATTGCCGTATGTCAAAATATCTCCAAAATTAGTGGCATGAAGCAAATCTCATTTTAGTATGCTTACAATCTTGTGGGTTAGGAATTGAGGCAGGGTGCAATAGGAACAGCTTATCCCTTTTCCGCTATGACGAAGGCCTCAGTTGGCATGGTTTAAAGAGTTGAAAATGTCCGAGACGACTCCATTGGGATCATATGCTTAGAGCCCTTGTTCTGACTCTATCTCCAGTTCTTCCCCACATCATATCTGCTAGGTCTCAAATTCCCAATATTTCTTCTTCACTTACCTGTCTGATATCTTGGCTAGGATGACTCTCACAGCCAAGACTTCCAGGGGTGTGTGTGTGTGTATTAATATATAATATATAGTGTATATTAATATATAATATATATAAATATATAATATATAATATATAAATATATAATATATAATATATATTAATATATAATATATATATATATAATATATAATATATATTAATATATAATATATAAAATATATATACACACACACCTGGAAGCCTTGGCTGTGAGAGTATATATATTTATATATGTATATATAAATGTATATATATGTATATATAAGTATATATTATATATAATATATATTATATATATTAATATATATACACACACACATATATACTTTCTTCTCTCTTTCTCTCTCCGTGTAACTAGTTTGGGCTTCCTCACAGCATAGCAATGTCAGAGTAGTCACACTTCTTACATGATGGCTGATTTCTCCCAGAGTAAGAATTCCCAAAGACTTAAGATATAGCCTCACTTCTGCCATACTCTGTTGGTCAAAAGGGAGTCATAGGTCTAGCCCAGAAATAAAATAAGGTTAAGGGATATAGACCCCACCTCTTAATGGGAGACATATCAAACAACGTGTGTACATTTGAATCTATTACCCAGGGTTTGATGGACTCAAGAACCCATACATTTTGATACCATTCTTGGGTAAGGATATGGTTGGTTGTTTCTCAGTAGAGGGAATTTTATAAAATTGTCAACATTTCTTATATCTTCACCATGCACAAAGTGGAGTTCTGTGGAAAAGCAGGGGATGCTTGGGTCGACCTTCTATTGCCTCAACTCTATTTTCCCTCATAGGTCTCTGTATTAGTCTGTTCTCACACTGCTAATAAAGACATACCCAAAACTGGGTAATGTATAAAGGGAAGAGGTTTAATGGACTCACAGCTCCATATGGCTGAAGAAGCCTCACAATCATGGCAGAAGGCAAAAGAACAGCAAAGAAATTTCTTATATGGCAGCAGGCAAGAGAGAGCTTGTGTAGGGGAAGTCCCATTTATAAAACCATCAGCTATCATGAGACGTTTTCATTACCATGAGAACAGTATGGAGGAAACTGCCCCCGTAATTCTATTATCTCCATCTGGTCCCACCCTTGACATATGGGGACTATTACAATTCAAGGTGAGATTTGGGTGGGATCACAGCCAAACCATATCAGCCTCCCAAGACAGAAAAGTGGTGAGCTCTCTATGCTTTCAGGCTCTCTCTTTCTCTCCTTCCCATCAGGTGATAAGATGATGAGAAATTCTTTGGTAGGAGCTCATGAGTGATTTTTGTCTTTTGGCTTCCTGAGGTCCTGCCTACCCAGAGGTCAAAGATAAATGTTATCTCCTCTACTATTCTGTCAGCCTGTGAGAATGGTCACAGCAGTGGACGGAAGCCAGTATTTGTCCTACTGCTTTGACTATGATTGCAGAGGCAAGTTTCTTTCAGGGAGAAACTTCCATGTGAGTTTAGGTATAAACCAGAACATGTGTTGTTATATATTTGACCCTAGTATCTCCTTTTCAAATAATTTAGAACCTGAAACCCAGTGATGTGAGCAATCAGCCCCCTCAGGTTTCCATACATGGTGAATTGGCCTGGTATTGACGTCCACCTCTATTATGGAGGTGAGAATTTATTGGGTTTATATTTATTTTTCTCTAATTTTCAAGTGAATATAATATGTATATATGTCAACATATATATGGAAATTACATATACAAAATTATATATAAACACATAAATATAATTTTATATATATACATATATAATCTTTTATAAATTCTTATACTTGTCTTTTCATGTTACTCTTTGGTTTCCTTATTCCTTTCCAATTATATTATTAAGAATTTATGCAACAGTGTTAAAAATTGCATTGGCACAAATTTGTTTTTTGTTCTTCTTGATTTGACTGTCACTAATGATGTACTATTAAGTAGGAGTTAACATATTTATCCTTTGACACACGGACACACACAAAAAAACCTTTATGAGAAATATATTACATCAATTGAGATAGACATTGGCCTTTTTATTCTTATTACATCTAGAGCTACATAGATGTTTAGGGACAGATTTTAAAACACTAAAATATTTTGGAGGGGCAGCAAACTTCATCTGGTAAGAGAGAAATCATATAGATGTAGCTGTACCTACAAATGAGAAGGATTTTCTAGGATTTTCTTCGTATTAATATATTTGTATTCATGACTGATATTTTACTATAGTTTCTTTGTGTGTGTTTTCTTTTATCTATCCTGTCTTTTCAGTATCAACATTTTGCTAACTTCCTAAAATGTAGCAGATAGCTTTCCACTGAGAAGAACTGCTTTGATTAAACTCTTTAAACATATTAAATTGACACATTAATTTTGGTGACTATTTTACTGATCACAAATTGCTTTAGTCAGAAGGTCAATTAGTAGAAAAATAGAATCTGTAAAATATTTAAATATACAGCTAATGGGCTGGGAATATGTGTTTTAGAAACAGACACAGGCAGTATGTCTTGCATATAAACATTCCACCAAGGAAGGAGAGTTTATATATTCGCTGTTGCTTTTGTAAGAGGAAAAAAAATCAATGCTATTTAGTTCTGAAGGGACTTTCGCCACACAATCCTCATTTGAAGAGACAGCAAGTTAGACCAAACACTGGCTGAATGCAAATACCCTATTTACCATGTATGTCAGAAATTAACAGCATTAGACTTTTCATGACAATAGTATAACTGGCTTGCACTTAATGAACCTAAGAAGAGAAGGAAAATTAAATCCAATCCCAAATTTACTAACTCAGCAAACATTTCGAGTGTGATAGTTACAAGGTCAAGCTAGGCACTGGGTCATAGGCATGAGAAAAGAGAGGAAAATTATTATGTCTCTAATAAAGTGATATAAATGGTTATTGAGCTCTCTCAAATAGAATGGTTTATAATGCTTGCTCACCAAGATAATTACAGTGATGACTTGACTCATAATATTTATACAAAGCTTTAAGAGAGAATTATTTTTTCTCAGCTGTGTCATTTCCTTTCTTCTGTCTTTTTTTTTTTTTTTTTTTTTGTCAATTAAGTGGGGGAGAAAGAGAAAGAAAGAGAGAGAGAGTGAGAACAAGTAAAAGTCAAATATAGGAGATTATACTGCAGCATTCTTGCAGTCTTATCTGGTATTCCACACTAACAACTTATTATGTTAATAAATAAAGAAACTAATAAAGAACCTTGATATCAAACAAGCCTACTGTGAAATCTTTTCCATCAACATGGTCTCTACTTTGAAATCTGACACATGCTTCAAAAACCAATTCAAATGCCTTCTTAGCCCCCCAAATGAAAGAAAGAGATTCCATCTGGCATTTACTGGTCACCTGCTACAGGCCAAGCGCTCTGTCAGGTTCCTTGAAAATAACATCTCTTTAACTCTCAGAATATACATTTTTCTAATACAGTTTTGACTTCTATTTTAGATTCAGAGGGTACATATGCAGGTTTGTTAGATGGGTATATGGCATATATTGCATGATGCTGAGCTTTGGGGTACAACTGAATCCCTCACTCACTAATCGAGTATAGTATCCAGTATTAGTAGTTTCACCTCTGCCCCTCATCCTCCTTTCACCCTCTAGGAGCCCCAGTGTCTATTGTTGTCATATTTATGTTCAAGCGTACTCAGTGTTTAGCTCCCACTTGTGAGAACATGCAGTATTTGGTTTCTTGTTCCTGTGTTAATTCACTTGGAGTAATTTTCTCCAGGTGCATCCATGTCACTGCAAAGGGCATGATTCCACTCCTTTTTTATAATTGTGTAAGTATTGCTTGGTGTCAGTGTACCACATTTTCTTTATTGAATGCACTGCTGATAGGCACCTATGTTGCTTCCATGTCTTTACTATTGTGAATAGTGCTGTGATTAACATATGAGGGTGTGTATCTTATTGGTAGAAACATTTATTCATATTTTATTTTGGATGTATACTCAGTGATAGGATGGATTGGATTGCTGGGTCGAATGGTAGTTCTGTTTTTAGTTCTTTGAGAAATCTCCAAACTGCTTTCCACAGTGGCTGAACTGATTTATGCTCCCACCAACAATGTATAAGTGTCAGAACAATTCTTTATACCAAACATTGTCTCTGATTATTAAGTTCAGGAAACAGGCAAAGGCAATCATATTGCTCAAAGTTATCAACTAGGAAATACATATCCTGGCTTGAAACCTGTGTTTTATTGACTTAAAACATCGATTTATTCTACAATTCAGGGCAGGATTTCCTCCAAACTCTCATACAATTCTGTCGACCTGCCTTAAAGTGCTTAGCACATTTTCCCTCATTTTATATATGAACACAGGACTTGGCACTTTGCACATGTTATTAAATTTGACTTAGATTTATTTGTATCTGTTTGCTGGAGAACAGGTAAATGTTACATTCAGCAAATGATAAGAGACAAGGACATCTTTTGAATTCATGCCTGTCAGACAGAATAGGTAATAAGAATATTAGAAAAATAAATAAAATGTGACCACTGTAAGAATATATATCTAACAGAATACAATTTTATTTTGCAATATTTCTTGATGCTTGGCTATCTTTAGAGACCTTATTTTCCTTTAAAGGCATAATTTCAAAAATTCCTTAAAAGAGGAATTTACTGCAGGCAAAACAGACAAGGTACCTGTGTATGAATGAATATTCCACTCACCATATAGTTACTGATGGGCTATCTTATTAGTCATTGATAGAGATATTTGCTGGAGCACGTGGCTCATATTGGGCAACAGAACCAATTTAGACTTCTCTTAGAGGGAAAAATTCCCCCTTAGGCACTAAAAGCAGCCCCAGGAGATGAAAATTACAAGCTAATAAGATCATTTATTTTTATGTTTATATTTTCAGCTGAAAGAAACACATTAACCACTAAGGGAAACCTCGAGAGAGAGTGCATAAGAGTGAAAAAGGATGGTTTATTCTCTCATCTTGCAAACCAGACCACGAGCCAAACAACTAAGGTGCGACCCAAACTTCACTACAACACCACCCTGGTAATGCAGGGCAGGAGAGGTGCAGAGTAAGAATCTATTTCAAGGGAGTGACACTGGGTCTGACATTCATTGGAAAAATCATGGAATAGCTTCTAGATGCTTCCATATTTGTTCAGTAATTAACAAATGTTCATTAAGAGCAAATGTGGTAGATACCAAGGAGATAAAGATAGAAAGCTAAATCAATCTCCAATCCAGAATTGGAAACTAACAAGATGCTATAATTCATTGCGGTATTATTCACAATAACAAAGATATCTAAACAGCTTAAGTGTCCATTCATGGATAAATTAATAAAGAAATGGTGATTTATGTCATTAATATATGTTTCATCATATTATAATTATGATAGTTATGATATATATCAAATATAATGAAATATGTAGCTTAATAAAGAAGGAAATCCTTCCAATTGCGGCAACGTGGATAAACTTGGATGATATTACGCTAAAATTGTCTACTACAGACAGCACTGGAAGGAAGGACCTGGGAAGAAACCCCTGACTTCCCAGATCTCTACTTAGTCTAAGCCTTTTGATATGTTTGCCAGTCTCTACAACATTATTTAGGGAAAATCTCTGGTTGACAGGAATATGGTTGGAAAATCAGATCCTGTGTGTAATGAAGGGTGTTAAGGGCTTCTCAACATTGATTGTCCCTGGCACCACCCCACCCCTAGTTCTACCAACCTCACAGACACCTTCATAAATAGTCTTTCATTAAACTTTACTTAATTACTCTGTTTGAATATGCCATCATTTTCCATAAAAGCATGTATGGATGGGCCAGGCACAGTGGCTCACACCTATAATTCCAGCACTTTGGGAGGCCAAGGCAGGTGGATCACTTCAGGTCAGGAGTTCAAGACCAGCCTGGGCAACATGGTGAAACCATGTCTTTACTAAAAATAGAAGAAAAAAAAAAGAAAAAAGAAAAAGCTAGGTGTGGTGGCGCACGCCTGTAATCCTAGTTACTCGGGAGGCTGAGGTAGAAGAATTGCTTGAACCCAGGAGGTGGAGTTTGTAGTGAGCAGAGATCACCACACTGCACTCCAGCCTGGGCAACAGAGGGAGACTCTGTCTCAAAATAAATAAATAAATATATATATATTAATGAAGTCATGAACACTGCCCCAAATTAATCAACAAAAGAAAACTTTATTACCTTTCTTGTTCCATTTTTTTCTTTGATTTTTCAATGATTTGTTTTAACCCTCCCCCCAAGATGCTAGACATAGCAGGTGCATATGATGCAAATGCATGTGATGCAACTGCATTAAGTAGAAGACATGACTACTTAAGTAAACAGAGGTTACACGGCTAACCTACCTGGGGATCACACGTATAATTGGTCATCAAAATTTCTTTGCATTTCTATCATTGGAACTTAATATATTTGGTACCACATTTGTGGTGACTGGTCAGGCCTGCCTCCCCAGGGATCTGAAAGCACCCAGAGTTATTCAAGGATTCCAGGAGTAGTATTTGTCCTGTGTGGATGTCCCACTAAAATTCACTCAAATTCATGGAAACATGAAGAGCTTCTTCCTGCCAGAAATTAGGTTAGTTATCCAACATACCAAAATCTAAGTCTATTCCTTGTTATTTTCTTTCTTTCTTTCTTTTTTTTTTTTTTTTTTTTCTGAGATGGAGTCTCACTCTGTCGCCCAGGCAGGAGTGCAGTGGCGCAGTCTCAGCTCACTGCAAGCTGTGCCTCCTGGGTTCACGACATTCTCCTGCCTCGGCCTCCCAAGTAGCTGGGACTACAGGCGCCCGCCACCACACCCAGCTAATTTTTTGTGTTTTTAGTACAGATGGGGTTTCACTGTGTTAGTCAGGATGGTCTCGATCTCCTGATCTCGTGATCCGCCCGCCTCAGCCTTCCTTGTTATTTTCAAAGATACCATGACTAGAGACTTTTACTGCAATATTATTATATACAGTAGAAGACTTGTGGACCGGAGCCAAAGAATGGGTCCAGGAGTGGCACTAGACATGCCAGGAGACTGGCCCCATGGATGACTGCCTTGAGGAAACTGATCAGACTGACAAGCAGCCAGGGCAGAGCAGAATTCTCCTGTCTCCTTTTGAATAGAATCATCACATTGTTAATACCAAGCCTGGACCACCAGTTTCCACTCAGCTTCTATGTCCAATCGCTGTGTACCATGGACAACCACAACACTAAAGGGGATCTCTGAAAAATCTAAGAGATTAGTCAAACAAGATCCCACACCTATCATGGAAATTGAACTGCACAAGATATAAAGTACCCGGTGGAAAGAGTAGAGGATCCTTGAGTCGTGACCTATAACAGAGGTGTCTGTTACCTATAATCTATGTTATAGATAACGACTCAAGTATCTATTGGTGATAGGTGCTTGGTATAGACAGATCTGGTTGTAAGTTCTGGTTCTTCCTCTGTTACAGAGCAGCTGCATGATTTTGAGAAATACATGTATGTGTTTGTTTACACACACAGAGGTATATACATACAAATACATACACGAGAATGTATAAAGAGTGATTAGAATTGGGTTAAGAAATTATTCAGTACTCAATAATTGGCAATTATTATTTTAGCAGCATTCCTTAATATTGCTAATTGAGAGCAAAACATATACTTTTTAAAATTGGTAACATTTTCCCATTTCACTTATAACGTTGTACAAGCCTAAACTTACATTCCATCAATCTTAAATGTCATTTTTCTCAAATCATACCGCTATGAGAGAGAATTTCTCAAATGCATCTCTCCTAGGAGATGCCTATTGTTTTCTACAGACACATTACATTCATTTTATTTTCTAAGATTTTGGCCAACAGGAAAACATCGAAAAAGTTCACTTAATATATAGGTTTAGAGATCTGCTTATCTAGGAAACATTTTAATCATTATCTTGTTTTGTTTCTACCTGGTTCTGAAGAAGACAAGGACTGGATATTTACAATATAAAAATATATCTTTAGTCCATTCAAATCACATGAGTATAGAACTGAATCAATGGTGCTGGATGATAACACTTGTTGCCATCACTCAGAATATCTGAAGAGGATGGAACAATTTCAATTCATGCTTTGAAAGGCTGAAACATTTCCACATACTTTACTGAGGGCTTAGGATATCCCACTCAGCCAAGACCAAATAAAACGATAATTGAATGGATAAACCATCTATAAAATATTTTCTATATCTATATAGGAGAAGTTAATAGAAGGGATAAAAATGAAAGAAAAAGTACAGAGTTTCATAGCAGTTAAAATAAATGAAGATAAAGACATGTAATAAACACACAGTATTTACACTTCCATCATTGATAATAGGTTTATATTTAAAAGTAAATACATTGAAATTATCTCCAGATTGACACATACTCTACTGAAACACCTCCATAACTTGTAATCAGTCTTGACTTTTACTTTGGAAATACTATAATAAATAAGTCGTAGTTGTATCTCTTATATCTCAATAATACAAGTTTGGCTAAACTAGAATCTCCTTTGTGTTTTTTTGTATTACAATGATTATATTGGTGTCAATCAGAACTAGGATCCAAGTTGGTCTTGTATAAAGAAAATTACAGGGTATTTCCCGTTAGCATGCAGAAATGAGATAGGGTGAGATAGGGCCTACATTGGGCTATTTTTTTTTTTTTTTTTTTTTTTTGAGACAGAGCACCCAGGCTGGAGTGCAGTGGGGCAATCTCCACTCACTGCAACCTCCACCTCCTGGGCTCAAGCAATTCTTGTGCCTCAACCTTCTGAGTAGCTGGAATTATAGGCATGTGCCACCATGCTTTTTGCAGTTTTAGTAGAGACATTATTTTGCCATGTTGGCCATGCTGACCTCGAACTCGTGACATCAAGTGATCCGCCTGCCTCGGCCTCCCAAGGTGCTGGGATTACACGCATGAGTCAACATGCCCGGCCTGGGTGTTCTTTTTTGAATAAATATTTTAACTTTGATTTTAGGTTCAGGAGTACATGTGCAGGTTTCTTATATAGGTGAACTCATGACTCGACAGTTCGTTGTACAGATTAATTTGTCACCTGGGTACCCAACATATTTTTTTTTTCCTGAACCTTTCGCTCCTCCCACCCACTTCCCTCAAGTGGGCCCTAGTGCCTGTTGTTCCCCTCTTTCTGTCCATGTGTTCTCATTATTTAGCTTCCACTTAGAAGTAAGAACATGTGATATTTGGTTTTCTCTTCCTGCATGAGTTTGCTAAGGATAATGGCCTCCAGTTCCATCCACGTTCCTGCAAAGGACATGATTTTCTTCTTTTTTACAACTGCATAGTATTCCTTCATTTTAAAACTCTTAATGACACAGCTTTTGACACATATGCCAATAGTTTACTTTTTTGGGGGTCTTTCCATTCCAGTGAGAGCAAAAGAGAGCCATTCACATAGGGGTCCACAAATGTGGGACATGTTAGCAACTGGCAGTGTAAACAGTTCACTTTCACGTATCATAAAGTTACAGAGGAGCTCTGTGCCATTGGGAGAATAAACTGAGTCTATGCTGTGATGATTACTTTACTTCCCAAGATATGAGTGATGGGTGTGATTTGAATAAAGTGACGCTATGTTTTATTTCTCAAGAAACTGAAAATGAAATAACTTTTCTATCAGTATCTCTGGATTTAAAGGGATATTTTCTTAATTTTATATCATAATGGTAAACAGGATTTATCAAGTATAACTTTTACTGTTAATAATGGAGAAATAGGAAAGAATATCATGTTTGTAGTTCTGTGCATACTGCTAATTAGTATAATAAATGTCATACAGAATTTATCTCAAGTATTCTTTGTAATAACTCTGTGGGGTAGGAATTAATTTATAAGCATGGAATTTAGTTAACTTCTCCAAATCTTCAGAGTTTCTCTAATGTCTTTCCTATCATTTAAATTGCATTTCCATAAGCAAACCAGAGCCAAAATTTACTTCCCCTATGTGACCCTTTTCCAGAATGAGAGGGGGGGAGAAAACAGAAAATCATCTTTGTGGTTTTATGTGGGATCAGTTAGATTTGGAATAATAGTGCCTGGAATGTGGCAACATATATAATTCAAGTTCAATATTTGTGAGTTGCTATTAGTAGCAATATTGTGGAACTTCATTACAGCAGAATTTCATTTACTTGTTTGAATCTCATAATTGACTCACATGGAATCCCTGAAAACACAGAATCTTTAAATAATATTCATACTCAAAAAAGTAAAAATATGGAGGGGTATGTGCCCAGGCTAAGGTCCTGTCTTCTTTGCATAGTAGGTGCTTTATGGATGGTTTTGTTATTATACAACAGTGAAAAATCATATGTGGTACACCAGAAAGAAAAAGACAGTGTTTGATCCACAAAGACTTCCTACTCAAACAGAAGAAATTCACTATCCTTAAAAGAGTAAGGAAAGCATCTGGGGCACGATGGCTCACATCTGTAATCTTTGCACTTTGGGAGGCCAAGTTGGGCGGATCACTTGAGGTCAAGAGTTTGAGACCAGCCTGGCCAACATGGTGAAACCCCGTCTCTACTAAAAATGCAAAAATTAGCCGGGTTTGGTGGCGGCACCTGTAGTCTCACCTACTCTGGAGGCTGAGGGAGGAGAATCACTTGAACCTGGGAGGCGGAGGTTGCCGTGACCAAGATGGCTCCACTGCCCTCCAGCCTGAGCAACAGGGCAAGACTCTGTCTCAAAAAGAAAAAAAGAATAAGAAAAGCATGGCTTTTCCCCTACCATGCAGTTCACTTTTGCTTTTAAAGCAAATACTATGAACCATCTTGAAAACTGGTCCTTGTTTTTAATGCTTGCTCTTTGTTGAAAGTTTAAATCTGTGTATCTTTTTAAAAACTAGGATTTGCTACCTGAGATCAAGTCAGATAAGGTAACCTCAGGTAGAACATCGTTCACAGAGCTCCCCCTCAAAACATCTTGGTAATAGTCCTCTGCTTTCTGGAGGGAAACGTTCCTGCATATGATGCACTAAAAACTCTAGATGAAGAAGCGTGGTAGAAATGTCTGTTTTACCACATACTTTTTGTTTGGAAAATAAATAGGAGCATCAAATTTTCTATTCCAAGGCAAGAAATATAGATATTGTAATGTTCTATAAGAAGCTGGAAATTGCAGGCCGGGCGTGGTGGGTCACGCCTGTAATCCCAGCATTTTGGGAGGCCGAGGCGGGTGGATCATCTGAGATCAGGAGTGCAAGACCAGCCTGGCCAATATGGCGAAACCCTGTCTCAACTAAAACTACAAAAATTAGCTGGGCGTGGTGGCAGGCGCCTGTAATCCCAGCTACTCGGGGGGCCAAGGTAGGAGAATTGCTTGAACCCGGGAGGCGGAGGTTGCAGTGAGCCGAGATCAGGCCATCGCACTCCAGCCTGGGGGACGAGAGCGAGACTTGGTCTCAAAAAAAAAAAAAAAAAGGTTGGAAATTGCTCAGAGGCTACATATCAACTTGCACTCCATATGCGCAGGAATCTTACTCCTATGGAGTAAGACAAGGCAAAGATTTACAGGCGCAACCATGCCCGGCTGCTTTTTGTATTTTTAGTAGAGACGGGGATTCACCATGTTGGTCAGGCTGGTCTGGAACTCCTGACCTTAGGTGATACACCTGCCTCGGCCTCCCAAAGTGCTGAGATTACAGGCATGAGCCACCGTGCCCTGCCATATTACTTTATTTCTAATCACATGGTAAAAGATTTTTCTTACTCCATGGAAGATCCATACTTCCTGAACCTTGGGCAGATTCCACTTTCCAGATAGGTCTCTTCCCAATCCAGAATGTAAAATCAGAAAATAAAGCCAATTAAAAATGAATGAACACAAACACAGCCATCTCATGAACCTATGAAAACATATTCATATGGTCATGAAGACTAAGTGGCTAAGGGACTGCTGCTGACTTTTTTAAACTATAGGAATAAGATAAAAACACACAGATCAGTTCGATTATAGAAAAGTGAGATACTGGATTCACTTTAACTCTTGTCTTAGGTAGGGAAAGTGTCACCATGTCACAGTCCAGCCTAGTGGTGTGCATGTGTGTGTGTATGTGTAAGTGTGATCTACTGAGGTATAATTTGTATGCAAATGTAATTCAGACACATTTAGTATACAGTTGTATAGACTAATGTACTTTTCATAGTTGCACATGCTGATGTAACCAACAACTCCATCAAGATAACGAACGATTCAATTGCTGTAGAAAATTTATTCATTCTTTCTCATCCTCACCCCTCAAACCAGGGAAACATTGATCTGATTTCCATCAATATAGATTGCTTTTGCCTGCTCCAGAATTTATATAAATGTAGCCATACAATTTGGAATCTTGTGTGCAGTTTCTTTTGATCAAAGGCATAGTTATTTATGAGATTAATCCAGTGAGTAGTTTTTCTTAGTTCTGCTGAGTAACATCAGTTCAATGGATATACCACAGTTTGTTTATCCATTCACTTTTAATGGACATTTGGGTTATTATTAGTTTGGACTGTTAAACATGTACCTGTTATTTACATTTACATGCAAGGTTTTTATGAATTCATGCTTTCATGTCATTTGGGTAAATACCTAGAAGACATACTACTATGTTTAATGTATGTTTAACTTCACGAAAACCTGTCGAAAATGTTTTCAAAAGTGGTCACACTATTTTACACACCTTCCACAGCACATGAGATTGCAGTTGGAACATACTGTCTAGAATTGGTATTCCATATCTACTTTAATGGTGGCCAGTTTAGCAAGCATGAAATGGTATCCCATTGGGTTTTAATTTGCACTTCCTAGATGACTAATGTTATTAAACATCCTTTTATGTAGTATTTACCATTTGCATATCTTCTTTAATGAAGTGTTTGTTTAATACTTTTGCTCATTTTAAAATTACTTTATGTTTTTTCCATTTATTTCTACATTCAGGGCTTAAGTATTTTTTCAGATATATGTGCTAAGAATGTTTGTCACCTAGTACTTAGTCTTTTCATTTTTAGATGGCACATCTTTTTAAACATAGAAGATTTTACTTTTGGTCAAGCTGAACTTAATTTTTTAATATTATATAATTTTTGTGTAGCATATTAGAAATATTTGTCCAAACAAAGGTTGAAAATTTTTTCTCCTATTTTTTTTTTTTTGGCATGTGAGTTCAGTTGTATATATGATATATGGTAGAAGTCAATTAAAGCCAATTTTATATAGTTAGAAATATTCAATTTTTTCAATATAATTTGTTGAAATTGCTAGTATTTTCTACTAAATTAGTCACCCAACTAAACAACAATTAACTATATATTGGATGTCTACTTCTGGACTCTATTCCGTTTCAATTATTTACATGTCAGTTCTTATATTGATATTATTCTATATTGATCATTAATAATTTACAATAAGTCTTTAAGTCAGATGGTGTCAGTCCTTGGGCTTTTTATACTATTACAAAGTTATTTTGACTATTTGAAGTCCTTTGTGTTTCCATATGAATTTCACAGTCCACTTTGTAATTCCTACAAAAATTCCTGTTGAGATTTCAATTAGTATTGAGCTGAATTTATAGATCAATATTGAGAAAATGTACTCAAGTCTTTTAATCTATGAACATGACATACATTTGTATTTATTTAGATTGTATTTATTTCTGTAAGTAATGATTTATGTCTTTTTATTGTACTGGTCATGCACATATGTTGTTAAATTTATCTCTAAGTATTTCATATTTGAATAATATATGAATGTTATTTTGAAAAGTTTGCTTCTAATATAAAGAAATAAAATTCACTCTTGAATATTTATTTTATGTCCTGTGACCACGCTAAATTCATTTGCTTGTTTCAGGATTTTTTTTAAAATCCCAAGGATTTTCTATTAAAGAATTGTTTTGGAGTTATCAAGAATAGAAGCTGAGAGTTTTGTCTTTTCAATCTTTAAGCCTTTAACAGTAATAATAGTAATCATCTTTATTTTAAATGATGATATTATTATTATTATTATTACTTTATTGCATAGATAGGTTAAGAGTAGATAGTATTTCTTTCTTTCTTTCTCTTTTTTTTTTTTTTTTTTGAGACCTTCACCTCCCAGGTTCAAGCAATTCTCCTGTCTCAGCCTTCCAAGTAGCTGGGATTACAGGTGCCACCACACCCAGCTAATCTTGTATTTTTAGCAGAGAAGGGGATTCGCCATGTTGGTCAGGCTGGTCTCAAACTCCTGACCTTAGGTGATCCACCTAGCCTGGCCTCCCAAAGTGCTGGGATTACAGGCATGAGGCACTGCACCCTGCCATATTACTTTATTTCTAATCACATGGGAAATAATTCATTTACCCTTAAGAATGGTGTTAGGTGTAGACTTATTTTTAATGACCTTGTTCAGGTTTAGAAAGTTTCTTTATCTACTTTGCTGATATTTTTGATAGTGTATGCATACTGAATTTTGTCAAGAGTTTATTTTTTTAGTATTATTTTAATTGATCAAAAGTAACATTTTTCCTCTATTCTGAGAATACAGTACATTTTATTGCTGTCTTTTTGAATATTAGAAAAATTTTGTTATTTTTGATGTAAGTTCCACTAAAAGTCATGGTTCATTTTATATATCTAGATATCTACATGTAGATATTTATTTATTTATTTATAGATTTTAAGAACTAATTTTTTTTAGATTTTACATACAGCTTCTTAAAGAATAGTGGTTTTAATTTTTCTTTTTTTGTATTGTTATTGTCAGACTCGGCGTGTAAGGGTGATGCTGGCCTCATAAAATAGTTGGGAAGTGTCTATCCCTACTTTCTGGAAAGTTTTGAGTAAACTGATATTTTATTCTTCTTTGTTTAAAACATTCAAATTCATTTATATTTATTTGTTGGTAATTTTGTTAAAAACAACTTTGATTTACATAATGAATTTAGGATATTCAGAGCTTTTATTTCTTCTGCCATCAATTTTAGTAATTTGTGTTTAAGGAATTTCTCCTCCCATCTGCTCTGTAGAATGTATTAGCATAGAGTGGTTATAACATTTCTTAACTATTCTTTGACATTGTAGAATAAGTACTGATATTTTTACTTTTATTCTAGTTATTTGTAAGCTGTTCTGTGTTTTTCTTTCTGTATGTTAATTAATTTTATATATCTTTTTTAAAAATCTAGTTTTTTAAATAATTTTTTTTTTAATTTTGTGCTTTCTATAGCATTGTTTTTTGCTATGCATTACTTCTATTGTGCTACTTCAGAAATTGCTATAGGTTCTTTTGACTTTGAAGTTAAGGTGAAAGTATAGGTTATTGCTTTGAAGCATTTGTCTTTTCTAATGCAGACATTTTAAAGCTGTGACTACTATATCTACTACTTAGAGATTTTGATATGCTTGTTTTTTCCTTTTCATTTAATTTAAAATATTCCACATTTCCACTGAAATTTTCTGTTTGACTCATGGATCATGATCACTGAAATTTTCTGTTTGACTCATGGATCATTTAAAAACTTTTACTTGATTGGCAAGTGTCTGAAGATTTGATAACTATTTTTATGTTATTGATTATTAATTTACTTTTTCAGAAAGTATTTTCTAAGTTTTCAAACTTAAAATGTATGGAGATTTGTTTTATTGTCAGGCATAGGGTCTCTATTGAAGAACATTCAATGGGTTCTTGAAAAGCATGTGGATTTTGTGGAATTTGATTGGGATGTTCTATACATGACAATTACATCTAGTGGGTTGATAATGTTGTTTAGTTCTTTTATATACTTCTTAATTTTTTTTGTCAATTAATTGCATTAATTGTTGAAACAAGGATGTTAACATATCTGGCGATCTTTGATGATTTATCTATTTATTACTTTAGTTCTGAGAGTTCAGCAAATGAATTTTGATTACCTTTTTTCTGGTGAAGAGCTATTTAGAAACGGCTTGTCTTCCTGGTGCATTGCTTCCTGTATCACTATGTAATTTTTATCTTTTTCTCCCTTAATACTTTTTGCATTAAGTCTACTTTGGTTTTGACTAATGTAGCCATGCCAGGTTATTTTTTATGCTTACTATATTTGCATGATATGTTTTTTGCACGCTGTTACTTGAAATTCATCTGTTATTTAAGGATAAAATGCATCTCTTGTAGACAGAAAGAGTTAGATCTTGCCCTTTTTTTTTCAGGTGACAATCTTTGCTTTTATTTAAGGCATTTAGTACACTTACTTTATTAATTAAATCATTGATATGTCTGATTTTAACCCAACCAAATACTTTCAAATTGTCCCTTCTTCGTTGTTCTTCTGTTGCTTCCTTAATGAATTGCTTGGATTCATAAAAAATGTTTTAGTGACCATTTTATTTCCTCTATTGATTTCTTAGCTAGGCTTAGCAATAATGCAGTTTTAACTCTTTAGACTCTATTGTACCTTCTGATGCTTTAGACTTGATCTTGATACTTCCCACATCACAAATGTAATTACCTTATAAGAGTATAATTTACCGATTCAAGACTCCCTTCTCCTCTATGCAATAGTTGCTTATCATTAAATACCCTAACTGACATTGTTATGCTTTTTGCTTTAAGTGAACAATTTTCTTTTAACTGAATTATAAGAAGAGAAAACAATATAGTAAACCTAAAAGTTTACCGCCTTTGTTAAGTAAATTATGAGAAAAGAAAACAATATAATATTTTAGGTTTATCCACTTTTGTTACAATGATCAGATTTAATAAAAAACAAACAAACAAATAAACAAAAACATGGCAGCGCAGTGGCTCATGCCTGTAATCCTAGCACTTTGGGAGGCCGAGGCGGGCAGATCACCTGAGGTCAGGAGTTCGAGACCAGCATGGCCAACATGGCAAAACACTGTCTCAACTAAAAAGTTGGTTTTTTGAAACGATAAACAACATTGATAAAGCACTAGATAGACAAAAAAAAAAAAAAAAAAAAAAGAGAGAAAAATCCAAATAAAATCAAAAATGAAAAAGAAAACATTACGACTGACACCACAGAAACGCAGGTCATCAAAGCTACTATGAACAATTATAAACCAAAAAACTGGAAAATATAGAGAAAGTGGATGAATTCCTGGACACATACATTCTACACAGATTGAATCAGGAAAAAATAAAACTTGAATAGATGAATACGAAGTAATTAGGTCGACTCAATAATAAAATGTCTTACAACAAAGAAAAGTCCAGGACTAGGCAGCTTCCCTGCTGAATTCTACCAAATTTACAAAGAACTAACACCAATTCTTCTCAAACTATTCCAAAAAATTGAAGAGGAAGAATTTCTCCATAACTTGTTCTATGAGGCCAGTAATACCCTGATACCAAAATCAGACAAAGACACAACAACAACAACAAAAGAAACTACAGACCAATATTCTTAATGAACATAGATGCAAAAATCCTCAGTAGAATATTAGCAAACCAAACTTAATAGCACATCAAAAAGATAATACACCATGATCATGTGCAATTCCAGGGATAGATCAACAAATGCAAATTAATAAATGTGATATATCACATTAACAGAATGATAAACAGAAACCATATGATCATTTTGATAGACACAGAAAAGCAAGTGATCAAATTCAGTGTTTCCGTATAACAGAAATTCTCAATAAACTATGCATAGAAGGAACATACCTCAAATAAAGGCTAATATACTGAATGGGAAAGATGAAAGTGTTTCCTCTAAGTATTGGCACAAGACAAGGATGCTTCCTTTCACCACTACTATTCAATGTAATACTGGAAGTCCTAGTCAGAACAATCAGGCAAGAGAAAAAAATAAAACACATCCAAATTAGAAAAGAGAAAGTCAAATTACCCCTCTTTCCTAATGATATAATCCTACATGTAGAAAAACCTAAAGACACTACCAAAGCATTCTTAGATTTGATAAATAAATTCAGTAAAGTTACAGGATACAAAATCAACATACAAAAATCAGTAGTGTTTCTATAATCCTATAATGAATTAGCTGAGAAAGAAATCCACAAGGAAATCCCATTTGCAATAGCTATAAACAAATACTTAGGTATAAATTTCACCAAAGTGGTGAAAGAGTTCTACAAGGAAATGGACAAAAGACTGATGGAAGAAATTGTAAAGAACATGAAAAATGGAAATACTTCTCATGCTCATTAATATCTTTAAAATGGCCATACTGCCCAAAGCAATCTATAGATTCAATGCAATCCATATCAAAATGCCAATGCAGTTTTTCAAAGAAATAGAAAAAATAAATCCAAAAATTTACGTGAAACCAAAAAAGCCCTAATAGGCAAAGCAATCTTAAGCAAAAAGAGCAAAACTGGAGGCATCACACTCCCTGTCTTTGAAAGATATTACAAGGCTATAGTAACCAAACAGTATAGTAGTGCTATAAAAACAGAGACCTACACGAATGAAAAAGAATAGATAACCCAGAAATAAATTGATGTGTTTATAGCCAATAGACTTTTGACAAAAGTGTCAAGAACCTACACTAGGGAAAGGACACACTCTTCAATAAATGGTGCCGGGAAAATTGGATAACTATATGCAGAAGAATGAAACTGGACCCCTATTGCTCATTATACACAGAAATCAAGTGAAGATGGAATAAAGACTTAAATGTAAGAACTAAAACTATAAAACAAGAAGAAGACACAGGGAAACACTTTAGGACATTAGTTTAGGTAGAGATTTAATGACTAATGCCTCACAAGCATAAGAAACAAAAACAAAAATAGGTAAATAGAAGTATATTAAAACTAAAATGTTCTGCACAGCAATGAAAAAAAATTAACAGAATGAAGAATCAACCTATTGAATAGGACAAAATATTTGCAAACTGTTCACCTTGTAAAAGACTAATATCCAGAATATACAAGAAACTCAACTGTAAAACAACAACAACAACAACAACAACAACAAAAAACCCTAAATAATCCCATTAAAAAGCGGGCAAGGGGCATGAATAAATGTTTTGCAAAAGAAAACATACAAATTACTAACAAGCATATGAAAAAATGTTCAACATTACTAATGATCAGAGAAATTCAAATTAAAACCACAGTGAAATGACATTTTACACCAGTCACAATGGTAATTATTAAAAAGACAAGAAATATCAGATGTTGGCAAGCGTATGGAGAAAAGGTAAGTCTTATACACTTTTGATAGGGATGTAAATTAATAAAATCTTTATTGAAAACAGTAAGGAGATTTCTCAAAGAGCTACAAATAGAATTATCATTTGATCCAGCAATGCTATGCTGGGTATCTACCCAAGGAAAAAATAAATCATGTTAGCAAAATGCTACCTGCACTCACGTTTATCACAAAACTACTTACAATAACAAAGATAGAATCAACCAACTGACCATCCATAGAAAAATGGATTAAAAAACTGTGAGATGTATACAAAATGAAGTACTATTCAGGCATAAAAAATGAAATCAAGTCATTTGTAGCAACATAAAGAGAAGTGGAGACAATGATCTTAAGTATAACAACTTTGGCACAGAAGGACAAATGCCACCTGTTCTCATAAGTGAGAGCTAATATTTTGTACACACAGATGTAAAGTTTGGAATGACAGACAATGAAAACTCAGAAGAGTGGGTAGGAGGGGGACAGATGATGAGAAATCACTTAATGGGTACAACGTACATTATTCTGGCGATGGATAGCCTAAAAGCCCTGACTTCATCATTATGAAATATATGCATGTAAAAAAAATTAAACTTGTACCCCATAAATATACATTTATGTATATTATTCTAATTTTAAACAAATGAATAAAATACATGAACAGTCTTTTCTCAAAAGAAGACATACAAATGACAAAAATGTTCAACATCACTAATCATCACGGAAATGCAAATCAAAACCACAATGAGATATTATCTTACCCTAGTTAGAATGGCTATAATTAAAAAGGCAAAAAGAAACAGGTGCTGGTGAAGGTAGGATAAATAAGAATTCTTATACATTGTTGGTGGTAATGTAAATTAGTTCAATCACTGTGAAAAGGATTTTGATTTCTGAAAAAATAAATCTAAAAATAGATATACCGTAGATCCAGCAAGCCCACTATTGGGTATTCACCTAAAGGAAAACAAATTGATGTATCAAAGAAACATCCACACTCCCATGTGTACTGTGGCACTATTCACAATAGGAAATATATGGAAACAACCTAAATGTCCATCAATGGACAAATGAATAAAGAAAATGTGACACACACACACACAGACACACACACACATTACCATACAGGAATACACACGCATGAGAATACTATTCAGCCATAAAAAAGAAGGAAATC
The DNA here is from genome assembly GCF_024542745.1 of Macaca thibetana thibetana. Lineage (NCBI taxonomy): Eukaryota > Metazoa > Chordata > Mammalia > Primates > Cercopithecidae > Macaca > Macaca thibetana. The sequence continues at coordinate 7,609,231 of NC_065597.1, read as the reverse complement.
ATGTCATTTGCCACAACATGAATGAATCTAGAGTTAAGTGAAGTAAACCAGGCACATAAGGTCAAATATTCCATGTTTTCACTCATATGTGGGAGCTAACCAAGTTGATCTCATGAAGGTAGAGTGTAGAATGGTTAATATCAGATCCTGGGAAGGGTATTTATTTGTACAGAATGACTAAAGAGAGGTTGGTTGATGGGTACAAACATACAGTTAGATAGAAGGAATATGTTATAATGCTTGATAGCAGAGTAGGGTGACAGAGTTAACAACAATTTATTGTATATTCAAAATAGGCAGAAGACAGGACTTGAAATGTTCTCACAAACTGATAAATACTAGAGGTGATGGACACCTCAAATACCCTGACTGGATCACTATACAGATTATCCATGTACCAAAATATCACATGTTCACCAAAAATATGTGCAAATATTACATACTAATAAGAAATAAGAAATCCAATGATAAAACATAAAGAAAAAATGAAAATAAAATAATAGTGGTATATTCATTAAAATCTTTGTTTAAATTGCTGTAAATATGAATCATGTACAATTAATGTAAATCATGTAAAAATCTCAAGTCCTGAGACTCATATTCAGATCAATTGGGTCTTTGAGAGTTACTTAATATAGTAAAGATCTGAAACTGCTATTTGTAATTTTATAACAAGATGTTAGAGTGCTAAAGAGTTTAAATAAAAATAAAAATGAAACAGTAAAAAAATTGTATATTGTCACGAAATGGCTATTTCTAAACTAAAGAAAGATACATTGCAATGTGTATTGTTTATATTTATGGTAGGAAAAATATTGCAGCTCATTCTGAATGGAAGAAAATTCTCAAATGTATCATATTTTTTATTATTGATAAAGGATTCATGTCCTGTCTCCAAAATAATGAGACTTCCGCTTAAAGTTTTAACATAATCTAATATAGGATAACTGACAATAAAATTATAATGAAGACACTCTTAAAGTAGCTGAGGTTATATCATCTTTCCTCTGATATAAATGTATTGTTTGTTCATGTTTTCCCTTTGACAGAAATAAAAATAATGTAAGCTTATTGTTTTCATTTCCTGACTAAGAAAAATGTTAGAATATAGTTGTACTTTTTGTACTCTACAAGTAAATGAAAATTAAGATTTTTTTTGTACTTAAAAGTATTATAAGAAGTTACACACTGGTCTGATAAGCAAAATTATGCCTTTAAATTTAATGATCAATTCAAAATCTATAAAATCTAGACTGATAATTTTATAAATTATCAGATTTATGATATAATTTTAGGATAATCAAAAATTCAAATATATATTTTTTGTATTCAACTTTAATCCAAAACACTAAGTTATTTAATATTATTATAATGGATTTGGCATTTTGTATACAAGATTACCTATAAATTTAAACTCTAATAACACAAAGTAAAGCTAACTAATTCAGGAAAATTTTGTGATATGTATATATTTTCTCCTGTCCCCACTGGCAGAAGTCTTTTGCAGATTATGGTTTATTCGTATTTATCTTCTTGTTAAAATGATGGAAACCTACATAACATTTTCTGACATATTTACAAATAATCTACCACCATCCCTTTGTCTTAGAAATAGCCATTAATACACATTTCCTCTCTTCGTTGCTTGTTGGGATCAACACATTTCAGAATGTTGATGAGTGATTATCTTCATGGCACAAATATTTTTCCAGGGTTTACTAGGCATGGTAAATAACCTGATTACATATTTAATTAGTCCAAGGAAGGTGTTTTAAATAGGAAGGTGACAGTGGAGGTGGTGATAAGCCATGAATTAGCATGTCCTATTGAGGTAAAATTGGTTTGCAGCAGCTTAGCTGCAAGATTCTTTCTCAAAGTTTTGAAATTGTCACATACCCATGTCCTTTGCATCGTTCCTTGGTCCTAGACTTCCTCTTTACCATAAACCAATTGTTTTACAAAGTGTGTGCCATATGACTGGCTGAGCTCAAATGTGTACATCTGAATACATACATTTTGATAAATGGAAAACAGCGCTTTCTGATTATGGTGGATTAAAGTAATCTTGGCGTATGAACAAGTCTCCAGCTACTGAGTCTTTTTCCATTTCTCACTTATTTCTTTCATGGTCCTCTGAGTAAATACATAGTTTTCCACTCATAGTACAATTTTGAATTATGAAGATTTATACTTATAAAAATCTAGTGCATTTCATTTGTTCTGATGAACTTTTTGCAATGTTGTGATGAATGCATTTTACATAAATTGTAAGTTATTGGACATATATATATATATAGACAATGACCTAATGTAGAAAAAACTACATGTAAACATATGTATTTGTTTAATATCCACTGTAAGTCCAGGTGATAAAGATGCTATGCAAAGTGGTAGGAACCTAAATAATACATCTGGTGATCATAGCAATTTACATTATTTAAGCTTATTTTGTGCCAGACTCAGTGTTAAGAACATAGAAAATATTACTGACTTATTTTCACAATAACCTTTTTCAAAATTTTAAGTAATTTATTTTTGTAGAAATATTTCAGAAAATTGTACTTAAATTCATTTTAAGTTAGCTTATGCAGACACACTGAAGATCGCACACTCACATTTGCATATTAAAAAGAAACAAACGCTGAGAGGGGAACCAAGCTATACCTCACTCAAGGAGGTCACAGTACAATCAAATGCTTCATCATTACAGTATCTCAAGTTAATTGGGATGAAGAATAAAAATGGCTTGTATTTTCACATATATTATTATCACTGGGTACCTGTCCCTACAGATGTTTGATCCCCTTTAGATTACGTTGTGAACCAGTTCCCCATCTCCTCCCCATACACATGTCCTTCAGTAAGATGTGAAACAATGAATTTATCAATAATCAAGGTACAGAGACTCTTGAGAGTCTGCTGACTTATTACCAGTTGTTTTACCATAGCTATTAAGTCAGTACTGAAGTCTAGTAATTATTAATCGCAATAACCTTTTAAGTTATCTACAATTTTTAACCATCTTTGTACAAATGAGGAAAACAAGGTAGAGAGTGGCTAAATACATTTTCCAAGGTGCTACATTTCGGAACCTGCATTGATTTTTGGTCTGTGTGATTCCATGGCGTATTGTTACAACCCACCTGCAATGCCCCCCTATCAAGTATTTTCCTACCCAGTAAAATGGATAAGACATGAAAAAAGGGGGAAAAAATCTATCTTGCACAATTCACCTGGCCTGCCTACACTTGTGCATCTTGGCTATCTGCAAAACCAAATTGAAGATGTTTCTGTATCACATCGCCAACTTCAGCAAAGGAAATCTGGCCTCCCAGGCTCCTGCTCTGTCTACTGTCTCTTTCTATGTTTTCCTACTTCATCAATCCCTATTTGATGCTATATCTTCTTGTTACTCACCTCCATGCTCACCCTCAAATGACTGACCAGATAATTTGGACACCCTGATCCATAGTCTCACACTCTCCAGTGAAAGAACCTTGCGGCATTTCTTAAATGGCTGCCTTTACTGAGCAGGCAGGTCCTGCATTTTGTCCTCCACACAATGTTAATAATATGTCAGACTGATGGTTGGATTCAGAGAATATAAAAATAGCACTAGTTTCCATTCCATTAATTTTAGATTTTTTTTTTTAAGTACTCAAAATCCTTATTCTGAAACATTTAAAGTATAACTACCTCCACTGAACAAATCCAACTTGGCTTGGTAGGTGAATAAATGAAAGGATTGTTACATGTCTTACAATAATAAGAAAATCTGTCACTGCTATAATCACTGTTAGAATCTATTGAGCAAATGACCTGTTTAAATAAAGCTTCGGGTTCCCCAAAGTGAAGTGTTCCCACAGGAGAGCAGACTTCAAATTCCCTTAAGTGACATCTCTGTAAATCTGCCAAAGTGTGAGGGCAACAAGTGATTTAATTACTGTATAGATTCTCCTTCCCTAAGGTCTCTTTGTGGAATTGTATTCAACAATTGTCTGTAAATTTATTCCTGAAATGTGTCATCACTACACATCTTTTTATTATTTTCCCCATAAGCCAAGAGATGGATTCTTTTCCAAATGTATTTATTTGGGTAAGATTTTGGCAGCTTTTTAAAAATTATTATTAACTTTGATGCTACTTCTCCTTGAAATAAAGCAAAAGTTGTCAATCATTTTTAGAGCTAAACTTACCTGCTTGTGAGAAAGTGTGGTTAGTCTTCCTAATTAAATACGAATCTGTTTTCTACAGTACTTTTTGGTACTCCAGACGACTCTATTTATTCTTCCCCACCTGCTCATTCTCTCTCTTTCTCTCTCTCTCTGTTTCTTCATTCAACATATATATTGATTGTATTCTTGTTCAACATATTTATCGGGTATATACTCTGTTGCAAAAACTGGAGACGGTATGAAGTATGCTAATAAGTTTGTGTAAAAGGAAGATTCTTAGTAATTTACAGATATTAACATTTAACTTATTTTAAAACTATATGAAGTCTGTACCGTTATTATTTCCATTTTAAATATCAGAAGATTGGAACAATGAGAGATTAACCAAATTGTCTAAATTCACATGGCTGACAAAAGAGTGTGAAGATTTGAACCCGCAGTATTTGCCTGCAGAGATTGTACTTACAAATGTTACACTATTAAGCAAGTGTATACTAATACCGAAGGAGAAATAAATAAAACCAATGTGAGTTACTTTGAGAGTTACTCTCATGACTAAGATTACCATTTAAAATAGAGGACAGTAAGTTAAATTTCAATTTCAGATAAGCAGTAAATTATTTTAAGGTAAATGTGTCCCAAATATTCCAAGGGACATATTTATACTAATAAGATTTCTATTTCTTGCCTTAAATTCAAATTTAACTGCATGGTCTGGGTGGATATTTTTTCCTTTTGTCTTATTCTAAGAACTCTACTCACAGCAGTTGTTAGAGTTAATTAACATTTGTAATTACATATATTTTATATTATTTATTATGTAGTAAATATAAAATACACTTACAGTATAACAAATACCATTAAAAGATACATATGTAATATACACTACTTATATACTTATATAATATATTCTACTGTTGTATTATTTGCATATTGCTACCTTTACATACTTATAAAATGCACCATTTACATACTTATATAATGTATTCTATGGTTGCATTATTTACATATTATTACTTTTTCACACTCATACAATTTACTATTTACATACTTATATAATTATTCTACTGTTGTATTATTTACAAATTACATTTACTTACTTATATAATGTACTATTTACATACTTATGTAATGTATTATTATACAATTTTACTACTTACATACTATTACATTTACATAATTATATAATATACTATTTACATATTTATATAATGCATTATACTATTGTGCTAGTCACATACTATTGCATTTACATACTTATGTAATATACTATTTACATATTTATGTAATGCATTATTATACTATTGTGCTATTTACATACTTATATAATGTACCATATACATATTTACATAATGTTACAATACTATTGCACTATCTACATACTATTACATATATACTTATGTACTATTTACATACTTACATAATGTATTATACTATGATACTATTTACATACTATTACATTTACATACCTATAAAATGTACTATTTACATACTTATATAATGTGTATATTATATATAATTTCATATAATTTATATTAACATGCATTCCATATGCAAAGAGTGCTGCTCAAAGCACCCATAGCCAAGTACCTAGTAAGTTGTAGGGTAAATTTCTTACTTCTGGCTTTAACATACTATGTCATGTGATCTCTTATTTAATTGAAACTTCAATGTCTTTGTGGCGGAAAAGAAAGAAAAAAATGAATGCAAAACAAAAGCTACAATAATGGTTTTGTAAAATATAATATTAAAAAGTATTCTATGATAATATATTCAGCTTAAGGGAGACATAATTTAGTGATTCAAACTATAGACAATGTAGCATCATTTTATAGACAAAACGTAATGACATTACGCTGTAGGTTAGCTGTGGAAGTCATCATTTCCATTTACCAAAACATCTCCAAAATGCTCTATTAACAGACTTTAGCAACTTCAATCTCCAGGAAGTTGAAGATCTCTCCTCATAAGTAAACAAGAGAGAATAATTTATGATTACTGAAGCTTATTCTTCAAAATGTCAATGAAAACAGCATACATTCTGTGGAGGCTGAGATGCTTAGCAACAGGAAGTAAATAACCACACAGTTAGAAGTCCCTCCCTCCTTCCCAAGAAAGGAAGCTCTTAAAACCAAGCTCCGTGAGAGGAACCATGTCTTATGCTGTAGCCTGTTTCACAAGCTCTATGTGGTCTCGCCACTGACAATCTGCTAAATTATTCAAACATCTCCATTTTTCAGGAAAACCCTGGCAGTCTCTTTCTTTAAACATACATGAGAATGAATCCATCTTCAGGGACACACTCCTGAGCAAAGCCATGTACTCTTCAATATGTGCCATTTGAGAAAAAAAAACCTGGCACATAGTAGGGTCTTTAAGTCACCCTTGTAAGGGCAAGGGCCTAGGTTTACTTAGTTTGGCTATTACTTTTATTATAAACACTGCCACTACAATTTACAAATGAGTGAAGGGATGAACAAGTAAGATAATCATTCAAGTCAATAAACAAGTTAATCATTACCTACACATACATATGTATATAATGGTCAAATATACATATGTACAATAATATGTAGACATCATTTACACACACACAGACATCATTCAGGTACTATTGAAATAGCCTCTGTACCATAATTATTTTAACCTCACAGCATGTGATAAGAGTAAACACTTAGATTCCTAGTCTGTATCCCTATTTCTCAGAAATTTCCCTGCAAATTCAACTTAGGAAATAACTTAGAAAAATAGATTGAGGAGTGGGGAGAATTTTTTCTACCTCGCGAAACTAGCACTAACCTGTTCACCGACTATAGACATGCTTCTAACCATGCCCAAATAAACAAAAGTAATTACACTGACCAAGATGAGTTCTTGCCTGTTTCTTGATGGAGAGACAGAGGCACAATCAAACCAAAACAAAGAATAAACATCCAAAGTTTTCCCATACTTTCAACTACTGAAATCATTATTTAGGTGTATTGGTTCATTTTGCATTGCTATAAGGGAATACCTGAGGCTGGGTAATTTATAAAGAAAAGAGGTTTATTTGGCTCACTGTTCTGCAGGCTATACAAGCATGGCGCCAGTATCTGCCTGGCTTCTAGTGAGGCCTCATGAAGCTTTTCCTTATGGCAGAAGGCAAAGGGGGAGCTGGTGTGTCACATGGCTGGAGAGGGAGCCAGAGAGAGAGAGAGTGGGCAGGTCCCAGAGTCTTTTTCACAACCAGATCTCAAAGTAACTCATTACCACTGGGAAGGCACCCAGCCATTCATGAAGGAACCTTTCCCATGACCAAAAAACCTCCCACCAGGCTCCACCTCCCGCACTGGGGATCACAGGAAGTATGGAGCAGGCAAACATTCAAAAACTCTGTCACTAGGCTTAGGAGTTTGCTTTTGCTCTGCGCTGACAGATAGTGATGACGGAATTGCACTCAAGCACATGGTTAGATTCTGAATATACCAAAGGAACAACTTTCCTGATAAAAAGACCTGAGAGGAATTCATCCCATCTTAGGTCACCAAGAAAGGGGCACTGGATGGATGGCTCAACCTCATGACAAAGTGTTAAAAATCAGCTGTGCATTAGGTAAGTGTTAAAATACAGCTGTGCATTTCATTGGGCCTAGTCACTACTCTATAGAAAGGTAGAAATAATAAGCAATTATTCATTTTACTTCCAGCTGTAACTTTACCTTTAGTTGCTGTGAGATTTTCTGCATTAGAAAAAAAGTGGGCTGCTTCTAACACCAAGATTATATCTCAGTTGTTGCCAACTTTGAAATCTCAATTGTTACCAACTTGAATCTTGCTTAAGCAAACATACATAAACTATACTTACCTCTGGATGGACAAAAAGGGCAACTCCCGAGACTTCACTCATGAAGTCTCTGCTATGCTGAATAAATGAGGCTCAGAACAAGCCTCATTTGGGGCCTGACTGCATAGTACATGTTTGTTGGCAAATTTTAAATAATTGCCTTGACATTTTTCTGTAATGATGTTATAGTTTAACAAAATGATACAATGATAGTAAGTAATCATTAAACCTCAAAAAGCCATTTATGACAACGTCTAAGGCAAATATCTTCCCAAAATTTTAAAGTTTAGTAAATATTTGAGATTTTTAAGCTAAGAGAATTACATAGTAATGCTTCTCTAAACCAAAAGTTTACATTAAAGCAAGGCGATGATGCTATTTAATCAGGTGGTGGTGTTTAACTCTCTCTTCTTTCTCTCCTACTTAGTTGATAATATGATTATAAGATTGACAAAGTTGAGCATTTTCTAAAACTGACCTGCTTTTAAAGATTGAAATACATAGATGCTGTCTTTCTAGTTCAAAGTAGAAAAATGCCACTGATCCCAGATAATGGTACAGTATCCCTAGATTTTCCATGATTATCTGTATATGCTTTTCAATAATGATTGAGCAAACTGTTAGCTAAATTTCAGTTAATTTTTCTTTTGTCATGCTAACAATATATTCACAAACAGAAAATCAAAATAAATGCTCTTATGAGATCACTTGCCCTGTTATTTGAACTAGAAAATATGGTAATTGAGAAAAATGTACAATATCCAGGCATTTGAAAGCAATGACATTTATTTTAGAAGCAAAACCACAACAGATAAAAATTTTACTTTTGGTGTTACTAATACCAACGCTAGGAAGGGGAGCTCAGACATAGAATGGCTCCATTCAGACTAATTTGAACTAACAACATTTTAGACATTTTGAACTCTATATCACTACTTAAAATTACATCTGTAGTCCCAGCTACTCAGGAGGCTGAGGCAGGAGAATGGCGTGAACCCGGGAGGCGGAGCTTGCAGTGAGCCGAGATCGCGCCACTGCACTCCAGCCTGGGCAACAGCGTGAGACTCCGTCTCAAAAAAAAAAAAAAAAAAAAAAAAAAAAAAAAAAAAAAAAAAAAAAAAAATTACATCACGTCTAGATGTGTTTACTTATTTATTGTCTTCTTCTTCCGCAGGGTCTATACCCCATAAGAGAAACTCACAGATTGGCCACATCTATTTTTGTGTCTCCAAATCATCAAAGAGAAACTAGTACATAACAGCCACTTAACTGTTGCTTGAATGAATGAATGAATGAATGAACGACATTAGAGAATTTTGAGTACTGAGCCATAGAAAATTGGTTCATTTGACTTTAGGCAAAAATAAATAAATAAATAAAAAGAAAGAAAGGCAGATTATAGCTAATACTCCTTAGACCAGCACTGTCTAATAGAACATTCTGTAATGTTAGGCATGGTTTACATTTGTGCTGTCCCATATGGTAACCACTAGCCAAATATGGCTATCAAACACTTAAAATAAGCAGCAAAAGTTTTAATTTAATTCAATTTAATTGATTAAAATTTAACTTAAAATTGCTGCATGTGAATAATGACTACGGTATTGGAAACACAATATTATATTGTATTGGGTGAGTTGGCCAACTCATGCTATCTTAGTTCCATACCCATTCCAAAAAAAATGTGTAAAAAGGAAAATGGTCCTGTTTCATAGCTCTCCATTTCCCCACAATTCAGATAACTAATTACTCTGTTAATTACCAGGTCCTCAGTACTTGCCTTACAATCTTCCCTACTAATTTGACTCAGATGAGTCTTAATTATGTAGCCCAGGGATGCTCCCTGGCATCTGTCCTTGCCCAACATCACCCAATTCTCCCTCTGTGCTTTATTTGCCCTATCTCACATCTGTTTTTCTTTCTAGACCCAAGATCCTTGAATAGAGTGGTTAGGCATGGTTTGTCACTGTTTCACCAGAGTCTACTGTGTACAGTGTAGTGGTTGAACAATAAGTGTTCAACGAATAACTGGAAGAAGAGGGTGAAGCAGCAGATCACCTTGTCTATGAGTCCCATCTGGATCTTTTTTCTTTTGTCTGATATCTGAGACTTTTCCTTGTCTCTGAGACTCTGAACTACTCAACATCTCCTGTTCTGTTAAGGCTACCAAGTTCTTGACATATAACCCTGCTCTTTCTAGAATTCAAAGCCCAATATCTGGTCAAATTCCCAGTGGGGACTATTCCTGTGAGTGCTGTTCATTCATTTAAAATTTTATCCAAACTCACTACATCAGGCTTCATTTATGGTACTGGGAAGATATAATCAATATGATAGACAAGGCACTAGCACTCGCAAAACTGACTTTCTAATTGGAAAGAAAGAATGTCAAATAATGACATACATGAACAATAAGTTTCTGATAAAGGTAAGCACTGAGAAAGAATAAAACTGGATGAGGTAAGGGAAAGGGGGAAAGGCACGTTGAAGAGGGTGTAGAGAGCTCTAAGATAGTTGGAATCATGGGAGAAAAAGAGAAGACTCTCCTTAGTTATATATCTAAGCCCAGGTGGTCATTGGGAGTAAACACCTCTGCCCTTGTATTAATTTTACAGTTAAATTGTAAAATTAATTGTAATCTGTATCTCTCATAAAAATATCCTTTTTATATCTGCATATTTTTCTGTACGTCTCATACAAATTTACCTGACCCTCTTTCTTCTGATGGCATTTGTGTCCCTGCATTGTTTTCCATATCATTTATGCATTTATATCAGAATTCTTTCATGATTTTTATTATAATACAGTATTCTAAACTTTTCATAGCCTTGAAGCCATTGTTCCTTGATTAAGCCCTTGTTCCAGGCCAAAACTGCTTATAAGTTTGACTTGCCAATGGGCAAGTTGGGAATTGTGTGTCCTGTAAGCACACATGCCCATATACTGTCCTCAAACCAGGTGGAAATACTGAATTGGGAGCCCTCCTCCCCTTGACTTTGCTGGCACTGGTCCACAAATCTTATTGCAAGCAGATTTATTTCTCTCGTTCTTTTCCAGTCCACCCTATTATTTCAACCTTTTTTTTTTTTTTTTTTTTTTTTTTTTTGCCCTCAACAGCTGCAGTTAGTCTTATGACTATGCTTCTTTCATTAAAAGCCTATACTTAACAAAACCTGGGGTCCTTTGTAATTAGCATGTTGCACACAATTCGGAGGAACACTGTGGTTAGGGCATGCATCTTTTATAAAGAAATATTTTTTATTGTAAACTGCTAATTTTGCTAATTTCTTTTCAGAGTTTTAAAAATGTAATTTTTATAGCCCAGTGGGTCATAAAAGAAGTTCTGAAGAAAATGAGTGACTAGTAAAAGGAGAGAGGGTACACACCATTCTGCCAATGTCTCCATTCATTAATTTTAAAAGAGTTCTAGGATTGGTTTTGGCTTCATGTGTCTTGTTTCCTCATGAAAGAAGTCTTTATTTGGCTTGAAAGAATGGGAATTTTATTTCTTTTCTTCTTAAAACTATTTTGATAATGATCAGTAGCCTCTTCCAAGTGGATTGTACACATCTCTTTCTCTGATAGTTAAGGTGCTAGAGGATTGTGCAATACTGGAATATCCAGAAAAGTCCTCTTGGAACATCCAGGGACAAGCTTAAGATATTGTAAAGAGGCTCTGCCACTAATTATTTATTCAGTAGCCTAACAAACATCCCACAGAAGAAAGCAACAAAGTAGTTCAGACCACAGGCTCTCGGTCTAGGCTTTCTGGGTTCAAATTCTAGGTCTGCTGTTTACACAACCCTTTAGTAAGATATTCAACCTCTCTGGGTCTAGTTTTTTATCTGTAAAATAGGAGTTATCAAAATAGAACATACTTCATAGATGTGTTATGAGTGAGGATTGGATGAGTAAAGTATAGGTAGACAAGTGCCTAGAACAGTGCCTGACACATTATAAGTTCCACATAAGTGACATTATTGAAGGGCCATTCAAACGTATCATTAACACGTTTGAGTTAGTTCTGTATATGTGGTGTACACAAACTAAAGAACAAACTAACAAAAGGTCGGTAGAAATCTTACGGATAGTCAATTTATTCATGGCACATCACTGATAACACTTCATGTCCTCTTCCATAACCTAAGCATTGCCATTGGGAAACTGAAATTTTCTGAGTCCCACTTATGAAGCAAGAAAGCAGCATAGATTGGGCAAAGATGTTACATGCACACAAATATGTTCCTCCTCCCACTCAACTTATCCCCTGGTCCACTGCAGTCATTATTAAATGATCAGGCACTCACTCCTACAGAGCCAGGACAAAGCCACAGGCCCCTATCCAACATTCCGTCCCAGACAGTCAGGATGGTGAAACCTCTCTGTAGAAGCTGGTCTGCATTATTACTCTGGTCCCTTCCTGCTTCAAAATTCTGAGTCAAAGATTATAATTAGGACTTGAAAATGTAGTTTCAGTTGATCTTTTTGGAAATTAAAGCACAAGGATTTACTATGATTGCAGGAAAATTTGATCAACACTCAACAGACACAAAACCATCAGGCCTGCCTTCAAGACCATCTTGGCATTGAAAGCTTTCCCCTATCATATGGTCGCTCCTCCAGATTGATTCATGAACAATGAACATTTAACTTCTTGCATAACTTTACTGATGGAAGCTTCCTACCTTCTGAGATAGCACAATATATATTTGGATAAGTCTTTCTATTAGAGAACTCTTTTATTAGAATCAATTGACCTCTATTGCTCCTTAATTGACCTTCCAGATTAATATGAATTATGGTTGGATTCATTCAGTTACACGTAGTTGTAGTCAGATCTTTGTTCTTTCTGATTTCTCATCATCAAATTAACCACGCACTGGCCTTTAAATGTTATTCTAATAGTACAAGTATTTTTTTTTTAATTCTTCACTATTTCAGTTGTCCTGTTTTGAATACCATTTAATGTGTTGATTATGTCCTCTAAAGCTCATAGTCTCTCTTGTCTATACTTGGTAAAGATCTTCTTTCCTGTTTTTGTCTCATCATAACATGGACTGATTTGGGGAAGAACTGCTGTGTTGTCCATTTGGTTTCTTTTTGTTTGTTTGTTTAAGACAAAGTCTCACTCTGTTGTCCAGGTTGGAGTGCAGTAGCATGATCTCGGCTCACTGCAGTCTCGAACTCCTGGGTTCAAGTGATTCTCCTGCCTCAGCCTCCCCAGTAGCTGGGATTACAGGCGCACACTATCACGCCTAGCTAATCTTTGTATTTTTAGTAGAGACGGAGTTTTGCCATGTTGGCCAGGCTGGTCTCAAACTCCTGACCTCAAGTGATCCACCCTCCTTGGCCTCCCAAAATGCTGGAATTACAGACATGAGCCACTGCGCCCGGCCCTCTTGGTTTCTTAAAAGGACAATTCAAACAATTCAATGTTCCTAGTCTCCAGGAACATTTTCAAAATGTTTGTTGAGAATTGAAGAAAGCTATCTGTAGGAAACACGGGACTCATCTAGCAGAAGGGTCTACTGTGGTGAGTGCGGGCATTGAACAACATGGAAGTTCCTAGCCCTTCGCTAACGCAAGTCTTTTCTAGGTTGAATTCTCACTTGTTGTGAACCATTGTGCTGGTTTGTGATGGGGCTCCAGAACTGTTTATACTTAGTTCCTTTCTTCTCTTGGGAACTACCCCTAGATATACAGTTGTTCATAAATGGAATTAATAATATCATGTACAGATAATTAATATGGATATTACTACCAGGTCTCTATTACTACTTTTACTACCGGTACGATTTATAATTAAGGAACTTTTGACCAATGCAAGCTTTGTATTAAGGGCTTTGTATTTATGTTTTTATTTAGTACATCAATTTTTTTAGATAAGTATTATTCACAGTCATTTGGCAGGCGAAATGTTTTGGGAATTTTTTTTTTTTCTGAGAAGGGGATATTGTTCAAAGTAAGGTTTTAAAATACTGGCAATTAACTCAAGGATGTATTGAAGTTGTATCTGGCTTCAAAGTCTGAGCTCCACAGAGCCTGTAGCCATTATAGTTAACTTCCTTCTATAATGCCAGATTACTCAAAAGTACAAAACAAACAAACAAAAAACAGACAAAAGATAAATGGCTTTAGGGCCTAAGTGATGGAGTTATTGGGAGGTTCATGGTGCTTAACTAGCCAGTGGGTCCAGTGCAATTTAAACATTACTGAAATTTTAAAAACACATATGACAAATGTGCCTGAGTCTTTTCAAGGGAGCTAAGCTGTTTCATTTACTCTTTGTTCCTTTTGATGATGATCTTATCCTCATCTTCTCATCTCATGGAAAGACATCATTTCCCCAATCTGTGTTGCCACATAAAGCTCTGTGCACATGTTGTTTAGAAATCTTCAAAGTTTATGGATAATCATAGTCCCATACATTCATATATGCCTTCTGTATAATTATACTGACTGCAAGAATTCAGACTTAATCCAGGAATAGAAGAAAATCCTATGTGCAAAGATACATTTGCCAGGCATTCATATTGCAATTTTAATGAGTCTGGAAAAAAGTTTTACTGCTTAAAATATTTTCAACATGATTGAACCTAGGATTTTTCAAATGACATCAGTAAAGAAACAAGCAATTTTTTTGCACGTGTGTGTATGTGTTTATTTGTGTCTCATGTATCATTTGTGTGGTATTTGCAGTAGTTTCTAAAATATTGTCTTATCTTTCCAAATAAATTGCAAGCAGAGACATCTAATGTGGTAATCGTTTTCACAATAAGCAAATTCTGCCACTACAACAGGAAATTCAGTTTTCCAATGACAAAGACCTGCAGACTATTAAGATGTCAGAGACAACTTCCGAAGAAGCTACTCCAGGGTTGGATAACTTGACTGGATTCCCCAGGCCAAAGGTGCATTTCCAGTGATCTTCAGTGGAGTGATGCTAATCATGATGAAGGAATCAGCATCGTTAACTTATGTTGATGATGACATCAGGATAGGCTTGGTGCTACTGATGAGGGAAATGAAAGAGAAGGCTGGAAGGGGCACCACTACCACATCTGACCAGTACACAAGAATCTCCTCTGTATTACTGCCAAGTCCCCATATGAGTTTCTCATTCAGAGAAGAGCTAATATATTAAATGTATACACTGGTTTCCCATTAATTTCATCAATAAGTCAAAGCCAATATTTCACGACGATTTCATTGCATGACCTAGTTTTGTTTTTTCACCACTGATTGTCACTTATTGGAGGTTCTGTATGATAAGACTAAGCTTAACATTCTGTTTGACTGACAAGTTTTATAGAAGAGGAGTTCGATCCCTGACACTCAAAGGAACAAGAGCATGGAAAGACTGTGGTTTGTAATCACCAAAACTCCCGCTCAAGACTCAGCTCTTTCACCACTCATTGGTCTGGAGAGCCACTCTGGAGCTTTGTTTATTCACTTGTGAGATCTGGAAATTATACCCATCTCACAGGATGGTTGTGATGATTAAGCGAAACCACCACTGTAATGTGTTCTGTTCTATGCCTGGCACATCATGGTTCTCTCTAAATGTCACCCTCCTCCTTTTCTCTAAAGGGTTTACTTTCCATGAATTTGGAAGGAAGAAAATAGATACAGAAAAATGGAAAACAAAATACTGAAACATCTTAATTCTAATTATTAAAGCTGTAAAATAATTTATATATAGATAGAAAACAAGAAAATCAAAACATGAAGATTATGCCAATGTAT
This sequence comes from Macaca thibetana thibetana, assembly GCF_024542745.1. NCBI lineage: Eukaryota > Metazoa > Chordata > Mammalia > Primates > Cercopithecidae > Macaca > Macaca thibetana. The sequence continues at coordinate 7,593,488 of NC_065597.1, read as the reverse complement.
CAGAACAATGATTTTCAGAGAGCCTGAGTTCTTTGTAAAAGCTTTGAAATTATACCGGATATTTGAAAACTCAATAAGAAATCAGATTATTGCTTTAAAGTACAAGTTCATAATATGCTTCATAAGAATTGAATAAGTGTGTGTGTGTAAGTGTGTGTGTGTGTCCATGCACGCATGATGTTCAGGTCAGAGACTCAAGATGGTGGTCAACTTCTAAGCCAAGTGTCAGGCCACATTTAAATGAAACTACCGTCCAATACTGTGTTGAACCAAACAGATTTCATGATGGTTGCTCTACTACAAACCTCTAGTTTATTCCTTTTTTCTTCCTTTTTTAAAATAAATTTGAACGACTGCTTCTTTGGTGTATGGTTGATGTCATGTTGACAAACAGAATGTGGGGAATATTGGCCTGGTATTCTGCTCTGATGTTATTCTGAGAACACAAATAGACACCACCCTCAACTTGGAGTCTAACAACTCTCCAGTAGCAATAAGCATTTTCCAAAGAGTGATTATGTATGTACATATGTGTATTCCTATATACGAGCCACACTAATAAAAACCCCAATATGCATATAAAATAATAATACACATATATCTATGTCATAGGTTCAGACATAGATCTCCATATATTATTATTACTTTTTATTAGTGCCACCTGACATGTAAAGAAGCTGCAAATCTCAGAACATCAGTGTATTGGCAAAGATCACACAACCAAACTACCTCATGGTATTTTCATACACTGTTCTGCTTTGATCTCTTTGAAAGAGGATAACCTGCTGGCTGCCATTCAGTTTCAGCTCAGTTTATTCTATGACAATTGTCTGTAACAGGCATGGTTTAATAAAACAGATTTATTCACATGTAACTGTAATAGCTTAAAAATAATGCAATGTTTCCAATTTGGTTAGCACCAATGAAATTACAGCCTGTGAATAAAGTAAATATATTTACATTTTCTTATGTATCAATTGTCTATCTCACCTTTAAGAAGCAGACATAACCAAAGTCCCTGTACCTATAGGTAGAACTATACTAAATTTCTAACCCACTTGGAATGATAGCTGGCTATATAGCATCATTTTCATGCAAATGTCAATCACAAGGTAATGTAACACCACTCCCTGTGTTGAGTTCCTACTGTGTGAGACATGTATTAGAAACTTACATCAATCACCTTTACCTCACAGTAGATAACTGTAAGGGAGGAAATGCAGTCTCTCTGTAAATTCCAGATGAAAATATTTAGGCGCCCATAGAGATTAACATTCTTACCAAAGGATGAGAAGTTAGTGGAGAAATAAGATTTAAATGCCAGTATCTTGACTTCAAATCAAATGTATTCCATTTCCTTTACTGTATTCTACATGTTTTAGTAAGCCAAATAAGGCCCATATTCATTGTCATAGTCCTATAGTTTCAAATCTGTATTCTCTCTCTCTCTTTTTTTTTTTTTTTTTTTTTGGTTGTTTTTTTACCTGGTCACCATCTGAGTTGCTTGAGAAGATTAGCATTTTTCTCTATTTTACTGCCCTTTAGTAACAGACACAACTAATAATACACAAATAATCTTGCAATGCTAGGGGGAATTACTGGTGATAAGAAGCATATAATCTCCTCTAAAAACTGAATATTAATAAATGAAAATAAACATGCCTCAATTTAGGTCAGATTTGTGTATATCCTATTTATATGCTTCCTACAAAAGGAACATGACTACCGTCTATTTTTCATTCCTAAAGTAAATCTTAAATCTTGCAAATGTTCAAATGTTAAGATCTATTAAAAAAATTTTTATGTCTGATAAAATCTTATAGTTGAATGTAAGTTGCATTTGGTGTGATTTAATTATCATTCAGGTGATCAGGAAATTCCACGGAGATGAGAGGAATATATAAAATGAAAACTAGAGACAGCTTTTAATATTGATTCCAAGTTAAATCTTAGCAAAGGATACTTTTGCTTTTTTGATACTAGAAGCAACAGTTTAGTTGAATCTCTATCTGAATAGAAATTTAATAGTGCTTATTTCATGCTCATATGGTCAGATTTTTGGTCTAATTTGTTTGTAATGAGTTAGAGTAACTGATATGCTAATCAATGTTAGTTAATTAAAAGTGGAGTTTCCATTTAGTTACAAAACGCATTAGGGTGCTGAGCATATTGCATGCTAGATGACCTGATTCACATATTTGAACTTCTAAAATGAGAAGGAGTGGTAGAAAATCTTTTTGATGTGTTGCCAGAAGTGCCACTCAGATCTTTCTGGAAACAGATTTAGCCTGAGGATGAGAAGACTTGAATTCTAATCCCTGCTCCACTGCCTTTTTACTCTGAAGCTTGAGCATCATCTCTTAAATCCTCAAAAACTCAAATTTCCAAGACCAAAAAATGGAGTAGGATTAGATAATGTCTATGCACACTTTCTTGTGATTCCATGTTCAAAATTCAAAAGTAAATGAGAGTGTTGACTGTCTGCTCACCCATTTTCTAGCTCTGTAATTTTAGATAAAATTCTTAATCTTTTTGATCTTTGTAATTGCGATGAAGTGAGGAAAAGCATGGTACTCACACTGCATTCATGCTCAAAGAAAGGTTATTGTGGTGATGGAAAAAAAGATAGAGTGTATGGATTTTACAAATATTATAAAATTATATCAAACTCCTAAAAAAGTAGATTTTAAAGGAAGAAAAAATCTGTAAGTATAGGCACTGAAACATACTCTAGTGAAGCTTAGCAAACCCTTATTTACAGGGTTCCATTAGTAGGTGTTAATTAAACATGTATTTCATGTTTGACCAAGTTTTGGGAAAAAATCAGTTGAAACTATCAGCAGAAAGTAGGGACTCTCAGAGCTTTCAGAATAATATTAGCATGTACAGTGAATCTTCAAGACTATTCCCCAGATATTAATTTTTGCTTCTTTATTTTTTAACCTTATTGCAGGTAGGGAATGAAGGTTTGGATGTTGTACAGAACTAGTGTTCTATGGAATAAGCTTTAGCAAGCAATGAAGTGAAGAAAATAACTGAAGATTTGTATCGTAGACCCCTGGGTGGAATCTCACTCCTACCACTTAACTATGTCACTTAAATTAACCTTGTGTGACTGGGGGTGGTGAAGATAATTCCTGTTTTGAAGATTATCCACCTTGCTTTGAAAGTGAGGAACAACACGTGTAAAGCTATCAGCCTGGGATAAAGACTCAATAAACTGATGTTGATGATAGGATTGATTCCAGGCACCCTAGCAAAGCATCGCCTTCCTCCTGTGGAACCACAAAACCGAGGAAACCGTGCATCTTCTCCCGTTCACTATTTGAAATCCATTTGTTGTAAAACATCAAAGAGTGAATCCCATATGTGGAACATTGTGGAAGTAATTTGTTGTTGATTGTTTCCTCCTTGAAACAGAATTACAAGAAAACAGGGTGGAAAGCTAAGGGGAGCTTGATGCTCCAGAAGAAGGAATCTGAAATAAGATTGAGGGGGTGGGCAGGATACACTTCCTGAGGTTAATGCTATTAGAAGTTAACTAATTCTTTCTGGAGGACGGATATCATTTGCAGTAAAGCATCTGCCAACTGTTATAAAATATCAGGATATCTGAACCTGTCATTGAAACAAACCAATAAGAACAGGCCATTTCCTGCAGGGGGCATGATTAAAACCAGAGCCATTTTCACAGATAATCCATTTATAAATCATGGTAATAAAATGGCCATCATGACAGCAGCTCAGTGACATTTTTTTTCACAAGCTCAGCCGTATCCAGGCAACCAACACATCTTAACTCAAATAAAAAGAAAGGCAGCCTGGGGTCCCAGGAGTCAAGGAGAAGATCCCACTGCCTGGTTCTCTTTTCCCATGAGGGAAGGTGATGGGCTGATAGCTATAGGAACTTTATATGACCCTAATGACTGCAGTTTGCTTTATGTACATGTCAGAATCAATAGATATCAGGAATTTAGATGTTTCTCAACTCTTTTATCATTCTAGGAACTGATAAGTGGGGAATTCTGAGGTCCATCTTTGTTCCATATCTTATTGTGAGGTTCAACTGATCAGCAGGAACTGTAGAGAATAATAATACATGACAGAAATCTAGATATTCTGTATTCAGCTCTTTACATGTGTCATTGAAAATCAACACTGGCTCTCATATTGAGAAAAAATTTTAATATGCACCGTGATAGTAACATCATAAGTCATAATCTTAGAAAAGTATGTCTCTTGTAGCCCAGATGAGAGACAAGAGTTCTCTTTGCACTCCTTTGGGACTTTTCCATGCAATTTATACATGCAAACTTTTGATGATTGAAACTGCCTTGACTCAAAAGGGACTTAAATACTTAAAAATACATTTTATCAAAGACTATTCCCCTTTTCATGTAAAGCACTACAGCAAAGATATATTTGTATAACGAACATTAATTAATTAATTAAATGACCTACTTTCATGGTAAAACCAAATATCATGGAATAAATTGTTAAACAGGAAGTTTAAAATATTGATGTCTATGGATGTGTACATATGCATGTATGTTAATTGATATTCACCTAAACCATCTATCAATGGGACTAATAATCCTTACCCAGCAAAATGAGATGATGGCAAAAGTACAAAGGGCAGACTACTATGTTCATGGAAACTTTTTGCTGGGATGTTAATGTCAGGAAAGCAGGAGCCTAGGAAAGCCAGAGTGCCACCATTTTAAAATCAACTCCATCTTAAAACTGGCAAGGCACAGCCTTTGCTAGTCATGACCTATAGTCCTAAGATGTTTCTACCTATGGAGTCAGCTTGGTCATGCCTGTAAGGACAAACTCCTACAAAAACAGAAAGCCTAGATGCCTCAATAACCATAACAACATGTGCTTTCAAGATAATTATAGTTATACTTCAAGGTACTTACACACTAACATGTCACAGATAGTTTTATTTAAAACAATAGAACAAATTTTGTCACGCTGTCAGCCCACCCACATGTAGTCACAGCTTAGTTTATTCTTTATATAGATAAGACTCCTGTATAAGAAAATCTTCAAGCAAAGATAGTGAATTCCTCCACGTGGTTTCTGAGGACACTCTACTCAGTAATGGAGTAGTTTTCAAGAAACTATCTCTTCTCACTGTGAAGCACTCCTCTTCTTGCATTCTGAGTATGCCCTACTCTGTAATAGGGTAGCTTTCTATGAACCCTCTCCTCTCTCTGCGACTCACCTTGAATTCCTGTCTGCAAGAACACACTCTTAGGGGCTGCATTAAGACCCCTTTTCTGATAACATTAATATTAGCATTATTGTTATGGCAGATGTTGTCAGGGCTCTGCCTATGTTCCTATGATTCCTTTTACACTGTTTTCATGGTCAGTTCCATGTACACCTTTACTCTCAACAGCTGGCACATGTGCTTCTTAGCAGGCAGCCTTCCCTCAGGCTATCAGTAGCTAACTTGCTTTAATACATGGAGACCTTCGAATTTCTGGGGCAGCCCTCAAATAATAAGTGATGGATGTAGCCAGTTATCTTGCCATCTGTTTGGGATAATTCCAATATTTTCAGGGAGTTAGTTTACCTGCAAACCTGTGTATAATCCATACTGTCTCCAGAGATCATGTGTGGGGCTGCGCCAACATTTACCTCCCTGACACATTGTTTGATACCACACTCTTGTGGGGCCTTCTTTTCTTCCCCCATTCCCTCTTATCATTTTTAAAAAAAACGATTCTTGATTTATTTGTATTCACATGGATCCTTTTCCTGATACCTACTTCTAAGAAGCCCAACTTAATATACCTGGAAAAAAGGTGAATGTGGTTAGGACCTGAATGGGGATTGAACTTAAGAAAGTTTGGGATAAAGGACTGTTCATATTACATGCATCGGACCTAGGAATCGTTAAATAGCTACAAATGTAGTCCAGGTGAAAGTGTCCCACAAGAGATATCTAGATGGACAAAGATTAGAAAATAGAAATAGCCATCTTGATTAAAATGTAAGTAAGTAATTCAAAATTCACAGTGGTCAAAATATTCAGAATTGATCGAGGCTAAGTTTGTGTTAGGTTCCATATTATGTTATGGTTAAGAGTTTTTATACATTTTCCCTCTCATTCAGCATATACAGCATTGAGGTAGGAACTTTTTTTTTTTTTTTTCCATTTTACAGATGTGGAAACAATTGCTTAACAATGTTTTGCACCTTACTCACGTTCACATAGTTGTGGACTTGAGATCTGTGCCTGTATCTGTCAGGTTCCAAACATTATATGCTTAACTACTATACTGTAAGATCTGCTTACCAGCCGAAAGTAGTTCCTGAAGAAGAATCCAGACAGACAAGTTTAGAGACATGGCTGATACGATCAAGTTGATGTGATAACTGCTTGCAGCAAACTCTGCATTTTAATGCACATCTCTGTGTCTCTTGCATGCGTCTTTGAGTGCATGGAGACAGAGTAAGCAGGGTTAATATCCATTGTTATAGAAGTCTTTTGTGCTTTGCTCTCAGTAAGTGTCCCCTGTCTGGACCGGGGGAGAGACAAAGACGACTAAGATGGCGCATTTCCGGGTTCTTCATCACCAACTTACCCGCGGCGGGAAAATGCATCCCACGCCCGGGAAAAATACAGACCAACTGCGCAGGCGCAACATGGCGTCCGATCAAGGAAACCGAAACTTACCTGGCCGCACCTACGGAACGCCCCCGACACGCCCGTGTCCCGCCTATTGCCCTCCCACTCCCAAGCCTTATACAGAAATGCCGCTCCCGGCAGGCGCCGGGCGCGAACTTCCTGGGTCCCTCCTCGTATGCGGACCTTAGGAACCTAGCCTGAGAACGCCGGAGGGACTTCCTCGGCCTCCACCTCCGGGGACCGGTGAACCTCGGCCCTTCCTCCTTCACATTGGCTAGCTAATAAAGCTTTTTTACCTTGCCTACTTGCCTCATCTCCGGTGCCTGCTCCGGTGGTCGCATAAAACAAATCATCCCCCACTCCCACCCCTACTGTCCTACCTTCTAACCCTCAGCAATGCTAAGTGCCATATTCAAGGTCACAGAGCTAATAAAAGCAAGTTTGTTTTCTGACTCTTAGCCCGAGTAGATTTCTTTCCAACAATATCAGGCTAATTTATTGTCTCATACCCAAAATCTGGGCAAAGTCAGAACTGGTTTAGAGTTAGACTGCTATCCAAACATAAGTTTCCGGTGGAGTTGCCAAAACCAACCCTCTATAAACCTCAGCTTTCTAAAGGAATGTGGAGAGTCAGCTTTCCTCATCGTGTGTCTACCAGCCCTCTGCCCTTTGGACTCAGCTTTATTTAGAAATGCTGATTTAGAGTGCTTTGAGTAAATATGAACTGAAAAATTAATAATAAGTACTTCTCAGGCTCAAGTGTAATAGGCCCCATAGAAGACTCAAAATTGTTTATTCAACAAATTTAAATGTGTCATAAATGAAGTAATTGCTTTCCCTGGGTGTTTTGCCAGATTGGTGGCTTCATCCATACACTGAAGATTGAGAATCTGAAGGAAAGAGGCTATAGAGCATTATGCTTTGTTATCTCTCAGTGCATCCACGGAAAGGGAGGTATTCATGTCAGTAATTTATAGAAGGAAGTAAGGTCAGGAATATACTTTTTGAGCTCTGTTCACATCCAGAGGATGAAAAGCAACTTGTACACAGTCGGTCATCCTAGGCAACTGTATTTCTCCATTTGTGAGATATTATCATGACAACCCCCCTTACTCCTCTGCCATTTTAATTTCCTGACATGCAGGATCATTTCAACTCCATTTCCATATGAATTTGCCCAAACGTTAACCCTTGATTACAGCTGATTTTCTTCCAACAGTGGGCTGACCCTTTGCCTATTTGCTTTCAGGTCTGCTTTTTTTTTTTTTTTTTTTTTTTTTTAGCTGGTGAATCTTAGGTTTCACTGCGCCCACAAGTTCTGATTCAGTAGGTCTGAGAGGGGGTCTGAGACTGCATGTATAACAGTGCTCCCAGGTGTCGCCAGTGCTACTGGTCTGTGCACCATGCTTAACCACTCTGAGTAGTCAGGATCCAAACCAGTTCTCAAAGCGTGGCCCCAAAACCAAAAATATTAGTATTACCTTGTGGGATCACCTGCATTTCAGATGATCATTCCAGTTCATTCCAGACCCACTGCCTCAGAAACAGGCATGATCCTAATGATCTGTGTTTGGGGGGGGTGTGTGTGTGTGTATGTGTTGTGTTTGAGACATAGAGTCTCACTATGTTTCCCAGGTTGACTGTGAACTCCTGAGCTCAAGCGATTCTCCCTTCTCAGCCTCCAAAGTAGCTGGGGATTACAGGCACTTGTCAGCATGCCCAGCTTATGGATCTGCTCTTTTCTTTCCCCTTGCTCTGCTCTGATCCTTGCAATGTATACTAATGTTTTTCCTTATTGGTAAAACTGGTTTCAGCTACTTGTCTTTTTATCAGAGTAGGAATGTGTAGTTATTCTTAACATTGGTGCCTCCCTCAAATGAGCATAGCAGAATGTGTATTCTCATCACATGCATTATAATGTTATTTTGAGGATATTTGAGCTTCATTTCTATACACCTTTACAGTGAGCTTCTATCCTTCATGCACAAAAGTATGACTTTTTGAGGAGTTTCCAACACTTATAAGCAAGACCTCACTTATCCAACAAGAATCCTCAAGGATGAAGAGTTGAACCCTGAGCAGACAAGAGAGATGTTCAAGGGCTGCTCTAAGAGTCCAGGGACTCACCCATGAAGTCCTCCTTAGGCCTGAACTGAGATTCTGCTCTTCCTTTCTGTGAATGTAGATACCTGATTTACCAGCAGATAAAGAAAGAACAAATGGGAATACCGACATCCACTGGCACACAGTAATAATACTGATGGTTGATGGTGAGGAAGTAACTGGAAGCAAAAACTGAAATTGAAATATAATTATCCTAGGGTAAAATAAATTAGGGCTCTTGGTATAAGATAAAACAAACCTGCTCATAAAAATGAACTGTAATTCAACATCAAAATACGGACAAAGAGAACGCCAGTAGTAGTCATGTTCATGTCTCTGCATGCCAGGAATCATCTTAGGCATTAAATATACATTATTTCAAGATTTAAATACTGATAAAACTGTTAGTTACATAGTATGCTCACAATTTTACAGTTAAGCAAAAACAGGCCCTTAACCCAAATTCCTTCACTGGTGTCACATGTCTGTGACAAGAGTAAGCACAGAGGTGTGAAAACTTAGCCAGTCTCACTCAGAATCTCTTGGCCTAGCCATGGTCCAGGCTGTGAAGCTGTTTATAGTCATGAACCTCACTTTTTTTAATAAAGTTTTTTCTAAATATGCCCTTTTTAAGAAAGTGGTTAAGCATCTAATATATTGTAGAAAAAAATCCACTTACCATGAAGGAAAAAAAAAAATGCTTTGGCAAATGACTGTTAAAAGCTTTATAAATCCAGAAAAGAAAAAAAGAAAAGAAAAAAGCTGATGTGAAACAGCTCAGATGCAGGCAGATCTACTGAACCTGACTGCACTTCATGTGGTTACACAGTATCTATTTGTTCCTGGTGACCATTTATAAACCAAGTGGATAAACTCTGGCTTTTGTCTCCCTCTCTCTCCAGAAATATCCACATTGTCTAGGACGGCCAGATTCAGAGCAGCTTCAGCCATATAAATACCAATTGCTTCCTCTGCTGGTGAATGGAATTTAATCAGACTAGCAAGCTAAACCAAAGTCACACAAAGGGTAACATTTGATGTGCTTAACAAGAAACCTTTATGCAACTGTTCCCATCAGTCAGACTTAGAATAATATGGTGCTATTTTTACTTCATCTCGGCTTTCCGCAGAAAACTTTAAAAGGCTTATGATGAGTGCCGATTGTCAATAGATGGTCTCTCACCCCATGTCAGGACTCATTGCTGTGTCCACGAGACCTAAGAAAACATCAATACTGCTGTTCAAAACAATTCTATATTTATTTCCTTTTGTGATGAAGTAACAGCTGAGAGCGCTACAGCTTACTGACCTGCTTTTCTTCTTCTCTTTATCCTCTGTTATCAAGTGAGAGCCTCCCGCCTCATCAGAAAGTGTGGCGTTTATTTATTAATTCAATATTTGTTGCTCATTTATTCCACATCCACTGTAGTGTTTGGCTGTGGGGATAATAGGAATGAGATACAGACACAACTTTAAGAAGCTTGCAAAAGAGAGGGAGAGAGTAAGTTTACACAAAATCCTAAGAATTTTCTGACTCCTCCTGATTCCTCAGTGACCAATCATTGAGCCCCTTAATATCCATCGAGTATCACTTGAATCTACTTATTTATTCTTATACCTTCAGGTCTGGGATGTAATCAATCCTCACCTGGCCTGTGGCCATTATTTTTTTTTTTTTTTTTTTTTTGGTTTCTTGGTTTTATTAAACTGTTAATTGAATTATAAGATACACAATGAAAGGGCAAAAATTACAATTGTGCAACTCAATGAATCATCATAATGTAAATTCCCATGTATCCCACTTCTCTGTGGATCAAGAAATGGAACATCATTAGTATCCCGAAGCCACTTCCCCAAGGTATTCCCATTCTCCTCCTCAAAGACAGCCAGATTCTGAATTCAAACACTAAAGGCCTAGATTGAAAATTTATATAATGAAATCACATAGTATGTATTCTTGTACATTTGGCTCCTTTGCTCAATGTCTTGTTTGTCCTAGTCCTCAGTGTTGTGTGTAGCAGTAATTGGTTTATTCTTATTGCTACAAAGTATTCCATTATTTGAATGCGACATAATTCATTATATAATCTACTTTGGATGAATATTTGGTTTGGTTTTAGGTTGGAGATACTACAAACAGTGCTGCTATCAATTTCAAATGTTTCAAATATCAAATGCTGCACATCTGTTTTGGTGCAAATATTCATGCATTTATGTTGGGTAATGTACCTAGGAATGGGATGAATAAGTCACCTGGTTGCATGCATGTTCAGCTTTAATAGTACAGACAGTCAGTGTCGAGTCTTTATATGCCTATTAGCAGCTCAGGAGAGATTTTAACAGGCATCCATGCTCCACAAGATGATCTCGCTTACTCATTTTACAAAATGCAAATATGATCATGTGATGCCCCTGTTTAATACCTTTTAATTGCTGCTCATGGACATTTGGAAAATACTCAAAATCAGAGATTCCTGCAGGATCTGGTCTCACATACTTTTCCAGACAAATTATGCACAGCTCTGCCCCTGATGTTCTTCTGTCTCAGCCTCCCAAGTAGCTGGAATTACCAGTGTGTACCACCACTCTTGGCTAATTTTTGTATTTTCAGTACAGATGGGGTTTTACCATGTTGGCCAGCCTAGTCTCAAACTCCTGACCTCAGGTGATCCGCCTGCCTCAGCCTCCCAAAGTGCTGGGATTACAGGCATGAGCCACCACGCCCGGCCATAAATTTCATTCATTACACAGGTCAGTGCTAGAAACAGCATCATTTTCTCATGTGTTTGTCTTCCCCACTAGAATTTAAGTTCCAAAAGAAGGTGTGCACTCTGCCTTCCTCACCAGAATTTCAGTTCCAAATGAGTTAAAATTTTCTAACTTGTTCTCTTCTGAGTTTCCACTATCTCCAACAGTACTCAGCATCAGTTGGGCACTCAATCAATGTCTGTTGAATAGATAAATAAATGCATGAAGGAGAGTTAGCATATTTGCATATTTTTTTCTCTCCTCAAATTGATTGTCTCCTTTTTCAATAACTGGATAACTTGTACTCATCCTTGAGGTCTCAGCTTAAACATCATTTCCACAGGGACACCTTTTTTTTTTTTGAATGGCCAAGCTAAGTTTTACACTCTTGTGTATGATATATAACTTTTCTTAAGCTTTACCTTCCTGGCATTTACTCTTAAAAGATCAGTTGGTGATCTTTTATGTATTAACAAGTTGATGATTTGTATTTTTTGTTTGTTTGTTTATCATTCATATTGTCCCTTAACCTACATGTTCTAGGAGTATCTGGATGTCTGTTTTGTTCACCACTGTTTCCCTTGTGCCTAGCACAGTACTGCAGGTACACTGCGGACTTCTTAATACACAAAGGCAAAAACTCAAATATCGAATAGCAGATCATAAAAATATTGTTCAAGAGTGTTCACAAGGCAAAGAATCTCGTGTTGTGCATAACTAAAGAAGACGTATTCAGGGTCAAGTACGTGAGAATTGGGGTCATATTCACAAAGGCTATAGTAAATATTCTAAGTTTTAAATAGCATAAGAGAATTTGATAGTCACCCAGATACATCAGGACAGAAAACAGTCCTTGTAAAGCAGCAACAGAGAAATGTCTATTTAGATCTTTTGACCATTTTAAATCAGATTATTTTTTTCTACTGCGTTGTTTGAGCTTCTTCTATATTCTGGTTATTAATCCCTTGTCAGATGGGTAGTTTGCAAATATTTTCTCCCATCTTGTGGGTTGTTTCTTCACTTTGTTGATTATTTCCTCTGTTATGCTGAAGCTTTTTAGTTTGATGTGGTTCCATTTGTCCATTTTTACTTTGGTTGCCTGTGTTTTTGAAGGCTTACTCAAGAAATCTGTGCCCAGACCAACAACCTGAAGTGTTTCTCCAATGTTTTCTTCTAGAAGTTTTATAGTTTCAGATCTTAGATTTACGTCACATCTTTAATGCATTTCAATTTGATTTCTTATGTGGTGAGAGATAGGAATCTAGTTTCATTTTTTCTACATATGGATATCCAGTTTTCTTAGCACCATTTTTTGAAGAGACTGTCCTTTCCTCAGTGTATGTTCTTGGCACCGTTGTTGAAAATGAATTCACTGCAAATACCTGAATGTATTTCAGGATTTTCTATCATCTTCCATTGGTCTGTATGTATAGTTTTTATGCCAGTATTGTGTTGTTTTGTTTAATATAGCTTTATATTATAATTTGAAATCAGGTAATGTGATATCTTCAGCTTTGTCCTTTTTGCTCAGAATTGCTTGAGCTGTTCTGGGTCTTTTGTGATTCCATATGCATTTTATAATTTTTTTCTATTTCTGTAAAAATTATATTTGTTATTTTGATAGGTATTGCATTTATTATATAGATTTCTTTGGGTAATATTGACATTTTAACAATACTAATTCTTCCTATCCATAAACATGGGATATCTTTCAATTTCTTGTCACCCCTTCAATTTCTTTTATTAATGTTTACAGTTTTAAATATGGAGATTTTTTACATCTTTGGTTAAATTTAATTCTAAGAATTTTATTTTATTTGTAGCCATTGTAGATGGAATTGCCTTCCTAGTTTCTTTTTCAGACTGTTTGCTATTGACATACAGAAATGCTACTAATTTTTGTATTCGAATTTTATATTCACAATTTTACTGAACTTGTTTATCAGTTCTAAGAGTTTTTAGGTAGACTCTTTAGGTTTTTCTAAATATAAAATCATATTATCTGCCACCAAGGATAATTCCACTTTCCTTTCCAATTTGGATGCCCTTTATTTCTTTTATTGCTTCGTGTGTGTGTGTGTGTGTGTGTGTGTGTGTGTGTGTTTGTAATTGCTCTGGCTAGAACATCCAGTGCTTCTATTTTTTTCTTACAATAAAAAACATTTTCTTTAAAGACATCTTTTGTCATTATCCCATCCAGCAGCACCAACTAACAGTATTACATAATTTTCAAAAATCAATATTGAACTGTACATACCCCCAAAACACCAACTCATAAAAAATAAGACATGTTTCAAAATGGATAATTGGGATGGTGGGAAATGACCTAGGAATTTTTTTTTTAAAGATGCAAGTGTATTGGGAAAAGATACATATACATGAACACACCCACAGAGAGGCACTTACACAGGTTTTTTTTCACACCTAAAGCTACTTTTATGGGAGTATATATAGTATTAACTGACATTTACTGAGTGTTTACATATCATGTATTCCTCTAAGACTATCTTTGTCTATTTACCTATCTTGCTACCGTGTGGGGACATTAATTTGGCCTAAGCAGACTTATTAATCCAGTTAATTAACTGAGATACGTTTGCCTCAATTAACTGCAATTTGGTCTGGAATAACTTTTTTCTTTTCTTGCTGATCATCAGCATCATCATTACTGTACTGCCACTAACTTTTGTTGAACATTTATTATATGTCAAAGTATTCTGCTGGCACCCAGGGAGGGAAATCAAGTCCAGGGGGCGTCTTAACATGATTCTAGCACATAATCAGGGCAACGACGATGATGACGATGATGTGGGGCTTCAAGACCGAACTACAAAAGTAGAGGAGAGGACATCCCTACCAGAGCAAGTGATTATGGCTGAAAAAGAGAGAAGCTCTTCTTCAAGAAATCACTTAAACATTGGCATCACATCTCAAGCAAGTGGAGACAATCAGACTCTTTCTGAGAAATTTGGAATTATGACTGGGGGCCTGTAAATGAGTTTGGTTTTACTCGCATAATAGAAACAATTTAACCTAGAAAATTTGTGTTTTGGACATGAAGCAACCAAGACGAGTAGTTTGTACAAAGGAGAACATACCACAGATTTAGAGAAAAGCATAGAAGAGAAGAATAAGGATTTAGGATTGCCTGGGCTCTTTGTGGCTTTTCTAATTCCAGTTCTGAAGAGGTCCTAGATATCTTCCAAAGACATCCCAACAGCTAACCAACAAGTGGTATTCCATATGGTTTCCCATATATTATGACATCTTTTTTAGGAAATTGTGTTTTAATATATCTGTGAAATTCCTTTATGATTCTCATAGGTAATGGTAGAAAAACTGTCAGAAATGTTTGTTAAAGGAATACACAAAAGAGAGAATGAGAAAGGAGAGAGAGAAGGAAAGAAGGGGATACAGAATTGAGAAGGGTGCAACTAACCAGGCTAAGAATATGGAATAAGAAAGATTTTAGAGACTCAAAATTATCCTGGTACTCAACAGTCCATTCCGATAAGCCAGCGTCTAATAATCAAAGTTGACTCCCCAGATTCCATATAGGAGGTAGCAACTTAATCTTAATCCCTGTATATTCATAAAAGGGGTGAGAGTAAGTTTAAAGTATTGAGTATCTTCCTCCCCCTGCCAGCAGTGTCCCAAGGAGCAAGTGGTTCTGAGACAGCAGAGAGAGCTGGAGTATAGCCCATAGCAAAGAGCTGTAGAAGCCAGAGAAAGGGAAACCAAGATAGGTCTGTATTTCCAGTGGGGTTAAAGAGTTCTTTATTCCAAAATTAGAACCAGAACTTTACCAATTTAATAGACTTTTTTTTTCTCTGTCTCTCTTTCTCTTCCATTTTTCCTCCAACAAAAATCAAGAGTCAAAGAAACATCAAACAAGCTTACTGCAGACAACCCAAATAAATAAGCTCTTCTTCTTTCAAGAACAGCATCTTTTGTTGTCTGTCAGAAAATAGCTCTCAAGACAGCGTGTACAAATTGGCCTTTGGAAGCTCTGTGCTCTCTCTGGAGCTCACCTTTATTTTTGAATGTTTAGTCTAGCATTTGTGACAAGCTGTGTCTTGCAAGAGGAATCTAGATTTACTTCTGCCCTGAAAATGGGAAATAGGAACTGTTGATATCATAACCTCTTTGCAAGACAGGCCTAAAAATGCATAATCCTTTTTCATTATGCTTAGCACAAGCTGCAAAAGACCATTTTAAAGAATCTACATAAAGAGTTTCAGATTCCAGTGGTATTCCATAGAATTAATGTCCAATATGTGAAAATGATCTTACAATCCACCTCATAATATACTGTTTCTATACAATTTAGCAAAGCTCCTCTCTACTCTTCCCTTCTTGTTTTACACACAAACACACACACACACACACACACACACACACACAAAAAGCAATTCAGGCCCACTGATAACCAGACTGACAGAAAACTGTCTGTAGTTTGCATAAAATTGGTGTTCTGTATCAGTATCCCTCATTTTATCTAAAGAAGCTGAAAGGATACAAACCTATTAAATGTCAACAACACAAAATATTCTAATGAAATATATTAGATTTTGAGTTACTCAAAAGATGGCTGAAAACACTGACTCAGAAGCCAGACCACCTGTGTTCAATCTGAGCGATGCTTTGGTTCTGCCACTAATAGGGTCTGAAATGTCGGACAGGACACTTCACTGTACTCCAGTTTTCAGATCTGTTTCATTTGTTCATATACACAACTACTTAGAACAGTTCCTGACACTGTTTTGTCTTTAAGTATTTTGAGTAATTTGATATTATAAATATTAGTTATTATTATTGGCTAAGATAAAAGAAAGAAACTACATCCACACCTTCCAATCTTTTCATGATTGTCTTTTGGTAACTCAAAACACAACTTTCAGAATTTTTTTTAAAAAAAATTTTAAAATTCCGTTCCTTGTAATAACAGTTTTTGGGGACACATACCATACCATGAAACCACTGTATAGTTTAAAGTGAGAAAGGTTTAAAAGAAAAATAAAAATCTGCCTTTTCAAGTCACATGGGTGCCTAGTGTGGTGGGCATTTTGGAAGGGAATGAGACAGAGGCCAATTTAAATGCCTTGCAATGGTCCAGGCCAAGATGACAAGCCTGAATCAGCGTTTCTCAAAGTGAGGGATCCATACCACTGATGAGGCATGGAATGAGTTACAGGGTGCAAAATAGGTTAAAATTAGCACCATTCACATGATGAGGTTCTTTTTTCAGTGCTTTTTCAGTCCTGATTACATGGAAGAGAAGGTCACAGTTTGATCATGGCTGTTAACACCTCTCTAAAATTTGCTAATCCCCTTCTCAGCAGTTAGAGGTGACCTCGTCATAATGGCTTCCAGGTAGAATTAAACAACTCCTTTTGTTTTTCATTGTAATTGCTTTAAGGTTATCTTCTCTTTCTGTCTTGAGGTTGTTTCTCATTCCTGGATTATTTCTTTCAAAATAAATCCAATTATGTTTGTGATTTTAGATAAATATGTTAGCTGAATAATTTAGATGTAACATGGAAACAGAATATAAAAAATATAGTAGTCAATATCCTAAACTAGTTGTACACTGGAAAACAGAGATTAGGAACAGATTAGTATTTAGATGGTAGAATAAGCAGATATGGGTGACTTGCTTTGAGAGGAAATAGCTACACATGGGCAAGTGGGCAAGTGATTATAAGCCTCAACTAAACCTTTTGGTGATGCAGAGTATCTGAAGAATTATCTACCTGATTAACTCTGGCATTCCCTGCAGGTGGGAAGTCCATTAGAGAAATAACTAATGAAGCTCAACTCCATTCCTTATTCCATTTCTTGCCAAATGTGATTGCTGCACAATTCTATGTTTTCTTGGCAGTTTTGGGGGGTATTCCTCAAATCAATGCTCTTCTAAAGGGTTTAAATTGTCATTGTTAATGGTCCTCATTTATTTGTCGGATTATTATTATTTTTTAATTATTCTTTAAGTTCTGGGATACATGTGCAAAACGTGCAGGTTTATTACATAGGTATACACGTGCCATGGTGGTTTGTTGCACCCATCAACCCGTCATCTACATTAGATATTTCTCCTAATGCTATCCCTCCCCAACCCCTGATCCCTCGACAGGCCCCAGTGTGTGATGTTCCCTTCCCTGTGTTCATGTGTTCTCATTGTTCAACTCTCACTTATGAGTGAGAACATGTGGTGTTTGGTTTTCTGTTCCTGTGTTAGTTTGCTGAGAATGATGTTTTCCAGCTTCATCCATGTCCCTGCAAAGGACATGAACTCATCCTTTTTATGGCTGCATAGTATTCCATAGTGTATATGTGCCACATTTTCTTTATCCAATCTATCATTGATGGGCATTTGGGTTGGTTTCAAGTCTTTACTATTGTGAACAGTGCTGCAATAAACATACATGTGCATGTGTCTTTGTAGTAGAATGATTTACAATCTTTTAGGTATATACCCAGTAATGGGATTGCTGGGTCAAATGGTACTTCTGGTTCTAGATCCTTGAGGAATCGCCACACTGTTTTCCACAATGGTTGAACTAATTTACACTCCCACCAATAGTGTAAAAGCATTCCTATTTCTCCCCATCCTCTCCAGCATCTGTTGTTTCCTGACTTTTTAATGATCACCATTCTAACTGGGGTGAGATGTTATCTTATTGTGGTTTTGATTTGCATTTCTCTAATGACCAGTGATGATGAGCTTTTTTTCATGTTTGTTGGCTGCGTAAATGTCTTCTTTTGAGAAGTGTCTGTTTATATCCTTTGCCCACTTTTTGATGGGGTTATTTGCTTTTTTTCTTGTAAATTTGTTTAAGTTCATTGTGGATTCTGGATATTAGCCCTTTGTCAGATGGCTATATCACAAAAATTTTCCCCCATTCTGTAGGTTGTCTGTTCAGTCATGATTGTTTGTTTCGCTGTGCAGAAGCTCTTTAGTTTAATTAGATCCCATTTTTCAATTTCGGCTTTTCTTGACATTGCTTTCGGTGTTTTAGTCATGAAGTCTTTGACAATGCCTATGTCCTAAATTGTATTGCCTAAGTTTTCTTGTAGGGTTTTTAAGGCTTTAGGTCTTATGTTTGTCTTTAATCCATCTTGAGTTAATTTTTGTATAAGGTGTAAAGAAGTGATCCAGTTTCCGCTTCCTGCATATGGCTAGCCAGTGTTCCCAACACCATTTATTAAATAGAGAGTCCTTTCCCCATTGTTTGTTGTGTCAGGTTTGTCAAAGATTAGGTGGTTATAGATGTGTGGCATTATTTGTGAGGCCTCTGTTCTGTTCCATTGGTCTATATATCTATTTTGGATTGTATATTTAGAAAACCCCATCATCTCAGCCCAAAATCTCCTTAAGCTGATTAGCAACTTCAACAAAGTCTCAGGATACAAAATCAATGTGCAAAAACCACAGGCATTCCTATACACCACAATTCACAATTGCTACAAAGAGAATAAAGTACCTAGGAATACAACTTACAAGGGATGTGAAGGACCTCTTCAAGGAGAACTACAAACCACTGCTCAAGGAAATAAGAGAGGACACAAGCAAATGGAAAAACATTCCATGCTCATGGATAGGAGGAAAGGTGAAAAAGGCCATACTGCCCAAACTAATTTATAGATTCAGTGCTATCCCCATCAAGCTTCCATTGACTTTCTTCGCAAAATTTAAAAAAACAAAAAAAAAAAACCAAAAAAAAACTACTTTAAATTTCATATGGAACCAAAAAAGAGCCCATATAAGCAAGACAATCCTAAGCAAAAAGAACAAAGCTAGAGGCATCACACTACCTGACTTCAAACTATACTACAAGGCTACAGTAACCAAAACAGCATGGTATTGTCAGATTATTTAACTAGGGTATTGTTAAATAATAGAAGGTCTCTAATGAGGTTAAAAAAAATCCAAGACACCTGATACTTAATCACCCAAAAGTGCAACTTTTGGTCCAACAGCACATTATCATTATACCTTGTGAAGAATTTCTGATATTTCTCCTGTCTCTTCATTGCTAGAGTAGACTGGCTTATTTTCGGCAATTATCAGACTTGATGAGCAATGCCATTTACAAACAGTGGTGACTTAGGACTAAGAGGGATATATAAAACAAAACATGATCCCTTTGAGTTTTACTTTTCACAGAAAAATAGTATTTGTTATTTGTTCCATATCCATGACAGAGTAGTTGGGAATATTTAACAAAATCACCTGGAAAAAATATTCCCCAGTAATTTTGGTGAAAATAAACTGAAAAGTATTTTCTGTCATTTGCTGTTTATTCTATAAAGTTTCCGGTTTATAAGAAATCGTGCTAATGTGTAGTGAAGTCCACAATCGCCAACTGAAATGCCTTCTTCTTGGAAAGTCTTTTTTTGACCCTCAAGATGGTGAACCAAACCTTCCTTTTTCACTCATAGCCATCTGCATTTGTCTGTAGAGTGAAG